>NC_091001.1:113583297-114185380 GCF_041146395.1 Eulemur rufifrons | reverse complement strand
GAGGTTGTCTCCATGGCAACAGGACCACGGGCTCGTTCCCAGCCTGGTGGGTGCAGGGAGCACCCTGAGCAGCAGCTTCTCTGCAAAACCCCCTCCTCCTCCTCCCGGCTGCAGGTGCTCCCTAGGCCTGTGCTCTGCTAGCCTGGGCCTCCCAAGACGGTGACACCCAGCCCAGCACATGTCTACGCAAGCACGGCTGACCGGGTGCAGACTCGCTCCGCAGAGCAGAACTGAAACACAGATCAGGTGCCACCTCGGCCTTCACGCTCTTCCCCTGCAAAGCGCGAAGCCGATTCCATCCAGTTCGGGAGGTCCGGGAGGCTCTTTCCTATTCCAGGTCCACTCTCCCACCATTGCTCTTCCCAACACACCGGGAGAGTCAGCAGCAGTAGGAAGCCCTCTTGGGCAGATTCTGCCAGTTCTTCAGCTTTTGTGAAGTTTCCTGCAAAGTCATTGGCCCCTCACAGCCACCCGTCTTCCAAACCTGCCCCGTAGGTCTGGACACGGTTTCTGCCTGGAACACCCAGCCCGGGCAGGCGGAGGCCGGAGGATCACCCGCTCACCGCAGCCCGGTGTGGGCGAAGGCCACGGTGAATGTCCCCTCCCGGGGCTGCCACGTGTCGCCCTGACTGTACCTTCCAGAAGCTCCATAATGCAGTACGCTGATTGCAACACTCTGGCGCTGCCGCGGTTTGCCTCACAAAGAAATCTCTTCTGTCATATAAAAGTGAAACGGCATTCACAGAATGAAACCAATCCTCCCACGCACTTGTCAGCAAATCAGTACACTTTCCAGCGGGCAGTTTGACCTTCCGTGTAAAATATGCATGACCTTTGACCTAGCAATCCCACTCGGGGAAGGTGTCCTGGGGGAATCAGAGACGGTGGTTAGAGGAGGTGGATCACAGGGCGTTAATCTCTGCTCTCTCCTCAGCCCTCTCTGGCATAGTGACTGAAGGAATAAAGCGCTATACATAAGAACAAAGAAAATTAGACAAAATGAGAAACTATGACACCAGGTGAAGCTGTCAGCCGTTTCCGAAAGACGAGAGTGGGGAAGGCTGAAGCCCAGTGCCCGGGAGGGGGACGTGGTGGAGAATCCACCCTGGGGGACCAGGGCTGGGGGCGCTCAGGCCGCACGGCGGGGACCTGGGTCAGGGTCTGCATGAGGCCGCCTACGCCCCGCCTGGGTCCTTCCGTCTCCCTGCCCAGCCACACAGTAGGTCGCCTCCCGCCCCAGGCTGCTGCTGCTGACCTACACGGCCCAGACACGGAAGCCCGAGTTCAGGAACAGCCCAGGCGGGGCTGAGGGGCCCAGGTGCGCAATAAACATCCACGAGACAGACGTGGAGCCCCCAGGTCGCCCTGCTGCTCAGGTCCCAGTCTCACCCTGAGCACCGGGGAGAAGGCCTGGCCTGTTCAGAGCAAAGATGCATAAAACAGGCAGCTCGCTCCGGCCCCCCCCACCCCGCACCGCAGAGGCGCCGCCCGGGGCCCAGACGGAGGCCGGAGGCCGGAGGCCGGTGTGGGCCCGCCCGATGCAGACAGGGGGCGCGGGGACGGCGAGGACGCCGCAGAGGAGACCAGTTTAGAGGCAAAAACAAGAGAACGCCCGGAAGAGTGGAAGAGAAAGCACCAAGTGGAGACGGAGCGGGACCTGAGCTGCCCGGGAGACGCCGAGGGAGGACGCGGGGGCACCTGCTCCTTCCTTCTCCCGCAGTCACGGTCACGCAGGCCGCGCGGGGGGTGCGGGGCGGGGCCACGGCGAATGCCCCGCAAACTCTAGCGAACCCCAGCGCACGCATTTTCACGACTTTCCACTAAAACCCAGCGACAGCCACCTGCGTGAATCACCTAGGAGCCCAGGACGGATGCCCAGCCCAGAGCCAGGAAGGTGGGAACCCGCTTCCGAAAGCCGCGCTGCTGGGCGGCTGGCGCAGGGGACAGACGGCCGCACTCCCGGAGGCCAGCGGGGATGCCGGCCGGCCCCACGGAGCCAGTGTGCGTGTGACGGGGCCGGGACGGGCAGGCGCGGGCTCCCGGCAGCGGCACCGAGCGCAGAGCACCAAGCCAGAGCTCAGGCTTGACCCCCGGGCCGGGGGCGTGACCCGGGAGAGTCACGCCGGAGCTCTGCCGTCACCGAGCGGACTCCTGGTAACTCACGGGGCTGCGGCCCTCGGGCCAGCGTCTCCAGAGAGGGTTTATATGTTTCACCACGAAGAAACGGTGCTAGAGAGATGCACGTGCTGGGTAGCCTGATTCCATCATTCCACAGTGTACACGTGGGGGAAACACCACCTTGTGCCCATAAAGGTATAATTATTGTTTGTCAGTTAAAAAACTTTAAATAAAAATAAATTAAAAAATAAATATTTATACCGGGAAGGTCTTTGACTCTACCTGTGATAGATTTGAGGAAACTGGAACTTGAGGAGGGTCCTGGGGGGGCTGTTGCGGTTCTCTTTTCTTTTCTTCTGTTTTATTATTATTTTTTAATTCTGCTTCTCAATGGTGAGGGGCACGTTAGAAAGACAGTGGGGGGATTTAAAAGGGAAGGAAAGGATGCCGGTTCTGTCGGGAGAGGGTGGCTCCCCCCACACCCCGAGGTGCCCGCCCGGCCTGCTGAGGGTGCAGGGTGAAATCTCGGGCTGGGGACAGGGAGGGCCGCTGGGGACAGCAGCAGACAGGGTGTAAAGACCCTGCCCCGCCACGGCTGCGGGAGAGCCCGGCGGGGGCCCGCGGCTGGCGTCCCGCCTTCTCCAGGGCACAGGCTGCGGCTGCTCCGGTGACAAAGGAGGCTCCTCCAGGACCAGCCTCCCTGCTTTCCCCGCTGGAGACCCCTGCCGGGTCGATTGCAGGTTGTGCATCCCCACACCTGTGCGCAAAGCCGGTGCAGGGTAGGGAGAGGCCGGGGCGAGGGCAGGGCCAGAGCGGAACCGAGGTCCCTCGGCACAGAGCGCGGGCAGCGCTGTCAGCTCATCTCTTCCAGGCTCATTCCCTTCCGCCTTAGAGCTCATCTCTTGCTGTCCTTAGAAATGCAAAAAGGACAATTAATAATTAATGGAGTGAGAGCCTCTCGCCTGCATTATTAAATGCCCAGATGCTGGGGCCGACCAGCCCGGGTGGCGGGAACCGTATAGATCCTGCAGCTGCACTTAGAGGCGTCGCCATCTCCTGTCTTCCCCTTCCCTGGGAACAAGGGCAGGTCCAGATGCCCCTCGGGGACACGCCAGGGGGTAGCATGTGCTGTGCTGCCAGGGCGCAGCCGGGCCCTGGTGACCCAGTGGCCTGGCATCTGTGGACAGTGGCGACAGCTGCAGCTGGCCCTGAGCTTCCAGAGGGTGCACTGAGGGTTGCAGACGGGAGCCCTTGTGCCCTTGGACACCGTGTCACAGCTCCTGTGACGCACACGGGCCAGTATGCGTCCATCTCTCCCATTTAACAGACAGCTAAAGTGAGGCACAGCAGGGTTTGCCCAAAAGGCACTGATTTACCCCAAAGTCACCCTGCTAACAAGATATCCCATCGACTCCAAGGTGTGCATTTTCTTTTTTATATTTTGACATCAGTGGCGTGTCAAATCCAGTTGGCGCCATCCTCCCAGAGTGACATAAAACAAGTATCTCACAACTAACAGAATCGACTGAGCAGATCCGGGCTTAGCACCCCCCACACACACCGTGCCGAATTCCTAGGCCGGGCTCCATTCACTGCGAACACAAGCAAACAGGCAAATGTGGCCTGGCAGTTTTCCCTGCCGTTCTCTCTGTGGGGTCACCTTCTCCCTGCAGCGCTCGCTCCCTCTCAAGAGGAAGAGGAAGGTGGGCACCGGAGGGGGCGGGAGGCAAACTCTGCAGCCCACAGGAGGGGCTGGCTCCCCACTTCCCCTGGCTGCTCTGTGCCTGGGGGCTTCCTTTGCAGTGGGATTAGTGACAGTGCCTCCCGGAGGGGGCGTTGCAGATGAAAATTTCTCCAAACCTTTGTCCCCATGCAGAGCGGCCCCTCCCCTCCCAGCCCCCCTCACACTGTCCCAGGCACTCAGCAGAGCAGGCCGCGAGGTCCCCACCTTGCTGTGAGCACCCCCAGGGCGGGGCCTTTGTCCCTCACCAAGCCTGGAAGACACTGGCGACACGTCTTTCCTTGCGATTAAAGAAAGGGAGTTTTCACATCCGTTGTTTCGTTTCCCTCCTGGCCTTCTCCGACTAACTGGGCTGTGACGTTCGTTCGCGTGTCCGGGAGGGACCAGGCCCCGGCGGCTCAGGTATCTCAGAGCACACAGCACTGGGCCCAGCCGACCCTCCGGCCAGACCGGCCCTGCCCTGCCGGGCACAGGTGAGGTCCGTGGGGTGGTTGTCACTGTCAACGTGGCCAGTGGAGGGCCCTTGGTGGCCCAGGTGCCAGCCCCTCTCAGTCGTGGTCGGGGCGCACAGGTGGTTTTAGAGGAAATGACGTGGAACTGCCTGTGACGACCTTTCCATCAGAGAGGAGCAGGGAAGCTGCGGGCCCCTCGGGGCTGCCGCTCGGCCCAGAGTGTGACGGGCGGGAGGAGTCTCGCAGCTCATCCAGCACACCACGGTCTAACGCCAAGGCCCACGCCTGCCTTCTGGGTGCAGCTGGCTCTGAGCTCAAGTCACACCAGACCTGGCACCGAGGCTGTGGGGGCCGCGCTCTCCCCCTGCACGGTCCCCAGGGCACCTCCTGGCTGGAGGATTAAAACGCCAACTCGCTGGGGTGCTGCGAGGTTGCGCAGGGCGCTGAGTCAGGGTGGCAGGCGGCAGGGAGCTTGGGAAGGTTCTCCCGGTGGTGGCCTGTGTCCCAAGGGGCAGGGAGGGGCCGTGGCCCTGGGAGCGGCTGGGCTGCAGTTTCCCAGCCTGGGCCTCAGCCAACGCCTCAGACTCCATCCTGCCGGCGACCAGAGAGGCTCCGCCTGGCTCCTGCCGGGGCTCTCAGCCCAGCTGCTATCGATCATGAGAGGCTTTGAAGGAGGCAGTTAAGACAGGAGGGGAGAAAACGCAGCAGCTACCCAGAAATAATGAGGAAGACAACGCCCCGACCATCTCCTCTCCAGAAAGCCAAACCAGCCCTCCCGCCTCCGCCCCCCGCGTTCTCTCCTCTCTGTCTCTCTCACACGCCTGGTCACGCACACACACCCAAACACACACACACACACCCACCCACAATGACTGAGAAATGCGTGTTTACAAGTCAGGTTAGCCGTGGGGCTGGACCCCGACTTCCAGCGTCTCTTTGGAAGGGCCCTGCGGGTCCAGGTGTTTCCAAGTGCTTGTGCAAAGCACAGCGGAGTCGGGAGCCACAGGGAAGTGGCCCTGGGAGCAGGGGAGTGGCCCTGGGAGCACAGGGCCTGCAGGAGAGGGTGGAGGCTGGGCAGGAAGAACGAGGCTCCTGCAGGTGTCTGCGCCCCACCCTGGGGCCTGTGACTATGTTACTTTCGGTGGCAACAGGGAATTTGCAGATGTGATTAAATTAAGGGTTTGAGATTGCGGGTGACCCTGGACAACCCCGGGGCCCTCGGCAGGCCCGAGTCGTTGTACGAATCAGAGAAGGAGGTGAGGACAGGGCAGAGGTCGGGGGAGATTGGAAGATGCTCCACGCGGGCGATGGAGGGAGGAGCCTGAGCGTGGCGTGCGGTGGCACTTGGATCGGGACGGGTGCAGACACCCCAGAACCTCCGGGGGAGCATGGCCCGGCTGACGAGCTGCCATCAGGAGCCTGATGCCCAGGCCCGGAGACAAACTGGTGTCGTTTCATCTACTCCACTGCGGTTCCTGCTGTGGCGGCCGTAGGACACTCACGCAGGGGCCGTCAGAGCGTCTGCCGTGGGCGGGGCCGCAGGTGTGGTCACACACAGCCGGGGCAGGGAGGACGTCCCACTCTCCACACCCCAGATGCCCAGCCTGGGCTCCCTAGTGCTGTCCATGGTGAACCAGCCAGGAGCCAGAGCCCAGGGGTCCCTGGACGCAGAGCAGGGGGAAGGGGCAGAGGGGGCCGGGCCCAGGGCCGGTGGGGCGTGCGGAAGCCCCAGTAGGGTGGAGTCACACGCACAAACACACTTGCGGGAGACAGCGCTGGCCTGCGGAGGTTCCTGACACTGGAGCAACATCGGTTTGGAAACCGTGTCTGAGTGTCAGGACGGAACGCCTTTCCTCCCCGGAGGGGGTCATCCCCGTCACTGTCCCCGCTGCCCAGGCCTGGGGGCCCAGCTCCCATGTCAAGGAGCTGTGCCTGCCGTGTGCGTGGCCCTCACTGTTGCAGCGATGGGGAGTCGGCCTCTTCCTGTGTTTGCACAGCCACCGACATCCAAGGCAGGTCCGGGAATCTGTGCTTGTCTCTGGCAAAGCCGTCGGCTGCGCATTCTAGAGCTGAGGGAAGAGCCTGCAGGCGCAAAGGCGCCCACCACAGACGGGGCCGGGGATGGTGGGGGCCGACCGGCTGGTCCTCGGCCGGCAGAGCAGCTCCAGGGGGTGGGCAGACACGGGGCTTCCTCCAGCCGTGGCTCCTCTGAGATCAGAAGACCTGGGTCCTAAGCCCATCTCTGCCCCGCGGTGACCTCGGACCCATCTCCTGAGTCTGGGATCGAGGGGCACCTCTTACACACTCCATGCCTGGCCCACACTCGCCAGGGGAGAACAGACAGGGGTCCGCAGCAGAGAAGACGAGGGTCTCAGGGCTGAGGAAAGCAGAGGTGCTAAGTGGGAAATCTCTCTCTCACACATGCACACAGGTGTGCACATGTGCACACACATGCACATGCACACACACGCACACATGCACTCACACGCACATGCACACATGTGCACACACATGCGCACACGTGCATACATGTGCACACATGCATGCACACACAAACATGCACATGTGCACACACATACATACACAGGCACACACATGCACGTGTGCACACACTCACACACACTCACACACACATGCACACACACACACCAGGGCCACCCTCATGGTGGGCTCCCTCGCTCTGCCATAGCGCCCACCCTTGCTGCTGCGGCGTCCCTATCAATTACTTATGTTCACAGATGTGATCTCAGTAAACTCACCCCTTATTCGTCCCGTGGAGAGAACGGCTCAGGGAGCCCGGGCGGCTCAGCGGGACGAGGGGTGCGTTCAGAACGAGCTCATTTGCATGAGCAGACGTGTCCGTGTCTGCGGAGGATGAAAGTCTGCCTGGCGCCTCTGATGCCCCCTCCCAGGCATCAGCCCAGGCGCTCGCTCTTATCAAAAGGGAAAAGGCGACATCAGCAAACCCGCTCGCTCCCCCTCTCGCCCAGAGACTCTTTGACTGCATAATTGAAACCGGGGAACACAAACGCACAAAAGCAAGTGGCACAGATGTTCTCATCACAGGTACCTCAAATAACTCCAAAGGGCCCTCGCTGCGCGGTGCCTGTGCGTGCACTTCACGCCTGGCTCGCGGGGAATTGGCACTGGAAACCGTCGCCGCGAGCTCAGGGAGCTGGACGAGTTTCAACCCAGCGCAGGAACCAGCCGCTCTGTCGCCGGGTGTCAGCGTCCGTCACATCGCGCGCAGCTCTTCTGCAAGACCAGCAGAAGCCGGCGTGTCATTTCTGACAGGGCAGCGTGTCCCTTTCCGCTGCTCCGCTGACAGCACGCCCGGCGCCCGCCTGTTGCTCCGCGTGGAACAGACCCAGGCGCCCAGGCGGCTCTCTGGGTTCTCGGGAAGTTGTCAGCCCGGCTCCGAGCTGCGGACGGCACAGCTGCCCGACTGTCTGACGGCCTGCCAGCCGCGCCCGCGTCCAGGAGGGGAGAGTGCTGGGCGCAGCGTGGAAGCGCAGGCATCTTTCCAGGACAGCGGCTCTGACTCTGGAGAGGAAGTCTCGAGGAGGCCTGGCCTCGCCAACGCCGAGACTGTGCCCCTGTGGGGAGCCCCACGCTCAGCCTGGAGCCGCAGGTACACCCGGAAACCGGACCGGTGTCCCTGTGGCTGTGACCTCATGCAGGGCTGGTCACCTCACTACCTACCTTCGCCTGCTGATTTATTCGCCATTTTTAATCACACGGGGGAACTCCAGGGTGGAGGGAGGAAAAGTATCCACAAACAAGCTCACACGTGTCTCCTCTCTTTCTGTGTTTCCACTGGTCAGATGAGACGACTCCGCCTCGCCTCGAACAGGCCCCAGACAGTGTGGGCCGGGACAGCCTGGCAGGGCACCCACCGCATGCTCACGCTGCTGGAGACACGGGCGGGCGGGGCAGGAGGCCTGTCCTCAGGGGTAGCCGTGCGCAGGGCGGACTGAGCACACAGACAGACGTGCACGCTCTGTGCGCACGAAGTGCATGCACTGGTGTGTGCCTGTGCAGGCTGCTCAGACTGCTCAGACTGCTCAGACTGCGTCACGCCCGACGGCCTGTGTGGCCCGTGGACGGGTCTGGACTCAGGCCAGGGCTGATGGTGCCCAGCGTGGGTGCCCTGTGTGGCCTTGGGCCTTCCTCTGCCTGCACAGCTGGGACAGCCCTGTGGCCTTGGGCAGGGCTGCCGCCTCTGTGAGCCTCCCTTCCTCTGCCCGCAGTTCACACTGCGGCTGCACCGCCTGGGCAGCCTCTGGGGACGGGGCGCTGGGCGTGGGTCTGCAGCCAGGCCGGGCAGGCCAAGGCGGCCTTTGGAGAGAGGAGGTGACTTCTCAGCCCGGGCAAGGAGAGCAGGGCCAGCACCGACCCAGCTGGCCCTGGTGGCAGCAGGTGCTCTCAGGGTGGGTCTGAGCTGGGGTCCTCGTAGCTAGCAGGGCCGTGCCCAGCCCGCCTGGCCCTGCCTGAAGCCAACCGCACAGATGTGCATGGTGTCAGTGGGCTCCTTCCCTGTCCCTGGGGTTGGGTTTGGGCAACAGGGAGTCCTGGAAGGAGGCTGGGGAGGGAGCAGTGCGGACGGGCTGTCCTCCCGGTCCACCACTGCACCGTCTGGGTGGGCTGCTTCTCACCCGGAGGTCATTGCCCCACTCCAGGAGCCCCTGCATGACCCCGGGGTCTCCGTCCCGGCCAGGCAGTGGTGCCGACTGTCTGCTCGGCCAGCCCTGTGGCTGGTGACCCGCACTCGCCCCACACCACCTTCCTAAACAGACCTGGACTGAGCGTCCTCAAAGCTCTTGACCTCCGTGTTCCCCTGTTGCCTTTGGGCCCCTAAGGACGTGAGCTGGGAGCCAGGGAGCAGCACCTGGCTGTGGGGACACCAGCTGGCCGGGGAGCCCAGGGAAGCCCGGTGTCACCGTCGGGGCCATGAGGGGTCAACGTGATGCCGGAGCAGGAACGGAGCTTGGACTCACCGAGTCCCGGACAAGCCAGGGCAGCTTCTGGCCCTTCCCCTCACCCACCTTCCTCCCAAGTCCTCCCTTCCTCCTGACCCTTCCTCGTTGCTGGGCCGGCCCTCAGCACGGACTCTGCTCTCCCCAGCGCTGCCTGCGGGGTCCGGCCTGCCGTGGGGTGAGGGACGCAGCTCCGCGGCCGGCTCGGGGCACAGGTCTCCGCCGTGTGCTGAGCTGACCCGGAGGCTCCTCCTCCTGCATCCTGTGAGGCTCCCACCTCCCCTCCGCCTGCCTGGCTCTCCCAGCTGTCCTGGGGACAGGGCGGCTCTCTGCCGCCGCAGGGGACACAGCTTGACACGGCTCCTCAGATCAGGAGCCCGGCGCAGAGAACGGGATTTGCGTGGATTTCTTCTCTTGGCTGGAAGCGGCTGCCGGTTTCCCCAGAGTCGTGCTTGAGGATGTAAATAGAACTCGGGAGCGAGAAGAGGGACGCTGTCGGAAGATGATTCGTTCTGTCGCGTTCATTAACGAAGAGAGTTTGGACGGGGTCGAGGCGGGAGGGGGAGGCGGGAACATGACTCTCCACACAGGAACGTACTGTTACGGTGAATGTCCACCTGCCCCTCGGAGGGCTGAGGACAGTCCTTAGCAAATAAATATTTAAAAAAATAAATATAGTCCAGTTGCCTGTTGGAAGGGAGGCGTCTTGGCCCCTGGGGCCGGGGCTGCGGTGAACACCTGCCTGTCTGCGCCGGGACCCCTGAGCCCCTTCCCGGGCAGGGGCTGTCCGCACAGCGCAGGGCCTTGCAATCTCCCAGGGCAAAACGGAGATTGCATTTTGACAGAAGGAGGTCTTGCAATAATAGGAATAAGAGCCTCTATCCTCAAACCATCCCTCTCTACGAGCTCTGGACGGCGTCCTAAGAGCATGTGTCTGTCTTTCTCATCACGCAAACACAGGAACAAAACAACCCACTTCGCGGGGATCTCCGTTATTCCTGGCAGCCGTTCGTGTCTCTTTGTGCTTTCAGCTGAGCGTCTCAGGCCACGCCTACCGCGGCACCCTAAGTGTGAGAAGCCACCTCTGATCCTGCGAATCCAACAGCCACTGGGACTTCCAGACCCCTCAGAGTCCACCCTCCCTCGTGGCCTTGTCTCCCCGGGCTCCTGTGTTTAGGGCACCGAGGGAACCCAGTGGCACCTGCAGCCCGTCCCTTCCCTGGCCTCCTAAAGAGAACGTGTAACCAAGAGAGAGACCTTGTTCTCCCTCCTGAGTAGGGAACAGTCTCTGTCGGTGGAGAGCCCGGGGCAGTCACAGCAGAGGATCAGAGACTGGCAGGGAAAACGGTAGAAGGCCCGAGATGAACCTGGGGATGTCAAGGAACTGGGGACGCTGGGAAAGGAAATGCTGTGGAGTGCAAAACGGGTTATAACGTGGGCTGAACTTCGCTGGAAAACTCAGGCACGGGATCTGAGTAACTTCCAGCGACTTGATGTCATTAGGTTCATTCCTGGGGCTTTTCATCTGCATGAGACTGGGACAAAGCGGTCTCTGATCTGCGGGGATTATGCCCAGCAATGCCCCCCAGTGGATCCCTCTCTTCTTGTCCCCTGCCTCTGCGCACCGTCATGCGGTTCCCCATGCTGTTCCCGGGGCACTGAGGCCTCTCTCCATGCTCTCATCTTGCCTCGTTGGTTTAACTGCACCTCCATGCTGGCCACGCCTGTGCTCTGGCGGATGCAAAGCACAACCGTACCCCAAGGCGCTTCCAAACCCTGCAGCCTGTCCCACCTTCCGTTTTTATTTCCCTAAAGACTGACTTCTAATGCTGTTTAGCCAACTTAAGGATCATGCTTTTTGCTCATTGTCTGTTTCCCCCCCTGGATTGTAAATGTTTGAAGAACAGGAAACTTTATCTCTGTTTTGTTTTTGTAACTTATCCCCGACCGCCAGGAATATTGCCTGAGGTGCTCAGTGGGGCTCTTTGGAAAGTTGACCTAGTGCATCGCGGCTGGCACCTGCCTGGGGAAGGTGCCGGCAGCCCCCGCGTGCTCCCTGTGGGAGGGGACGGGTGCGCTGAGACCCGAAGCGTCCACGGGAGGACGGCCACGGCTCCACGCTCCATGGAGAAGCTTCGCCCCTGATAAGCCATTTCTTACTGCTCCGAGGGTGGCCTAACATTAGAAAGTCAGACAACGCGAATGACATCCTGGTTGGGGTCATCTGTGAACCACCAGCTTCTCTTCGGCCAGAAACTGGAACCAAGAGCAAGAAATCTGGAACGTTCCTTTGTGGGGGGAGAGAGCAACATTCGGCTGAACTGAGGACTAGGCCAGTCCCAGGAGCACGGAGCTCAGATGACAATGTGGAGGCCACAGGGGGATGCGGAGGGCCATTGCGAGGGGACAGTCAGGACAGAGCCCACGCGAGGGCCTGGAGTGCTGAGGGACAGAGACGCTGAGGGACGGAGATGCTCAGGTCCCAGCCCAGGCGGCCAGGGAGGCCCCACCCGAGGGGCCAGGGTGGCATCCAGGCGGGAGGAAGAAGGACGTGGTGGTGGCCTGTGAGGCCTGCGCGGCCTGCTCGAGGGGGGGGCCTGTCCCTCAGTAAAGGTGCCTGCGGGAGGGGCAGTGGCTGCCAGAAACGCTGTCAGGAGAAGAGGGAGGAGGGCCCGGCTGTCCCTGGAGTCCTCACCACCTGCCACCAGGGCCCCCTGTGCGGGGCCTCCCAGGAGGGGGGCAGCTGGGGGCCAGGGAATCCCCCCAGGGAGGGAGGGGCCACGGCCCTGGGGCAGCAGGACCCGCCAGGCAGGGCTGGGGCGGACCCGCCAGTGCACACGGAAGGAACACGGACTGGGACAGGCAGGGCTGGGGCGGACCCGCCAGTGCACACGGAGGGAACACGGACTGGGACAGGCAGGGCTGGGGCGGACCCGCCAGTGCACACGGAGGGAACACGGACTGGGACAGGCAGGGCTGGGGCGGACCCGCCAGTGCACACGGCGGGAACACGGACCCGCCAGTGCACACGGAGGGAACACGGACTGCCAGGCCGCCCAGACACCGCGGGACCTTGGAAGTGCAGTCAGCTTAGGTCGAAACCCAGCGCTTTGGAAACTAGACTATTTTTAACCTATAATCTTTCCCTCCGGCTTCCCCTTGGAATTTGTCAAGCAGTTTAAAAATGTCACCCTGTCACCTCAGTGATAAGGAGAACCAAGAAAATGGGATTTTGAGGGAGCAGCAGGGCCCTCCCGGGGCGGGGGGAGCTGGCGGGAGAACAGCCCTGGGCGGGGGTCTCGGCGGCTGCCTCGCGGCTCCGTCTCTTTGCACCGGGAGTTTTCTTACCCTGCTGAGTCCTTCCTTCTGTGCTCAACATGGAAGCGTTTAGTGCCTGTCTGTCCTTCGTGCCTGTGGCCGTGGCCCTTTCTCCAAGGCCGGTGGTCCTGCGCCCCCTCCGATGCCTTCCTTAGCCGAAAGCGCCGCTGCCAGGCGAGGTCGCTGAAGCATCGGATGCCGGCCCTGAGCCTGCGGCTGCGTCCAGCTGAGACCAGTTTTCGCAGCAAGAGTGTACGGAGTAGGTTGAACACAAGTCCCCCTGTGAGGAGATCCTCTGGCTCTGGTCACTGGACATAGGAAAATTGTGGCCTTGAAACCTCAGGAGCCAAAGGAAAAGAGTTAAAGGGTGTTCCAGCTTCAACACCCCCCGCACCCGCACCGTTCCTGGGACCTGAGCTCACGGGTGACTCCCACTAAACTCGCTTTACTGGAAGCTTTGCCAGGCTGTGGAGTCTCTCACGGTGGAGCCCTGAGTCATCTGGGCCCCGTCCCCAATCTGGGGAAGCTTCACAGCACAGCAGAGCTCCTTGGCATTGGTGACGATTTACGAGTGAGGCAGGAGGTCTTCTCGGTTCTAGGAGCCTCACAAATGTGACCTGCATTTGTAATCACGTCGTCCCCTCTTAAACGGATTCACCCCTAGATTCGCACCTGTCGACACCTTGCCTTCCTTTCAGAGACGTTTCTCCATGGAAGTCGCTCCTGCTCCAGGCTCCCCCACGGCACTGTGTGGCCCCCCTCCCCCGAAACTGTCATTCCTCTGTCTTCCAGGAGGGTGTCGCCCTTTAAGATAAATATTTACCACTAAAGGACAGTGCGTAAACTACATCTTTTACTTAAAAATCAGAAAAGTAGAAAGAATAAAATAAACCACCCCTAAACCTACCTTTAAAAAGTTGCCAACAGCTTGTCACGAGAGAAGAAGGAGAAACTTCGATGAAACTCAGACGTCATTCGCTGTTTCGGTCGTTCAGTGCGTGGAAAAACGGCCTCACCAGTTCCAGAGCCACCGAGGGTGACTGTTTCATGGGATTTGGTCGACATTTGTGACATCATCAATGAATGATTCAATTCAATTTCTCCTGTTATGTGTACAAGAAAGTGTGTAATCTGTTTTAGAAATATTTCAATTCAAAACGATTTGTGTGTGTTTAAGTTTTGCTGCTGGGACCGGTGAGCTTCAGTCATCTGCAAACTGCACCTGAGCGCGGCGTCGGGTCACCCCGCAGGGCCGGGCAGTGGGGCAGCCCCAGAACGGGGACAGCAACAGCAAAGAGAACGTGTCTGGGCTCTAACGCAGGTCGGTCATAGAGCTCCTCGGAGTTTCCTCGGTCGATGGTGACTGCATTTATAACAAATACAGTGTGATGAACCGGGAACCGGCCACCGTGCCGAGCGGGTGACACAGTCACACCTGAGTGGCAAAGGCCCTCGTGGCACAGCAGGCTGCAGCTGCCATTTTCACTCATGATTTGGAAGGAAGAGCGAAGACACAATTAATTTCAAACCTAGATTTCGAGATGATCCAAGAGCCAGTGTACTGAAGTGACACACCCTTACGTTTGTAGGGGGTTCCCAGTGTCCCCAGGTACGCTGTCATCCTCTTCCCACCCCACGATTCGAATGTCTCACTCCTCTGCCCCCGTGCACCGCACCAGGCACCTGAACGCAAGGACGCAGCTCCTGCGATGGCTCCCTCTGCGGAGGGGACTTAAAACAGGCAATTAAGATGCGGAGTCAGGGAGAACGTCTGGCAGAGCAAACGGCGAGCTCCGAGCTGGAGCTGAGCGGGGACACGGCACACTTCATTAACTGGGCGCGATCGGCGTGGCTTTAGCAGCGCATACAGGGGCCTGGGAGTGGGAAGCCGGGAGGGACGTGGCTGGCACGTGAGGCTCAGGGCAGGGAGGGCGCTCGTCCTCAGGCCATGCGAGACCCAGGACTCGATCCCGAGGGCAGCGGGGTGGTGCTCAGCTGGAGAGTGGCCTGCGGAGGGGCCGCTCCGGCTCCAGGGTGCTTAACGGCTGAACAGTGACAATGGAGACAGAAGACCCTACGTGGAAGCTATTGCAACAGGGCAGACAAAGGAGTGTGTGGTTGGCCAGGCGCGGTGGCTCAGGCCTCTAATCCCAGCACTCTGGGAGGCCGAGGCGGGAGGGTCGCTTGAGGTTGGGAGATGGAGACCGGCCTGAGCAGGAGCCAGACTCACCTCTACTGAAAATACGAAATGTGGCCAGGAGAGCTGCCCAGTGCCTGCAGTCCCAGCTACTCGGGAGGCTGAAGCAGAGGGCTGGCTTGAGCCCAGGAGTTCAAGCCTGCAGTGAGCTACATGATGCCACTGCATTCCAGCTTGGGCGACAGAGTGAGACTCGGTCTCAAAAAAAAAAAAAAAGAAGAAAAATGCTGTGGACCCTTGGTCACACTACATGTAACCCACGCCATGCCAACATCGGGGGCTCTGATGGCTTCATTTTACTTCTTTGAAAATAAAATATCAACATACCATGTGAAAGCCAGTTTTTTAAAAAATTCTCTTTTTAAGGTTTATTTGCTTTAGTAATCTTTTTTTTATTTTCAAGTACCTTTAGATTTACAGAAAAGTCGTGAGGACACTCTCCTTGCGTGCAGCTTCCCATCACTGACACCCTACGTGAGCATAGCACGGCTGCCACAATTAATGAACCAATATTGGCACCCTGTCAGCTCATCCAGGTGCACTTAGTTTCCACCTGGCGTCTCTCTCCGAGCCAGGTCACCGGGATCCCCCGTGAGCTGCGTCCTCACGTCTCCTTGGGCCACGTGGCCGCGGCAGTTTCCCAGACCCCCTGGACTGCCGACCTTGACAGTGAGGGCAGCGCTGCTCAGGCCTGTGCAGAACGTTCCTCCACGGGGATCTTTCTGAGGTTTATGCTGCTGACTGGACGGGGCTTACGGGCCTGGGAGGGAGGAAGGTCACAGGGTTGAGGTGCCCGTCTCCCCACGTCCCGCAGAAGGTATTTGCCACCAACAGGACCTGCCTCTGTCCCTGTGGCCTGACTCCCTGGTGACGTTTGCCCGGTGCCTGCCCTGGGAAGCCACTGTCCCTCCCTTTCCACACTGCGCTCCTCGAAGGAGGTCACCTCTCAGCCCCGGGCAGCCCACAGTCGGGGTGGGGGGGCCTCCACCTCCTCGAGGGTGGGGCAGCTTCAGCAACCAGAGCTCTTCTGCATGAGGGATGTGTCCGTTCTCCTCCGTGCATTTATTCCACCATTTATTTGTATCCGTATGAACTCATGGATACATTTTGTATACTGTGGCTTATAATCCAATACTACAGTATTTATTTTGTGGCCCTTGGCGGGCTCCTTCAGTCGGCTCCTGTGTCCCTGTGACATGCCCAGCTTTCATGGATTTTGTTCTGACCCTGTTCCAACCCCTCCTCGCTCTCTGGCGTCGTAAGATGCTCTGGGCTCATCTCACACATTTCCTGCCTCAGCCCTAGAGTCAACCATTTCCTCAAGAAGTTCAATTTCCTTATAAAGTACGAATTTCCTTGAGATTCTCTAAGGGGGCATAAACTCTGAAAATGCATACGTGATTGGTAGTTTCAGGAGGGACACCCTAGGTTTATTAGCAGGGCAGCTCTGCGTAGGAAAGCTCCGAGCACAGCCTTGGCCAGAGCTGGCCTGTCCTCTGCCAGCCCCTGGGCTCCACGGAGACGCTCGGGGCGATATGTCTTCATTTGGAAGAAAGCACAGGACTGCTGCTTGCTAGCAAAGAGGTGTGGTTTGCACTTAGTCTACTCCAGGGTTTTCTACTCCGCTGGTTTCTTGGAAGAATCGGTGAATAAATAAAGCTGACCAGGAATTGAGTAAGTCTTTTAGTAAAACAGGTCTCCTTTTGAGTTATGACTCTGCCATTGACTAGCTATGAGATTTGGAATATCACCAAACTTCCCAAACTGCAATTCCTTCATCCTAACGCAGGGACAGCCATGCCTGCCCCATGGATGTTACGACGGATAAACTGGAAAAAGTGACCAAGGCACCTAGCTGCTCACTGAACAGCCGGCAGTTCTCCCGTTCCCCACTTCAATGAGCACTGATCCAACACCGTTGGCAGGAGCCACGCTGGGAGCACCGGCCCTGCAGCAAGAGTCGGGGGGCAGCTGCAGACTGTGGGAGCAGCCTGGGCTTCCCATGGACGTCCTGGGCCTTCCAGGGAACTGGATGCAGGGACACTCATCTCAGGAGGGCGGTCACGCCAGAGAACATGTCCCCTTCGCTTACCCTGGGTGGGGCGTGGCGCCGTGGCTGGGTCCATGCACGTCCCAAGGGTCAGCCTGTCCTGGTGGACAGCCCGGGCGTGGGGGCCACAGCCTGTAGCCAGCCCGGCTCTGCACGTCCTCGGCTCATGGAATCTCTCCGAGACTCCGTTTGCTCATTTGCAAGTGGAGCAATTGGTGGGATTTGTGTTAAAGTTAAGTCAGGCCGTGGGCACAGTGTGTGGCAGAGGACAGAGCTTCCTGAGGGCGCCAGTGCCTCTCCCACTGCGCCGCGCACGCCTGGACGCCCGACTCCTTCCTTCAGAACCAGAGCGGCCGCACCGCCCCGGAGCCTGTTCCACCCGAGGCTGGGCCACCTGCCCGGCCCTTGCCCGGATGACAGCTGTTTAATGAGAGCCTCTGTGTGAGGAACCAGCCCAGGTGGCTGAAGTTTGCAGAAGCCAGGTCCACTTCGCCGTAGGCAGGGCCGTTCTGTACGTCTTTCTCCTTGTGGTGAATCTTCAAGGACAGCTGTCATCCCCCAAGGAAGCAAAGCCCGGCCCCTGCAGAGCCGCCTCCTGCCCTGGCTCTGGGCTGCAGGGGCAGCTGGCCGGGCGTGCGGGAGCCCTGAGGCCGGAGTCGCGGGGGCAGCGGGGCTGGAGGAGACCTTGGCTGCAGGAGGCTCCACCCAGGCCTGAGGGCGGGTGTGGGCACCACCGCTCAGAACCAGGGGCAGCCAGGGAAAAGCCACTCATCGCCACCTGGGCAGAGGTGAGCGCCAAGCACGTGGCCCTGGACCCTGCAGCGCCAGTCTGGGACTCTGGTCCTGGCACAGCTCGGAGGACACAGAGTCCCCAACTTGCTGTGACGTTCGTGCTAAGCTTAAGGGCTGGAGGCGGCTTCCCTGTCTGCAAAATCGGACCGGCTCTCCCTCAGGGCTGGGATTAAGTGGGATAATCTGTGAACAGCCTGGTGTCCCTGGCACCTTGTAAGTACTCAGGAGAGGAGAGCCAGCCTGGAACGCTGCTTCTCAGCCAGGCTGGGGCGTCCCGAGGATGCAAAGCCCCCGCGGCCGGGCGTGAGGTCTTAGGCTGCTCCTCTCCTCCCGTCCTGGCCAATCGCCAGCAGTCGCAGCACCGCTTGGGACTCTGAGCCAGGAGCCAACGGGTGTTGGGCGACTCTGGGAGTCCAGGAGCCCCGTGAGTCTGTGCCCTGGCCACCCTGCCTCCAGCTCCACGCAGTCCTGCCAGTGACCCCACCCTCCAGCCCCGTCCCTGCACCGTGGAGACAAACCGGATACACCTGTCGGCCTGCTCAGCCTGCAGTCGGGGGCTCTGAGATGCTTCCCTGCAGCTCTGTTGTGGCCTCATAAATTCTGATTCCTGGAAATTTAATAGGTTTTTGACTTTACTAGTGAATGTATGTGTGTATATGTGTGGTGTGTGTATGTGGAGGACTGCAGGTATCTGTATACATGTATGAGCATGTGTGTGTGGGGTGTGTATGTGGGGGTATGCAGCTGCCTGTGCACATGTATGAGCATGTGTGTGTGGGGTGTGCATGTGGGGGTATGCAGGTGCCTGTGTACACGCGTGAGCAGGTGAGTGGGGTGTGCATGTGGGGGTATGCAGGTGCCTGTGCACACGCGTGAGCAGGTGTGTGGGGTGTGCATGTGGGGGTATGCAGGTGCCTGTGCACACGCGTGAGCAGGTGTGTGGGGTGTGCATGTGGGGGTATGCAGGTGCCTGTGCACACGCGTGAGCAGGTGTGTGGGGTGTGCATGTGGGGGTATGCAGGTGCCTGTGCACACGTGTGAGCAGGTGTGTGGGGTGTGCATGTGGGGGTATGCAGGTGCCTGTGCACACGCGTGAGCAGGTGTGTGGGGTGTGCATGTGGGGGTATGCAGGTGCCTGTGCACACGTGTGAGCTGGTGTGTGGGGTGTGCATGTGGGGGTATGCAGGTGCCTGTGCACACGTGTGAGCAGGTGTGTGGGGTGTGTATGTGGGGGTATGCAGGTGCCTGTGTACACGTGTGAGCAGGTGTGTGGGGTGTGCATGTGGGGGTATGCAGGTGCCTGTGCACACGTGTGAGCTGGTGTGTGGGGTGTGCATGTGGGGGTATGCAGGTGCCTGTGCACACGCGTGAGCAGGTGTGTGGGGTGTGCATGTGGGGGTATGCAGGTGCCTGTGCACACGCGTGAGCAGGTGTGTGGGGTGTGCATGTGGGGGTATGCAGGTGCCTGTGCACACGCGTGAGCAGGTGTGTGGGGTGTGCATGTGGGGGTATGCAGGTGCCTGTGCACACGTGTGAGCAGGTGTGTGGGGTGTGCATGTGGGGGTATGCAGGTGCCTGTGTACACGTGTGAGCTGGTGTGTGGGTGTGCATGTGGGGGTATGCAGGTGCCTGTGTACACGTGTGAGCTGGTGTGTGGGGTGTGCATGTTGGGGTATGCAGGTGCCTGTGTACACGTGTGAGCAGGTGTGTGGGGTGTGCATGTGGGGGTATGCAGGTGCCTGTGTACACGTGTGAGCAGGTGTGTGGGTGTGCATGTGGGGGTATGCAGGTGCCTGTGCACACGTGTGAGCTGGTGTGTGGGGTGTGTATGTGGGGGTATGCAGGTGCCTGTGTACACGTGTGAGCAGGTGTGTGGGGTGTGTATGTGGGGGTATGCAGGTGCCTGTGTACACGTGTGAGCAGGTGTGTGGGGTGTGCATGTGGGGGTATGCAGGTGCCTGTGCACACGTGTGAGCAGGTGTGTGGGGTGTGCATGTGGGGGTATGCAGGTGCCTGTGCACACGTGTGAGCAGGTGTGTGGGGTGTGTATGTGGGGGTATGCAGGTGCCTGTGCACATGCATGAGCAGGTGTGTGGGGTGTGCATGTGGGGGTATGCAGGTGCCTGTGCACACGTGTGAGCAGGTGTGTGGGGTGTGCATGTGGGGGTATGCAGGTGCCACAGGAAAGATCAGAGCACCTGGGCCTCAGGGGCAGAGGCGGCAGCTGGAGGCAGAGGTGAGCCCAGGGACGCCCGGCCCCTTTCAGAGCCCCCACAATGGCAGCCTGGGTCTCAGGGCCCTTTCAGCCCCCAGCGCACGGTTTGTGGTTTTCCTGGCGGGGGCTCCACCCATCAGCTGGTGTGAGGGGTCTGGTCTGCCCCAGCCTGACCCCTGCGCACGCTGTCTGGCCGTGCTCTGGAGCACGGAGGATGCCCTGAGGCCCCACAGACAGAACTCGGGCGCCCCAGGGTCTCCGTGTCACTGGCCTGATACGGCCTCCGGCACTCCTGCGTCAGCCCCAGCCAAGCGCAGCGACCGCAGCGGCCCAGGCCTGCACACCCACAGCCTCGCTGAGGCCCCGCCTGAGACCTCCTGGGGCGGCTTCAGACGGACGCCGCCTCCCCGGCCCTGCCATGGAGAGGGGCTCCCAGGCAGGTGGGGCCGGTCACCTTTCATCCTTCCGGCGATCAAAGCCGGAGGCCCCTCTTAGAGACTTTCCCCGTCTTCCTCTGCTCTACGAGGATGCCAATACCGGGGTGACATGATGCATTGACCTATTTCTCTCGGAGGCGTGGGCCATTTATCAGACCCACTCCCCTCCGCGCAGCAGCGCCCGGCTGCCAGATGCACGCTGCTCCCCTCAGCCACCGGCGCGGGCGGGCGGGGCGGCAGGCGACTGTTTCTGGGCAATGGCCCCCACGGAGCCTCAGGGCAGCAGCTGACGGAAGGGGTGCCCGAGCCCCAGCCCTGCCTTGGGTGCATTCTCTGTCTCCGAAAAGGGCCGCTGGCCTCTGCCTTTCCTCCCGACAACCCCAGGCTGGGATTTTGTGCTTGACGCAAAATGAATTCAAGCCAGACAGGAAGGTGCCAGCCGCTCTGTGGGGTTTTTCCACTGGTGGTTTCTGCTCTGTGCTCGGAGAGTCCTCTCCTTAAATCCAAATCACCAGTGCTGAGAAGGCCAAGTAAGCCGCGGTGGGAGACCCTGTCCAGTCCGGCCTGGCCACCTTCGACGTGCTTCTTGACAGTGTAGACACAGGCAGAGGGAGGCGCGTGAGGGACCCCAGGGCTTGGGAGGGGCTGCCCCACCCCCGCCCGGGCCCCGCTCAGCGTCACGCACTGTAGAGAGGAGGATGCCACTGACAGACAGTGATGACGGATCCCTCTGGTGACACTCTGGGAGCTCTGAGAGCGAGTGACTCACAGTCCCCTGGCAGCGTGTCCGGGCCGGGTGTGCAGTGGGTGACTTCCCCCAGGGAAAAACACGGGCATATGGGACTGTCTCAGGCAGGAACACGGCTCGGCTGCGTCGTGCGGGGGCGGCCGGGAAGCCAAGCGTCTCTGCCGGTGACAGGCTGGGAACGCCAGTCCCGCAGACGTCCGAGCCGGCGCTGGGCTCTCTGCGGTCACTCGCCCCCTCCCCGCAGGGAGCATATGGTGCCCCGGCTGCCCCTGCCTTCCAGGGAAGGCTCTGGAAAGGCTCACACAGCTCACACAGAAGGGGGCCGGGCCTCACCAGCAGTGCTGTGACGCCTGCTGAATACCTCCCTGCCGGGAGTCAGCATTTACTGAGTGCCCGGGGTTGGCCCTTTTTATTCTACCCTTAAAGTCACCCTGAAAAGCTGCACTTGCTCATTTGATCCCCCACCCCATTTTACAGATAGGGAAACTGAGGCTTCAAATGGCCGGCTCTCCTCACCAGAATCTCAGCGCCCAGCGGGGTGGGCATAGCCAGGGTTGCAGGTTCCAGCCCAGGGAACTTGACATCGGCTGAAACGACCTTTCTGCCCTGGTTCGGGTTTCGTCTTCTCACCCGGTTCCTGGTACAGTGAGGGCCCTGGGGCGGGGGGGGGGTCTTCACATTTTCCTACAAACCACTCCTTCAAAGTGACAGTGCTCCTCGGGGACGGAGGAGGCACAGGTGCCCCCGGCAGGACCCCGTTGTGGACGCTGACCCCAGACCCACCCACATTTACTGAGCGGCGGCCCCAGAACATGTGGCTCCCCCGATCTTCCACTGGCAGCTTCGTGGGCCTCTGTGGCCTCCTGAGCTCCCGCAGCCAGCGCCCTGCTCTCCCCACCTGACTGTCCCCCCTTCTCCCCACTTCTTATTGAGGACCAGGAATCCCCCAGAGCCTCGACACCGTGACCAGCCGGAACCCGCCCGTGCTGGTGTCCTGCGGCCCTCTCTGAGCCGGCCAGACCAGCACGAGGAATGGCCACTCCCAGTCGGTGCCCTGGGGACACTCCCCACGCTCCTGGGGGGGCCGAGGATCCTGCCCAGATTCCTGAGTTCCCAGGCACAGAGTCTGGCGGGCCCAGCTCCCGTCCCGGCTTCTGCTCTGGGGACGACAGCTCGTTTCCTGCTCCTGGCCCAGCCCGGACCAGGGTCTGCTTCCCAGGGCAGAGCTGCACGGAAGGGTCTCCCACCGGACTAGGGGCTCCTGTTGGAGCTCTGGCGCCCGCTCTGCCTGGCCTGAGCCACGTGCTTCTTCCTGGACCCTCCGGTGGACGACTGTCTTCCCCAACTCATGGCCCAGCTGCACCTGTGACCCGAGACAAGTCAGTTATCACTGCTGAGCCTCAGTTTCCCCTGCTGGGACAATGCTGCCCTAGCAGGAATTGTGTGAAGACTAAATGGGTCATGAGACGCGTGTGGCGCCTTCCTGGCCTGTGGGAGTGTTGGTTTCATTCCCTCCCGGCTCTCCTGGCTGAGTCTCCGGGGCCAGCGGCCAGCACACGGCTCGCCCCTCCAGCTGGGCCCGCGCCAGCTCTGACTCCCCAGCCAGCCTGTCCGCGAGGGAGGCTGCGCTTGCCGGGAGAGATGCTCCTTTGACCTCTGACGGGCCCAGCCCGGCGCCCTCCGCCCTCCTGGCCTGTGCCCCTCCCTAGGGCCCTGCCGAGGGGCTCCCCACATAGCTCTGCAGTCCCGGCTGTGCCCGTCGGTCCCAGCCAGGCGCAGACGCCTCCTCCCACCCTTCTCCTCCAGCCTCCTTCACCTCAGTGCCGGACACTGCTCCCTACAGATGGTCCCAAATACTGAGGCCACCTTCCAGGCCCTGTCCCCTCCCTCGCTGAGAGTGCCACGTCTGCGGGGACCGCGTCTCGTGTGCTCCGGTGTCCCAGCCTGTCTCACAGCACATGACGTGGCCCGTGACAAATGGACGTCTGTGCGAAGAACGGATGAGCAAACACGCATGGTGGGAATCTCGGTCTCCAGCAAGGCGGTGGGAGATGACTGGAGCCCCTTGTGTGTCCTCAAGGACGCAAGTGACAGTGGGGACAACGTGGAGGGCGGGCTCTGCAGGGGCCCTGGGCCTCGTCTTTCTGACCACACTGTGGAGGGATCAGCGTAGACCCTCGTGCCGAGCAGGTTCTCAGCATTGGCTCACAGGGCACAGGAGGGGAATGTCACACCTGCCCACGCCGGGTTCCTGCCCCCGGAGACCCCGAGGCCTCTGGACCAGGTGTGGCCTGGGAGCTCCCCGCGGTGCCTGACCTGCAGCCGTGTGACCCGCCCAGGTCCTCAGTGGCTCTGACAGCAGACTCTTGTCCCTCCTGCCGGGCCTGTGCTCCCTCCACGCCCCGGCTCCCCTCCAGCTCCCCCTCCTGCGCCTACGCCCCTCCCCCCACAGGCCACCCCTATGTCTCCCTCCCCCAAGCCCCTCTCCCTGTGCAGAGAAGCCCCACACCTGCCCCTGCCCTCACCGCCCCGGAGAGAAGCAAGAACAGCCGCTGGGTCAGGACCCCGGCTCGGCTGCGAGGAGGCGCCAGGCCCGGCCGCAGGCAGATGGCGCCGGGGCGGGGCGGGCAGTGCGGCCCTGGCACCCCTGAGCTCGCCTCCCCCCGCCCCGCAGGGCAGCTCCGATCAGCTCCGACAATGAATCCCAGACTTCCCGACTTGGCTTCCAGCCACGTCCCTGATGCCGGGAATACAGCGAGCTAATTAACGGCTCTCATTAATCAGGGCTCAAACTGGGCAGAACTGGAGACCCAGACCGGCGGGAGCGGAGTGTTTGCTGCGCTGACAAAGGCGGCAACTGCCCCGACTGAGGGTCCACCCTGAGCTCAGGCCCTCGCAGGCTGAGACCTGGGGTTTGGCCGGAGGAACGGGCGGCACAGAGCCCCTGGCCTGGGAGAAGCCCGACGCGTTCCCGCAGGAAGGCTGGCAGGCGCGGGACACAGTGACCTTCCATTGCTTCGCTGCCCAGAACCTCCCAGCAGGATGGCACAGCCCCCAGAACCAGACCCAGGCTCCCGGCTGCGCACGGCGCACGTGGCCCAGGACAAGCACAGCTCCGCCCCGCGGCCCTACTGGGCATCGCACCATGTGCCTGTGGGGCTGGCTGTGACCCCTGCGTGTGCCGCCTGCCCACCTGGCCTGGGTCATTGCTAACGTTCCGCCCCAGCTGCTGCTCCTCACGCCCAGGGGCTCTGAGCTCAGGCTGCCCCTTGGGCTGCCCAGGCGGGCATAGGTTTTGGAAATTCAACCTCGTCTCTTGAAATGTGGCTTCTGCCAGGCCCTGAAGGCTCCAGGCCCAGAGCCGCCTCCCCCGGCTCCCCACAGTCCCTGCGCCAGCCCTGCACCTGCACGGTGGCCTCCACGTCGGGAATGCCACCTCAGGAATGCCACCTCCGTCCTGCAGCTGGCCAGCCCCAGGCTCCTTCTCAGGCAGGATTATCACTGTGGCTCTGTGATCCCAGAGACCATGTCTCACGGTGCTGGCAGGTCTGAGCCGTGTAGCCGGGCCTCTGTGGGCAGAGCATCCCGCTGCGTCGGGAGCTCCGGTTCTGAGCACCTCGGCCCCCGGGCGTCTGGCAGAGAGGAGAATGGGCTCGTACAACACTGAGGTTGCCACCAGGACCAAATCAACTCGGGACTGGATACAAATCCATGCTCACGTGGTGTGCCGCTTTCCCCAACAAGCAGCGGCAGCCTAAAATACAGGCTGCTTGAAACGTCTCCTGACACGTCTCTGGGTGCTACGTGTTTGCCCAGCAACACCAGAGAATCTGCATGGATGCAACCACAGGCGTGTCTCACCTGTGGAGTCACAGAGCCACATGGAATGTGAGGGTGGACATCAGTGTGGTCCTGGCTCTGCCATTCTATTGGTTGGAAGACTTTGGGGAAGAACCAACCTCTTTGAGCCTCATTTTGCCCATCTGGCAATGGGTTTGAAGACGTCCATTCTGCCTATCCCAGATTCGCTGCAAATGTCAAGACAGGATAAGGGAAGCAGTACTCAAGCAGCCCTCTGCAAGGAGCAGAAGACAGAATCTAACCAAAGACCGCGTAGCAAACAGTGGGTTCCAGAATGTCAGTTCTTCCCGTTATCCCCATGGAAACCGTACGTGACTGGCGCAGGCAGTAGAGTGGAGCCTCGGATCCGGCGGGATCCATGGGCGGACGCAGGGCTGGAGGCATCGAGGAAGCTCCCAGACGCTCCTCAGAGGTGCTGCTCCTCCCTCGGTTGGTTGCTGAGCCAGAAACAAGTTTCTCTGGGCACAGAGAGCAGATGGGGAGCATGTGACACAGGAAGAAGACACCCCACGTCACACACAGGGACACGCGGCCCTGGCAGAAGTCTCCGGACTCCCCGTCCCACCCTGGTCCTCGCAGCAAGCACCCTGCCGGTGGCGAGCGTGGGACTGCCCGTGCGCTGCACCTGCGTCACTGTTCTGTCTTCCGGGAGGTGGTCGCGAGGTCTCTCCTCATTGCCCGTTTCCACTCTAACGCCGGGTCATTGGCTCGTGGACCCCCCTCAAAAAGAAAAGCATCGCGGGCTGTCGATCAGCTCAGGTGCACTGAGCTTGAGACCACCACTGCCCTAAGTGGAGGAACAGGTGTCTTGCCTTTCTATCCCCAAATGGCGGTTTGAGTTTCCTCCCAACCCAGCCGTTGGCCCAGGCATTTTCCAAAGGTTGTTTGCTGCCTCCAGCCGAGCTCAGCCCGGGGCTCCGGAGAGAACTCTGGCCGCCTGTGCTTCTGTCAACCTGGCCCGCCTGCGACTCAGTGACAACACAGTCTCTCCCGGTTCCCTGGCACAGACCTCTCAGACACGTGGGTTTCCTGAGTGGGAGGAGCCCCTGTCCACCACGCGTGAGTTTGTGCCAATGAGGTGACGTCAGGGGGCAGAGACCGAGCACTCAGCCCCACCCACACCCGCCTGCAGGGAGGAAGGACGGACAGTCGAGTCCCGTCACCAGTCGCCAGTGACGCAGTCACCACGTCTGCACAAGGGAGCCCGCGTGCGAGTATCGGAGCCATGAGGCTTGGGGGCTGCTGGCGTGGCGGACACACGCGGGTGCCGTGAGGGGGCACCCAGAGAGGGCGCGGCTGCCCTGCGCCTCCTCCAGGCCCTCCCGCCTCGCCTGTGCACCCCTGCCTGGCTGTTCCCTCGCACCCCCTGTAATGAACTGGTAACCACGGCTGCCATGCTTTCCTGAGCTCTGTGAATGGTTCTAGCAAGTTGTCAAGCCCGGGGACGCCACGGCAACCCCAGACTTCACAGACGCTTGGTCAGAAGCGCTGGTGGTCCCCGGGACTGGCAGCCAGGACCTGAAGTGAGTGCTGTCTTCCAGGCCTGACCCTTAAACCTGGGGCTCAGCGCTAACTCCTGGTGTTGGGAGCTAGTCTCGGAATTAACTGACGGTGGACATGGCTGGTGTCCGAGGACGACGGCTGGAAAACGTACCCCACACCTGGTTCAGAGCCCACCCCCAGCCGCCAGCTGTGAGCGCCTGCCCAGCCCCCGCGTCGCCCAGGGTGGACCCTCGCCACCTGCCCACCACCCCCCACCCCGGCCTTGGCAGAGACCCCAGGACACAACTGCCCTGCTGGCCTTGTCCCTGTCCCTGTCCTTCCCGTAGTTCATGGTGCCTGTCACCTGGAAGACGAAGGCCAGCAGAAGACCCCTTGTCTCAGACTGCAGGGGTACCTCACAGCTCTCGCCCGGGGGGTAGGAGGGAGCACAGGGAGCCTCTGCCACCCACCCTAGACCACGTGGTCTAGGCAGCCACGTGCTCCCTGGGAGGCTGGGCCGTGCCACGGTAAACCTTCCAGAAGAGTTCCAGTGGCCAATCCCAGCCACCCAGTGTGAGTGCTGGGCAGATGGCCTAGGAGGGCAGGGTGACGTGTCCTCAGCCAGCTCGGGGCCTGGGAAAGGAGGACGTGTCCCCAGCCAGCAACCTTGACCCCGTGCTATTGACTCCACAACCTTGACTCAGCACGCAGTGGGAGGAGAAAGGGTTACTGAAATCATCTATTCTTCTCAGAGCTTGTTTTTTTTCTCTTTTATTGTTCTCCAATGTCTTAACAACAAGAACAGAATATTCATCTCAAATGGAGAGAATCATTTTTTTCTACAGCCCAAACTGCTTCCCTCTGGACTGAAATACACTAAATTAAGCCTTATATGACCTTGGGGTGCATTGTGACACCATGGCCTGGTGACAACACTGGAGGGAACAGCTCCAAGCGTCCCTCCCCAGGTCCTGGGCATCCCCAGAGGTCAGGGGTCGGGGTGGATGCTCAGCTCGGGCCCTCCCCAGCCCCCTGTCTCAGCCCGTGGGTGTGTCCCTGACACACCTGCCCTGGCCACCAGCAGGGCTCACCCAGCCTCCTGCACCCCATTCCCGGGGGTTCCCCCAGGCCAGCGCGCACCAAACATGGCCTTTATCTTTTCAACTGAAGGTTTCCCTCTCGGCTGTAGCTCTTTGGGGACAGAGACCACACTCTCTTTGTGCCACCAACAGTAACGTTTAACTGGTGTTCCCTAAGTGAGTTTTACCACCAAGCATTCAACATCTACCTCACAACAACCTTCATTTTACAGATGAGGAATCCAAGAAAGAAAGAAAGTGACTTCCCCCGGGCCACACAGTCAGGAAGTGACCCAGCCGGAGTTTGAGCCCAGGTAGCATCTTGCCCTGGGCAGCAGGTGACTTGGAGCACTGGGCCTTGGTGCCAGATGCCCTTGCAGTCGTGATGTCCACACACTGGTGACCTTGGCACTCTGTCATCAGAGCTGGTGTCCGAGCAGAGAGCTGGCTCACACACGCTGCTGTCTGCCTCCCACGGTATTGTCATGCGTCATGCTCTCCAGTGGACTCCTGGCAGACTCACAGGACGCTCTGGGGGGTGACTAATGGAGGTCCAGTCCCCGGAGCCGGGCTAGGGGTGGAGGAAGAGGAGCCCAGAGGGCTAACCCCAGACAGTGTATGAAATAGAAAGAGCCTGGGATTTGGAGCCAGACAAAGGCTAAAACAGAGTTTAAAATCTGATCTGCAGGCCACAGAGCGAACCCTGCCTGTACTTGTGCGTAATGAAGGCGCGGCCATCCTCGTGTCAACTCCGAGAGCTGCTCCGAGTCATTGCTGTGCAAGAGAGAACAGGCCTGGGAGGTGATGGGCACCATGAATGAGCTCTTCTCACTTCTAAAATTACTCTTTCATTGGGTTTATTTTCACATGCAAGCAAATCATCACCTGTGGATGAAGTCAAGCTGCATGGACCAGTCATGACACACAGACCAGTTATGATATAACACATGGAAGTCATGATACATGGGCCAGCCATGATGCATGGAAGTCAAGATGCATGGACCAGTCATGATATTAATACATGGACCAGTCAAGATGCATGGGCCAGTGATGACACATGGAAGTCACGATGCATGGACCAGCCGTGATGCATTGACTTCATAACCTGGCCATACCCGTCCCTTTAGAGCCACCTTCCTTGGTCTCAAGCCCGCAGTTGCCCCTGGACCCTGACGTGTTACAGTCCCACAATACTGAGTGCTTGGAGTTCTTCCAGCTCACCGTGTTTCATGTCTCTTTACCTTTTCAATGGAAGTTTCCTCTACCAGGAGTTCCCTCTGCTTCTTCCATTACCTCTGATCCTGCTTACTTTCCAGGTTAAGCCTGAATTTCAAAGTCCTTCCCGGGTCCTCCCAGACCCATTCCTTCACCCTCTCAAAGCTCCTTGAACCTACTTCCCACTTGGTACCTACGGGGCTTAGGGACAGGGGCACCTCTTCCCCGTGTGTTGACCTGCTGCACATATGAGATCCTTGAGCGCGGACACAGGCCTCGTACACCTGTGAACACCTGTGTTGAGAAGTGAATGCTACTTTGTTTCCTGGCAGCTTTCTCTGAGGGTGGACATGGAAGCCACTGGGCTCAGGGACTGTCCACACGAGCCTTGCTGCGGGGTGTCCAGGTTTTGTTCCAGGAAACGCCACAGGGGGAAGAGATGTAAGGAAGAGTGGGAGGTGGGTGGGCTCTGGAGACCAGAATTATGAGCTCACAGAATAGGTTTAAAGCATGGGGCCACCTGACCAGGTGCTCGCAAAGGAGCTCACTGTCAACAGAGAAACCCAGAAAAGCACGTTGGAAATAGGAACCCGCTGTGAGCACCAGCACCCGGGCAGGACAGCCACACCTGCCACTCCTGAGAGACAGGACCCGCTGTGAGCACCAGCACCCGGGCAGGACAGCCTCACCTGCCACTCCTGAGAGACAGGACCCAGATGTGAGCACCAGCACCCGGGCAGGACAGCCACACCTGCCACTCCTGAGAGACAGGACCCGCTGTGAGCACCAGCACCTGGGCAGGACAGCCACACCTGCCACTCCTGAGAGACAGGACCCCGCTGTGAGCACCAGCACCCGGGCAGGACAGCCACACCTGCCACTCCTGAGACAGGACCCGGCCGTGAGCACCAGCAACCGGGCAGGACAGCCACACCTGCCACTCCTGAGAGACAGGACCCGCTGTGAGCACCAGCACCCGGGCAGGACAGCCACACCTGCCACTCCTGAGAGACAGGACCCGCTGTGAGCACCAGCACCCGGGCAGGACAGCCACACCTGCCACTCCTGAGAGACAGGACTCGCTGTGAGCACCAGCACCCGGGCAGGACAGCCACACCTGCCACTCCTGAGAGACAGGACCCGCTGTGAGCACCAGCACCCGGGCAGGACAGCCACACCTGCCACTCCTGAGCGATCCTCGGCTCTGCCTTCAGCTGCAGAGCAAAGTGTGGGCAAGAAGCCACCTGACTTAAGGTCAGAGACCGGGGTGCAAGTCCCAGCTGGGCACCTGCCGACAGGGGACCCAGAGAAAGCCACTCAGCCTGTCTGAATCTCCGTCTCCCTCTGTCGCCCCCCACGCAAGCTGCCATGGGCTGCAGCCACCTGAGCCACGGTGCTCTGCAGGTCACTCCAGGCTCTGCCAGGGAACCGAGTCCCTGCCATCGATCAGAGGAAGAATCACGTCCAGCGTCAGCGACATCTGGTCTGGGAGCTGCCCTCGGTCCGGCGGCGGGTTTGTGTTCTCGCTCCGGGTGAGCAGGGCCGGGCGCTGGCGTTCCCGGCAGGGGCCCAGGTTCCGATCACAGCACAGCCCTGCAGGGGTCAAGCGCGCGGCTCGAGTGACGGCCTCGCCTGACACGAGGCCCGGTTACTTCTCTGCGCTGCACCCACCATGATCACGTAATTAATATCCGAGCACAGTTCACTCACCGACACGCAATATGCTACGATGCCAGACGTTGCCACTTACGGCTCGATCTTTGCAGGATTCATTAGGCTTGGTTGTTCATAGAATCTGCTTAATTTCCAGCTATGCCCTGTCCTGTTGAAAAGAAATTATCATCTGTAACAATTACACAGTTCACTTGTTTAATGGAAAATAGATTTGTCATAATTCTCTTGCTAAAAATGGCTTCACCTCCAGAGAAAGCTTTGAACACCCCCGGCGGGGCCTGGGGGGCTCTCACTGTCCCGGGGAGGGTCCCGCCCAGCGGCACTCGCCAAACCCAACTCCCCCTCCCCCGTGGGGGTCCACCTCCAAGCCCCTTTCAGAGAGCGTTTCACGTGGAAAGTCACCTACGACGAACATTAAACAGGTCTGTGAAGAAAGGACTCCAAGGCCAAATAAGTTTGGGAGAGACTGATTTGAAATCACGTACGTGTATTTAGAGCAACGCTTATCAGAGATCTCACTCGCAGTCTCAGTGCTCGGCCCTACCAGGGTGGGGACACAGGATGCAGCGGTTGCCAAGCCCCCCACCCTCCTAGGGGCCCAGGGGTGGCACGGTGACCTGCCAGCGTCCCCTCGGGAGCAGGGCTCCAGATGCTGCAGAAGGGAACTCAAGGTCACCGCGGGGCATCTGCCTCCACCCGACGGCTGGTTCTTTCCACAAAAGGAAGCGTCCCGTTCATTCATTCACCCCCCACTTCCCGAGCGGCTTCCCCGTGCCCACGGGAGGCTTGCTGGGGTCAGGGTCTCCAGCAGCTGCCCCTGAAGGACAGGTGTGTGCGAGAGCCTCCAGGGAAACGTGTCGAAAGGGGACCAAGGACGCCACACAGGGACACTGGGCCAGGCCCCTCGGGGGGAGCCCAGGTTCCTCCGAGGCAGGGAGACGGGCACCCATTCTGCCCCAGGGGTCTCTGGGGAACCTGCCGGTCGGGGGTGTGACGTCTCCGGGGCGCTCAGCTCTGTGCCAGCCAGAGGCCAGCAGGCTTCCAGGCCGAGCGCCAGCACTGGGGTCACCTTCCTCCAGGGGGCAGAGGGCACAGGAAGCCCCTCCCAGGCCTGAGGCCACATGTCTGCCCCACCCCTGCCCCCAACTGCCACGCTAGAGCCCTGTCGCCAGCCTGCAGTGCCCTGGGCTCCTCCCCTGCCCGCCCTCTGTCCTCTCCCAGGACAGCGGGGCCCCCAGGGCTCACCCCGCGCCCACGACGCCTCATCCCGATCAGTCCTGACCTCGGCGTCAGCGCAGACCCCGGCGCACGGCAGGCGAGGCACCAGCGTGGCGAGGGAATGGGTGGGTGGACGAGTGTTTCGTGTTGCGCCCTCTGCAAACACCTCCGATAACTCCCGCCGAGAGAGGAAACAGAGCCGGCCCTGGGACGGCTTCAGACCCCAGGTCCCCGTGCACGCGTGACCTCCAGCAAAACCGCGGTTCAGCAGCCGTGTGCCGCGGACAGGGAAAGGGGGAGACACAGCCAAGGATTCTGCAGTGGGTTAGATTCGTCGTAATTACACAGTCCCCTCCCCTGCCCCGGGGACCTCTGGGTGTGACGGGAAGGCGACTTGGCTCCACTAGCGGAGGGGCTCGGGGAGACTGGGGACATCACGGACAGAGGGAGAAAGGACAGACGCGGTAGGACGAGGAGCAATGGATGGAAAACAAAGAACCACGGAGTGGGGAAAGGTCGGATCTGCTCGGCAAATGCCGCAGAGAGAGTCGTCTAAGTGGGAAAAAGTCAAAGTACAGTTTCCCTTCATTTTATGCCAAAACCTAAATTCCAGAAAGTACAATAGAAAAATATAGAAACAAATGAAAACCCTAAAAACTGCAAGTAGTTTGCACACGTTTCCTGAACAGCCTCTAAGGTACAGAGTGAGGTGGGAGGCTGGGCGCTGGGCCAGGCGACTTCGGGTTCAATTCCAGGGTCCCCGACATGAGCTGATGTCAGGTGAGCCACGGAGCCTCTTTCTAGCTTAGCCTTCTCGTGTGCAAGGAGAAGAGAAAAATGCCATGAAAACTAAATTAAATGTTGCACCCACAGCATTGAGCCTGGCACGTAGAAGCACCCAGGTTATGTCAGCTGCTTTACTGTAATTTATGGATTTTATTACAAAAGGGTTTTGATACTAGTGAAGAAATGCTTTTTTTCTTTTCCTGACCTCAGACTTTCAGAACATTCCATCTCTCAGGATGTCCCCTGGGTCGTAGGCACCCAATGCCCCGCAGGGTCGCAGTAAACAGGTAAGAGCCCAACCCCCCCCCCCCCGGGAGGGGTGCAGGGCCTGTGTGGCGTGAATGGCGGATGGGAGCCGGGGCAATGGTGGCTCCACACGAACACGGATGTCCCCGAGGACGCCTGGTCAGGGGACTTCTCATACCACTGGACATGGGGCCGTGGGCGGTCCCTGAGGCCGTGACCTGCAGGCCAAACGAAGCTAAATCCCCACGACAACCAGCCAGGTGGGGAATATGATCTCCCTTTCACAGATGAGGATGCTGAGATCGAGGTCGGTAACCCACGCAGAGCCAGAATCTGGCAGGCGGAGCCCAGGGCTGAGTCAGCGAGGCTGGCCTGGCTGTCCAGGGAGTTCTCTTCTGTTTGACACACGGCTCTCATCCGTCGGTGGAACTAACACTCTGGCCGGGCACAGAGCCAGTGGCGTGGCGGCTCACAGAGCCCGGACTCCGGCAGGGACAGTCGGCCAAGCAGACGCCGCACCACGTTTGGTAAGTGACGAGCCGCGGTCAGGGAGAACTGAGTCTCAGGGAGGGGGCGGTGCAGGGAAGGCTTCCTCTCCAAGGGGATTTAAAAAAAGAAAAAGCTAAGCTTCTTTTAAATAGAAAGATTGTGTAGTGCATACAACAGGCCTGGAAACACGTCAGTGATGTGCAGACGCAAGACGGCTTTATTTGCCCAAGAGGAGCAACTTGAGCGCTAGTGGCCCCCGGTGGGGCCTGACTCATCCTGCCTCCGAGCTCAGCTGCCGCAGGTGAGAAGACGGGGACACGGTCTCCAGGTGCACCCCGATTCTAAGCCCGAGCTGAAAATGAAATGAATCGAAGGCCCACACCAGGCATCTCAGTGCATAGTTCTTATTTCCCAGCTGCAGGGGCGACAAGAAACACAGCACAACCGCTGCAGGTAGGAGCCGAGGGACACAGCCGGTGTGGCTGGGAGCACGGCTGCCCGGTCCCGCTGCCCTGCCCTGACACTTAATTAGAAAGACAACTCGTCACCGCGGAAGAAAGGCAATTGTCTGAGCCGCTGGGATTCTGAGACTTTCACACCTGCGTCTGAGCCATCAGGCCCAGGTGGATGTCACCTTGATCAACCGAAACTCCACCCCGCCGGGCACAAGCCACCGGAGGGGGCACAGCAGGTCCCCACTGAGGCCCCAGACGGTGACTTCACCCTAATCTGCTTTCCAGACTCCCTGTGCCGGGGCCGCGTGCGCAAGCCCGCGTCCTATCGGGTGCGTTATCAGCCTCCCGCACGCCTGCGCCGGCGCCCAGGTTCCGAGCAGCCGCGCTCGGCTGACCCGGCGCCCGCGCAATCTCCCCCACAGGACTGACCTTATTTAGGTGATAGAATCTCATGACTTAAATAGCCGGAGGATGTCCTATCTGAACATGACAGATAACACACTTCCTGTCAACGACACCATAAACCAGTTTTCCACCTCATTTTTTTTAGATCAGAAATAAATGAAAAAGTGGACGATTCGGTAAGATATTCTGTAAGTGGTGCCGAGTGTGTGCTCCGTGGGAGGCAGGCGGCTCCCGGCGCCCTGAGCGTGCGGAGGAGCCGGATCCAGGCGCAAAGAGTGAGGCTCGGGCAGAGCCCACGGCGCGGGGTGGGCTCCTCCGGGGCTGGAGAGAGGCCCGGGATGCTGACCTGAGCAAGGTGAGAAACAGCATCTGCGGCTGGAGGCTAAGGACAGACACGCTGTGGGCACTCAGGCAATGTGACACTGACGGGGATTGAACAGCCTCGGTTGAGTTTCACTGTGAGTTTACCGAGGAGTGTACCCGGCCACGCCAGGTGGTGAGGAGTGCGCCCGGCCACACCAGGTGGTGAGGAGTGTACCCGGCCATGCCAGGTGAGGAGCGTGCCCGGCCATGCCAGGTGGTGAGGAGTGTACCCGGCCATGCCAGGTGGTGAGGAGTGTACCCGGCCATGCCAGGTGAGGAGCGTGCCCGGCCATGCCAGGTGGTGAGGAGTGTGCCCGGCCATGCCAGGTGAGGAGCGTGCCCGGCCATGCCAGGTGAGGAGTGTGCCCGGCTATGCCCGGTGATGAGGAGTGTGCCCGGCCACACCAGGTGGTGAGGAGCGTGCCCGGCCACGCCAGGTGAGGAGCGTGCCCGGCCACGCCAGGTAAGGAGTGTGCCCGGCCATGCCCGGTGATGAGGAGTGTGCCCGGCCACACCAGGTGGTGAGGAGCGTGCCCGGCTATGCCCGGTGATGAGGAGTGTGCCCGGCCACACCAGGTGGTGAGGAGTGTGCCCGGCCACGCCAGGTAAGGAGTGTGCCCGGCCATGCCAGGTGAGGAGTGTGCCCGGCTATGCCCGGTGATGAGGAGTGTGCCCGGCCACGCCAGGTGAGGAGTGCGCCCGGCTATGCCCGGTGGTGAGGAGTGTGCCCAGCCATGCCAGGTGAGGAGCGTGCCCGGCCACGCCAGGTGAGGAGTGTGCCCAGCTATGCCCGATGGTGAGGAGCATGCCCGGCCACGCCAGGTGAGGAGTGTGCCCGGCCACGCCAGGCGGTGAGGAGTGTGCCCGGCTATGGCCGGTGGTGAGGAGTGTGCCCGGCCACACCAGGTGAGGAGTGTGCCCGGCTATGCCCGATGGTGAGGAGCGTGCCCAGCCATGCCAGGCGGTGAGGAGTGTGCCCGGCTATGGCCGGTGGTGAGGAGTGTGCCCAGCCACGCCAGGTGGTGAGGAGCGTGCCCGGCCACGCCAGGTGAGGAGTGTGCCCGGCCACGCCAGGTGAGGAGCGTGCCCAGCCACGCCAGGTGAGGAGCATGCCCGGCTATGCCCGATGGTGAGAAGCGTGCCCGGCCACGCCAGGTGGTGAGGAGCAGGTGTCTGAAGACAGTGTACTCAGAAGTGGCCTGAGACCAAACCCCAGCCCTGCCGGACACGGGCTTGCTCTGCTCCCGCGAGAAACGAAAGGCTCCTCTCACCAGCAGCTCCTCTGGGGCTGTCACCAAGTCACCAGCCCTTGGACTAATGTCCCATCGGAGCAATGAATGGGCAAGTGGCCTCTGAACGCCAGGGACCAAAGCTTCACGTGTGACCCTGGACCCGGCACCCTGAGACGGCGCTGAGGTCCTCCGTGGTGCTCACTGGTGGGAGACGGCTCTGCCTCGATGCAGGAACCCTGACAGGGACTGGGATGGATTAAAATAGCTCCGTGCGTTGCCGTGGAGAGCGCGGCGGCGAGGAGTGGTTCCCGGCGCCTGCTGGCTCCGTCCTGAGCGTTTGTGGCTCCTGTGCGCACAGGGAAGGAAGTGGCGCCTTTCCGCCAGGAGCGCGGCTGGCGAGAGCGCGAGTGCCAGGAGGCTCTTCCTTTGCTCGGAGGACAGACGTCTTCTCGCCACCAGCTCGTCTCTGCCGCCGCTCACGGCAGCCTCCCCTGTGCCCTGCCCTGGGCCGCGAGGGGCTCTCTTGGCCTCTCCTCTGTCTTCCTGCTCTGCTCTGACCAAACGGGGCACGTCCTCGTCCTCGCACCGCAGCGACTCACCGCCTGCTGGAGACTCTGCTGCCAGAGCCGCCGCAGGGCTCCCCTCGCCTGAGCTAGCCAGGCCGCTGGGCTGCACCGGCCTCACGCAGCCACCTCCACCCGGACGCAGATGGCTGTTTCTAGAGGTTTCTAGAAGGAAGCATGGTTTTAAAAGCATTTGGCGCTTTATGGAAGACTGTCCGGCTTTCCGGAAGTGGCTGCTTCTAGCTGGGGGAGGGGCGGCGAGCACTGAGCACCCACCCGGCGTTTGACATGCAAAGGGACCCCGTCTGGGACGCTGCTCCGTCAGGGCTGCCCCTGTCCGTGCTGTTGGCCATCAGCACCTCTCGGTTTCAGACCTGGCGTCTCACCCGACCGTCGCAGCCCCCGAGTGGCAGGTGAGGCACACGCTGTTGTCCTCATTTGCACACGGGGCACGCGGTTCCCTCAGGGTCACGCACTGGGGCACACACACGCTGGACTCTGGTTCTGGTCCCTCCCGGTGGCCTCCTAATTCCACGCCAGCTCTGCTCGCGCTCAGGCTGGGCTGGGCCTGCTGGCGTCTGCTTCTAAGCCAGGCGGCTGATGCCCCTCAAAATGGCTCCATAATTATTTTCTGATTAATTAGTTCACGTTAGTGAGAGGCCTCATATGCACAGGGAACTACCACAAAGAGAAACACGAATGACGAACCGGCATCCACCAAGTCCGCCCGGTGACCGTGAACTCCACGGCTGAGTGAGAGGAGGCGCCGGGGCCGTCCCTTCCCCTGCAGACACCAGGCCTGCCGTGAGGCCGGGGAGCAGGTGCGCGTCCCAGCACGGCCTTTCCACGGCAGGAGGGGGACGAGAAAAGGGTTTGTAATGGACCCGGGTTGTGTCGTGGCTGGAGAGCTGCCACCTCTGCTCAGCGTCACACGAAGCTGTGGGGACATCCCGCCGAACACGCGAGGGCAGCCCTGGTGTGTGATGGGGGACGTCACCTCCTCAGCACGGGGACCGACAATCGCAGGATTCTCAAGCGGATGGGCCAGGGCTCCTCTGCCAACCACGTCACCGCCTCGGCTCACCGTGGGGGACAGGAGGCGGGACGGAGGGTGGTGGCCGTGGCCCCCGGGGGGGCCGGGCCTGCGGGTCCCCATGTACCTCCTCGGCCAGGGCCAGGACCCAGAACCTGGCCGGAAAGGCGTCTACTGGATCTTCCTTTCCACCTTCACGTCCTTATTCGACCGAGAAGGACTCGGAGGGACCGTGACCCACAAGCAGGGCCTGGGCCCCCCGCTCAGCTCCCGCCGTCCAGCGTCTGGGCAGCCGGGCGTCTCGCGGGCCCAGATCAGAACAGACGGTGGCACCTGGTTTCCCTGCACGGCCACAGACGCCACGCAAAGTCTCTGACGTTCTGTACCCTGAAAGTAAAATTCGGAATAGTGCGGCAGCCCCGTTACCATTGAACCGCACCCACTCTCCCATCCCCCGCCCCCCACTGAGCCCGAGCGGGCAGGGACCCCTCTCATCACCCAGGGTCGCCTGCCTGGGCCCTCTGAAGGCCACCCCTGAGGGGGGGCGGGGGGGTGAAGTGGCACCAGAGCCACAGGCTGGGACTCAGACCAGCCTGCAAGGTCGGGCGCTGTCCTGCCCAGCACGGCCCACCACGGCCCCGGCCAGCCAGCGCTGCGTCCCCCAGAGCCTCCTCCATCCCCCAGAGCCTCCTCCGTCCCACAGAGCCTCCTCCGTCCCACAGAGCCTCCTCCGTCCCACAGAGCCTCCTCCGTCCCACAGAGGCCCCTCCGTCCCCCAGAGCCTCCTCCGTCCCCCAGAGCCTCCTCCGTCCCCCAGAGCCTCCTCCGTCCCCCAGAGCCTCCTCCGTCAGGTGTTGTCCAGGACGCTCTGATTGGACTCAGACAACAGCTGATTCTGGATGAAAACATTCTCGCATTTTCAGATGAAATGATATTAATTTGGATAGTGAGCATCTGATCAGAATTCCTTGTCAATATTTATGTCGAGTGCCCGGGGAAGAGAGAGGCCAGTTAATTGTGATTAATCGGGGGTGATTCATCGCTTGCAGTACACAGTACACACCGCGGCCGCAGCTCCACGGGCTCCTGGCCGGGCCTGGCGTGCAGAAGGCGGTGCCTCCCCGGGGCTGTCTGACCACGACAAGCGGACATGTGGGCACCCCCTGCCAGCCGAGGGTGAAAGGGGCACAGTCATGGCCGTGGGTGGGCTGTGATCACTCTGAGACTCAGCGCGGCTCAAGCTCAGGGGCGCAGAGGCCGGGGCTGCACTGCCAGGGCCTCTCCTGGGACACCCCCTTCGGCGGGGCCTTCAGGGGCAAAGGGTCACTTCACCTGGAGCCCCCGGACAGTGACAAGGCTGGGCCTCTCCAAGGAGCACACCCACTGCTAGGAGGGGACACTCCAGGTCCTCCGGGCTGACGCGGCAGAGCCCGTGCCGACTGCGGGCAGACACAGGGCCGCGCGGAGCTGAGCCTCAGGCGCAGCAGGAGGCGGCTCCCGCAGTCCCCACGGGACCCGAGTGCCAAGGACGCCCGGCCTTCAGATCCCTCTTTCCATCCCTCAGTCTCGGGGACCAGGAGCTGAAACTCCAGCTCTTAGACGGTCTTAATGAGTAAGTCCAATTATCACATTAACACTTACCACTTTTTAAAAAATTTAGTTTTTATCTTCTATCATGTCGTAATTCCAATTAATGGTGTTGGAAAACACTGGGCCTGAGCTTCAAAGAATAAGGTGCTAGTTTTTGAAGCATGATGCTGTTTGATAACAGGAACTTCTCAAGCCTTTGGCCTCTGAACACGGGCTGGGATATTACATGATCGTTTAGATCCGGGCATTACTGATAATGTCGGCCCGTACGTACAAGCAAGTGGGTAGACATGTTGTACCGTCTTATTTCTCGTTGGACAACCATTGGTATATATTTCCATATTTCTGTTCATTTGGCTGGCCTCTAAGCACCACTGGCAAATATACATTAAAAGGTGATCATTTTGTCATTTATCTCTACCAAAAATCATAATATTGGGATTCCCCTGGAGTCTCCTTCAGCGACCTCTCAGCATCACGGAGTGGAGTCAGCACCATGTGACTGAACAAGCGGCCACTTTCAAATCGTGGTGACGATGTCGCCTTCCAGTGTTGGCACCTGGTGCTCCCATTCCTCATTGCTGACAGTGGCGGCCACCCTGTCCACTGGACAGCCGTCACCACCCTCGCTCACGCCTGTGGGGATGGCGGGAGGACGGCTGACACTCACCTCTGTTCCTGGCACTGGCGCCACGGTGGCGCGAGGGTTCTGTGCAGGGGGGGAGGGGGCAGAGCAAGGCTGGGGCTGGGGGTGGCTCGGCCGGGTGCTGTCCAGACCACACCCTTGGCAGTGTCCAGACCACACCTGCCTCTGGACGGCAGGGACAGAGCAGGTCACCCGAAGTGTGAGCAGTGAGAAAGGCCCAAAGCAGGTTCCCTGTGGGAGAGAAACCCCCCGTCCAAGTCCCCCCAGCGCCCCCCTACAAACACCACATCCTGCGTTCGACGCCTTCCTGTGTCCCTGTGGACTCTGCTCCCGCTCAGTCACTTGCCACAGCGTATCACGCTTGCCTCGCTTGTTACTTCTCTCCCCAGGAGGCTATGGCTTATTTGAGGAAACTATGGCTTGTAGTCATCACCTATGTCCTCCTCAGCCCCCAAATTATCTGAGGCGACTTACAGGTCTCCACGCGGCTGAGAAGTCTCCAAGTAAATCAAGGTGAAAAAAATAATGGTAAAAAAATAAGAAGCCAAAGGTAATGTTCTTACACAAACTCATTTGAAGATGAATGACATTAAGTTGCCAACATTTGACCATTCTCTAAACCTATAAATGTCATATTTTCCTATGTTTCAATGCAATACTTTACCTCTGCTTCCTCAATGTCTAATGACGTATCCCACATCCAGTAGGTCCTCAGCACAGCTGGAAGGAAAGGAGGGAGGAAAGGAAACAGGGAGGAAGGAGGGAAGGAGGGAAGGAAGGAAGAAAGGAAGAAGGGAAGGAAAGAGGGAAGGAAGGAATAGATTAACACGGTGGTTTTCCATGCCGACAGGGAGAGCGAGTCTTTGAAGCCCAGCTAATCCCTGGGCCCGCGGTCCTGTCTCTGTGCTGTGCTGGGAAAGGCGTCCTGAGCAGGGAAAAGCCGTTGTGTCTATTCACTTCCCCACCAAGAGGAAGAGCTGCATCGCACAAAGGAAAGATACAAAGAAACAGCAAATTCGGCCAGTCAGATTCTGACAGACACACATACAATCAAGTGAAAATAACTGCAGTGTAATACAAAGATAAGAAAACAATACTTGGTATTTTGCTGTACTGAGCAGGGTCGTCTTACTGTTTAACATGCAAAGCACCGGAAGTGCCCTGGCTAAAGCAAGGTGGCAGTTCATTTCTCACCCGCATGTTAGAACTTGGACGGTCATCAGACCGGCAGGGGACTGCCACTCAGGGGCTCAGGCTGAAGAGACCCTGCCATGTTCAACAGGTGGCTCCCAGCATTGCCCAGGGGCCTGTCCCCAAGTCACTGGGGGGCGGGGGACAGGCGTGGAACTTACCCAGAAGTTGTCCACAGCACTTCTGCTCACGTTCCATGAGCCAGTGTGAGGTCACCCTGTCCCCCCTCATTGCACAGGGGGCTGGAAAACCTCGTTCCACTGTGTGCCTTAGAAGAAGAAAACATGCATTTTGATGAGCAACCAGAAACCTCTGCCTGTTGCCCAGCCGGACTAGAGAGACCGGAGTCCTCCTTTGATTGAATCACAGGTAGTAAATGCACATTTTCATGACGTAGAGAACCACTTAGTGAACCTTCAAGCAGCCTTACGAGACAGCTAAATCACATAAGTATTTGCCAGCAGTAAATGGAGACTCAGTAAGTGAATGTAAGAGCTCTATGGTGCATTAAGGCATCACTGCAGAGAACGACGGGACTAAAACCTCCCGGGTTTAACTCGTTACTTCCTCAGACATGGACTAGCAACTTCCATGCTGACAATGTCCTATGTGGCAAGGACAGAGGGAACCAGCTTACAGTGGAAAAGGGCTTGAGTCACAGTGGCTGACAAACCCGTAGCAAGCCTGGGTCACTAAGGCCGTGCAGCTTTCCTTGGAGACATCTCGAGTCCGGTTCCAGACCATCTCTGTAGAGTGAATACGGGAATAACCTCACACAAATTTTCTTGTTTCACAGAATGGATAAAAATTATGTTCACTACACTGTAGTCCATTGAGTGTGCAGTAGCATTTATCTAAAAAACCAGTGTGCATTCCTTAATTAAAAAAGTTTATTGCTAAAAGTGTTAATGATCATCTGAGACTTCAGGCTGTCAGCTTGTTGCTGGTGGAGGGTCTTGTCTCCATGTTGTGGCTGCTGACTGATCAGGGTGGTGGTCACTGAAGGCTGGGGAGGCTGTGACAATTTCTTAAAATAAGATGATGAAGTTTGCCACAGCAGTTGACTTTTCCTTTCATGGAAGCTTTCTCTGGAGCACCTGATGCAGGTCGATAGCCTTTTACCCACAGTAGAACTTCTTCCAGAATGGGAGTCAGTCCTCTCAAACCCTGCAGCTGCTTCATTGACTGAGTTTATGGAATATTCTAAATCCTTGGTTGCATTTCGGCAATGTTCACAGTATCTTCACAAGGAGCAGATTCCACCTCAAGAAACCACTTTCTTTGCTCACCTATAGGAAGCAACTCCTCATCCATTCAAGTTTTATCATGAGACTGCAGCAATTCAGTCTCATCTTCAGGCCCCACTTCTAACTCTAGTTCTCTTGCTGTTTCCACCACATCTGCAGTGATTTCCTGCACTGAAGTCTTGAACCCCTCAAAGTCATCCCTGAGGGTTGGAATCAACTTCTTCCAAACTCTGGTTAATATTGATTTTTTTTTTAACCTCCTCCCATGAATCACAAATGTTCTTAATGGCATCTAGAATGGTGAATCCTTTCCAGAAGGTTTTTAATGTACTTTTCCCAGATCCATCAAAGAAATCACTGTCTACGGCAGCTATAGTTTTGCAAAGTGTATTTCTTCAATAACAGGTCTTGAGAGTTGAAATGACTCCTTGACCCGTGGGCTGCAGAATGAGTGTTGTGTTAGCAGCCATGAAAACAGCATTAATCTCCTTGTACACTCCATCAGAGCTCTTGGGAGACTAGGTGCCTTGGCAATGAGCAGTAATATTTTGAAAGGAATCTTTTTTTCTGAGCAGTAGGTCTCAACTATGGGCTTAAAATATTCAGTGAACCCTATAAACAGATGTGCTGTCATCCAGGCTTTGTGTTCCATTTAGGATGTGTTTCCATCCAGGCAGAGTAGGTTTAGAATCATTCTTAAGGGCCCTGGGGTTTTGGGAATGGTACATGAGCAGTGGCTTCAACTTAAGGTCACCAGTTACATTAGGCCCTAACAAGAGAGTCAGCCTGTGCTTCTAAGCTTTAAAGCCAAGCACTGACTTCTCTCCAGAAATAAAAGCCCTAGATGGCATCTTCTTCCAATAGAAAGCTGTTTAGTCCACTGGGGAAGCCTTCATTGATTATGTTAGTTAGATCTGGGTAACTTGCTAGCACCTTTTATGTCAGCACTTGCTACTTCGCCTTGCGTGGTTATGTTACAGAGACAGCTTCTTCCCTTAAACCTCATGAACCAACCTCTGCTGGCTTCAAACTTTCATTCTGCAGCTCCCTCACCTCCCCCAGCCTTCAGAGAATTGAAGAGAGTGATGAGGGCCTTGCCCTGGATTAGGCTTTGACTTAAGGGACTATCATGGCTGGTTTGATCTTCTGTCTGGACCACTCAAACTTTCTCCACATCAGCAGTAAGTCTGCTTCACTTCCTTTACCGTTTGTGTGTTCACTTTTAATCTCCCTCGAGAGCTCTCCTTTTATGTTTACAACTTGGCGAACTGCTTGGTGCACGAGGCCTAGCTTTGAGCCTGTCTTAGCTTTCGACTTGCCTTCCTAACTAAGCTTAGTCATTTCTAGCTTTTGATTTAAAGTGAGAAATCTGCAACTCTTCTTTTCAGTGAACTCATAGAAGCCATTGTAGGGTAATTAATCGGCCTAATTTGAATATCCGTTGCATCTCAGAGAACAGGGAGGCCTGAGGACAGGGAGAGAAATGAGGGAACGGCCAGTGAGTAGAGTAGTCAGAATACTTTAAACACTTATGGATTAAATCTGTTTTCTTCCATGGGTAGTTTGTGCTTCCCTGAAACAATCAGAATAGTAACATCAAAGGTCACTGATCACAAATCACCATAACAGATATAATAATAATGAAAAGGTTTGAAATATTGCAGGAAGTACCAAACTGAGACACAGACACTCAAAGTGAACACATGCTATTGGCAAGTGGCACAATGCAGGATTGCCACAAACCTTCAACTTGTAAAAAAAAAAATACAATAGAATGAAACACAATAAGCAAGGTGTGCGTGTGCTTGCGAAGCTACCTGCAGGGAGCTTGGAAGCCTTGGCGGGTTTAAGAACAGAGAAGTGAGCTGCGGTGGAGGGAGGAGCATATTTGGGGTCAAAGAACTGGTTTCAATCTGGTTCTGCCGCTTTGTTTCTTCCATCATTCATTCACTCAACAAGCATTTGTTGTCAGCCATATTCTCGATCTTGAAATAAAAGCAAGACCCCTGTTCTATTGAGCTTAGATTCTAGTGGGAGATAGACAGCAAACAACACGCAAACACACACACACACATATGCACATACACACACACATGCATCCATGCACACACACACACAGGGAAAGAGATGGACCGTCATGTCTCCTGGGGAACATAAATAGGGCCTGTGTGGGGTCTGTACCCAGGTCCTGCCAGCCCAGAACCAAGTCTTCAATCTCATCATTCTCCCTCTGAAGACCCGTCCTGCGGCACCCTCAGTCCTCATGGATCAGGAGCTGCCCACGCTCTCGGCCCTGCGGGAGGCATGAGGCCTGGTCCTGGCCAGTGAGAGCTCAGCATCACTTCAGCCACTTAGCTCCATGCTGGACAACTGAGGCCACAGGCCAGGCCCGTGACATTCCTGCCCAGGGCCTTCTCTGAGGCACCAGGAAGAGTCACTTTCCATACGGTTTGCTAATCAGGGTGGGTGTAAACCTGAGGCTGCCGACAGCCACTGACTCCGAGCACAGGAAGGAAGCCCCCCTGCAACAGGAGAAGACGTGGCCAGTGCCCAGGCGTCCAGAGGAGAGATGGAGAAGGCAGCCTTCTGGGGCCACACACAAGCCCCGTTTGCTGTGTTGCACAGTCTGTCTCTGACTCCCCAGACACAGGAGCCAGAGGGTTCCCATCTTCCCCGGGCCACTTCAGGTTGTATGTTTGTCATTTGCAAGCAAAAAGCTGCTTTTTTTTTAATTTCAAAATATTAAGGGGGTACAAATGTTTTTGATTACATGGATCGCTTTTGTAATGCTTGAGGCCCAGCTATAGGTGTGCTGATCACCCAAATAGTGCTCACTGTACTCATTAGGTACATTTTGCCCCTCCCCTCCTCCTACCTCCCCCTGCTTGATTTCCACTGAGTTTTACTTCCCTCTGTGCACATGTGTGCTCATCAGTTAGCTCCAATTTAATAGCGAGTGCATGTGGTGTTTGTTTTTCATTCTTAAGATACTTCCCTTAGGAGAATGCTTTCCAGTTCCACCCAGATTGTTGCAAAAGGTATTAATTTATCATTTTTATGGTACACATACACCACATTTTGTTAATCCACTCATGAAATGATGGGCACTTGGGTTGATTCCACATCTTTGCAATTGTGCATTGTGCTGCAATACACATTCAAGTGCAGGTGTCTTTTTGAGGAAAAGTTCACTTTTCCTTTGGGAAGATACCCAGTAGTGGGATTTCTGGATCAAATGGTGGGTCTGCTTTTAGTTCTTTGAGGAATCTCCATACCATTGTCTATAGAGGTTGTACTAATTTGCAGTCCCACCAACAGTGTATAAATGTTCCTTTCTCTCTCCATCCATGCCAGCACCTATTGTTTTTTGAACTTTTTAACAAAAGCCATTCTAACTGGGGTAAAGTGATATCTCATTGTGGTCTTAACTTGCATTTCCCTGATGATTACTGATGTTGAGCATTTTTTCATATGTTTATTGGCCATTTGTCTTTCTTCTTTTGAGATGCTTCTGTTCATGTCTTTTGCCCACTTTTTAATGGAGTTGTTTGTTTGTTTGTTTGTTTTTCCTTGCTAATTTGCTTGAGTGCTTTATAGATTCTGGACATTAGCCCTTTATTGGATGTATAGCTTGCAAATATTTTCTCCCATTCTGTAGGTTGTGTATTTGTTCTGTTTATTGTTTCCTTAACTGTGCAGAAGCTTTTTAGTTTACTCAAATCACATTTATTAATTTTTATTGTTCCCAAGATTGCATTCTTTGCCTAGGCCGATATCTAAAAGAGTTTTTCCTACATTTTCCTCTAGAATGCTTATGGTTTCATGCCTTAGATTTAAGTATTTTATCTATTTTGAATTAATTTTTGTGAGAGTTGAGAGGTAGGGGTCCTGTTTCATTTTTCTGCATGTGGCTATCTGATTTTCTCAGAACCATTTACTGAATACAGTTTCTTTTCCCCAGTGTGCATTATTGTCTGCTTAATCGAAGATCAGTGGTTGTAGGTAGCTGGTTTTATATCTGGGTTCTCTGTTCTGTTCCATTGGTCTATGTCTCTATTTTTGTACCAATAACATGCTGTTTTGGTTATTATAGCCTTGTAATGTAGTCTTCTGAAGACTTGTAATGTGATACCTCTAGTTTTGCTTAAGCTTGCGTTGGCTATTCGGGCTCTTTTCTGGTTCCAAACAAAGCATATAATTATCTTTTCTAGGTCTGTGGAGTATGCCATTGGTAATTTGATGGGGATTGCATTGAATTTTTAAATCAATTTTTCTATTTGTTTTTGTCCTCTGCAATTTCTTTCCTTGGAGTTTCATAGTTATCCTTGAAGAGATCTTTCATATTCTTAATTAAGTATATTCCTAGGTATTTTGTTTTCTTTGTAGCTATTATGAATGATATTGAGTCTTTGATTTGATTCTCGGCCTGACCATTATTGGTATATAGAAATGCTACTGATTTACGTACATTGATTGAGACTTTACTGAATTTATTTAACAATTCCAAGAGACTTCGTGGAATCTTTGGCATTTTGTAGATACAAAAACATATCGTCAGCGAAGAGTGATAGTTTGACCTCCACCAGGACCAAGTAGGCTTCATCCCAAGGGATACAAGGATGGTTCAACATATGTAAATCAACAAATGTGATTCAGCACATAAACAAAAGCAAAAACAAAGACCAAATGATCATCTCAATAGATGCAGAAAAAGCATCTGACAAAATCAAGCACCCTTTCATGATAAAAACCCTAACAAACTAGGAATAGAAGGAACATATCTCAGAATTATAAAAGGCACATATGACAAACCCACAGCCAACATCATACCGAATGGGGAAAAGTTGAAAACCTCTGCCTAAGAACTGGAACAAGACAAGGATACCCAATGTCACCACTTCTATTCAACATAGTGCTGGAAGTCCTAGCCAGAGCAATCAGGCAAGAGAAAGACATAGAGGATATCCAAATCAGGACAGAGGAGGACAAACTATCACTCTTCACTGATGACGTGATCTTATATCAAGAAGTTTCCAATGTACCAGCCATCGGGGGAGGGCAGGCAGCCAAGAATAACGTGGTCAGGGAAGGCCATCTAGGGGTGATATGGGCTCTGGGGCATAAAGATAATAATGAAATAGCCCTGTGATAAGCTGGAAAGAGAAAATTCAAGGAGAAAAGCAAGGAGCAACAAGGGCAATCCTAAAAATTGGGAGAAAGCTAGGGACATTTGAGCAACAGAGAGTCCTAAGCAATGGACACAATCTGGAGGGGGCGGGCAAGACAGACTGGAGCTGGAGGAGGCAGACAGAGCAGGTGTAAGAGCTGACACTTCACCAGAGTTGTAGGCAGAGGATGGACATGGGCTCATTTATGCTTTTAAATGAGCAGAAGCAGAAAAATCACTTCAAAGACTATAGCAATACTGGGCAAAGATGGATCCTGAATTGGGTTGGGTTAGGAGGGAGGAAGGGGAGTTGGGTGGATTCCGGGAAGCTGGGAGGCAGAGCCAATGCCCCTGTTGGTGGTCTCGAGGAGACACAGGAACCAAGGGGATGCCAGGCTTCTGCCTTGAGGACCTGGGTGGTGCCACAGCTGAGAACGGTGCGGCATCACCCCACACGGCGCCGCCTGGCACGTCAGCCTCAGATCCTGCCAATCTGTCCATCGTCACAGTATTTGTCACTCAGTCCACAAATCTGATACCTTATTAATCGCTCTGAATCTTGTTTCCCCAGTAATAAAAGTGTAAGCTCTCTTATGATAAGGTTGAGTAGAAAATATAAGAGTGACAAATCAGAGCCCGGAATACTGCTGATGCAACACTCAGTCGGCCTTGGCTTGAACGTGACCCCAGCTTGCAGGAGGGCAGGCTCACGCCTGTACTCCATGTCTCGGCTGCCATCAGAGGCTGCAGACACAGGGCACAGAGGCCAGGGTGAGTCAGCGCTGCTTTGGCCCCTGGGTCGTGGACACATCTGGCAGGCGGAGCAGGCCTGCCTCGTGCTGTTTGCGTGAGGGGTTGCGCAGCCTCTGGGGAGAGAATTCACTGAGAGAAGAGGGAGTTCGGGCAGACAAGTTGTATGATATTGTTGCTTAGATTCATCTCCAGGGATAAAGTCTCACAGACCAAAATATCAAAATACGGGTCCTATGGTGGAAAGAGACAATATAAGCAAAAACCAAACAAACTTATTCCTCTCCCGTAAGCCCTAGGTGGGGAATGCCCGCCCCTCTATCAGCAAACGTCCTCGGCTCCCCCAGCCTGCGTGGCCAGCTTCAGCAGGATGCCAGGCAGCACCACAGCCGCTCTCAGGGTCCAGCGCAATCCAGGTGGAGGAGCAGGGGTGGCCAGAGAAGGTGCGGAGGTCTCAGAGCAGCCAGAGTAAGTGGAGGGCGCCCGTGAAGGCGGGGAGGTGGGGGAAGCAGCCCCTGCCGATGTGTGTTTCCTGGAGACCTGTGCTTCCAGGTGGGACACCTCTGGGAACTCCAGAGAAAACACGCCCGGGGGAGACTATGCAGGGAGCAGGGTTCCCACACCAGGAGGTGCGGCTGGAGCCCGAGATCCAGAGGCCACGGACACGGTGGTGGCACCCTGTGGCCAAGTTCCACCCCTCAGTAACCCTCCAGCACAGGCCCTGCCCCAGGACCCCCCGGCATCCTCACCTCTTCCTCTTTCTCAAAAGGTCGTTTCCTTCCGTTCGTGCTGACTGCTTTCCTGATGACTTGTCAGTTGCCATCGCTCTCTGCCAAGAATTTCACATCTAATTCCAAAAACAAGATAATCACGTCCCAACAGCTTTGCAGAAGTACATAACTAACCACTTCTGCAAGTGTCTTCCCTTTATATATATTTTTAAAACTTTCAGGGATTTTATTTTTAAGTTCTTTTGTAATAAAAAAGCTATTTTTAACCAAATGTGAATACTGGACATTTCATTGTCCAAATAGTGTCTTTTTAAGCAGGTTGCAATGCTTCCCCACAGCAACGCCTCAGCTGAATGCTGCGACCCGGCGCTCCCCGAGGGCGCTGACTCGCGCTCAGCTCAGCGGGGCCACCCACCCGCCGCCCCACCGCACAACACTCTCCAGAGCCGCAGGTGCAGTTTGTGTCTCCAAAGCATCAACCCCAGAAGCTCCTGAAGGAGATGTAGCAGAGAAACTCCCTGATAGAGTCTTGCTTTTATAAAGGCCACATTTGCTCACAGCAGAAAGTTTAGGAAATAAAGAAAGAAGCATAAGCAAAAAAACACAAGTTATCCCTGACCTCGGCATCCCAAAGTAACAGTGAACCTCTAAGAGCCTTGCTCTCCCTGACTCAAAATGGAACGATGAGTCACGAAGGGCTATGGCAGATCCCGTAGCAACGTCGGGGGCGCAGACCCAGCTCACCACGGCGCATCCTGAGAGCTGCTCGTCCCCTCGCAGAGGTGGGTCTCAGGGCTTCTCTGTGCTGGGGACTCGTGGCCCCGGCCGTGCCGACTGGACGACCCAAGAGGGCCACACCCTGTTCTGTCTCTCCAGTGGCTCCTGGCAGGGCCTGGGCATCTCAGGGTGGGAGCTGCCTTCTCTTGCCACGCATGCAGGGCGTCGGAGAGCCGGTCTCCTGGGAGGACCCCGCAGACACGAAGGAGGCCAGGAGGGACGGTGTGGCCAGGAGGCCACCTGCCAGCCTCCTGTCTCTTCCCAGGCCCAGCCCTGCGTTTGCTGCTGCCGGGGACGCCGTGTGTGCTTAAGTCAACTCGAGTTGGCTTCTCCGAAGACTCCGCAGCCAGGCGAGGGTTCACGTACACGCTGGGTAATGCCCGGCGCAGTGACGGTGCCGGCACCACCAGGAACCTCTGTGCACCTGGCGCTGACCCGAGCTCCACGGCAAGTGCCGGCCACGCCCTCGAGCACGTTCCGCTTCCTCCCTTTCTCCCCACTGCAGAATCGAGTCCAAGCATGATGGAACCACTCGCCCAGGGGCAAAAATCCAGACGGCGATGGGTCTGGGATTCAAACCTAGTCCCATCCCAGAGCCTGTCCTCAAAGCTGCAGCTGCCCCACTGCTGCTCGCAGCAATGACGCCAGCACACAGAGGATGTACGTAAACGTCTTTCTTCTCCCTTTTCTAGGGTTGAAATGAGCTCCAGCTTCTGTGCCCAACCAAAACCATTGAACTCCGGTAATTAGATGAAATTATGCAGCCTGGGCGCCAGGCAACAGGGCCGGGGCAGGGGCAGGCTCGTGTCACCCACGGTGTGAGGGCCGGGGGAGCGGAGGCTGGGGCGGGGGTCCAGGGGCCGAAGGCTGGGGCCCTGCGAGCGCCGCAAGCCCACCTCCCGGGAGCCCACCCCCAGGGCCGTGTCACAGCTGGACACCGCGGGCCTCAGTCTGTCAACACGTCCCCACGTCAAACGGGAGATTCTTCAGATCCCTCAGTGACACCCCAGAGAGTCAGCCAGTCCCAGGGGAATGATCACTCCAACAGCTTTTTCCCACCACGTCAATATTTTCAATAAACAGCCCTTTTGCTTGAGTGCTCTTAGGAATACGATTAACATAATTTCCTTCACTTTCTCAAAATTTGATGTTTATAGGCTATTTTGGCAAAAGCCTCATGCAGGCTGACGGGACGTGGGGTTGGACTGACGCTGGGATTTGCCCTTGCTGCTGGCCGGGAGCGTGGTGCTCTCTCGCCAGCCCTCGGCCTCCTCCTTGGGGCATCCAGATGAGAAACGCGGACATTTCCTGGAGGAAAGAGCCCAGTAAACTCTGCAGTTTGGTCCTAGTAAGCTCCGCCCAGGATTGGGGTTAGCTTATTTATTTTGCAAATATCAGTTCAAATTTCACCTCCTCCAGGAAGTCTTCTCTGCTTTCTCTGGCCCCACCCTTTGGCAACAGAATTGAAAATTCTTTCTCTGAGCTAACATTATACCTTTTATACATTTGTGGTATTGAGCTTATAATACTGTATGTTAATAAAAATGATTTTTTTGTTGTACCTGCTTCTCATACTAAATTATTACTAAATTACTTGAGGCTGGAACAAATTCATACTCATCTCTGCAATGCCAGCTGCCGGGACACAGCAGGTGCCTCGGTCACCGTCTGCACGCCCCTGTGCAGTCCCCTAGCCTTGCCTGGGGGCTCAACCTAGTGCCTCTTTTCCCATAAATGGAATAGAGCAAAGAGCGGCTGGATGGCACTTCTGAGACTAAGTCACAGAGAGGTGAGGACTGGTCCTTCTCACTTGCTCACGGCTCTCGGAGCCTCGCTCTGGGGAAGCTGCCATCTCCTGAACAGCCTCGCGGAGACGTGACGCAGCAAGAGACCCTCCTTCCTCCAGCAGCCAGCCAGGACCCGCGCCTGCCAAGCGCCGGGGGCTGAGTCTGAAGGAGGCTCCTCCCTCGGTGCCACCCGGCTGACACCCTGGACGCAGCCTGCAGGACCCTGGACCAGAGGACCCAGCTGAGCTGTGTTGGGGTTTCTGGGCTGCAGAGACTGCGAGACGCTATGTGCTTTTTGCTTTAAGCCATTAAGCTCTGGAATGATTTGTTATACAGCAATAATAATACAGTGCTTAACTGTTCATTTGAATGGAATGAAATTGGAGGGAATCCACTCCTTATGTGAGGTCTGGAGATCACTAGGCAGACAGAGGGTGAGAGGGAGATGTCCAAGTCGACTAAATTCCCAAGACTGCCAGACACCAGAACCCGAAAGCATTCTTTAAAACCCAAAGGAGGTTGTTTTAGGACAAAGAAAATCTCATTATATGGAGACCAGCCCGATAAGCTGGAAAAGGTCCTAACATAGGGTTAAGCACCACTGGGTTCAAGCCCAAGTCCTGTCCCGTGGGCCTGTGACTCTGAGGACGGCACCTGCTCAAATCCGCTGAGTCTCAGGGCAGCCCACAGCCTTCTTGGCCCAGGGACCATTTTCATGGAAGACAATTTTTCCACGGACCAGAGAGGGGGACATGCTTTGGGATGATTCAAGCACATTACATCCATTGTACACTTTATTTCTATTATTATTACATTGTAATATATCATGAAATAATTACAATTATACCATAGGTTGGGGACCCCTGTTTTAGAGGCATCTGTAAAATCCAAAACCTCAGATTATAGTAACAATTGCTCAGTCGATACTGAAGAAATTTGCTCATAAACATCAGTTACAGATCCTCTATTAAGAGCTCAGTAACGAACAACATACACCATCTCTATCCCCAAGGACCTCAGAGGACCAGAATGACAAAGATGTCACCTGGTCTCTAAGACCCCCAAATGATCAATAAACCCCAGCTCACTTTATATTCCCTTTTTGGCACAAAACATTCATCAGAGATTATATGGGCCAAAAATGAAAATTAAAATAAATAAAGTAAACTTCTGTTTACCAAGGTTTTTAATAAATTTGAGGGTGAGAGGCCTAAACAATGTTATTAATTACCCAACCCTCCGAGGAAACACGGGTGAGGAGACTGTATTCTCTTGGCCCTGCCCTGGGAGATGAGGAAGTGAGCGGGTATTCTGTGCGTCTAACTTAGGGCGCAGTTTCAGGGGGTTCTGTCTGCGTGAATTTCAGGGTTCAGATGGACTCTGGAAACCATCTCACCAACCTCCCTTCTGAGACCCACTGTCTGCTGCTGTGGCTTGAAGTGCACCCCCAACTTCCGCCCACCGGGCCCCCTGGGACGGCCCCTCCTCTGCAGTCTGGCAGCTCCCTGTCCTCCCGGCTGAGGGAACCAGCCTTCCACGCACCCCCACGTGCCCCCACGCACCCCCATACACCCCCACACGCCCCCGCACACCCTGCTGGCCTCCGTCCTCTCCTGGGAGACGCAGCCCAGCGCTCTCCCTCGGGCAGCCTTGCGGAAAGACCCCTTCCGCGACCCCCACCCACGTCTAATCTCTGCATGAAACATCCTTCCTTCAAATATTTTCACTGATTTAAACATCAGAGACGGAACATGCTCCAGCGAAGAACAACGGCGCGTGCGTTTCAGATCCTTCGGCTCAACTGACGGCACCACCCTGGCGACGGAAGATCTGGGTATGGCTGATTCCACAGAAGAGTGGAATGAACCCGCCCCAGGTCTTCAAATATGCCTTTGCCACATTCAACTTCAATTACGTACTGAATTTTATACCTAAGAAGGTTTTTGATTATTTTGTCTACAATCATAGGATATCTTGGAACAATGCCTTTCTTTTTTATGTCCAAGTAAGACTTGAGAGCCAACTTCCACCCCAATCTAAGCCAAGTGGAGGGGACCCGGGGGGCCTACGTAGATTAAGACCTCCCCACAGTGTAGGAAAGAGATTACTCACCACGTAGAATTCAGCATGGTGTCGGCAAAGTGGCTTCTTGATTCTTCTCGGGAGCTGTTAGCCAAGTCCCCTTGGATACAGATTTCCAGGACAACCTCAACCCCTTGGTCAGGGCGGAGGGTGAGTGTGCACAGGGCTCCGGACAGGTCAGTAGCAAAGCAGAGCTCGCACGCACCGGGCTGGCCTTGGCCTCCTGCTGCAGCTGGACTCTCCCCTGAGACCGTGGGCAGCAAACGTTCAGGCCGTGCCTCCTACCTCTGCGGGTGGCTGCAGCCGCCTGGAGACAGCGTGGAGGACAGAGGCTCCCGCCGTCTCTAGGACAGCTGAGAACCAGCTGCGTCAGGGGCAGGAAGTGGGGAGGGAGTGCTGCCCACCAGGGGCCCAGATGATGCCCCAGCACCCCAGATCCTAAAGGCAGGTGACTGAGGACGTTGGGAGAGGAATCGCACCACTGGTGACCCGTCCCGTGGCCACAGGGCTGCAGGCATCGCACTGCACTCCCGGACAGTCGGGCTGGCAGTAGGTTTCTAACATAGAGTCTTGGGGAGTGAAAACTCTTCCAATGCTTCCTGTCATCCCAACACGCACAGTTCGTAATCAAATCGTGACAATGACACTTCAATACCTCCAAAGCGTATTTGACCGCAGGTCTCATTTTCACGTACCTAGTGAGTGGGAGAGTCAGGACTCGAAAGCCCATGAGAAGGGGGCGTGGCGGGGCCGCTCCTGTGTGCTCCGTGGCCGCCCTCTCACCCCACAGCGCCCACCGCTAAGTGTAGCAGCCTCGCAGGGAGGAAGTGACGACACTGCCCAGGAAGTGGCTCTCGCGCCGTCCACGGCCTCCCCACACGTGGTGCTGGAGACTCAGCTGAGGTGGGAGCACAGAATGGTGGAGGGATGAGCCTGGGACTGGGGACCCGAGACTCCATCCTGCTCCGACCATGTGACTTTGAAGCCTTCACTTTCTGCCTCTGAACTTGTTTCCCACTCTGTGAAACAAAGTTGTTGAAACTCCAGTTTGACAAGAAAGAGGGCCACACGCTTTTATCTCTTCTCTTCCTCAAAACCTCACTGAAACCATAAAGAAAGTTTTTAAAAAGTTGAAAATTATAACACAAAAATAAGGGAGGAAGAGAGAGACATCAGTGGGAAAGAGACTTCAAGGAAGTTTTGGAAGACACAGACCAGTGGAGGAGGTCTAGGAGAGAGAACATCAAGCCCCTCTAGACAGACAGAGATAGAAAGTGATCCACGCCCGTCTCCCCCCAGGAAGGCCACAGGGGCTGAGCTCGTGGTGGCACCGGGTGCCAGGGCAGCAGGGATGAGGCTGGGGGAAGCTGGAGGGTCCCTGAGGGAGCCACACCTGCTGCCTTCCAGGCAGTGTCCCCTGGACGGACAACGCCGCTGTGAGCACAGAAAGTCCCTGCTATCCCCGAGCTTATATCCTAGGTGGAAAATCAGTCCACAGGCAAACCCAAACTTCCATCAATAAGAGTAAGAAAAACAAAGATAGTGTTAAAGTACTAAAGGCAGAGAATTTAGAGAGGGTTCTGAGTGGGAATCGGGTTCAGAGGCAGAAAGCTGACATCCCAAGACCAGCGAGAGCAGGACTCGACTCGGGCCTTAAAGACAGCATCTTGGGGCTTATGCTAGATCAATAGTCAGAGAACCCGTCTCTGAGGAGGTGACATTAGGCCAAGGTCGGCTGGAAGGAAGAAATCAGCTGTGTGGCAGTCAGGGGGAACAATCGTGCAGGGGGTAGGAACACCCAGCAAAGACCCCACACAGGGAATGTGCCCAGTATATTCAGGGACCTAACGCAGGGCCAGCACCCGTAGGACCTCAACACATTTCTGTTAAATGAATAAATAACTCTCCAGAAATTTCAAGAAGGTGAGTGGCATCAGTGTCATGGCCAAGGCCAGGCCATGCAGTGATGTAAGCCAGAGTACGTAGGCTGAATTTTATACTACATGGGAGAGGAAAACAGTGATGATGGGGGTCTCATTACGTTCCTAAAAGACGCCTTTGCCCGTTGCCTGAGAATGGAGTGTGAGAGATAAAAGTGCAAACAGGAGCATCAGGATAGCTCAGGGTTCCTACTGTGGAACAATCTAGAAACTCCAGCTACTGGAATCTGAAAAAGTACTTACTGAAAGGATAAGGGTAACTAATTATTGCCAGCAGCCTCCAGAACACCCAGGTTCAGAAGCAACAAAGCCAGGGACAAAGCAACAAAGCCAGTCATGCCCCCGGCCTGGTGGAGTAGCAATCCTGCCACACAGCTGGACACTGGACTGCAGGACCCCAGGAGCCCCACCATCCACAGCAGGAAGGACATTCCTCCCTCACCCTCCGTCCTGCCCTGGAGGTGCAGCGCATGCCTCTGACTGTCAAGACCCGCGGTGTGCCTCCAGGGGAACTGCCACAGTCATCGCCATTCTTGGCCTCTGGAGTGGGAGCCTGGGCCCTAAGGTGGGGTCACCTCAGTCAGAAGAGTAAAAAAGAAGAAAGCAGAGTGAAAAAATCTGAAGAAACTTATGAAATCCCATCAAGGGGATCCATATACACATTAGGGAAGTTCAAGAAAGAGGAGAGAAAGAAGGAGAGAGAACCAAAAATCTTATTCAAAGACATTAACTGAAAAGTTCCCAAATATAAGGAAGGAAAAAGACATCCAGATCCACAAAGCTCAGAAAAACCCAAAATAAGATGAACCCAAAGAAAGCCACACCAAGACATGCTGTAATCAAATTGTCAAAAGTCAAAGACAAAACAGAAAAAGAAAAGCAACTCCTCACATAAAAGGTAAGCTCCACAAGAGCATTAGAGGATTTTTTTCAGTAGAAGCCTTATGAGCAAGAAGGGAGTGGGATGATATAGTGAAAGTGCTGAGAGAAAGAATTGGCAACCTAGGGTACTATACCTGGCAAAACTCTCCTTCAAAAATGCGGAGACATAATGATTCTCAGATAAATGAAAGCTGAGGGAGTTCATCACCACTAGATGTGCATTAAAGAGAGGTCCAAAAAGATGCTAAAAAGAAACATGATAGCATGAGAAAGTATGAAACTCATTAATAAAGCTATGTGTGTGTGTGTATATATATATATATATACACATATGGAGAGAGAGAGAGAGAACACCATAGTGCTATGATAGAGGTGGGTAAATCACATTTAATTCTAATGCAAAAGTTAGTAGAAAAATCTGTTAAAAATAACTATGACTTATAAATATGTAAAAACATACAAATAATAATAGATATAAATTATGACAATAACAGGGAAGTGTGGGATGTGGAGAAGTTAAAGTGTAGAGATTTTGTATACAATTTAACTTCTAATACTCTATGCTTAAAATATAATTCTGTAATTATAGGATATTTTATGTAAGCCCCAAGGTAATCATAACACACACACACACACACACACACACACACACAAAACTATAGAAGTTACAAAAAGAAAAAGAGAAAGGAATCAAAATATATAATACAAAAAAGTCAACAGAACACATAGGACGGCCATAATAGAGGAAAAGACAAAGAAAAGAACTATTAATATAAGACTAACAGAAAGCAAATTTAAAACTGGCAGTTATAAATCCTTCCCTATCAGTGATTACTTTAAGTATAAATGATTTAAATATAGAGTGGTTGAATGCATAAAAAAAGAAAACCCAACTATATTATGTCTACAAGAAACTCACTTTAGATTTAAGGACATACATGGCTAAAAGGAAGGGATCGAAAAAGATATTCCATTCAACTGCTAACCAAAAGAGAGCACACATGGCTATATTTATCTTAGACAAAATCAGCATTACATGAAAAACTGTCACAAGAGGCAAACAATGACATCTTATAATAATAAAAGGGTCAATCCACCAGGAAGGTAGTACAATTACAAATATGCATGTGCTCAACATCAGAGCACTTAAATATATAAAGCAAACATTGAAAAAAAATGAAGATAAAATTAAACAACAATACAATAATTCTAGGAGACTTTAATGCCCCACTCTCAATAATGGATAGAACATCCAGACAGAAGATCAATAAAGACACAGAAGACTTGAGCCACCCACACTATAAAACAAATGAGCCTAACAGACTTATACAGAACCTTCCACCCAACAGCAGCAGAATGCACATTCTTCTCAACTGTACTGGATCTTTTTCCAGAAGAGATTACATATTAGGTCACAAAACAAGTCTTAACAAATTTAAGAAGACTGTAATCAAACCAATTATCTTTTTCTAACCACAATGAAATGAAATTAGAAATCAATAGCAGAACAAAACTGGAAAATTCACAAATATGTGGAAATTAACACACTCCTGAAGGAGCATTGGGTCAAAGAAGTGATAAAAGGAAAATCAAAAAAATTCTTGAGACAAAAATGAAAACACAACTTACCAAAACTTATGAAATGCAGAAAAAGCAGTACTAAGAGGGAAGTTCATAATGATAGCTACTTGCATTAAAAAATAACAAAGATCTCAAATAAACAACTTAACTTTACATCTCAGGGAACAAGAAAAAGAAGAACAAACTGAGTCCAAAGATAACAGAAGGAAAGAAATAACAAAGATTAGAGCAGAAATAATCAGAATAGAAAATAAAATAACAGTGGTGAAAAAATAAACAAACCAAAAAAGTTTTTTGAAAAGATAAATAAAATTGACAAACCCTTAGCTAGACTAAGAAAAAGAAAGAGAAGACTCAAATATGTAAAATCAGAAATGAAAACAGAGACATTACAACTGATACCACACAATTAAAGAGGATCAGAGAGGCTTCTATGAACAATTGTACACCAACAAACTAGACAGCCTAGTAGAAATGGGTAAATTTCTAGAAATATACAGCCCACAAAGACTAAATCATGAAAGAACAAAAGTTAGAACAGACCTATAACTAGTGTGGAGATTGAATTAATAATCAAAAATCTTCCAGCAAGAAAAATCCAAGGCCAGATGGCTTTACTGGAGAATTCCACCAAACAGTTAAAGAAGAATTAATGCCAGCCCTTCTCAAACTCTAACAAAAAAATTGAAGAGGAGGGAGCCCTTCCAAACCCATTTTATGAAGCCAAACAAAGACATCACAAGATAAAAAAACTAGAGGCAAATATCCCTGATGAATGTAGATGAAAAATTCCTCAACAAAATGCCAGCAAAGTAAATCTAACTGCACATTAAAAGGATCGTATACCATGATCAAATGGAATTTACCCCGGGATGCAAGTATAGTTTAAGATATGAAAATCAATTATTGAGATACACCACATTAATCTAATAAGAATAAAAATCACATAATCATCTGAACAGATGCAGAAAAGTGTTTGAAAATTTCAATACTCTTTCATGATAAAAAAAACTATCAACAAACTAAAAATAGAATTAAATTACTTCAATGTAATAAAGGCCATATATAAAAATCCCACACCCAACATCATACTCAATGGTGAAAACTTTTCCTGTAATATCAGGAACAAGGCAAGAATGCTAACTCTCATCACTTCTATTCAACATGGTACTGGAATATCCAGATAATTAGACAAGAAAAAGAAATAAAAGGCATCCCAAATCAGAAAGAATGAAGTAAAATTTTCCTTGTTTGCAGACAACATGATCTAACATAGAGAAAACCCTAAAGACTCTGCTAGAACTAAGAAACAAATTCAGCAAAATTATAGGATACAAAATCAACATACAAAAATCAGTTGTATTTCTATAAACTAAAAACAAAATATTTGAAAAAGAAATTAGGAAAATATTCCATTTACAAAAGCAACAAAAAATAAATAAAATACATGACATAAACATAATTAAGGAGAAGAAAGACTTGGATACTAAAAACTGCAGTTTTCAGTAAATGAAGTAAATTAAACAAGACACAGACAAGTGGAGACACCTCGTGTGCGTGGACTGGAGGCTTAGCACTGTTAACATGTCCTTCCTATCCACGATAATCCACAGATTCAGTGCAATTGCTACCAAAATTTCCATGGCATATTTTACAAAAATAGATGAAAAATAATTCTAAAATTGACATAGAACCATAAAAGACCACCAATAATTAAATCAATTTTTAGAAAGAAGAACAAAGCTGAAGGCATCATACTTCCTCGTTTAGAATCTGCTGCAATGCTACAATAATCAAAACAGTATGTAACTGGCATAAAAACAGACACATACGCTAACAGAACAGAGAGTGTGGAAATAAGTGCACATGTATATAGTCAGCAGACCTTCGACATGGAGACCAAGGACACCCATGAGGAAAGGACAGTCTCTTCAACCAATGGTGTGGGGAAAACTGGGTATGTACATGAAAAGACAAATAATTAGACCCTTATCTTATACCATAAACAGAAATAAACTCCAAATGGATTAAAGACGTAAATGTAAGATCCAAATCTGTAAAACTCCTAGAAGAAAACATAGGGGGAAGCTTCATGATACACATCTTAGATATTATTTAATAGATATGACATCAAAAATGCAAAACAAAACCAAAAATAAACAAGCAGGACTACTTCAAACAGAAAAGCTTCTGCATAACAAAGGAAATAACCGACAGGGTGAAGAGGCAACTTGGACAATGGGAGAACATGTCTGCAAACCATGTGTGTGGTAAGGTTACCTACCATGTATCTACGAAATATTAATATATAAGGAACTCCTACAATTCAATATATTTTTTAAAAAATCTAATAACCTGATTTAAAAATTGGCTAAGAACTTGAACAGACATTTCTCCAAGGAAGAGAGACAGATGGCCACCGGGTATATGAAAGGATAGTCAACATCGCCAATCGTCGTGGAAATGCTGATCAGAACCACAGCACGCTGTCACCTCGCACCAGGCAGGATAACTGTTGTCAGGAAAAACAACCAAGTGCTGGTGAGGATGTGGCAGAAAGAGAGTCCTTGCACACTGTGCCAGTCCACTTGCATTGCCATAAAGGAAATGCCTGGGCTGGGTAATTTGTAAAGGCTTATTTGGCTAACAGCTCTGCAGACAGTACAGGAGGCTTGGAGCCTCTGCTTCCGGGGAGGGTCTCGGGGCGCTTCTGCTCAGGGCAGAAGGGGAAGGGGGGGCAGGGGTCACACGGCGGCGAGGGAGGGGGCAGGAGAGACCCCACCCTCTCTCAAGCAGCCAGTTCAGAGCGTGCACTAGCACAGTGCGAACTCACTCGTCACTGTGGGGAGGGCACTGCGCCACTCAGGAGGGATCTGCCCCGTGACCCAGACACATCCCATCTCCGACACTGGGGACCACATTTTAACATGGGATTTGGAGGAAGCGTATACGCAAACCCACTGTTGGTGGGGGCGCAAAACGGTGCAGTCCCCGAAGAAAACAACGTGGGTGTTTCTGCACAAGGAAAAAATAGAGTATGTCTCAGCAACCCAACTTGTGAGCACTGAGTCAAAGGGATGGAGATCAGGATCTCTGAGGGACATTAGCTGTACTAATGCTGTTCACAACAGCTGAGACGTGGACACAACCCAATGTCCATGGACGGATGGATGGAGAAAGAAAATATGGCACACATGTATACACACATATACATTATATACACGATGAAATAACGTTCAGCATTATTAGAAGGCAGTTCTGCAACACGTGACAGCATGGGTAGACCTTGCGGGCACGAGGACATTATGCCAAGTGAAATAAGCCAGTCACAGAAACACAAAGGCTGCGTGGTTCCACTTCAGCCATCTAAAATGGTCAAATTTACAGAATGGGAGGGTGAGACGGTGGCTTTAGGGTCTGAGGGAGGGAAGATGGGAGACACTACTCAACAGGCGTAATATTCAGTCGAGCAATGGTCTATACAACATGGTGCCCGCAGTCAGCAACAGTGCAGGGCACACTTAAAAATTTGTCCAGAGGGCATATTTCACGTTAAGTGTTCTTAACACAGTAAGATATTTTAAAAATACTTAAAAATTATCTAAATCATGTGTGGATGATCCTCAAGACACAATTCATCCCAAGGCAAAAACCGTGTCCAGCGAGAACCTGTGAAACCGGATAAGCCGTGTGCTTCCAAACCTGGTGACAGGGCAGGAGGAGGACAGACGTCCCCACCCCACGAGGGAGGAGCAGGGGACGAGGGGAGGCGGTGGCCCCAGGCAAGCGCCAGCCCAGCAAGGCAAATTCCCTGGATCTTCAGTCTCGGGGGCTGTCCTCCTGGCACACGCTCCGCACTCCGGGCCATCGCCCTGCCTGGGCCCCCCACCCCCCCCAACGCCCCCCCCCCCGCCACCATGTCTGTGGGGCGGAACCCCCACCCCACCCCTCGGCAGCTGAGGGGAACAGACCGGGCTGCGGTGGACGGGCAGCCCCAGTGCTCTCCGAGGGGCCTCTGAGTCATCCTTCCCCTTCCTGAAAGGATAAGGGACGCTGCAGCTCTGTCGTTCCGTCCTGCAGAGCCCAAAGCCAGCCTTCCTTCATCCTGCCTCCTCCTCCTCTGCTCTCTTGGGTTAGACTGGCGTGTTTCTGCCAGCGCGGTCTGCCCCTGCCCTGGACTGCGGGGACCGCCAACTGCGCGGCGGAGGCTCTTCCTGGGCGGGTGTCCCACCACTCGTGCTCTCCTTTCTGCAAGGTGCACAGGCTGGGAATTTTCCAAATCTTCAAACTTGGGCTCCTTTTTGTCAACAATTCCTTCAATCTCTCTCTCTCCTCTCATACTTAGCAATAAGCTGTGAGGAACTACCAGGCCACACCTCAGCATTTTGCCTAGAAATCTCCTCTGCTATGTACGCCAGGCTGCGACGCACAGTTCCACCTCCCACAGGACACAACACACGAGCCAGCCAAGTCCTCTGCCCTTACAGAGGGGCGGCCTCACCTCTGTCACCCGCTAACCTGCTCCTCGTTTCCTCTGGGGACCTCACCGGAAGTTCTTCTAACATTCGCGTTTCTGCTGACACCCTGCTTGTGATGGATCATGTGTTCTCTGAGACCACAGAAGTTTTCTCTCCTGTGCTGCCGTCTTCTTTTAAGTCCTCCCCTAAGTCCTCCCCACCATCCCCTGGGCATCGCATGTCCGCCAGCGCCCCTCACGGCTGTCCCCGCTTTCCCAGCCAGCGCCCCAAACCCTCCCGCCAGCGCCTGGCCCCAAAGCATGTCCATGTTTCCAGGGCTTGGCGACCGCAGCGCCCTAATGGCGGTACCCAAATCCGTGTCAGTCTTTCGGGCTGCCTTAGCCAAACAGCCAGACCGGGTAACCTGAGCACAGAGATGGATCTCCGCATCGTTCGGAGGCTGGACGTCTGAGACGGCGGTCGGGGCAGGGCTGGGTCCTCCTGACCCGCAGTCAGCCGCCGTCTCACTGGGTCCTCACGCGGCCTTTCCTGAGTGCACACGCTCCTGTGTCTCCTCTTCTTATAAGGACACCATCCTATGGGATGGGGGCCCCACCCCACCCCATTTAACCTTAATTACCTCCTTTAAAGTCCTGTCTGCAAAAGCAGTCATGCTGGGGACTAGGGATTCAACATACGAATTTTGGGAGCACAATTCAGCCCACGCCCCTGCTCCGCCGTGTACGTGCGTCATGCAGAGGGTGTGTTACAGAACTGTCAGGGAAGAGCAAAGACACGAACACTGGGATCAATGACATGCAGGTCCGTGGCGTGTGCACAGGCTCAGTCTCGGGGGAAAGCTGGGGTCAGGGCTGCAGTGAGGTGGGCTGAGGAGAGAACGTGAGGTGAGGAGGCAGAGATGATGGTGCCAGAGCAGAAATCTCAACCCTCAGGTCCTTTTCAAGGTCAGACAGGGACTCGCTCTCCCCCTCCCCCTGCCAGTGCTGCTCGCCCAGAGACGCCTGCCGTGGATCCTCCGAGTGGGTGGCAGGAGCTCTGGTCGGAGGAGCACAGAGGAGGCTGCTGGGACGAGAGTCAGGGCCGGGGGAGGCGGGAACGGTGCCCCACCTGGCACTGCCCACCCTGGCGAGACCCCCTCCACCGAGTCCAACCCGCCCACGTGTCCTCTCTGCTGTGCTCACACGGTTCTGAGAGCCGGCACGCCACGTGGTGGGGAGAGGCCGCAGTTGGGCTCGTGGGCCTCTGTCCGACATGTGAAACCCCGGGATTGGCATGTCACCGGCCCAGCGAGCAGGGGGAGACCCAAGACTGCCTTGTTCTCGGCTGCCCGCTGGCGTCCCTCGGTCCCTGTGACGGAAGTGCCTTCCGCTCACGGAGAAAGGCACTCACTGCACCAAACTGAGATTGATGAGCAATTAACGTGAAAATCTTGGAGGAATCTCCACTAATTAAAAAGCAGATGGAGTTTTAAGAAAAATCTACCCGGGCTTCAGGCTTCAAATTATTGCAAACTCAGATTCATTTCGTGACAAAGAGGCAGCCTGGAAATGCAGCATAGAATGAGACCTGCTTTAAAATAAGGCAGGATGGAGCACTGTGCACAGGCCCAGCACGAGGCGCTCTGCTCACCTGCGCCCTCTCTCCCTGCCCCCGCGGCTCCCGCACCCAGCCCCGACTGGGCCCTGCGGCCCACAGGCTGGGCGTGGTCTCTGGCACAGCTGGTGCCCAGCAGCCGTTAGCAGGAGCTGCTGGAGCGTGGGCTTGGCTGGGGTGGCCGCCACGCCAGGAGGGGCCGCTGGAATGCTCAGGCGGCACGCAGGTTTCAGCCAGGTATTAAATACAACTTTCTAAAACTGACGCTGACCAGGGAAGGTACTGCCTCACCACTGAATGGCTACAGCCCTTGAACGTTCAAGGAGTAGCGGACGGCACTTTCCAGAAACATCGCAGGGTGACGCTTGAGCCACCTGGGAGGGCGGGAGGGTGCCCCATGGTGTGTTGCCATCAGACTCTACAGTCTGTGTCTCCCTGGTCACGACGTCTCACGTCCCGGGGCCGCCTTTTCCTGCAGTGAGGCCTCTGTGTTACCCTGGAGCCCACGTCCCACACCTGAGCCTCTCGGCCCAGCCCCCAGTTCTGGGTTACCTTGTGCCCGAGGGGTGAGTCGGACACCCCTAAAGCCCCAGACCTTGCCGTCGGCCCCTGAACGGAGGCCCCGGGGGACACGGAACCATGCGGTGGCTGCTGCTCCGTGGAAGAGGGAAACCGTCTTCCTGTGGAGCCCAGATGAGCAAATGAAGGCGCAAAGTGCAAAAAGCCAGTTTGAGAGTCAACCGCAGAGCCCTTGCTGGAGTGAAAGCCGCCCAGTCACAGGACAGTCCCCTTGTCAACCGCGAGCAACTACCACGGAGTGGGGACTGGGCCGCGGGGTTCTGACTAGGCCAAGGGCCTCTGCCTGCAGGCCCCTGAGTCTGTTTCCGGCACCTTTCCTCTCCCTCCCCCTCCCTGTGATAAAGATTTGCTACGTGGGAGAGTTTGAAAATGCTCTTGAACAAAGCATTTGCACACTTCAACAGCTGCTTAAAGATTTGCTGGTGGACCCCAAAACGCACGCAGGGTGGGCAGATGTCCTTATAATCCTGGTTTCCCGACATTGTGCAGAGCCCGTACTTGTTCTGCGGTACCGGACTGACGGCCGGTCTGCCCGTGGTGTGAGCAAGGCCTCTCGGTAAATCCAACCCGAATCAAACCGGGAGGGGGAGCAGGAGGACCCCTCGAGGCACATGAAGGGGTCCCTGAAGGCAGGTCACCTCCACCCCCGTCAGAGGCCCAGGTTTCCGTCCCCCCACGTCGCCAATCCACGCGCTGTGTGCCTGAGCAAGTGACGCTGCCCCTCTGTTTCGTCTCCTCCCCTAACGCCAGGCGGAGTGGGACGGGCGTGCAGCATCGCGGGAGCTCCCCTGTGGCTGTGAAGGCACGTCGCTAGCACCGGCCTGGGATCAGAGCTGCTGCCTGCAGACAGCCTCGCCCACGCTGCTCCCGCGGAGATGGCCACCTCCGGCCCCCTCTCCCTCGTTGCCATGGAAAGATGAGAGCAGAAAGCCAAGCTCAGCATGCGGGCGGATTCCGCCGCTCTGTCCCTGCAGAGCAGAACCTGCAGCCGCTGGGCCGGGTCTGTGGCGCTGCAGGCCCCATGCAGACTCACCGCGGAGGAGGCGGCAGGTGGCCGCCCCACAGCGTCTCAGCACACGCGGCCCCAGCTCCCACCCCCGCCTCGCCCGGAGGTCACCTGACACGCCGGGTGGGCTTGCAGTCATTGCAAGTTCCATGTTGCCATGTAAGCCCTTCCCCCCCAGATCCCAGCCTGAGTGCCAGGGTGATGTGAGACAAGCTCTGGGGGCGATGACAGGGCACCTCGCCAGCCCCTCAGTCCCAGCCGGGGCCAGGAAAGGAGCTGATGTTCTCCAGGGCTCAGCGTGGCAGCGGCTGCACCACATGCTGGGCTCACGTGATCTCGCGAAACCCACAACCAGCCTGAGAACAGGGCAGACCATGAGCTCCACTCTATGGGCGAACAAATCAAAGTTCTGACAACCGAGACACGGCCCTGGTCGGACAGCCAGGGGTGTCCCGCTCGACCCCGTTAGCCTGGGAACGCGATTCCAAGGCTGCGCTCACCACGCGCCAGCTTTTCCTTGGCACGCAGCGCCTCCCCGAGCGTTCCTTATGCAGCCGCCTGAACAGCAGCCCCGGTTAGCGGGTCCCAACCCTGGAGCCGTGAAGAAGGGTCTCTACAAGACTGTCCTAGGATATCTGGGTTCCTTAGAAAAGAGGCCGAGATGGATTCCACACACGCAGGTGCAGGGTCACGGAGGGAGACACGCCGCGCAGCCACGGTCCAGCGCTGCCTGCATGGACCAGACGCTGGAAGGGGTGGGGACAGTCTGACCTGGAGCCCTCGGAGAGAGCCTGGCCCTGCAGACATGTGGATTGGGGCCCCGGAAACTGATCTGGGACCTGTGGCCCCCAGAGCTGTAAGAGAATAACTTCTTGCTGTTCTAAGCCGGCAGGTCTGTGGTCGCTCGTTAGAGCAGCCACGGGACACAGACCAGAGGATAAAGGGGACCATCGAGTCCTATGGGCCCCCAGCCTTCATTGCCACCTCCCCAAAATGACTCTCATCCTCCACCCTGTGTCCTAACCCCACCCAAGCCAATGACACCTGCTTTCTCCAGCCTGGGACGTTCCTCTGAGCTCCAGACGCCCCACAGCCAACTTCCTGTTCCCGATCAGCTGTCCCAGCGCATCTACATGACGAGACAAAAGGAGCCCTCTGCTCCCCACACCTCACGAGCCACGCGGCACTCAGGTTTCTCCACGCCTCCCATAGTGTGGGTTTGTTTCTTACTCCTGCACTCTCCTCAGACCCAACAGCTGCTCCAGGGACAACTGTGATGGTCCCCCTCTTCCTGCCATGGTCCAGCCACACCACCCTGAGCAGGACACTGTACCCCTGAGACCCACGTGGTCCAGCCCCACCACCCTGAGCAGGACACTGTACCCCTGAGACCCACGTGGTCCAGCCCCACCACCCTGAGCAGGACACTGTACCCCTGAGACCCACGTGGTCCAGACCCACTCCCTGAGCAGGATATTGTACCCCTGAGACCGACATGGCCCAGCCACACCACCCTGAGCAGGACACTGTACCCCTGAGACCCACGTGGTCCAGCCCCACCACCCTGAGCAGGACACTGTACCCCTGAGACCCACGTGGTCCAGCCACAGCACCCTGAGCAGGACACTGCAGCCTCCTGATGCCACTTCTGGCCGCATCCTCCGCAGGGCAGCTGGGAGGATCACCCCCAAATAGAGATCCGAGCGTGCCACTTCTTTGTACCCAGAATGATACCAAATTCTTCACCAGGGACTATGACCCTGCCTGTCACCCCTGAGCCAGTCCCCGAGCTCTGTGGCTCCCACACTCCCCTCCCGGCCCTCAGACTCCTCGAGCTCTGCAGGGCTCCTGGCTTTGCACGGCTTGTCCCGCAAATGGAGATGCTGTCACCCAGATCCCCACATCAGCCCCGTCTCAGCCTCCAGGTCCCCAGGCTCTGCCTGCACAGAGACCTCCCCGTGTCCTACGTCGAGGCCTGTGCACCCCACTGTTCTCTAACACCATCCTCAGTTTCTCATCTCGTAATGACGGTCACAGTTAGTGCACTAGTCGTTTATTTATGCTAATCCTATGCCGTGGTTTGAATGTGTCCCCAAAATTTCGTGAGCTGGAAACTTAATCCCGAGGCAGCAATGTTGGGAGGGGGGCCCAGTGAGTGAGACGGTCAGGCGGGCGCTGGTTATCGCGAGAGCAGGTTGTCAGGAAGCGAGCCCGGCGCCTGGGGCCCCTCTGTCTCACGTGCTCAGGTCCACCCTCTGCCCCTCCGCCATGGGGGGGGGGGGGCCTGTGACGCTGAGACCACCCGGTGAGTGTGCACAGGGTGCAGAGAGCCAGGAACGGGGCTGTGGGGAGCAAGCGGGGAGAGGTTGGGAAGGGGGTGGGCTGGTGGGAGTGGTCGTGACGGCCCCAGGAGAGTGGGCTGACCCCGACACTGTTGGGAGGTCCCCAGGAGGAAGCGTCGGCCCCAGGGCAGCCTTCGATGCTCCTTCCCGTCTGGGCACCGTTACCCCCGACTTCCAGCAGCTCCGCCTCCTCTCTCCATCTTCTTCAGCACCCGCCGCAGTCTGCAGACCTGACACCCAGGAAGTCACGCTTCGAGAGTCAGGAGCGAGGGAGTGGGTGGTTGGCCGTGTGCACTGCCCCTTGCCCTCGGCTGAGAACCCCAGGGCAAAGGTCACCTCCTCTGCCGGGCACCAGCCAGCCTGCAGCTGGGACTGTCCACAGAGTCCAAGGTGACGGGCACAGCTCCCCGACCATGGCGATAGCAGGGCCTGGAGCTGTTGGCACACGCCAAGGTGAAGGTAGAGACACCTGCAGACTCCAGACAGCCAGGGACAGTTTAATGCCATCCTAGGATGTGCACACGCATGCACATGCCCACACACGTGTACATGCACACACACACACATACACAGCCCGAGGTGCAGTGTCTCCAGGAGCAGAGCGTCCTCCCCGCCCCTCCTCTGCAGCCTGCAGAACCTTCTGGCCTCCCCACCTCCGAGCTAAGCTCGCTCTGCACGCGGGGACGTTCCAGCCTTCCCGGCTGCGCGCTGCTCTCCTGTCATCTGGTCACAGAGGCTGACAAGCGTGGGCAGGTCGCCAACTTGGCCCCGACTCCACTTGGAGGCTGGACTGGCAGATAAATTGGTCCTGGAGGGGGACGAGGAGGGGGGACAGAGAGAGGGGGGCCCAGAGGGAAGATTCCAAATTCGCTCCCTGCTGCTCCGGCTCCAGCTTCCCGAGGCTCCCGGCTGTGCTGCCAAGGCTGGCAGAGCGCCGGCCGGAGCAGGCAGATGGCGCCAGGGGGGAGTGCGGCCACGCAGGGTGGGCAGGGGCCCGTCAGAGCCCGGACAAAGCAGCGGCTCTGGGAGGGACGGCCCAGCCTGCCGACCTCAGAGCAGCCCTAGAGGCCACTCTGGCTCATTCCAGCTCATTCTGGCTCATTCCGGTGCTGTGAGAGCCAGAGGCCGGAGGGGGACCCTGTCGGAGAGGGCCTGGCCTGCATCCTGAGCGCTGCTTCCAAGAGGCCGTGGTCCATGCCACGTGCTCAGCCAGTGACCCCGCCTTCGCCCTTCACACGCATGGCCGTCAGCGTGTGGCCAGCACAGTTCAGAGCACGCTTGCCACTGTCGTGCCAGGGCTCGGGTGGAGCAGTGGGGACTGTGTCACAGGTGTCAGCAGCGTCACCCTCATGACTCAAGGCTGCGTAGTGACATGCACGTGGCTCTCACCCCGTGCAGCGAGTTCCATCACCCATCAGTCTGTTGTCACTTCCCTGAAGCCCTAAGAGGAAAGAAGGGCACTGTGGGAACTGCTGCGTCCGGCTCTCGGCACGTGGAGGGCAGGGGCGACAGCCGCCAGCCCCATTGCTGGGTCTCGCGTGAGCGAACCAGGCAGACGCCGCTCGCCTCCGGAGAAGGCGGCCTGGGTTCCTGCCCCACCTACCTCCCCCTTCTCCGAGGGCACTGCTCGCTGAGGTCTCCTGCGAATCACAGGGCCGTGGATTTGGGGGTGCTACCGCAGAGCCGCCGGAGCCCCCCGCAAGGTCTGTCCTGCGTGGGCAGGTGCAGCCATGTGTCCCTGAAACCTGCGTTGGGCACTCAGAGAAGGCACGTCAGGGGGGACCCGGCAGGAGTCAGGAACGTCTGCATCAGCGTGCATTACAGCACGTGCAATATCACCTGTTCTGAGACCTGATTTTCCCCGTTCTCGGCCTGACACGCTGTGAAATGCAAACGGCCTCATGCCCTTTAGTGGCTTCCTGGACGCCAGACAGTCTCCACACGTAGCAATTTACTGAACAGAACCAAACTGAACAAACACAGGCCACCTGGATTCCCTTCGATCCAGGCGTGTCAGGCAGATTGAAGAGGCCAACGTTTCACAGAAGGTGTTTCAAGTCTGCGTGAACAAAACCGTCTGAAAATTAGTACGATAACATGCCAAGGCCAAACACCACGGCCGACACCCTGCACCTCTCCCGGAGCAAACTTCACAGGGAAGTTAGATGCTTGCAAGGACAGCAGCAATTGCACATCAAATTCGACCCTCAGAAAACGGTGAAAGTGAATTTTTAAAGATGCTCTAATTCAAATGTCCTTGGAGGCACAGTACGTATTGGAAGAGTATAAAGATACCACTGGCTCCAAACAGACTCGCCTGCAAAGGTGGTTGCTGTGGTCTAGGAGCGTGCACCTGCCCCAGATTCCTGCCTTGAGCCCCTGACACCCCAGGTGAGAGTGTTTGGAAACCTGGGAAGTCGATGGCGGCCGCGGAGCAGTGTGCTGGGACACAGGGCCACACCCTCGAGGGACAAGCCCGAGAGCTCCCGTCCCCTCTGCACGGAGGACACAGCAGGACGACGCAGACACGCCTCACCTGGACCTGCCGGCTCCTTATCCTGGGACCCTCCGGCCTCCAGAACTGCGGGAGATGCATTTCTGCCGCGTCTGGAGTGAGCGGAGGCTTTGGGGTGGTGAGAACGCCAGGCCCACCCACGTGGAGGGGGTCGGCGCCCTCCTGGAAGAGGCTCCGGGGGGCTTCCCGGTCACTGCTCCTCGCCTGCCGTGTGAGGACCGTGCTCAGCACTCTGCCACTCCGCCTGCGGCCACGTGTGGGCACAGCCACAGATGCCACCTCGGAGCAGGGAGCAGCCCTCGCCAGACACCGAACCTGCCGGCACCTGACCCTCGGCCTCCCGGCATCTGCTACTGTCGAGATGAACTTCTGTTATTTATGAATCACAGGTCTGGGATACCTTGTCAGAGCAGCACGGTCGGACTGAGCCAGTTACTTTTATGTGTTTGTGAAAACACAATGTTGCACGGGGGTCCCCAAGGGTGACGACATAATCCCACACCAACCGTGGGAGGGGGCAGACAAGCAGGTGCCTCCCCGGGCTTTTAAAGAAGCTTGAAGCCTGGTCATTGCTGTCCTGGCCACCCTAATTAAGACCCTAAAATCACTCTAGCCCGGGCAACAGAGCGAGACTCTGTTTCAAAAAAAAAAAAACCCTAAAATCACAGGCTGAGGAGAGCACGCCAAGGGCCACTTCTTCCACAAGGGCTCTGTGCTCGGGGGGGCAGGGGGGGGAAGTCACGCTATGTAGATGTGTCCTCAGGTCTGTGTAGATGTGTCCTCAGGCCTATGGACACGTGCCCTCAGGTCTGTGTAAATGTGTCCTCAGTCTGTGTAGATGTGTCTTCGTATCTCTGTAGATGTGGCCTTGGGTCTGTGTAGATGTGGTCTCAGGTCCCAGAGCAGAGAGGACCTCTCTTCCCCTTGGTCTGCCCATAAAAATGAAACAGAATGTCCTACTTCTGGAAACGTCAGAGACCCGATAAGGCTGCCAAGCCTTCCACAGCCAGGGCGGGAGCCTCTGTGGGAAACGGAGCTCTCTGAGTTTCCCCAGAGCAGTGCGAGGGTCGGTGCCGCACGGACGCGCCGAGGAAAGCAGGTGCGTGCTTGCTGACGCCTCTCTGCAAGCGCACAGACGCGTGGAGCAGATGCGCACGGCCACTGCACGCTAAGGCAACTTCCAGAGGCCCCCAGTGTGCCACTGGGCCTTACCCAGGGACCACGCGTCAGGGCTCCCAGGAAGCACCCGGCCTCAATGACGTACGTACTCACCTGGCCGAAAGCTGCCACCAAGGGGCAAGACCTACTCTGCAATCAATGCGGAGACAGGGCACAGCATGATCCCTCACCTCCCGTGGGGACGTGCAGGCGTCAGGGTGGACCCTCTCCTTGCTGGGAGCAGGAGAGAGGTGAGGGCAGGAGTCCCGGGAAGGAGAGGCAGGCAGGGGCGGCCAGGCAGGGTGTGGCAGGGCCTGCGCCCAAATTGAGGTTCCTGGACTTCAGGAGTTGTCCAAGTCTTGCCTCGGCTACAGATAAAAAACTGTACTTCAAACCCCAAATACGCTGAGACCCTCCTTGTCTCTGCGTCGCACAGCCTTTAGACTAGGTCTAGGGTGTCGGGAAGCACATCAGGGTGGCTCACAGCCGGCACCAGCCTGGCGGGGAGGGCACACGAGCACCAGCCTGGCAGGGAGGGCACACGAGCACCAGCCTGGCAGGGAGGGCACACGAACACCAGCCTGGCAGTAGGGGCACACGAGCGCCAGCCTGGCAGGGAGGGCACACGGGTGCCAGTCTGGCGGGGAGGGCACACGAGCACCAGCCTGGCGGGGAGGGCACACGAACACCAGCCTGGCAGTAGGGGCACACGAACACCAGCCTGGCAGGGAGGGCACACGAACACCAGCCTGGCAGGGAGGGCACACGAACACCAGCCTGGCAGTAGGGGCACACGAACACCAGCCTGGCAGGGAGAGCACACGAGCACCAGCCTGGCAGGGAGGGCACACGAGCACCAGCCTGGCAGGGAGAGCACACGAGCACCAGCCTGGCAGGGAGGGCACACGAGCACCAGCCTGGCAGGGAGAGCACACGAGCACCAGCCTGGCAGGGAGGGCACACGAGCACCAGCCTGGCAGGGAGAGCACACGAGCACCAGCCTGGCAGGGAGGGCACACGAACACCAGCCTGGCAGGGAGGGCACACGAGCACCAGCCTGGCAGGGAGGGCACACGAGCACCAGCCTGGCAGTAGGGGCACACGAACACCAGCCTGGCAGGGAGGGCACACGAGCACCAGCCTGGCAGGGAGGGCACACGAACACCAGCCTGGCAGGGAGGGCACACGAGCACCAGCCTGGCGGGGAGGGCACACGAGCACCAGCCTGGCGGGGAGGGCACACGAACACCAGCCTGGCGGGGAGGGCACACGAGCGCCAGCCTGGTGGGGAGAGCACACGAGCACCAGCCTGGCGGGGAGGGCACACGAACACCAGCCTGGCGGGGAGGGCACACGAGCGCCAGCCTGGCGGGGAGGGCACACGAGCGCCAGCCTGGCGGGGAGGGCACACGAACACCAGCCTGGCGGGGAGGGCACACGAGCGCCAGCCTGGCGGGGAGGGCACACGAACACCAGCCTGGCGGGGAGGGCACACGAACACCAGCCTGGCGGGGAGGGCACACGAACACCAGCCTGGCAGGGAGGGCACACGAACACCAGCCTGGCGGGGAGGGCACACGAGCGCCAGCCTGGCGGGGAGGGCACACGAGCGCCAGCCTGGCAGGGAGGGCACACGAACACCAGCCTGGCAGGGAGGGCACACGAACACCAGCCTGGCAGTAGGGGCACACGAGCACCAGCCTGGCGGGGAGGGCACACGAACACCAGCCTGGCGGGGAGGGCACACGAGCGCCAGCCTGGCAGTAGGGGCACACGAACACCAGCCTGGCAGGGAGGGCACACGAACACCAGCCTGGCGGGGAGGGCACACGAGCGCCAGCCTGGCGGGGAGGGCACACGAACACCAGCCTGGCAGTAGGGGCACACGAGCACCAGCCTGGCAGGGAGGGCACACGAACACCAGCCTGGCAGGGAGGGCACACGAACACCAGCCTGGCAGGGAGGGCACACGAACACCAGCCTGGCGGGGAGGGCACACGAGCGCCAGCCTGGCAGGGAGGGCACACGAGCACCAGCCTGGCAGTAGGGGCACACGAGCACCAGCCTGGCAGGGAGGGCACACGAGCGCCAGCCTGGCGGGGAGGGCACACGAGCGCCAGCCTGGCGGGGAGGGCACACGAACACCAGCCTGGCGGGGAGGGCACACGAACACCAGCCTGGCAGGGAGGGCACACGAGCACCAGCCTGGCAGTAGGGGCACACGAGCACCAGCCTGGCGGGGAGGGCACACGAGCACCAGCCTGGCAGTAGGGGCACACGAGTACTGTGCCCGGTTCTTTCAAACTCTCCTCCTCCATATCTGAGATTCACACGGCACCGGTGAAGTCACGTCAGTCCACGGACACAGGCGCAGAGGCCCAGGGAGTGGGAGACTTGTCCCAGGAAGACACCGCAGTGACCTGCAGGCAGAGCAGAGCTGGGCGAGGGCCAGGCCTCTGCCCTGACCCCTAGCCGTGTGGACGGCAGGCCCAGCTGTCCCTGTCGCCTGAGCCATGGGAGAGTCGCCCAGGTGCTGAGGATGAGTCTGGCTGTGGATTGTGCTCTGTCCCCCGCTACCCCTCACCCAGCACTCAGGGTTGGGCCGGGACCTCTCCTGCACCCCTGTGCATGGCACCAGCCAGCCGGGTCCCCTGGCCTGGCTCGGTCCAGGCAATGGAACAGACACATCAGGAGGACCCACAGCAGGAGGGCTGGGGTCACCTTGCCAGCTCCCTCCCTGCGGGGCCAGCCCTGGCCCTGCCTTAGGCCAAAGGACACAGGTCCCAGCGATGTCTCTCCCAGCCCCGGGATCTGGTGCTCACGGCAGCCGCCCTGCAGCCCAGGCTCCTGCGCCTTGGGCAGCAGACCCTCACATACCTCCCACGGCCAGGCCGAGCCTGCCCCCACCCCTGTGTGACCCAATGACACTCCCGGCTCGCCCAGCTTCTTTCTGCACCTTGGACCTGAGGTCCTAGAGAGGGAGAAAGGTGTGCCCAATGTCCCAAAGCGAGACAGTGAGCAGGCTGTCCCCATCCTCAGCATGATTTGGGGGTGGCATTTGTGCAGGAAAAATCTGTGCCCACTCCCCACATTGCTGAGATAGCACGTGTGGTGTGTGTGTGTGTGTTTGTGCGTGTGCAGGTGTACAGATGTGCATACACCTGTGTACACATACAATTATGTGTTGTCTGTGTTTACGTGTGTGTGTTCATGTGTGGGTGACTGTTCACATGTGTGTTGTGCACATGTGTGAACACATATGTGCCCGTGAGTGTGCATGTTTGTTCATATGTGCACATGTGTGGGCATGTGTTTGCATTGTACATAGGAGTATGTGTTTTGTGTGTGCCGGTAGGTGGGCACATGTGCATGTGTTGTGTGCATGTGTGCACATGTGTGTGCGTGTGCATGTGCGTGTGAGTCGGAGGAGGCAGGGTGCTGGGCCCGGCTTCCCCAGGAGCAGGAATTCTGGGCCTAGAGCAGGGGTGTCTGAGGGCCCAGCACCCACCCACGGGTGAAGATGGGAGCCCACCCTGCTGCAGGTGCCTTCCACCTGCAGGGCACCTCTGCCACCTCCATGCAGCCCGTCACCGTCACCAGCTCTGCAAAGGTGGAAAGAGAAGTGCTACTGACCGTTCCGAGGACGGTAAAACCGAGGCCCAGACGGCATTTCCCTCACGTCACCAGCACGTGAACAGGGAAGCCAGGAACAGAGCTGTGCTGGCTGCTGCCTGCCCTGGATACGACTCTCCCGGCACCCAGGTCTGTGGGGGGGTATCGGCAGCTATCGCCTCTGCCTCAGTTTCCTCATGTGTCAAAGGCAGGGACAGATTGTTTCATGTCTAAGGCCTCTTCCAGGTCACAGTACCCTGGAGCTGACCTAGCAGGAGGCCAGTGGCTAGAGACAGAGGGAAAGACTCCCGGACGTCTGTCTTTGTCACACACAGGAAGGCCAGCGTCAGCTCCGGGGTCGCCTCTTCTGCCCGGAACCGGTGCCCAGGGAAGAGCGTCACCACGGCCCGTGGGGTGCAGTGCGGACGGCTCCCCGGCCACGGCTGCGTGTCGCCTGTGCCCCATGCTGCCGTCTCCGAGACGTGCTGCGTTCTGGGGTCTGTCCTCCCCGCCTCCCGGGCAGAGCACAGAAATGCCATACGGAAGCCTGAGACAGGGGCATCTGGGACGTGTCCTTGTCCTCACTTCACTGTGGAAAGGACTCTGAGGAGCAGAAGGCACAGAGCCCCACGCGTGGTGGTAAAGCCAAGGCAGACAGAACCCAGGGCCCGAGATAAGAACTGATTTCTGTCTCCGCCCATGGCCCCCCGACCCTCCGTCCGCATGACTCCCGGCTACGGCCCCCGCAGAACCCAGGTAGAAAACAGAAAGCCAAGGCCAAACGTCAGCAGCAACACCCCAACATGTCTCAGAGCCACTAAAAAGAGAAAAGACACAAAACAGCCCCCGACCGCTCAGGGCCAGGCCCCGCAGACATACTCAGCCTCCTTCCCACATACCTTGCGTAAACTGACCATTAACTCTTGACTAAGCACGACGTGTCTGAGAGTGAGCAGAAGGGCAGGCTGCCGTCGGCAACTGCGCTGGGACAGCAGACCCGGCTCAGGACGGCCCCGGCAAGCAGGACACAGGGTGCCCTGCACGGACACCCACACACAGCACATGCACCCCAATGTGTCCCCAGCTCATGATGCCCACACACAGCACATGCACCCCAACACATCCTCAGCACATGCACCCCAACACATCCCCAGCTCATGACACCCACACAGCTCTGCACCCTCAGTGTGGGCTGTGCTCCCCTCTCCAGGCTGGTGCCACGCGTGGGCAGCGCACAGGCACACGGTCAGTAGCTCCCACACGCGTGGGAGGGTCAGTCCCTGCCACTGACATCCGCATCCTGTGCGACCCCTTGTCTGCACCCCGCCCCCGCCCTTGCAGACTGGGAGGCGGTGAGGCCCCTAGTCCTGCAGCGGCCAGCACGTTTGGTCGTGCACCCCCTCCCCCGCTGCTGGGTGCTGGCAGGCAGTGGGGCCCGTCCACACTGGTTTACGGGCTGCTCGTCCTGCTGCCCTTTCTAGCACGGGGAGCCCGACAACCTTGCTGCCCAGCAGAAGTGTCCCTGGTGCAAGGGGGACCTGGGATCTTGCCTGCTGGCGCTGGAGCCAGGGCCTCTGCCAGCCCCTCCCCAGGTGAGGAAATCACCGAGAAGCACAGGTGAGCTGGACCCTGCGCCCTGCCAAGGTCACAGTGCACGGTGGCACCTCAGGGGTGGCCCTGCTCCAGCTGGTGCTCCCCACCCACCGCTGTCCTGTCACAACACAGACCTCCCCAGTGGAGGGGCCCCGGGGCTGGCTGGCGCCTTTGTCCTTGTTCTGAGAGGCGGGTCCAGCTGCTGACACTCTGGAGCGCATTTCAGAACAAGCACTGACAGCAGCGTCTGAGCCAGACACGCCAGGCCCCTCGCGTGACTCCTGGCACTGGGAAGACTTCCTCACCGTCATCCCGCAGGGGTGGCCGGCGTGGGGGCGCTCTGTCCCAGCCTTCCTCACCATCATCCCGCAGGGGCGGCCGGCGTGGGGGGGCTCTGTCCCAGCACCCGCCAGTGCCCCAGCTGGCACCGCCCCCATCCCCGGGGTGGCTCTTGCCCCTGCCATGGAGATACACATGGTGTCTCATGCCTGCGTCACGGCACTGCATGGCTGGGACCAAGTCTGTGCCGCCCCAGAGGCTGGCACTGCTCCTCCGCCCGCGCTCCCTCGGCCGTGCCCCACAGAACCAGGTACCCCGTTTGTTTTCTGGGGTCACTGGAGATATTAGAGGGGCTTCTCACAAGACGGTCATGATGTCAGGGTGGATGGAGCTCGGGGACCGTCCCCCACCACCCCTCTTGTCACGCCCAGCCTGAGTCACTGCTGACAGCCACGGCTGCCGCCGCAGGGGACCAGCATGTCACAGCTAGGCCCATCCTGGTAATAAGACTCCATCTGTGTGAGGGCTTCGCGGCCCCAAGGGCGACGCTGCCATCGTCCTCTGCGGAAAGGGAGTTCGAAGGGGCCGCGTCGCCCCCGTCACTGTCGTCAGGCGGCTGCTCCAGCAGGGAGGTGCCGGCCCCCGGGCAGATGTGGCCCCTTCTTCCCTCCCGGCATCTTGTCACATTAACCCTGTGATGGCCCCGCACAGACACACGTGCTCTCCTCTCATAAGAGTGTGTGTCTGGGCCACCGTGAGAAGGTGCGGTCACATCTCCTGTCAACAGGGGACGGCCTCCTGAGCTTGGTGTCACCTATCGTCACCACCCACAGAGCTGCCTGTCCACACGGACGCCTGCGTGTGCTGTGTGGCCTCTCCAGACCAGCTCTCCCTGGGGTCTCAGCCTCCTCGCCCCCCCGCCCCCCTGCACGGCCACAGCTGCCGCCGGACCACGTGCCCAGACCAGGCATGTGAACGCGCCGTGCGGGCTCGGCAGGCAGCTCTGCTCCGTGTTCCCGTCCTCCCGAGCCAGCGCTGGCCATTACGGGGTGAAGTGTGTCCCCAGAAGGGACGTGTCGAAGCCCGAACCCCAGTGTCTGCACACAGGACTACACAGAAGTAGGGTCTTTGCGGGTGTGACCAAGCTACGAGGTCCCTGGGGGGGGTCACCCCAAACCCCTGGTGTCCTTGGGAGAGGAGACGCGCAGGGAGGCGGGCACCGTGGCACGGAGAGGACGCGCCCTGCACGAGGGCTGGGCTGCCCGCCGGGACCGCAGACGTGGCCACCAGCCAGCCGTGCTGCACCCAGGCACAGGCGGGGCCCAGGGAGCGGCCTGAACACAGAGCCTCGACCCCGGCACCGGGCAAGGCCGGGGGCACCTGCGTCTCCTCCCTCTGCGCAGTGAGCCCAGCGCGGGGCCCGCGGCCACCAGCGCATCTCCCAGCCTGTCACGGCGCCGCGGTCAGCTGAGAGGCCGTTCACAGAGGGGTCTCCTCCCCGACTGCCACACACACACCACGGCGCGCACACACAGCCACACACACACACAGAACAGCACACACTCACACATACCACACATACCACACACACACACACACACAGAGAACACCACACACACACACACATATCCCGCACACACCCACAGACACCACATACATAAACACATCCCACGCACACCTCAAACACACCCCCCACACACTGCACCACACGCCCCGCGTAGGCTCCGGTTACACAGAAGGGACTGTCCATGCACGTCCAGGCACTGCCTTCTCTGTGCAGAGAACGTTCTCCAAGGCCACCTGGGACGCGGCCAGGCGGCCCCTGCTCATCTTTCCTGTCTGATTTTGGGGCTTTCTTTGTCTCCACAGCTTTGAGCACCGTCCGTCTCCGACCCTGCCCGTAACTCCAGCAGATCTGACGCGGGGGCCTCCCGGGCTTCACTGCGACACACGTGTTCCGTCGCAGCTCTCTGTGCAGCGTGGTCTCCCAGCGGCACGATGACGCCAAAGGCCACGGCGGGGCTCTCTCGTCTGTCTTCCCAGCAGATACACACAATAGGGCCCAAAATAGTAAGTCAGTGAAACACCGGATAAATAAGATAGAGAATGAACACCCGGACAAATACATGAGTTAGACGCAAAATGAGACCGTATCATAGCAGAGGGTAAAAGGCAGCTTTGTACGTTAAGGAATTTTAGAAATAGATAATTTACAACAGACTAGAAACAGATCTTTGAAAAGGGGCAAGGTTTGCAGAAAGAGGGGGGATAGACGAGTTCTAAGGGAAACATCTGTCCTCGTGAGGACCGCGGACGACCTGCAGTGGACAGGACCTTTTGGCCGTCGAGCTCAGCAGGGCGAACCGGAGTCCTGGATCCGGTAACAGGTCACGGCAGAGCCCTCGCCTGGCAGGCTGCTCCCTGGAGCTCAGAGCTGGCTGCCTGTGCAGCCTTGAGCTGGTCACTCTGCCCCTCCCAGTCTAGAGTCACCTCCCGAAAACACAGTTGTCACAAGCAAAGGGAGACAGCAGTCAAAAGCCCCAAGTCCACGCCCGTCGTGGAGCTGATCCCAGGGTTGCAGGACCCCTTGCTCCCCCGCCCCCCGGCACACTCCCTGCAGCTCCAGGCAGCTCAGCGTCTGTGCCCTCACTCCGACTGAATGAATGAAGGGCAATCATACCTTCCACATCCCTCTCCTGGTACCAGTCCCGGAGGTGGAGGACGGGACCGGCTGGACCTCATGCTGACTTTGGGATGCACTTTTGCAGTTTATACTTTTAGGACTTCATTTAACCCTCCAGCCACAGGGCAGACTCTGGGATTTTGTCAGACATTGCAAAGAAGTTTTTGAGAATTTCAAATTCTCAGTGACTGCAACTGAAGACAGGTTAAGCTGCAGTCCCACGCGGGGGCCGTGGACTGGTACCGGTCCTGTTAGGAACAGGGCCACACAGCAGGCGAGCGAGCGAAGCTTCGTCTGTATTTACAGCCGCTCCCCACCGCTCACATCGCCGCCTCCTGCCAGATCAGGGCACCATCAGATTCTCACAGGAGCACGAACCCTACTGTGAACTGCACAGGGAGGGACCCAGGCTGTGCTCCTTCTGAGGCTCTAGTGCCTGATGGCCTGAGGTGGAGCTGAGGCTGTGATGCTAGTGCTGGGGAGCGGCTGCAAATGCAGAGAGGTGTGACTGCACAGTAAACATAACACGCCTGAATCATCCCGAAACCAACCGCCCCCCCAATCTGTGGAAAATTATCTTCCATGAAACTGTCCCTGGTGCCAAGAAGGTTGGGGACTGCTGTGCTAAAGGGTAAAGGTCAGCAACACAGAGGCAGACGGGGTGGATTGTGACACCCGCAGTCTATATAGTTGCTTTTCAGTTTTATTTCTTAGATCCCGTCGTGTTGTCCGAACTACAGCTAAAACAATGACTTTGAAAACTACGAAAACTTAAGAAATCCACATGCTTCTCTTTGCATGAAGACCCAGCTATGTTAATTCCCAACATTTTCCACTTTCACACGACAAAACCAATTTTCAATTATTTTAAACACACAATTCATGCTATTGCTAATATTGCTGTAATTAGCTCTTGGCACGTTCAATTTTCACCCTACGAACATCAATGAAGCTGGAGATGCTTTATCTTGAGAAAGCGGAGAACGACTTTCCTGTTATTGTCACAATTGTGCAGAGCGATTATAAAGTAAGTCTGGGAGGCGTAACCCCTTAGAGCCACCCGAGAACGCGGCTGTGGGACAGGGAGGCCGTGGCGGGATTTGGGAAGAGAGGGAGGAGGGGGACCCGGATGCAGCCACCCTGGCATTTACTGTCTGTCTGACCCATATCCTCTGAGCCTCGGTTTCCTCACCTGCAACACAGGTGAGACCTTCACAGGCGGCAGGTAGACAGCATGTGCAACAGCACTTTGTAAGGAGCTGACTGTGGAGACGGATGAGCCATCGTGGTGAAATTTAGGGGAGCACAAAGCCCCTTGTTCAGTGAGCACCACGCTTGTCGTCCCCGGGCCCAGCTCAGTGGATTCTGCACCAGACCCCACATTCTCCTGCCCCTGGCTGGTCTCACTGCCCTCGCGATTCACCTCCACACACGTGCCGAAGATGACACGTTCCGTTGCCAAAGTCCTACTGCCGCCCCGAACTTGAGACTCGACAGTGATGGGTCAAGTCACTGGAACGCCCCACAAACACTTCCGGGTCCACAAGTCCCAAACCCAAGTCGTCGTCTTTCCCAAAAGCCTGATCCTTCTTTCATTTATTCCAAGTTAATGGCGCCACGTGGGTTCATCCGAGCCAACCACCGAGGGTCCACGGCAAACTCCTCCCTCTCCCGCCTCCCTGCCCAGCCCGTCAGTTTGGACACCAAGCCCGGCCATTGGCCCCCAAAGTGCTTGTGAGACGTGTCCCCGTCTCCACGCTGCCGGCCCCCATCATGGTTCGCGAGGACGGCTGGTTCCCGTAGCTCCGGTCTCGTCCCGCTTGCTGCCGGCTCTCCCAGGAAAGCAGCCACAGGCACCTCCAGGAAAAGCCAGATCTCCCTTCATGTCCACCCAAGCAGTCCCGTCTGGTTTCCGGATCCGAAGTCCAGCGCCCTGTCAGACTCCAGGCAGCTGAACTCTCAGATCACACTTCACCCCTCCGGGAAGCTCCCAGGTCAAATGGCCGCGGACCCGGGAGGGCGGAGGAAGCCCCACCCCCGACTGTCACACCACAGCGATGACTTCTGTCACCTCGGCCAACGCCACCACGCTGTCAGACCTACTTAGGTTAAAAATAGATAAAATAACCCCTTGAAGGACCAACCCCACATACGTAGGCTGCTCTGTGCTCTAAAATAGAAACACCGAGGGGAGAAATAGCCGTCGGGATGGATGCTGAGCCATGTCAGCAGGACGTCCCTGGCGTCACGTCCCGCAGCTCAGCTCCGACTCGGAAGACTGAGCCCCGGGCCCCCCGCAGCCAGGTGCAGACCCCGGTAGACCGCAGACCACTGGGTGTGCGAGGCCTGGGGTCCCCGCCCCTCTGCAAGGGGGGACCACAGACCACCCAGAAAACCTGACGGACGTCACCACCCTGCCCACCCTCGAAATCCACATTCGTACCAACACAGCTTTTCACTGAATATTGGGGTCACACGGACGCCCTGTGGCCCCAGAGTGGACTCCCTCGGGAGAAGGACAGAACTGAGTCCGGGGCGTTGAGCCTCACAGGCGGTGCTGCCTGCTGGGGCTGCGTCCCCCAGGCTCTGACTGTGCTGTCCAGCTCAGGAGGAATTTAAATGTCCAAACAGGAGAGAACAGCACAGCTAAGGCAGGTCAAAGTTTACTGTTTTTGCAGGAGTGAGACTGTCGTGCAGGCCGCCCACCAAGGCAGCCAAAGCGGAGCAGGTCTTGGCAGCAGGAGGGGCCACAAGGGACCCCAGCCGACACTACCTTTCCCAAAGCCTCAGTGCTGGTGCCAGGGCTGGTCACTCAACCCGCAGAGTGTTGGAAAACCGCTCTGCAATTCAGAAAGTCAGGCAGCAAAATAAAACCAACGCGCCGACAGCCCCAGCGCAGTGAAGGATGGCCACACCGCCCAAGACTGGGCAAAGCCATGATCACCTGACTGCAGTCGCACCGTGAAACACGGCAGCATCACAGAGGCCAGCAGGGAACAGGAGCCTCGAGGCCCGGCTCTCGGTGCCCATCCTCAAGCAGGGACAGTGGACGTATTTTTCTCAGCAAAATCAATGCAAACTTGATCTCTTTTTTCCCAACCAACGGAAACTTAAGGAACAGCGTGCTAGTAACAGACGCAAAGCTGAAGTAGTGACATCTTTAGGTAGCAAGGAAAAATTTCCTCCTTAAAACCAATTCTCCCTCATAATAGAATTATGTACAGAGAATGATAAAATCACAGACTTTCCCACAAAAGGGACCTGGGAATCCATCTTCACAGGCCTCTCGTGGTGCAGATGAGGAAGCCGACATCCGGGGAGACGGATCTGCCCACGGCCACGTAACCACTCCGTGGCTCAGCTCAGACACAGCACCTTCGAGTCCTGGGCTAACCGGGAGTGGAGGCAGCAGGAGGATGGAATTTTCTGGTGGGATGCAGAGCACATGGACATGAAGCAGAGGGTGTTTACATTTCATAAAAGTACTCACATCTGCTGGGCACGGCGGCTCACACCTGTAGTCCCAGCCACTCCGGAAGCCCAAGGTGGGAGGATCACTTGAGGCCAGGAGTTCCAGACCAAGCTGGGCATCACAGTGAAACCCCATCTCTAAAAAATTCTTTTAAATTACCCGGGCTTGGTGCACACCTGTAGTGCCAGCTACTCGGGAGGCTGAGGCGGGAGGATCGCCTGAGCCCAGGAGTTCGAGGATGCAGTGGGCTGTGATTGTGCCACTGCACTCCAGCCTGGGCAAGAATAGTAAAAATACTCATATCTGTAATAACCAGTGCATAGTGTGTGCTATTGTGTGCCAGTGCTGCGATAAGCATTCCTAATTATCTCATTCAGTTCCCGGCAACCGCACAGAGAAGGCGCTATTACTCATGCTATTGCACAGCCAAGGAAACCGGCGCCGTATGCAGGCCACACGGGTAGGAAAGGGCTGAGTGAGCACTCAGACCCTGGCTCCCTGCTGCCCAGCCCGACCCCCAGAGACGATGCTGCCATAGCACTAAGCATCGGTGCCCAGACCGACGGGATTGTCACCAGGACCTACACTTGCGGATCATGCACCAGCCTGGGTTCTGAGCCTGCGTGCAGCCACGCAGAGGTCCGCGCCAGCCCTCCCTTGATGGGCTGCGCTGGCGGTCTGCCCAGCACCTTTTCCTAGCTCAAAATAGCACTGCACCAAAAGGGACGGTGTTGGGTGCCGTGAGCAAACCTGAAAGTCACACAGTTTACTTTGCACACTGGAGGAAACCCCGAGACAGCCCATCTGGGATGGCGTGGGGTCCCCTGGTGCCGTCAGGGTCCCGGGCCCTCCCCTCCCTTTCTCCCTGCAGCTGCATTTTTTTTAGCTGTAATCAAATAAAGCAGCATTAAAGAAATTTCAATTCGATATACTTAAAACCGTACATTATTTTGTAAAAATCTAAGTACTATGTACTTAATAATTTCAAAAAATGAAAACTATTTGTTAATTTTAAAGTTAACTAACCTTCTAATGACTTTGTTGTATCTGCTTTCTGTTGGAAAAGCGCTTGAATATTTGGTCGCAGCCGGAGGTCTGAAGGTTCAGTGGCTCCTCTACACGGTATCAGTCACTTGTGACTTTAACGGCATCTTGATTTGGGTTAGGTAGGAGAATGTAGATTTGCAGCAATAGATGTTGAAAAGCAAGAAAGCATTTTTCGGTCAGGTTGCCAGTGGCTTGGGTGTTCTACTACATTTTTCCGTCTTTCAATTGGATCTTTTTTAGCATCAAACAATGACTTTAAAATGTCATCTACTGAGAGCTCAATCAATTCCATCGGTAGTTCCTCAGGTGCCTTGGTGATATCAACTAGGTGAGGCTGAAATGCTAATTTGAATGTGATGTCATGATTCTCAAAGTCAGTGAACCTTTTACTGTGTTCTCCAATTAATAGGTTATTAAGTATGAAATGTCCAATTTCTTTAAGTACTAAGTTTGATAGCTGGTATCTCTGACATTTCACTTTGACACTTCTTGTTTTGTTTTTATTATGAAGGTACATCCTCAGTCTTTCAAACACATGTTTTGGCTTGTGATTATCTTTCAAATTTTTCAGAGGAATTTTTTTGAAACCATGGATAAGTCAAAAATTCGCATTACTTTTTAATATGAGTTCTGTCCTGGAACCAACACAGCACAGACAGCTCAAAATATCAACAAAGTATTGGGGAAGGATGTGGCTAATGAATGCACAGTACGTCTATGATTTGAGAAGTTCCGTTCTGGTGATTTTAATCTTGAAAATGAGCCACGTGGGCGACCTGAGACCAAGGTGGATAATGATGAGCTGAAAGCTGTAGTGGAAGCGAATCCATCTCAACCTAGGCGTGAATTAGCAGCAAGGTTTGACATTGCTATTCCAACAACATCAGGCCATTTGAAACAGATGGGCAAGGTAAAGAAGCTGGATAGATGGCTTCTGCAAGAATTAAATGAGCGTCAGAAGAGAAATCATCTTGAAGCTTGCCTTTCTTTGCTGTCACAACACAAAGGCGAACATTTCTATACTGTATTGTTACATGTGATGAAAAATGGATTCTTTTGACAATCACAAGCGTCTGGCACAATGATTGGTTAAAGATGAAGTGCCAAAACACAATCCAAAACAATATTCATCAACAATGCTAATGGTGTCTGGTGGTCCATTGCTGGTATCATCCCCTACAGCTTCATGAAATCTGATCAGTCAATCACAGCTGGTGTCTACTGCAACCAACTGGATGAAATGATGAGGATGCTTGCGATTAAGCAGCTGAGATTGGTCAACGGTGACAGGCCAATCCTCTTGCAAGACAACGCTCGACCACATGTCACACAAACAATGCTGCTCAAACTACAGAGGCTGGACTTGGAAACTCTCTGTCATCCACCGTATTCACCAGACCTTGCACCAACTGACTCCCACTTCTTCCAGGTTTTGGACCACTTCTTTCGAGGAAAAATATTCAATTCCCAACAAGCTGTGGAAAAGGCCTTTCACGATTTCATCGCCACTTGCTCTCCAGGCTTCTTTGCTGCTGATATAAAGAAGCTACCGTTAAGATGGCAAAACCGTGTCAATAGTTTAGGCGCATAATTTGATTAACTGTACTGCTTGTTTGAAATATAATAAACTACACTTTTGATTCCAAATCAGACATTTCATATTTAATGACTTAATATTAGGTCTGTAATAGCAGCATATTCTTCAAATGATTCTCATATGTCATCCTGCTCATCAAGAACCTTTGCTAACTGGGGAAAATGTTCACCTGAAATTTGCTTTTGAAGAAGAAGTATTTTGAAAAAAGATAGCTTTTTTCAAAAAGATAGATTTTTTTCAAAATGCCTGGATTTTTTGCCACATATTATATACAGATTTAGTTTCACCTTGCAAAGTAATATTTAAGTCATTTTGATTTGACATGATATCACACAGAAATGCTGCATTCCTATAGCAATCTTCTTTCAATAATTCACATTGCTGATTCTGTTCTTCATAAAATGTAACTAGCTGTTCTCACAGAAATAAAATTTTGGCTAACACCTGTCGCTGTGATAACCAATGCACTTCAGAATGATACAGCAAATCCATACTGAATACCTCATCATTCAACTTTAGCATGTTATGAAACAGACAATGCTGTGTTGCATTTGCGGGAATATAGTTAACAATACTTAACAACTTGTTGCAAAGTGTCACTTAAAATAGTAGCTTTAGCACAGAGATTTTGCTGATGCAAGATACAATGAAAAGAAATGAGAACATCTGGATGTGTTAATATTCTTTTTATGTGTGCAATAAACCCTTCATGTTTTCCTGTCATGGAAGGTGCACCGTCTGTACATACACTCACTAAATTTACCAAATTCAGTCCAACTTCATGACATTCATCTTGAAAGTTGTTGAAGATATCTATTCCCTGTGTTCTCTTAGCAAGAGTGCCCAAAGCACCTGGGTTATCTCAAGATGCACCTTTCCTCTAAGCCCATGTGCTCTCTGCCCTGCAACCTGCTTGGGGGTGGAGTGGATGTCTCCTTTGCATCCCTATCCCAGAAGCTTTGAGCAAGGACAAGGACTCTCACACCCAGAAGGAGCTATGCCCTCCTGTGATGGTGGCTGATTGGACCCCAGGGGCTGAATGAAACGGCATCAATGATGGAATGAACAGAACCGTCGTGGGTCCCCACATGGCAGGAACACACTCTCTGTGGCCCTGCTGCCACGAAGATGAGCTGGTGCAAGAAGAACGTGATGTGGCCAGGGCTTCCCCAAAGTTTCTCCCACTCTAAAATCAGTCAAGGAGCTAGAGCTTCCTCTGTTCCATGGAAGACTCATTTTATCATTCAAAGCAGTGCTTATATACTTCTACCCACTCACAGGATACGTACCCAGAAGGTTAACCCAGCACAAGCCTTCTCCATCCATTCCTTTTACTGAGAAGAACTCGGATAACAAGGCAGCTCCAGGCAGCAGGGAGCAGGTTCGGGGGACCCAGACTCCACGCTGTGGGGCAAAGTCCAGAGTCGTACCCAGAATGAAATACGTCTCTGTATTTGTTAAATGAGATTTTTAAAAAAAAAAAATGAGAAGGAACCTGGTGTTGCCTGTGATTTTTATCACTAAATAAGGGCATCAAAAAATTATAATAGTATCCACTAGCATAATCACTTCATAGAAAGGACACTTCATGCCCACAAGGAATCGGGAGAACATACTCTCAAAACGCCCTCTGGATGTACACTTCTGCACCATGAAGAACACGGCTTGTCCACACCTTCAGCGGGGGCTGCATCAAACAACACCAAGCACTTTCTCCGGTCCCTGCATCCTGTAAACTCGATTACATATTATCTCATTTAATCCTACAAGACGGTGGTGCAAGTACTAACAAGCCCAATGCACAGAGGTGGGACTCGGGGAGAGTCTCGTGGCTGGCAGAGGGTGGGCTGGACTGTGCTCTCTTTAGCATCGCAGGGCAATGCGGGCGCTGGGCCACCAGCACTCAGAAGGGAAAAGCCCTACCCAGCCAGCATCCTGTAGGGTAGAGCTCAGGTCCCTAACTGCTGTGATTCCCGAGTCTGTTTGGGTTAAATTGTTCCCATAACTCTTGTTCCCCTGGTACCACGCGACACTATATTGCAAATGCTGGCTTCAGATCTGCATTATTTGCATTGCTACAGAGACGAGAGTCTTTTTTTGTTTTAAAGCAAACTGGCTTTGCAGACTTTTGAACTTGTGGAAGGGGCAGCAGGGTGGGCAGAGAGGTAGCCCCACCTGGAGTTCCTGCTGTGCGCTAATCACTAAGCTAACTTCGTCTCGTGTCCGGGCCTCTGGCTCTGCAGCCCAACCTGGTGGACGGGACATGCAGAAACGGTAATGACCTTATTTCTCTGGTTTGGCCCAAACCTTCCCAACCTCGGGGAGTCCAGGGCCCTGAAGTCTTTCTCCAGCATCCTGGGGCTCCCTGAGCATCTCATACTTGTGGAACTTGTCCCTGCTGCCACGGCAGTGAGCCCTCCCACAGGCTCTGAGTCTGTGGCATGTGCCATGGAGGATGTGGCCACAGTGCCAGAAATGCCACGCAAGGCCCCGACCTCGGTCCCTCCGTGAGCAGAAGGTCACTCCGGACTAGGCCTGGGGTCTCTTGACTCCTGCAGTAGATTTTCTTCCACCCGCCCTCACTGTGTCATTTGTGGGACTTAAACCCAAATACTCCACAATGGGATTTTAAAATGTCACCAGCTTCCCAAAAACAAAGTGACCTTTCATTAATGATCTTGGTGACCGCTGGTAGAACCTCTATTTCTGGGAAATGGCGCTGAACGGGGAAATGGAAACCGTCTGGGTGTGACTGGACACTTCCTAGTGCACAGCGCAAGGCCGGGAGCAGTGGGAGGAGCAGGCCCCCTGCGGCGCTGCCTCCTGGGGGCCCCAGCAGGGCAGAGCGATGTGAGCTAAAGTAAGACCTTAAGGCTCCCCCACCGGCTGACTGTGTGGACCCCCTTCTGGCCAAGAGAACACCCTAAAACCGAACTGGCAGCCAAGACAGGGAGGTCAGCCCTGCCCCATCACGCCCCTCCCTTCTTGCACACATCCTCTCCTCCCTGCGCCTGCGCCGCCCTCTGGCTCCTGGACCGCGTGGCCCAGTGCACCTGTGAGGCCCCAACACCGTGGGTGTGATTCTCCCCGTTCTGGAAGGATGAGGCTCCCCTCCATGGCCTGTCTCTCTGTGGCAGCCCCACCTTTCTCTGGGCTCATGACCCAGCAGAGCAGTGCTCATCACGGGCATGACTCCCAGGGGGTCTTTTGGACCCCTACTCCATGCCCCTAAGGAACATGGAAGCGCTGGCTAAGGTGGACTGGCATTGGATAAGCCTGCTCTGTTGGTGCCGTGCACTGGGGCCAGCCCCGCCCTGGCACACAGTAGGTGCTCAGCGTGTGCTGGGGGAAGGGACAGATCTGGGTTCGGGCCCAGACGAGCGTCGCAGCTGAGAGACTGCCGGGGCCCCTGGGCTGAGGTGCAGGGTCCCTGGGGGGAGACCGTGCGCAGCCTGGGGCAGCGTCTGCGAGGCTGGAGCGCACGGTGGGAACTGAGTCAGCGCTTGTCATCATCTGCACCGCACCCCCGCGGAGCCAGGCTTCTGGAACACACACAGGAACAAGAAAACAACCTCCGTCCCAGGGAGCGACAGAGCGTGGGAACATGGACCAAGGGACAGAGGGGAGGACGAGGGGCTGGCCTGGGAGAGGGTTCCACCCAGCCGGGCCGGGAGGCTCATTTCGCAGCGGTGCGTGGTGTTCACGGGGCACAGTTTGCGTTTGATGCACAGATGTGTCGTATAATGATCAAGTTAGGCTGGTGCTCGCCCATCGCCTCGTGCAGGTATCACTGCCCTGGGTTCAAAAGCCTCTCTTCTGGTCACTGTGTCCTCTGTGATACCTCACTGCTAACCACCCTCTCCTGACTGCAGTAGAACTCCAGAACTTACTGGAACTTTCTGTGTCTTAAAGTGGACTGAGACGGGGAAGAAGGGGCAAGGAGCCCCTGGCAGCCAGGGCGCAAAGCAATGGCCGGAAGGTGTGAAGCTCCACACCTGACCCATGGGGCGGGGGATGGGTTCCAGACCCTGTTCGTCATCGGCAATTGCTTCATGTCTGGGGGGACAATGGAACCTTCCAGAGAAGTGAACTAGCGAGAGAGGTTAGCTCAGTCCAAATGCACCCAGAGGTGCGGAGTGGCCCAGGGAAGAGAGTGGCACCTGCACAGAGCAAGTGTCCCTGACAAGGACGCCCGGTGACACACCAGCCAGCCGTTAACCAAGCGGGATGGTCGGATAACCCGAGGCAAAGGGCTGACGGGCACCGGCCCCCATCACGGCTGGGTCCTAGGTCCAGGCTGGGGTCTTCGTGCTCTCTGTGCCCCTTGCTGTGCCGGGCTGAGCCAATGAAGCAGCGGGCACCTTCGCTCGTGAGTGGGTTTTCTCAGCGGCAAAAAGGTCTGGGGAGAGGCCTCAGGCTCCTTCAGAACTCACACCCCAGGGTCCCCCCACCTTCACCACCTGCTCTGGTCCCCCCTGCCTGGAAGGGGCTAGACCACACAGGCGGGAGAAGGAGAGAATGTCTTTTCCTCCGGAACTCGAGTCCTCAATCAATGCACAGGCTTGAGCTCTTTGCAGCACGGTGATTGAAGACCTTAAAAAATCCAATAAAACATTGCCGTTCCTCGGAGAGGGAGCGAGCCCGATGCGTCTGTCCTCACCTCTGCTGTGCACAGTCTGAGAGCCAGACAGGAGAGGACTGACCTGTGGGCTGACCCGCCTGGACAGCCCCGAGTCACGGGTCCCAGCAGAAACCCCGGTGGCCTCGCCTGGTCCTTCTCCCACCCTCCCTCCCTGAAAAAAAGTAAAAGCATCCCTTGACTGGGTATGGAATAGGCTTCTTTCTGTGATAATTTTCCCTTTTCCTACTAAAAGGGGTTCAAAAGTTGAGAGCTGATTTGTATTCCAAGCACCAGGCAGGCTGCCGCAAGCCCGGCTCAGCGGGGGGCCGCTACTGAAGGCTCAGCCGGGCCCTCCGGCCCAGAAAGACCCACTCCAGGAGCCGGGCGCTTCCTGGGTGGAGCCGCCGCCTCCCCTCCCCCAGCCCCCTTTTAGCCTCCATGACAATCACGTCCCTGTCCCTGCTGTCCGCAGTTCCTCTTCGTGCTAATAAGGCCAATCCACAGGCAGCCTGGAATTCACGGGATCTCCAAGGAATTTCATTCTGGGGCCTTCCAGAGGAGCAGCGGGCACCTCATTTGCATACATTTGTATAAGTTATGCATCAGTATACACTTCTCTTTAACATTGCAACCTAATGAAATCACTCAGACAGGCACATTAAAAACACGATTTACTCTGGGAAGTCTGACCCTTTTCACGCTAAATCATTTGAATGATCATTTGAATATATTTGCACAAGTGGCACATTAAAAGGGCCCTCACCATGTTTTCGGAATTAATGAAACAATCGTGCTACCTCCAGGGAGGGGTGGGGGGACATATTTCATCAGCAGTTTGCCTGCCGGAAGCCGTCCGAGGCGCGTAGAACCTGGTCTGGCACAGGACAGCCCGGCAGGAACACCCAGCCGCGGTGCCCGGCATCCTCAGGCATCAGGAGACTGGCTCAGAAATTATGAAACACAAATTAATTTCACTGGCTCTCAGGGTAGAAGACCAGATCTGTCCCTTTGTGGAGACATGAGGGAGTCGGGAAGGACGGAAGCAGCAGCAGAAGAGGCCACTGCTTCTGAGCTGAGGGTCGTCCCAGCATAGAAGATTCTCTCCGGAGAGCTGATCCCAGCCCTGCAGTGAGCGCCGGTGGGGGGCTGAGACACCTGGGCTGGACGGGCAGGTGCCGGGCTCATCATGCAGGAAGAACTGGGAGCCGGCCAGCAGCTCTCCTCCATGATTTAGGTGCAGCCCGGTGGCTTTGCAAGGTCACGCAGCCCCGGCTGTCCACACTGCGAGGAGCAGATGGGATTCACACTGTGCCGTGAGGGGCAGCAGCGCTGAGACAGGGTCTTCGCAGGAGACCCCAGGGCAAAGGGGCCTAAGACCCATCTTCTCACTTCACATTTTACAAACTGCATCTTTTGCATACATTTTTTTCCTCAGTCTTCTCTGCGTGTGTCTTGTCCAGAGTGGGAGCTGCGCGGTTTGCACCCACCACCTGGTGAGAATAATGTCTTTCCCGGGAGCACGACCTGGAATTGGCCCCAAAGAGCGATGCTCCCTCAGACCACCGGCCTCTGGGAAGGCCCAGCCCTCGGCCTCCCCCTCCACGCCCAGCCAGCTTCCCTCTCAGGGCATGGAGGGCACCTCCAGCTGCCAAGCTCGTGGAAGTTCCCTGGATCAGATTTAGGAGAAGAGCAAGCCGACAGCCTGTGTCTGCCCAGAGTTAGAATGAATTTCTCGGACCTCTGACCTCCCCAGCCCTGAGCCTGGATGGCCGGATCTCAGAGCAGCCTCCTGAGCCATCAGTCCGACCAGGTCTTCGCAGATGCACCAACATCTTGGAAATAGCACCTCTTCCCTCCTCGTCCGACCCCAGCATCCTGCATGGCCCCTGCCCAGCCTGTCCTCGGGGAGTCCCACCATGGCCCACTCTGATCTCACGCGACCCAGCAGAGACCGATGGGCCTTGCGATGCACAAGGTGCCTTAGCCTGGGACCGAGCTGGCCAGGTGAGAGCGATGCAGATTGTGGCTGTGCAGCCGTCGGGGGGCGGGGGGCTGGGTCTCCCTCAGGAGGCTCCTGCCTTGACGGACAGGTGTTTCCCGGCAGCTCCAGCCCTAAGGGAGCATTTCCTCTGGCAAAGTCTCCTCCTCGCCGCTCTGTCACTCACCCAAGCTGGCTTCAAGGAAGAACGTGAAATTGTTCCTTTCATTCTCCGCTCACCTGTCAGCTAGGATTTCATTTCGCCTTTTTTCTAACACAAAGTGACGACATGTTTTGGGTTAAAATCATTCATTCTCCTTTCCAACCAAAAGACCTGAGTGTGGGGAGATGAGGTCAGAGGCCACCAGGACCGCCTTGTCCCCCAGACTTACGGAGTCACTGTCCCAGAAATGCACCCTGGATGCCACCCAGTCCCCTAGCCTGATGGAGCCGGGCGCAGAGTGCAGGGGCTGCCTGCGGCAGGAGGGGCAGCTTTGCCCGGCTGCGGGGCTCTTGTATTCCTGCCAGCCCCCATCCCAGAACACAGGCCTGGCTAAACTGAACCCATAGTTCTGTGTGCAATTAAGTGTTTTTATTTACCATGTGGAAATGCAACCATTGTGCCAATTTCAACTGCTGCACGGGCGCTGTAGGAGTGTAGCACGGACAGCACTTTTGCAGGAGCAACAAATACTAGAGTGTCGCACCAAAGAGATAGCTCTGGTCGCAGATGAAATGATAAGAACCGGTTTTCACTATTGGGTTGGAAGTTTATTTCCTCCATATAAACTGAGCTGTGATTCCACACGAGTGAATTCTGATGCGGTCTCCACATGTGGGCTATTCAGCGCCACCTCCAAACGCAGGTGCCGTTCGGGGGAGAGACAGGGTCACTCTGGCGGAATCGTCATCAGACACGGCGGAAAGACTGTGGGGTCAGAGGGAGGTGGCCTGGCCCAGGCTGAACGCTGTCACCGCTTGACCTGTGCACTCCTTGGGCCTCATCCGTGGGTAGCACCCTGGGTCAAGGCGCCCAGAGGCCCAGGGACCTGGGCGCAGTCCTCACCGCTTTCCTGAGAGCCGCTGCATGGTTAACTCTGGGGTGTGTGGGCTCCGTGAGGATTTCATTTGAAATCACCAATTTCGAGTTGTTTCGGGAAAACCTCTCACTTACATAAGATTTCTAGGGTCCTTCTGAGCTCTGACAAGGCGTGACGTGTCCACACCACACTTTCTCACGTAGAGCACGACCTAGATTAAATTCTCACCCCCCGGATTCAGCATCTCATTATGGAAAACGAGCTCCCAGTTATGGAAGGAGAGAAATGTAAACAGAAGACAGCTCTCCTCCTCTCCCCTCAGTCCCCTAATCTAATCGCCCAGTGTGCACAGGCTGCCTGCAGACGTCTCTTCAGCCACCCAGACGGCCATTCCCACCACCGCCACCCCGCCCGGACTCCCCCTCCCACTTGGATTATCCACACCCTCCGTCCGTGGTTACCTTCCTGCCCGGTTCACATGGGCTGTCACTGCCCTCTCCCCTTGGACAGCCCCGACCATGCCACCAAACCGTCCTCCTAAAACGCAGACAGATCACACTTGCCTGTTCAAGGACCATCGGTGCTGTCTGACCCCCACCCCACCTGCTGCACGGGGTCAGGACAATGCACCCGCCCCCAGGCATCCTCCCACCCCCTCCCAACTGTCTTTGCAGCCTCCGCCCTCCCCACACTGTGCTGCTGTTTCCCAGCTCACCGCCTCCTTCCCCACTCGCAGGGCCTCGCCAAGGCCTTCTCTCCACAGCCAAGGCCTTCTCTCCACAGCCAAGGCCTTCTCTCCATAGCCAAGGCCTTCTCTCCATAGCCAAGGCCTTCTCTCCACAGCCAAGGCCTTCTCTCCACAGCCAAGGCCTTCTCTCCATAGCCGAGGCCTTCTCTCCACAGCGCAGGCCTTTGAAAATCCCACGTAGCCACTCAAGGCCCACGTTCACACCCTGCCTCGCACAAGCATTGATGACCTCTTCCTCTGAGCTACCACCCGTGACTCATCCTTCTCTTGATCTCTCCAGTTTTTGCTTTGTTTACATTATAATCGTAGATTCATATCTGGCGTAGCTGAAGAACAGTGAATTTTAGAGCTCTCAGATCTGGCCAACACCCATGGCCATGGTGTGCAGTGCGGCTGGGCTGCCGGCCACAGGGAAGCAGGGACCCAGTCTCCCTGGATGACAAAGCCACGCCCAGCGTTTAGCACATTTGTTCAGCTGTCACTGTGTGCCTCTCACTGTCCCACGTGCTTTGCGGGAATTCTTTTATCCCGTGCACACAGCAACCATCATAGAACGATACACACAGCACAAGGATGACATGCAAATTCCTGTAGTGTTTCAGATTAAAAAGATAAAAAAAGGAACTATGCAAACACCTTGCCTTGTTTTGTTCTATTTTATCTTTCCACCTCCTCCTCTATGTCCACCCCAAAGTCCTTTCCTACCTGCTGCCCACCTCCAGAGCCCTTTCCTGTGTCTTTCATCGTGTGGTGTGTGTTTGAAGAATATAGAACGGTTTGTCTACTCATGTCTGCAGTTGCCTGCGAGTATCGGGCTGGAGCCCTCCCGCGTTCCGTGGGCAGTTGGCTGAGTAGGGCTTGCGTGTCTGTCACGTGTAGGCTGGTCTGCTTGCTGCTGACACGGTGTCCCCGAGTAAGCCTGGTGCCAGCAGGCTGGTGGTTCCATGCTGGCTTTTGTCTCAGGGATACTAAAGCTTCTCCACTTGCGTAAAAACAGTAAAAATAATTTAAACCAGGAACGACCAACTAAGAAATAAAATAGAAAGTAAAATTCCATTCACAATAACAGGCATAGCTACAAATGATGAAGCAACTAACATTAAATGTCTAAGATCTTTACGAAAATAATTTTCTAAAATCTATTAAAGGACATGAAATTATATATGGAAAAAAAGCCAAGATATATACCATATTCATGGATAAAGCAACCTGGCCTTGTGAAGTCCATTTCCCTCCAACAAATCTACCCATGCACTGCTCTTCTAATAAAAATCATAGCATAATTATTTTTAAAACCAAACTATTTCTTTTAAAAACATTTAGAACGGCTCAATGGAACTAATTAACATATGCATTACTTCACATACTTATTTTTTGTGATGAGAACACTTAAAATCTATTCTCTTAGCAATTTTCAAGGTACAACACATTGTTAACCACCTAGACCAGGGACAGCAAGGCTGTTAGGGGCAGTACTGACCCTGCTGTAGTAACACAACAAAAAGGTCATGATGGTTACACGTGACCGTTTAATAACTATACAGCAGACGGTATCACACTGCAGCCAAGAACCCAGACCTTGTGCTTGGACTACCTGAGCCACCCACTTGTGGTTGTATCTCCCGGAGAGAGCATTTCTTTCTCTTTGAGAGCTTCAGTCTCCTCCTCCGTAAAATGGGAAAACTAGTACAGTCATGAGTCACTTGACGATGGGGACACATTCTGGGAAAGGCACTGTTAGGTGCTTTGTTGCCGTGTGAGCATCGTAGGGTGAACTCACACAGACCTAGATGCCGTAGCAACACCTGGGCTATATGGTGTGGCCTGCTGCTCCTAGTGCAGGTGTTACTGTACTGAATACCGTAGACAGCTGTGACACAATGGTGCCATTTGTGTATCTACACACATCTGAACAGAAAAGGCACAGTAAAAATACAGCATTGTCATGTTATGAGCCACCACTGCGGATGCAGTTCATCCATGACTGAAACGTCACTCTCTGGCACATGACAGCGTAACTAGTCCCATAAGGTTGACTTGGTGGTACCTTTGTTGGGACTCAGAAACTGATATCCCAAAATACAGTCCTCAGACACGCCGAACGGAAGCAGCCTCCCTCTCCATTCCCCGTCTGTCCCAAAGCACACGATGGAGCTGTTCCCTGAAGTTCCCTCGTCTGCCTAAAGTGCAGACCCACCAAAGGGGGAACGATGCCCTCCGGCCCCCGCAGGCTCCCGCACAGCCTGTCCCCACCACCGTCGGCTCTGCGGCCCAACAGCCTTCATCCCAGGCCATCGTGTGTGCTTCAAGCCCATCAAATTCTCCTGCAAATCATTTATTATCGCCCAAACTGCCAGATTTCTCCCATCTCCCCCCTTCCCCTATGAAGAAGGGCACGTAAGCATCCGCACCCCAACCCCGTTCTCCCGCCATCCTCCCGAGCTAGGCATGTAAGACAGGTTTGATGCCGCCTCTCCCACCAGGCTGCCTGTCGTCAGCTGGTTCCAGTGAAGCTTCAGAGGGGGGAGGGGAGGCCCCTGGGCCTGGCACTGTCTAGTGACCCGATGTCCGTTTCTCTCCGGACGTCGTGTGAGCTGCCTGGTGCACACTATTTCCTTGCCATCCTCACGGCCACCCGGCAACACAGCTGCTGACGTCTCCCCTGACAGCGGGCACAGGCTGAGGCCCAGGAGGGTCGGGGACTGGCTGAAGGTGGCAGATTTAGGAGGTGAGGAGCTACATTTCAATCTCGGGTCTGCTTTACTCCATGGACAGAGTCCTCGTCTGGTGCTACCTGACGTTTCCATCAAGGTGAGACACTCGGGGCTCCCGTGGCCCTGTCTGGCACTCCCTCTCCTCTCATCCTCATTCCCAGCCACCCTGCCCCACGACACCATCCCAACCTGCCTCCTGGACACCGGCAAGGCCACGCTCCTGCCATCCCCGGAGAGGGACATGGGGCTGGGCTGTCCCACTAATCATCAGTCAAAGTAGTGCTGTCGTCACCAGGTGGGTCCTTTCTAGACCAGACGTCCCCTCCCAGTCCCGCTGGGCCCTCGGAGAGCTGGTTCGCCCTGTCATCCCTTCCAGCCACAGCCTCTCAGCGTCGCGGCCTGAACTACAGTGGAGTCAGAGCCTGAGCGCAGCGCGAGAACCAGCAAGGGAACGAGAGAGGAACAGCGGCGGTTCGGTCCTTAGAGACCGATTTGCGGCCAGACGGAGGCGATATTTGAACTCTCAGAACTCTCAGAACACACGATCCAGATGGATCACTGAGGCCCAGCAAGTCCCTTCTGTTTTTATGCAAAAACTCAAAATATCAGATGAGTTTGTGGATAGCATCTAGAAGCAATACAGATCTGGAATCATAACAGGGGAAGAAAGTCAACTGATTTTACTTCCTACTTTTGCTTAAAAAGATCTACCCCTTCTCAATGCGCCCTGACCCCAGATTCTAGACCGGTACCCTCCACCCTCCTGACGAGCAAAGGACGTAACGGGTCTTGGTGAACAGGAGCATGAAAGAGGAGTGAAAGAGAGAACATTCTGAAAGGTGCTTTTAGAAACACTTATGCTAATTTTATAGGTTATTTAGGCCAGTAATTACAGAAATAATTTTGACAATTAAAATTCAGGTAAAGTAAAAATGACACGAAGTACATGCTCAGCATAGAAAAACGAGCGGGCCACAGGTGCTGGTGCGGTGCCATGTCCCTCCGGCAACCGGCGGGTCGTGTTTTGACTTGTGCACCTGGGATGTGATGAGCGTGTGCCGGAGAGGGGGGCCCATAAGTGCGTTTTTTGGTCGTTGGAATCAAGTGTGCAAGGTGTGAAGGCGTCTTCTCTTCACTGTATTTCAGTAACCTACCCTGTTATTGGCAACAAACACCTGAACCGTGTTTTTTTCTTTTTTTCATGTTCCAGATCTAAGAGAAAAGTGAAGGTTTGCATTGCAAAGGTGCCTCAGCGAAGAGACCCCCATAAGAAAAGGAAAGTCAAGTGCTTCCATTTCGAGGTTTAATTACAAAGAATATTGGGATAAAAAATAGCATCAGAACAAATGCGACTCATCTTTGTACAGTGCAGTGATTCACGGGGCATAAAACTAATCACGTCCGAGTTTCGTTCCATCCTCACAACCGCCTGAGGGGGGGATCACGGTGAGGCCAGGTCCACACCCAGGTCCCCGCCTGGACTCTGCCTCCCTCCCTCTGCGAGTTAGTGCCCACTTCCTCCTTCCTTGTCCTGCCATCTGTCGGCACCCGTCTCAAAGGGGCCTTGTCTTCACTTGCAACAGACCAATCTGACCAGGATTCCTTTGCAAATGCAAAAATAAAGCACACTCCGAATGACAGAATCCTATTTTTAACATTGTGTGTATGTGCAGACATTCTGCCGGATATGCAGCCTCCCATGGCTTCCCTTCCTAAGCCCTGGTCTGAGCACCCTGCAGGGGGAACTGAGCTCAGGAAGAGGAGCTGCTGCACAAGCCCCTGAGGACAAGGAATGCCCTGGCTCTGAGCAGGGAGGGGCCCCTGGAGCCAGGCCCCGGGAACCTGGTCTCCGGGAGGTTCTCCCTCTGTAGCTGACTGCCCCCAGAGCGAGACGCCAGGCTGGCAGGAAATGCTTATCAGAAGGAATGTTCCCCCAGCTGATCATAATTGATGCAATGTGCTGTGGCAAATCACTTCCTGTTTCCTGATTGCAGATAAGAAGAACCTGATTGAATCAGAGCGTTTGCAGCAGTTCTGAGCCCGGGCAGCGCCAGGCAGCTGCAGCTTCCCCTCCCTGGCTCCTGCCAGCCCGGCGACCCTCCCCTGCCAGCCTGGGCTGGTCTGGGCGCAGCAGCACCATCGCAGGAAGCAGCGCAGCGGTTTGGGGAGAAACTGACAAGGAGTCCACGGCAAACACTCGACCTGTCTGCATCAGCCCATCAAACCCCGGCTTCTAGAAGATGCTGGAATCTATTCTTCTACGGAGACTGCACAAAGAGCTATAACTTCTAACAAAGCACCTTGTTCTCACCCCCCAAGGGTGACCCCATCTGTGTCCCGTCGACCCCCTACCTTTGCTCCTAAACACTCATCACCATCCACACTGGTTCCCTGAAAGCTGCCTGGCACCCAGGTGCTCACACGCTGCTTATGTCACCTCCGTGTCCCATGTAAACAAAACGGGACTCAGAGAAGGGGCTTGTGAAGTTGCACAGCTGAGAGCCGGGAGGCCGGCCTGGGAACCCCCCCCTCCATCTGCCCCGCGCGCCCACCAGCCCCCCACTGCGGTCAGAGAGGGGCTCAGAGGTAGAAACCAAGAGAGGATCCCTCCACCCAAAGCACTTTCCTGGGAGACTCGAGCGTCCTCTGTCCCTTCACAATGTTCCCCGAGCCCCTCATATGTCCTGGGCATCGTCACAAGCGCTAAAGATGCAGCCGTTTTTGAAAGGATGAACAAAATCTCTGCCTCATAGGAACAGACATAAACAGTAAACCGGTAGCGGAGGGGTCGTGGTGGGAGCAAAGCCGCAGTGTCGGGGGAGGACCGAGCGCGCAGGCACCTGGCAGGAGAGCAGAGCCCGGCGGGGCCCATGGCGGGGTACCCGCGGCCAGCGAGGAAGCCGAGTGGGCCCAGGGCCAGACCCCGGGAACTGGCAGCGCGGAGGACCCCGGCTTTTACCTGAGTGCTCAGGGGCCCTGGAAGGCCTTGCGCAGGAAGGGGACCCCCTGACTCACCTCCCAGGGGATCCGTCTGGTCTGCAGGGGCCGCAGAGGGACCTCCGGGGGCTCTGGCCACGGTCCGGGTGAGGCCGGACTGAGGCTGGACGGGGCGGGGGAAGCGCATCTGGGGGCCGCCCTGCGGGACGTGCCAGGGCCGACGTGGGTGAGAGGAGGAAGCTGGAGGACGGCTGCGGGGCTTTGACCTAAGCAAGGGGAAGGGTGGAGCTGGCGTTGACTAGATCGGGAAGGGCCGTGGGACGCCCGTTCCCCGCAGGCGCGCATGGTCCCCGTGTCCCGGCCTCCGGTCCACGCCCACCGCGGCGCGGCTACTGCACACAGCCGGTTCTCCGCCAGCACCACGCACAACACAGTAACGGCTTTTTAAAAGTCTAAGTTGTTCCATTAGAAACAGAAACGGCATCTTTTGGTTGAAAAATAACCCATAGTTATTTAACATTTATATGGTGATGGTTTTCAAGTGGAGATCATCATGCAATATCATGAAAACAAAATGTGCATGTGGAAAAAACTGTCAACCGTGCAATCTCCTCTCAATAGAAGTTAGAAAGAAAAATTATTTGATTCTACCAATCTTCATAAATTCTACTTATTTTTCCTGTGTAAGCATGATAAGGGCTAGAAGCCCGCGGTTCGGACAGAGAGGCTGATTCAACAAAAACAAAACTCAGAGCCCTGGGGGGGTGGGGAGGCCCATTCCCCGCCCGCCCTCACCTCCCACACCCACGCGAGGTTCCCTGCAGTCCTGACCCCGGCTGGCCTCCCTCGGCCCCACTGTTCTCCCCGGCCCACTGCAGTAATCGGCCCAGTTCACTCCCTTCCCGCTTTAATCCAGCCTATATGATGCCACCAAGTGTGACTTCCCAAAGTGCAAATGACTCTCCCCTGATTGGTTAGGACGCTTGATCACTTCTTATGGCTGCAAAATAAAGTCCAGACACGAGTCCCTCATGGGCCTCAGCCGACTGTATTCTGCCCCTAAATACAGCTGGTCAGCTCATCCCTCGGAGCCCTGATTCAGCTGCACCTGGCGGCTGCTCCCCCGTCCCTCGCTAAGCCCATCCTCGACCTTCGAGGCCCCTCCAACAGACGGCCCTGGGAAGCCCTGGAGACACGCGTGAGAGTCAGACGCCCCCGCAGCCGCCCTGCCTCTGTGTCACACTCGCCGCCTGCAGCCGTCTGCGTCCTTGTCTCTGACGCATCCTAGAAGCACCACTTCTCCCGAGGTCCAGACGGACACACCTCGCTGCCACGCAGGTAACGATTGTGTAAATGCCAGCAGAGGAAACAAAGCCTCAGGCCCAGACACCGCCGGTGTTACGCAACCCTCTCAACGCAACACCCGTGTTTCCTGAGCCCTGAGCTAGGACACGTGTTCTGAAGTTTCCCTGACGGAAAGACCAGAGCTTGCCAGGAAAGCTGTGCTTGAACAGCTAAGAACACAGCTCCGGAGCTGCTCCAGCACCTTCGCTCTTAGCAGAGGTGGGTGACCGACAAAGAAGCCTGTACCGCTACAATTTATCACTGTAACAAGTATCTTTCGGTTACAGATGCAATTTTCCAGGGAAAAATATCTACAGACTCCTGAACCTCTTTTCCAGAATGCACAAATGCTTACACCGGTAAGGATTTTAAGCATTTCAAAGATCATTCATTAATGAAGCCATTTATTCGTTCTGGCATTCAAAAAGTTTGTCGTGTGCCAATTACTCGTCAAACCCTTACTACAGTTTATGTTCACAAGATAAATAAGAGCCCCCCGCCCATCATACCTGGTATGTTAAGTGCCAAGACAGGGGACAAGGCCCATCCGTGCGATCGGTGGGCGGAGATCCTGACCTAGCCTGGTTTCCCTGCAGAGAACGCGCCGTCGCGGTGGGTGAGATTCTGTCTACACAAGTGGGCTCCTTTTAAACCAGATGAAGAGTCAACACACTGGAAATGCAACTTAAGTGAAATTCAAATATCTGTTTGCAAAACAACTAACTTTATTAAGCACTTACGTGTTTACTACCCATCATTCCTGTCCCGGTAACAAAATACCTAAGATGGGGTAATTTATAAAGAACAGACATTATTTCACATAGTTCCAGAGGCTGAAAATCCAAGGTAAAGGCTCCGGTGGATTTGGTGTCTGGCGAGAGCTGGGTCTCTGCTTCCAAGACAGCACTTTGTTTCTGTGTCCTGTGGAGCGGGGACCACTGTGTCATCGCAGGGCATGGGGGCCTGGCTGTGTTCTCCAGCCCTTGCGTAAAGCACTGATCCATGTGTGAGGGTGAAGCCCTCGTCACCTAACCACTGCCCAAGGCCACACCACTTAATACTGTCATTGCATTAGGAATTAAATTTCAACCAGAGTTTTGGAGGAGACAAATATTCCAACCCTAGCAGAACCTTTAATGCTTTGTCATTTTTAGCCCTCACTACACTCTCGTGATGTAAATTCCCTAAATTGTTGTCTTCCTTCTGCAGATAAGGAAACTGATGCTTCAGAGAAGTTCAGTCTTGCTCCCAAGGTCTCACGGTGTCAGCACTGAGCCGGGTAAATGATGATTTCCTCCCAAAGAAACGCAGGAGATAAGCATGTTTTGGTGGCTCTCAAAGGCAAGTTTTCTATTCTGCTATCAAAGCAAAGCTAATAATTCCAAATCATCTCGTCTTGATTTCAGTAGGGTTCCACTAGCTGCAAAAAGGTGTAATTCTGAGAATAAGCAAAGTATATCAAAAATATACTGATATGCATGCAATGAAACATGCATATGAAACCTTTTGACACCCAGAACATGTATATTGACATTGGAATTTGTTCTTGAAAACCCCTAGACACGAAGAACATGTTTCTCAGTAACTCCACTTGGCAGCCCCCATATTATAGGCATCTTAAATCCCTCCTTCTACAAAAAAATGTACTGGCTTCAGCATTGGCCCCACTGCTGGAGAGCTCCCAGAGCTCCAGGCAGGGCCAAGTGGCCTCATACAGTGTGATCACTGATGTACCCTGAGTCTATTACACAGATATTATATCCTGGTCAAGCTATGGGATGTCATTTTATAATGTCATATGAATGAAATATGAAAGTCTTTTCCATTTATTCCCCAAACTCTCGTTTTATAAAGCTCCAATAATTGTCAGCGTCCATCCAACCATGGCGGAGCTCAGGGGGCTGGCTAAGCGCAGAGGAGGGAGCCCGGCCCTGCAGTTCAGCCTGGCACACAGCTGTCTCTGGGAAGAAGGTCAATTAGAGCCCGAGAAGAACCGCACAGTCCCTGAGGCTAAGAGGCCTCATAAAGCTAATGGATGGGCGGGAAACTCCCTCAACTAGAGGCGAGGCGCAGAGGGCCGGATCCAGAAGGCCCCCAGCCCATCAGCCGGGCCCTGAGGACGAGCTTTGGTGGCTAAGTCCCCTCTGCTCCCCAGCACGGAACAGGGTGCCGCACCTACCCGAGATGCAGGAGGCACTTTCAGAGGTGGCCTATTTTTGTTTTAATATAAGGACTTATTTTAGCACAGAAACATCTAAGTAACAAAATATCAAACACCGTTCCACACCACCACCAAGGACTAACGATCTCTAAGAACCGGGCAAAATGTAACAATTTTCAGTGTTGTCACAGTGGACTTCATTTCCTCTGTGATGCCTATTCCAAACTTAACAGAACCATGAATTTGGGACCTGGCCTTCCCTCTGTTTTTCTCCTTATACTGAACTGACTATGTATGTACAAAGATGTCTATGTTTGGGCAGGGTTTTTTTTAATCTAAGAAAATGGCAATATAGTCTGTATACCTTTCTGCATTTGCTTTTTTTTTCACTTGTAATTATATTTCAAGATTAGCCACTGGTCCAGTTCTCTAGCTTTTTACCATTAACACTGTGTGTTATCCATTCTGTGCATGGACAACTTGTCCATGTCCCCACTGGTAAACACTTAGGTCATCCCAGTGAGTCACAGAGATACAAAGCAGTGATGAGCATTTTTGTATATGTGTCCTTATTTATTTTATAAGAATTTATTATCATTATGAACCAAGAAGAATCATTTCTGGTCAGCGGTTCTGCATACACTTTCCCAGTTATTGCCAGAGTCCGCACCAGTGTGGTGGGACTCTGTCACTCTCGCTGGCAATGAAACTTCTGCTTCCTCTTATTCTTTCTAGTATTTACATATTAAAAATTTTGTAAATCTGATTATAAAATATATCTCATTGTTTCATTTTTAAATTTGCCTGCTTACTAGGGAAGTTGTGTGCATGGTATGAGGCTCTAATTGCATTATTTCTCAAATAGATTCCCAATTTTTCCAGTAGCATTCAATGACTTGTTCTTTCTCTCCAATCTTTGCAGCTGTTTATTTTTCTTGTCTTATCATATTGGCTAAAGTCTCCAGGACAACGTTCAACAGTACAGGAGACCATCATGTTGTTTGTTACTTTAATTTGAATGCATTTAAAGATCTGTCATCAGATATCATATTTCTTATAAATTTTTGGTAGTTTTTATTAAATGAATGAAGTATTACACTCTTCCTAGTGTGCTAAATGGTTCCATAATTAAGTGGTATTAAATTTCATTGAACACATTAACTATATCTATTAAAACATCAAAAACATTTTCAATATTATGAAAACTTATATCAAATTATTTTCTGATGTTAAATCACCTTTCCATTGAGGGGATAGATTTTACTTTGTATTAATGTAGAATTACTTTTTACACACTAAATTCATTTTGCAAAATTTTAACATATAGTTTATTCATCCATATAAATGAGTAATATTGGTCTAACCAGTTATTTTTTTCATGGACATTTCTAGTTTATTATAAAGGTTATACTAGTCTCAGAAAGTGATTTAGTTACCTTTCTTTTTCTGTCACGTGAGACATTTTTAGGTGGTAAAGATTTTCTACTTGAAAAAAAAACTGCATAGAGCTATTGGCTTTTTCAAAATTTTGTCAACTACAGTTTCCATTTCTTTAATGAGTATTGATCTATCTTTCTATTTTCAAGTAATTTTGATTACTTATATTTTTCTTAAAGACTGTCCATTTCATCTATTTTTCAAAAATCTTGGCATGTTCCGCATAATTTTGATTCTTTGGAATTTGTGACCTTGTTCAAGATCAATTTTTACAATGTTTCTTGTGTGCTTGAAAAGAATGTGTACTCGTGACTTATCTGATACTGTATTATGTACGTATTTATAAGATCAAGTTTCTTGAACATGTTCTTCAAATCGTCTACAGCTTTTTTAATGTTGTGTCTACTTGATCTGCCAGTTTCCATGGAAACCATTTTGAATTCTCTCACTGTGGTTGTATTTGTACATATTATATATGTGTTTAAATACCCATGTAGTACATGAACACACACATATGCACACTGTGGCACATACTGTAGCGTGTGTGGGCGAGTGGAGAGAGAGAGTGCACACGCTGTGTTGAAAGATGCACGCAGCTCATGATTATTATAGATTCATTAAGAGTTTTTCTCTTTAGCATTTAATAATGGCCCATTATCATTTAATAATATTCTCACCTTACATCATATTTTTCTTGATATTAATGCCACTAAACCTCTCGGGACACAGTCTGTCATGGAAAGGACACGGCACCAACATGCAGCGTGCTCTCACGCTGAACACACACTTCCGTGTGCAACAAGGAGGTCAGTGGAAAAGACGGGTGACAAACAGTGGGGATGGGACGATGCCACCTGCGTAACAAACACAGGTGCCCAAGAAATAATCGCCATGAATTTACCTCCTCACACCTACCTCTTTAGAGGACAAGTAAGGAATTTTTTAGTTGTGTTTTTGGGCCACTTTTTCCTAATTTTCTACAATGTATATTAATAATTTGCAGTCCTACTGGTGCATGGTTATGGAACCCAAATAGAACAACTTGACTCAAGCTGGTATTTCCCGCACCCTCTTCCATACCCAGCTCTACTCCAGCCTCTCAGGAAACAGCCGGAGAGAACAGGAGGGGTTCCGCGTGCGCGTGGTCCAGTGGCTCCTTCGCGCGTGAGAAACGAGAGCCTCAGGGAAGGCGAGTGACTCCACCAGGCGCAGGCAGCGCGTTCAGGACTGCACCGGGTTTGCACCTCCACCTGCAGACTTACCCGGCCTGGCCAGGCCTCCGCCCCAGAGCGCACGCGCTCCCGCGGTGTGATTAGACAGCAGGAGAGCAAACCTGAGTGGCCCTGGTCTCGCTGGAACCCTCTCTGGTCCAACCCCCCACTCCCGTGAGTGACATATGACAGGGGGAAGGACCGTCCTGAATTGTCTCTGCAGGAGAAAGGGGTTCTGGAGCCGGCAGGGGCAGCAGCCCGGGGCGTGTCCCCTCTGGCTCGCGAGCGGGGCGCTCTCCGCCCGTCTCACCTCCCGCCCACGGAGGCAGCGGCTTCAGCCCGGTCTGCAGGCCCGGCTCCGTGCTCCAGCTGCGGGTCCAGCCGCCGCGTCCCCCAGGGTGGGGGTGGGCGCAGCGGGCCACACACGCGCCAGGCGGCCGAGCGACTCTGCGCTCCGGGAAGCTGCGTTGCCATCACCAGATAAAGGACGGTATTTGCTGTTTTTTTCATGACACTTCTCCCCATTTGTTGAGTTTTGAAAGTCATTATGAAAAGAGGGGCCTTGAAAAAGAAAAAAAAGTAAAACTTCACGGAACAGCCTTTGTGGCGGCTCTTGTTGCGAGCGGGTCTCCATGGCGACCAAGGTCTGCTCCGAGTGCGGGAGAGGCCGGCCCCGCATGCTCCCGGTCGGAGGAGATGCACGTTGCCAATGTTAACACGAAAGACAAAGACTTTCAAAAACTTTTGTGGGTGTCGCCCTTCACTCTAAAGCCACAGCCAGGCTGCTCGCCCCTGACAGGCAGCATGAGACTCAACCCCTGAGACCCGCGTCGTTCAAGTGGGATGTCACGAGCGCCTCCTCAGGGGGCCGGCGAGGTTCTCTGAGGATCAAGGCTGCAGAAGTGTCTCTCCAAGAGCTGTCAGTGCTGGGAAGTTCAAAGGCACCCACACATTCAATATTTATCCAACAAATACACAGAAACAAGAATCAGACCAGGCCCTGGTCTGGCAAGCTGGGGGGGGGGTGGACAGGGAGGATGGGGTGGGGGGGTGTCCGAACAGGTGGCCAACATCAAACGGGAGGGGAAGGATCAGGCGTCAGCACTCAGGAGCCCAGAGCCCAGGGAGCAAAGGAGACCTGGGTCCTGGTGCCTGAGGCTGGAATTCTGTGCTCCCTGGGCAGGTCCCAGGCAAGCCAGGAGGGGCCCCAGGTGCAGGAGGAGGGAAGGGGCCAGCCAGAGCCCTCCTGGGGGCAGGGCCTGTGCTCTTTCTCTCTGTGCCCCAAAACCTTCACCTGGCCTGTGGGAGGTGCTTGGCAACCTGGGTCTAGATCCGCTGCAGCCCTGACTGAGTCATGTCCCAAGATACCCGCCGTCGGCCTGGCTTCTCTTGCCCCCGCCCAGGGACACCTCAGTTTCCACAGGGGCGGGGGGGGGGGGGGCAGAGCCTCAGCACAGCCTGTGCCCACCACATGCCCCGCTCGCTCGGTCCTGCACGTGTGTGCGCTGCAGGCCACACTCCAGCAGCGAGACCGCTTAGTTCCGGGGCAGGCCAGTGTCCGGCGCTGGCTGACTTCCGAGCGGTTCCCACGCACCAGGGCGTGTGCGAGGCGGGTGCTCGAGGAGTGTGTGTCCACTGAACAGCGGGTGACGTGTGGGTGACCCTCCGACCAGCCGTCAGAAGGAAGCAGGAGCCCTGCCGCTGGCCGGCCCTGTGCTCCCAACTGGGGCTGATGACACAGGGCAAGTCAGTCCCCATTTCCATGTCTCAGTTTTCTCAATAAACTTGGAATAATAACCAACCCACACTCCTCTGGGGTTCCGTGTGGATTTCAAGGTAAGGCCACATACGTGAACAGCTTTACACGCACTAGAGCCCTGTCCTTCCCGTGTTCAACAAATGATGTCCACGTACCACGTGTGCCGGCACTGTTCTAAGCAACGGAAGCACAGCTGTTTCTATACAGTCCCCAGACATCCCTTCCCTCTGAGCTTCTACACAATGCAAACCTGCTCAAGGCCTGGACTGCTTTATGATGAACACGTAGAATATGTTCATTAAACATGTGCTGAGAAATCAATGGGTACTTGCAACAAATTCTTTTACAGTGAATACATCTTCTCAACAAAAGCTTTTTTCCTTATCTGAGGTCACAAAGAACTCACTTGCTGTACTCACTCGGCAGGTGTATGCTGAGTGCCCACTGTTTGTCAAGCGCTCTGCCAGCACTGGAGGGAAAATGAAAAGGGGGAGCATTCCCTACTTTCGAAGACCACACGGTCTGTCCGGGAGATGGACAAGCGCTCAGAAAGTAATCCCAGCACACAACGACCCTGGACACGTTCATCAGGGCCCGGGGCCAGGGGCGTCTTCTGAGTGGAGATGGTCCCTGAGCTGAGCCTTAGGGGATGGACTTGGAGGGAGAGTCGGTCAGTGTGGACAACAGTGTGAGGCAGGCACAGAGGAACCGATGACAGTGGCCACTGTGCCTGCAGACGCCCCACGAGGACAGGACGAGGTCGGCGGAGAAGCAGCCCACAGCCGTGAACCACCGAAGGACTCTCGCATCACCTGGCGGCCATGGGAGCTGCAGGAGGGTCCGAGCAGGGGAGAGACCGTCCAACCTACAGACCAGGGCAGTGTCTCTGCCGTGTGAGGAAGGGTGGTCGGTGTCCTACGGGTAGGCCGAGGAGAGACGTCTGGAGCAAAGAGGTCAGAAATGAAATGATTTGGGAAGAGCCAGATGCTTTTAGACTGACCAACTGGGGGCTAAACTCAGCTGCTCACGTTTACTCTCCTGTCTTCAAGAGAAGATCAAAGAAATCTCTATTCAGCTTCTCCTTCCCATCTTAAACAGCCCGACCACTTCAGCTCTAGAACCCCCAAATCATCCTCAGGCCAGAATAAATTCATGTGGGAGGTCTGGGACTCCCAGCACGGGGCGAGGGCACACAGAGTCCCGGCCTCCCTCCCCTGCATCTGCGGCTGTTCTGCGGTGGAGGAGCTGGACCGTGGCTGGGCCCTGGGCCCTGGGTCCCGGGTGTCCCCCCTGCGTGCTGCCACCCCGCGTGCAGCCTGAGGCCGCCCCGTGCCGTCTGTTACTAGCATGATCAACCAGGATGCAAAAGCAGGTTCATTAGGGCTTGTAAGAAGGTTCCAAGCCCAGCACCAAACCCTCCTCAGCATGCGTGGAAGAGAACAGGTGACCACAGGGAGCCAGACACCTCCTCCCGTGGGCTGGACACGCAGTCATCCACGGGTTCCCAGACTCTGTCCCCACGGAACACCTGTGCTCCGAGCCTGGCCTGGCCAAGGCACAGTGGAATCGAAAGCCCTGGGGCTTGCACCCCGCCTCCACCTCTTTCTTTAGGGCAAATTATTTAACCTCTCTGAGCCTCAGGTTTCTCATACAGAAAGGAGGGATAAAATCACCTTTCAGGGACATTAGAAAGATCAGTTGTAAAAGAAGTGAAAACCCAGAAGGGTCCCGGAATATAGCAGATGATTGATAAAGTGCACTTGAGTTAATCTTTCATCTTAAATCTTACAATGATGCCTTTTATCTAGTTAATACAACATAATTAGTAAATGGAACATTCTAATGGAAAGTTTTATGATTTCTTTTTTAATTTTAGAGCCTGCTACCATTTTTCCTGGTAGAAGTTAGTACAAGGTGGTGTTTGGTTCAGCACAGAACTACAGACTGTAGTCACCCTGGGTGTCCTGTGTCACCCCGCGTGAGGTGAGCTCCACCAAGGGGAGCACCACGGCTTCAGTGCTCCGCTTCCTGGACAGGTGGGAAACCTCACCCTGAACGAGAAAAACACAAAGGTGCAGGATAACACGGTTGAACTTCGCTCTCTGCTACAGATTCGTTTCAGGAAAACTGTACGAGATGCCTTTGTGTGACTCCAAACCCACTTCTGAACAGTGCAGTGCGGGACGCATCCGGCCTCAGCCCTGGCGTCACCGAGAAGGTGCTGGGGACACCTTGTGTCCTGCTCTTCCTCACAGCGGATCCCTCTGTCCCCTGGACTAGAACGTGCACCTGTTCCCCGGGCCCATCCATCCGCAGCCCACCTGTCCCTCCGACTCAACCCACAGGCCGCCCAGCCCTGGACTTCCTTGCTCATGTCTTCCATCCACCACGAGACTGGGTACAAGTGACTTTCCCACCAGTGAGCTCCCAAAGTGCCTATCGTGTGAGTTGTGATCTGAGTATGCAGGTCTGTTTAATGCAGTCATTTGTAGCACGTTGTTTTTTAATTACTGGTTTCCAAAAAGAAATTGTGTAGTTGAAAACAAAAATGCACACTCATGAGAAATGTGGACCAGCTATGTAGGCCAACGCCTTGGAACTTCTTCCCAGACAACCAGGAAAACACAGGGTGACTTTGTGGGCCTTGAAAGGCAGTCAAAGCTGCCACCTCCGGCTCTCTTGACAACCCCACACACCCACCCACGGCAAGAGCCCCCGGTTGCACCACCCCCACCCAGCCATGGTCAGAGCCACTCGGAGACCACCCCTTTATCTGCCGGTGCCTGAACTGAACCTCAGCCCTTTCTGCTGGACCTTCTCAACGACCGTGGAGAAGACTTCAGAGTCTTCCAGAAATGTGCCTGCCAGGCCCAGCCAGCCCGTCTTGAAGACTATTCCCGATATAACTCAGAAACCAACTTTGAGGTGGTGCAAACACTGAGGCCCCCGTGCTGAGGAGCCCTGGGCAAACCAGGAGGGGCTGCCTGTGTCACAAGCTCCAACACTCTCACGTTATAGCCCAGAAAAACGAGGCCCAGAGAAGTGAAATCGCCTCCCCAAAGCCAAATTCACACTCAGCCGACTTTGGTTACAGAAGGGCTGGACACAGCAGGCAGATTTCCAGCCTCACCCCTGACTAGCCGTGAGGGCTCTGAAAGCTACTCAGGTGCTCTGGGCTTCCACTTCATGGTCATGAAAGGCAGTTAATCCCCTGCCCCGTCGTGGTGGCGGTGGGCGCTGGCCGTGCATCGCGGGCTCAGATCCGGAAAGCGCCGTTACTCCTGTAAAACCGAGTCTCCTTTGGCTCAAGTGTGCAGGGCTGTCGGGACCGGCTCTCCCCACCCCCGCCACCTTCCTCACTCAGGGGCTGGTCTGAGGCTGTGGCCGGGGTGCACGTGGAGAGGACAGGTTCCACATCTGCTATCAACCTGCCCGGGTGACGGAAGATGCGCAGGAGGAGTGGCGGGTTCCAGTCTGCCCGGCCTTCAGGGGCGGCCATGAGACACCCCAGTGTGGCAGAAGGCGGGGGCTGAGTCCCAGGTGACCTCTCGCTGTCCGGGATGCCTGGAGGTGCCATCAGCGCCTCACTCTTGCCGTCAGCCATTCTTCTGTGCAACGCACCTCTCGTTTGCTTTTCTTTTTTCCTCCATTGCTTTTATACCCAAGGTGCTTGGTTTCTAACAGGACTCTGTAGATTTGAGGGGGGATGGGCTCTGAGTTAAAAGTGCAGTCAATGCTTGTGAGGATGAGGAATGACTTTTGTCCTTCCTCCCACCCGAGTAGGCCCCGGCCAGCCATCTCCGTAGATGAGCCGGCGGTGAGTGCCGTGAACACACGAATGTGCCGTGCACTCCCGGCCATGCCTCCTTTGCTCAAATAAGCCCCTGCAGAGACTGTTTGCAGCCCGCACAGAAAAGAGTTAAAGTTCCACAGGGGAAACTCCATCCTCCTCCTTCCCAGCTCTGCAGGGTGAGCGCTTATTTGGCTATTACTTTAATTACAGCCCCTCAGCCACAGCCGAGAGCAGCAGACACGGTGGCTGCCTGGCAACATCGCACGATGGGAAGCCACAGCCTGCAGCCTCCTCCTGCACCAGTGAAAGGCCCGGCGGGAGCTGCAGGCAGAGCCTTTCCAGAGCTGGGGCGGGGCGGCCGTGGCAGGGCGCCGAGCAGGCCCTGGCAGAAACAGATCCCCCAGCTGAGGACAGCGTGAAAACTGGATGCCCACCCTGCAATCCATTTCTCTACCGTTCAACACATTTTTCTTGAGTACTCGTGTTTGCAAGAGACACAGTGTTCCAGACACTTCCGGGGGACGCTGGGAGGAAGGCAAGGACGTGACCTCAACGAGGTTCCTGCTCACAAAATAAATACTCATGCCCCGGGAGGGAGATGCCACACGTCACGGCACACACACCGCAGGGCTAACCATGACGCGTGTGCTGGACATGCCAAGGAGGACTCCGTACACAGGAGAGCTCGCTGGACATCGTCTCAGAGAGTGGGCAGGTTTTGAAAGGCAGCACTCTGGGCAAGAGTGCCGATGGGCGTTGGAGGAAGTGGGCGCACAGTAAGTCAAGAGCCGGGGCAGGAACGGGCAAGGCGAGTGTGGGTCCCATCGTGAGGCTGGGGGAAGGGCAAGAGCGAGGGAGGGCATGCCCGAAAGGGGGTTGAGGCCAGCCTGGCGGGACTAGCAGGCTGAGGGCTGCTGGTCGTTGAGGGTTTGGGCCGTGGTATGAAATGATCAAGACTATTTTTAAAAGATTCATTCCCATAGCAAGATGCAGAATGGATTGGAGGGGGCAGTCGTCAGGGTCTCTTATGAGACCAAAGGACTGAAGCGTTGAGTCCCAGAGTCGAGGCCGTGGCCTCGGTGAGCAGGGGACCACAGCAGACCACAGCCAGAGTCCTGGTCTCGGCTCCACCCTGCAGCTGGCCGGAGACCTGGCCCTGCAGGAAGCTCGAGACGGCACTCAAGGCTCACACTTGAGAGGGAGCAAAGTGGAAGCACCTACCAGCACAGAAGATGCTCGTGCCACGTGCTATCCATGCAGAAATCAGAAAAATCATGCAAAATGGCTTTTCTGCTGAGCTTTAATCACTGTCTCCTGAAGGACTAAATGGAGGGAAAACTCACTATGCATAAAAGACACCACCATCTTCTATATGATTAAATGGTACAAAGATGGAAAATTTATGGCCCTGAATCTTCATATCTGTGAATTTTTAAACTTGATGTGAGAAAGCACTTCGAGGTTACAAATGCTGCCTTGGCTGTTTTTATGCCCCCAGCACCTGGCTGTCCCTGGAACCTACTAAGCGCTGAATAAATGGTCGATGAACAGATGGAAATGCCTCGAACTCTAATTATATGACGCTATAGCTGCCATTCACTGACCACTTACTCTGCACCAGGCATATGTCTTAGTCTGTTTTGTGTTGCTGTAACAGAATCCTTGAGAGCCGCTAATTTACTGAAAAATGCAGTTTATTTGGCTCACAATTCCAGAGGCTGGGAATTCCAAGAGTGTGGCGCTGGCGTCTGCGCGGCCTCACACACGGCTGCGCGAGAAGGACCAACACGAGAGGCAGCCCGGCTTCGAAACAACCCACGCTGGAGGAAACCAGTCCATTCTGGAGAGAACCCATCCCTTCCCACAGGAACTGGCCCAGGCTTGAGAAAGAGCGGATAATGCATATTCATGACCTAATCCCTGTTTCGAGGCACCACCTCCCAGCACCACTGCATCTCAGACCAAGCCTCAGCGTCTGTTTTGGGGGAGACAAACCATGTTCAAACCACAGCGGCATGTAAGTTATTTCTAACCTCCAAGACAGTCGAACAGGGTAAATATTATTCCAGTTGTGCAAAGAGGAAAAATAAGTCTCTGAGAATTAAACAGATCACCCAAGATCACACAGCTGTGGAGTGGCTGAGCCGAGACTCACAGAACCTGGTTTGGACGAACCCAGCACCCTCGCCCACTTTGCTGAGCCAGGCTGCTCCGGTGCGCTGATTCGAAACATGGGTCTGCAATGACAGGGCTAACGACGGAACGAAGACAAACTTCAGGAACTATGAAGAGTGTCAAGGCCTATGCACTTGCCCTTGTCAGGGCAAATCACCTATTTCTTTTAGGCAGAACTAGGTCCTCATTCAAACCACACATAGCGGGGCTGTGTCTAAGTCTCTTCATCCTCTGAATATCCCGAGAGGAGCTTCATCCAGCCAGACGTCCAAGACAAAGATTTTGACGTCCTCACCTGTACCAAGTAGCACCCTTTAAATAAATCTCAAGTAAAAGCCTGGTGTTTTCATGGGCCTGTCTCCACCCAAACATCCTCATTAAATCTTTAAATTTCCCCTTTTAGAAGTAAAGTGCAAATCCCCAGATGTCGCTGGCGTCATGCTTGGCTTGGAGGTCATGAAACTCAAGGGATTCCTGAGGACAGAGACCCCGAAAGCTGCCCTCCCTGGACTTGCATGGAGGCCTGTTTGCTGCTCTCCTGCCTCTGCTGGGTGGGGCCTCTGGCCTCCTGGGAGACGGACACCTCACCTCACTGGTCCCTGAAGCCCTCAGCGTTCACCGGGGGAAGTTCCAGGGGCCAAATGTATCTTCACCCTCAGCTTGCAAAGATCCAGTGAGGCACAAGAATAGAATGTCATAGTGATTAACTGTCTGGAAACAAGTTTAATTCATATCTGTTGTTAGGATTGGTTTGCACGTGAGTACATAATCTATTGCAATGGTCAACAGACACATTCTAGAAAAAATAGGCCCCCTCCCCTAACACATGTCTAATACAAGGCAGGCAGAGTGGGAATGAAAAATTCCTTTTCTTCAAGCCCCAAATTCCAATTCTGTGCAGTGGTCTTTTCTCAAACATCAGCTGTTTTGCTCTGTTCTTTCAAATGAGCCACCATGACCAGCGTGCCAGGGCCGGGAGAGCAGGTCCCTGTGCAAATGGGAAGCTTCGCCAGAGTCCGAGAGCGAGGCCTGGTCCCACTGGCATCCCGGGAACGCAGCATCCACCGAAGTAAAAAAAATTAACCTTGCGGATGTAAATAGGATTGAAATGCATCTCACCAGTCCATTAGCTGGTGACTTGAGAACGTGCAAACTTTTGAAAATAAATCGTGTTCGTGTTATTATGGGCCAGAATGCTGCCCTGTGCAGGGCAGCACTCAGGGACACCGGCCTCCAGCCCGGAGGTGTGCACGGCCGCCTGTCCTCAGCAGACGGCCACAGGCCTTCGCGCTGTCGAGCTGGCGCCTGTGCTCCCCTCACTAGCAGAGACCACCTGCTGGTGCTGCCGCAGTCTTGCCTCCAGAAGCCTCTCCTCGTGCCCTGGCTTAGTCGCTCCCGCTCTGCTGGGCGGACAGGGAGCCAAGGCCCGGTGGGGCAAGTGACAGAGACGTAGAGAGCTAGAGGTGGATCCCGCCCCGCAGGGCCCTGTGCCTGGGCCTCAGCCTCCTCCCAGCCTCGCTAGAGCGTGTCCGTGTGTTTCTGCTTTTGCACATACCTCCACCCACCTGCAGTCATCTCGTGTGATCCAGAGCCAAGAAAAGTTAGCAAATATGCAAATTCTGAAATACAATATTCTAAATAACATTTTCACCTGTTCTTCTATTCATATATCAAAACTTGATAATTATTGTCAAATTCCAATTGATATCCTTAAACAAAACAATCAGAAGATTATCTTTTGATGTGTATTTTACAAGCAAGTCATTTTTCTTTACTACTGTTCTCAGTAAGTCAAAGTATGCAGATATTTAGGTCATTAAATATGAAATGTCCGATTTCAAATCAAAAGTTTAGTTTGTTGTATCTCAAACAAGAAGCAGTACGAGTAATCAAAGGATGCGCCTAAACTGTGTTCATTAGCCACGTCCTTCCCAAACACTGCGTTGATATCTCGAGCTGTCTGCACTGCATTGGTTCCACAAGGGAACTCATATTCAAAAATAACACGAATTTTTGTAGTATCCATGGTTTCACAAAAATTGCTCTAAGAAAAATTTGAAAGACAATCACAAGCCAAACCATGCATTTGAAAGAATGAGGATGTATCGTCACAATAAACACAAAACAAGAAGTGTCACAGTGAAATGTCAGAGAGAGTAACTGTCAACTTAGTACTTACGGAAATCAGACATTTCATACTTAATAACCCTTATACTTTGCAATGCATTGGGATGCCTGCTTTGTGTTCTATTTTTTTTTTTTTTTGTACTAGAAAGTTATTAGTTAGATGATATTAATGAAAACCATAAATGAGGCATATAATTTAAAAATACATAAATAGTTAAATATACAAAGAGATTGATGAACAGAAAGCCGATGCACGTGTTTGATCATCGATATTTCCCCCAATTAGGGTCTCGGCGTAGAGTTCAGTCATTAGCCAAGATAACACAGCTGAGAAGACACAATTACTAAAATGCCACATTACAAAACAGACGTGCTGAGTGCTGTGGGGACAGGTCCCGGGTGCTCCCCCAGCCGGGCACGGGCACGTGGAGGCAGGAGGGGGCAGTGGTCAGGGAGGGGTCCTTGGAGGTCAGCACCGGCCGAGCCGGGCGGGGGAGTGCAGGCAGGGCAGAAGGGACGTCCGGGCTGGAAGGGAGGGGATGTCTAGACCGGAAGGAAAGGGCCGTCAGGGCGGAAAAAGGGGACGTTTGGAGAAGCCGCCGGGCACAGGCTCAGTCCTTCGGGGCCCCCCACTGCCCAGCAGGAGTGGACGGGGGTGCGGCGCTGGGGTCAGGAGGGTGAAGCCACGGGGAAACTGAGGCCGCAGGCAGAGTCAGGTGCGTTCTGAGTAGCGCCGGGAGGGTTTTGGGGCAAGACGGACTGAACGCATCTGGTGAAGAAACAGCCCCGCGCTGACGCCAGGTGCGCGGCGTGGGGGGCCCCGGTGCGCGGCAGGTGCAGCTCCGAGCACGCGCCCGAGTGGCCCCAGCGTGGCTCCGCGGGGCGACAGTCTCGCCACCCGGGAGGTGCGGGTGCCCCTGGGGTTCATCGTCCCGGTAGTTTTCCCTCCGTGAATTCCCCGGGGACGCGCTCGTTCTGCGTCCCCGCGACCTGCGGCCGGCGCTGGGTCCGGGCCGGGCTGGGGGCACCCGCCGGCCCCTCCGCGCCCCCCAGGCCAGGTGGCCCCGGCGCTGCGCGTCTCCATCTCTCAGCGCCTCCGGCAGCTCAAGTCCCACCTGCCTCCCCTTTCTCGGTTGCTCTTTTCCAGCCATTCCATTCTGAACTAATGACTTCATGCATTCACTTGTTCATTCAGGACATGCTCCCTGAGCCCCGACAAGTGTCTGGAACTGGGATTAGGTGCCAGGAGTCAGCATTTTAAACAGGCACCGTTTCTGTCTTCGCAGAGCCCAGGCAGGGCAGCGATTGTAAGGTAGGACTGTTCCCTGGTATTTCAGACCTAGGTTGTGTGTCCCGACAGCTGAGTGGTTTTCACTCTGTGGTTACAGGACCACTGATAGTATAGATCCCTTTTCTAAGGACCTGTCTCTCTCACCGGTCAGAATCAGGAACCGGCTCACACACTCCCCTCCCTCCCAGCAGGGAGCCCCGGGCTGGGGAGTCAGAGGCCGGGGCTGTGGGGCTCCAGATAAACAGCTTCCTCTCTCAGGACCCCAGTTTTCTCACTTGTAAATTAAGGTGACCAGGCTGGATGATGTCTAAGATTCATTCTAGCACCTTCCATGAGCCTTCTATGAGCCCGAGGGCAAGCCACAATGCTAATTGCTGTAAGAGGTTAAAGAAACAAAAACAAAACAGACAGAAGAAAACCAGCAAGGCTTCCTTTAGAGGCCGTGCAGAGGGTCCCTGTAGCTCGCACTCCCTTTTGATGCTGAGACAGCTCAAGGCTCCGCCTGCTACATGAGCTGGAATAGGAGCCGCAGAGAGCTAAAGAAAGTTAAAGAACAGAAGGGTCCTCCTTCAGCACCAGTTGAACACACTGCCATAAAGAGGCATATTTAAAAAGCATCTCAGAGGAGAGCTGGACTTTTACAGCCCAGATGGTCAGGAGAGAGCAGGGGCACAGGAACCAGATGAGCAAAGCCACGGACGCAAGGAGGAACCAGCTCTGCTCAGGAACCTCAGTGGGTTCCGTCGGCTAGAATGGCGCCTCGACTGAGCTCTTGCTCTGTGTCAAGCTGGAAGCCATAAGCTGGCAATAGTCAGATAAAAGAAACATAGTCAGTAGGATTTTAAGGGCAGCTGATAATAGCAGCTTACCAAGGGAGACAATGCAGAAATAAACAAAAGCCCCTCTGTCCGTATGGAGTGGGCATGTAAATCACTAATATTTCCAAAATACTCTCCTTTTCTTTCAGTAAGCATCAGGTGACTGCCAGGCACAGGGCAGGTGTTAGGGACACAGAGCTGACTCAGATGTGGGGTGCTGGGGACCCCGGGTTTCCAGTCGGGCCCCACTGGGAAGGGTCTGTCATGACCAAAGAGAAGTTTCTGCCTAACTCCAAGGGCAGCAGGGAGCCACGGACGATTTCTGAGCAAAAGCATCACAGGAGCGAGGCCGGAGGGTGGGCCAGGAGTGGAGACAGTGGCAACAATTCAGAGGAGACGAAATTCAGGGGAGAAAACGAGGAGGGTGGATTGAACGCTGGCGTGGTCAAATTCGTCATCCTGAATCCTCCCAGCTGATGGACTCCCTGGGCAGGCCAAGGCCCCTCCGCGGGGGGGGGGGGGGGGCGGGGACGGGAGGCGCACAGGTGCATGGTCACACGGAGGAGGTTTCGGAGACGCGCTGAAACCCCTACATTCATCCCTGCACTCCCAGACTTAGCGTCTTTGACTGTGCTGGATTCGGCTCAAAGTACAATCAATCCTGTTTTCAAGTACTCAGAAAATACAATAAATGCACATAAACTGGCCACCGTATCCGGGGGGAGGGAACAGAGCAAACAGCACCGACACCCTTGTTCTTCCCACTGGCATTCGTGTCTCTCCAGATGGGAGCCCCGAGCATCGATGTTTCAAAAACCCCAGTCCCTGAGTGAGACGCCCACAGCGTGGCCTTGGCGTCACCTGGGCAGCAGTGCACAGCCCAGGACAGCCCCTGCCGGCCTGCTCGCGCGCGACAGAGCAGGGCTCGCCCGCCACTGCCCGGGGAGACGGCGTTAAGGCTGATGCACGAGAACGCGGAGCCTGTCGGCGTCTCTCACAGCTGCCTGCAGCTCCACTAAGGAAAGGCCTCCATTGTAAGAGGGAAAAACCCAATAGCCTCACTTTTCCCCCTTTAAAATACATTACACTTTTTTCTTTGGTAAATGACAAGCTTTACCAATTATCTTTCCTTTATCTACAGGTAGATTGTTCCTTTCAGGGTGAAACACTGTCATATTTTTAGATGTTTGCTTTTAAGTTGTTAGCTACACAGACATCTTTCCTGAGGGTCCGGCAGTAGTACATTTGTGACACTAAAACTCACGTGCAGAAACCCCCAGACGTGCCAAGTGGTGACTGCATTGGGCTGGCACAGCTGGCCAGCTGTCACCAGAGCAGGGGAAGGTGACCCTCTGCACATTCTTCTGGTAGTGTGACTGCTCAGTGAGGAGAAAATTGTTTTTTTAATAGCAACCAGAAAGCAATCTGAAATCAGCAAGCAAAGGAACAAAATGAGGAAGTTGTGTGGCGTTTTGGTGAGGTTTCTTGTTGCCACTTTCCTTTGCCAGAATTTCAGAGATGGAGTTCAGTACGCCGGCGAGGCCGCCAGCCCTCCCGCTCCACAATGGGAAGGAGAACCGCCAGTTTGCTCGAGTCTCAGATGCACCATCTATTAACAGCTTTTCAGGAAAAAAAAAGACCACGTTAAAAGCATCCATCAATTACAAGCTGTATTCAGCTTTCAGAAACACTCACAGGTGAAAAATATGCATCTCAGAATCAAGAAATATGGTGTTTTAATTCAAAGGTCGCCATTAATTAATCATTTTAAAGGACTTAAGCAAAAGGAGCTCCCTGGAATACAGGTCATCAGGAACAAACAATGGCAGGGCCCTACTAGAAACAGAATTTAAATATTTGTCAGGTAAGCCAAGGAAAACAAAGGATCCAGAGAAGAAAACTGCAAACACTTTTAATCCTGTCTCTTACACATATTTAGATTTGCTCTAGTTTATAACTTACTATGAACAGCCATGACTATAAAAGGTGAATTCACATCCAGGCGTTCAAGGAGGGAAAGAAACAGCGTCGGTCCCGATCGCTGTTCTGTCTCCCACGTCTGGCTCCTACCAGGTGACCCGCGGTATTTGTTGAATGAAGATGTATTTGCAGAGCAAATGGCAAAATCAAGCATTGGAGTGATCATCAAGGCCAGTGATTTTACATCCTATGTATTTTAGGGTTTGTTCTTCCCTAGGGCAGGCCAGAGCCTCAGCGTCCTCTCCTGGGTGTGACCGCTCGGCCCCTCCCCGCCCCCTGGTGCTCCAGCCCCTCCCACCTGGCCGCAGGGCCCCGCCCACACAACATGAATCTGCTTCAGTCAGGTGCAGTTTTTGAACCTCCCATGAATTCCCATGAAAACAGAGTAACTTGCACAGCAAAACAGGAAACCCTCAGTCAGCATCTTCAACAAGGCTGGCTAACAAAGAGGTCCCTGAGGACCCCAATGGGGCAGGGCCGAATGGATGTGCTGAGCCCTTGGGCCTCTCCCAGGGGTGGGAGCTGGTGGCTGGGAGGGCAGAGGGGAAGGCACTGCGGCCCACCGAGGACAGCAGCCCGCACCTGGCAGGTGAGGTGGGGGGCATGAGCAGGGCTGGGCCTGAGACCCCCACGGTGCCCACACCCTCCCTGGAGCAGAATCACAGGCCAGGGCAGGGGGACCTGGGACAGGGGAAGGTTTGGCTCGAAGTGCAGGGGAAGGACCAAAGCAGGTGTTTGGACCTCCTCGGTACCTGGCCCAAACGAGCCAATTGTTACACAAGTACACTATATAAATTTGAAGTGTGAACTAGATATTTGATAAAAGAAATTATTGTCAGTCCTGTCAGGTGTGATTATGGTATTGTGGTTTTGGTTTTCTTTTATTAAAAACATGCGTATCTGACAGAGCGCCAGGGACGTCTGGGACGTGCTGTGAAACCATGGCTGCGGGGACAGAAGCAGGGAAGGGAACAGCCCAGTGGGATGCCTGGGGCTGGGTGTGAGTACCTGGGAATGCAACTTTCTGTTCTTCTGGATGTGTTTGAAATTTTCCAAACAAAAGGTTTAAAAAAATGAGTCACAATTTCGGCCATGTCATTTATTTACTAAAACCACTTTATAAACCCCCGAATTCCCCAACTATTTTGCACCCTACAGAAAGTCTTACCCAGGCTCTGCCCCCAGCCTCACTGCGGGCCACTGCCTCGCCCTGAACCTACATGACACACTCAGGGCTGTATCTGACACTCTGCCCTTGCCCACCTGTCCCCGCCACCTGGAACGCCCAGCCAGCCTAAGCCCTTCCCCCAAGTCTGGCTCAGACCACAGCTCTGCGGAAGCCCCCCAAGCCCCGGGCTGGCTGCCCCCCGTCCCCGGGGGCGGGGGCAGGGGGGCCACACCTGTATGCATCTGCCCACCACTGGGCAGCGCAAGGACGCAAGTCTTCTGCTCATTTTCAGATCTCTGCACTTAGCAGCACCTCAGCAAATCATAGCTGCTCGGTTACTGTCTGTTAAACTGAGAGAAGTTTTTGTTGGCGTATTTTTTAATAACTGTGTCTAACTCACTGTGCTCTTTAAAGCTCACAACTTAGAGGGAGTGTGAGTTGGTAAAAATGAAGGCAAAACAGCAACATGGATCAAAAGCCCTAAAAATTTTTATTCCTTTTGATCCAGAAATTCCACTCCTAGGAATTTATTTAAAGGAAATTATCAGGCCGGGCACGGTGGCCCATGCCTGTAATCTCAGCACATTGAGTCCAGGAGTTTGAAACCAGCCTGGACAACATAGCAAGACTCTGTCTCTACAAAAAAATTTAAAATTAGCCAGGCATGGTGGTGCACACCTGCAGTCCCAGCTACTCGGGAGGCTGAGGCAGGAGGATCGCTTGAGCCCAGGAGTTCGAGGTTACAGTGAACTATGATCGCAGCACTGAACTCCAGCCTGGGCAACAGAGTGAAACTCTATCTCTAAAAAAAGAAAAATACTAACAAATTTTTTTTATCAACATTTTATATGCTTTATCGAAAGTTGACAAGTGCAACAGTTAAATACAGTGACACCTTGCAACTGTGTAGAGAACATGCACAGACACATATGCAAATAACTACTGTACAGGTAATACGCAGAAACCCCTACTGGGAAAATCCATTTCATTAGCTAGAACTGATCATTTTTCAAAGTATTCAACCAGCTCAATAGAAAGACTTCAGTAAACAGGGCTTTACTTCAGGATATTCAGCAGCTAGAAGATGTCGGATTACACAGTGTGAGTAACTGTGCCAAATTCTTACAATTTCTCTAGGTGTGGTTTTTGTCATGTAGCAGTTTTTATGTGGATTGGTATAGAAAAGACAGCCCACACCTCTTCAGACAGCCAATGAACATCTAAATTTCAATCTGTACAACCTAAATAGTAGTTACAGTCCTCTATTGTACAAAAATTATCAGAAACATACAGAAATTATCAGAAACATATAAAAGAATGTTCAGTAACAAAAGCATCCTAGACTTCAGTCTATAAAAATCATTCATATAATGGAATATCAGGCAACCATTAATAACCATGTCTTAATAGAATATTTAGTGGCTAAAGGGAATACTTAATATTTATTATAAGGATTTATATAAAGCAATAACATTAGATTATGAATCAACATATTCAATACCGATACAATTGAATCATAAAAAATTCACCTATAAACATACTTGAAAAAAAGATACCTAAATATTCAGAGCTTTATCCTGAGGTTTTTAAAATAGAAGGGGTTTTTTTAAGTTAATAAATCTTATATATTTAGAGCAGTTTTAGGTTTACAGAAAAATTGAGCTGAAAGTACCGGCAGTCCCACCCCCTCTCCCCACCGCACGGTGCTCCGTGTCCTGCACACCTGCCATGAGTGCCATGGGCGAGCCAGCGTTCACACGTACGATTAGCTGAAGTCCTTGGTTTACATGAGGGCTCACGCTTTGTGTTGTATTAATGCAAATCTGTGGGTTTTGACAAGTACGTGATGTCAGGTACCCGCCGTCACAGTGTCCTACAGGGTAGCGTCTGCCCTAGAGACCCCTGCGCTCCTGCTCCCACACCACCCCCTGTGCACACACGGAACCTCCACGCTTTTTGCAGTCTGCATAGTTTTGCCTTTTCCAGACTGTCGTATAGCTGGAATTGCACAGTGTGCGGCCTGCTCACCCTGCCTCTCCTGCTTAGCAACGCACTCACTGCTCCTCCTTGTCTCCCTGTGGCCTGCTGGCTCCTTCTTGTATCGCGGGGTAATATTACATTGTGTGGAAGTACCGGTGTGTTTATCAATTCACCCACTTAAGCATATTTCTCCCCTCAGTTTTTGCTTTCACTTTTTGGTAATTATGAATCAAGCCATGTACAGGTTTTTGTGTGGACGTAAGTTTTCAGCTCATTTGGTAAATACCAAGGATCACACATAAGAACATGTTTACTTTGGTAAAAAAAAATTGCCAAACTGTCTTCCAAAGAGGCTGCACCATTTTGCATTCCCTCCAGCAAAGACTGAGAGTTCCTGTTGCTCTAAGTCCTTGTCGGTGTTTGGTGTCGTCAGTAGTGTGGATTTCAGCCATTCTAATAGATGTGTGTAGTGGTACCACTGTTTTAGTTTCCAGTTCCCTAACGGCATGTGATGTTGAGCGTCTTTTCATGCTTGTCATCTGCACATCTTCTTCTATGGGGTATCCGTTCAGATCCTTTGCCCACTTTTGAATTGGGTTGGTTGTTTTCTTATTGTTGAGTTTTAAGTTTTATATATTTTGGATACAAGCCCAAAAAGACATCATAACACATGTCTTTTGCAAATATTTGCTCCTACTCTGTGGTTTGTCTTTTCATCCTCTTAACACAGTCTTTCATGGAGCAGAAGTTTAAATTTTAACAAAATCCAACTTATCATTTTCTCTTTCATGGATGAAGCTTTTGGTACTACATCTAAAACTCATCACCAAACCTATTTTCACATAGATTTTTCCCTATGTTATTTTCTAAAAATTGTTTTAGGTCTGCATTTTACTGATAGAGCTATGATCCACTGTGAGTTAAGTTTTGTGAAGGATGTAAGGGCTGTGTCTAGATTTATTTGTGTATTTATTGCCTACAGATATCCGTTTGTTTCAGCACCATTTGTTGGTAAGGTTAAACTTTCCCCATTGAACTGCTTTTCCTCCTTTGTCAAAATCCGTTGACTGCACACGTGTGGGTGTGTTTCCAGGCGCTCCGTCCTGTCCCATTGATACACTTGCTGTTGGTTTGCAGACCTGCACTGTCCCGCTCGCTGGGCTTCACAGTAAGACCTGCAGTCAGGTCTTCTGACCTGGGGTCAGTCTTCCAGCCTGGTTCCCCCGACTGCCGTATCGGCTATTCTGAGCCTTTTGCCTTTGCACACAAAGTTAAAACCAATTTGTTGATATCCACAAAGCTACTTGCTGGGATTTTGATTGAAATTGCATTGAATTTGTAGATCAAGCTAGCGGAAAACCAGTATCTCAACAATCTTGAGTATTCCAATACATTAACATGGATTTCTTCACTTATTTAGCTCTTTGATTTCTTTCGTCAGAGTTTTATAGTTTTCCTCATATAGATATTGCACATATTTTGTTAGGTTTATACATAAATATTTCTCTTTTGGTATTAATGTAAATAGTGTTTTTATTTCAAATTATAATTGTTTATTGATGATCTACAAGTGCTATAGACTGAATGTTTGTGTCCTTCCTCCCAAAATGCACATGTTAAAACCTAATCCCCAATGTGAGGGTGTGTGGAGATGGGGCATTTGGGAGGTGCTGAAGTCATGAGGGCAGAGCCTTTGGGAACGGGATTTTTGCCCTTATAAAGGAAGCGCCAGCGAGCTCCCTTGCCCCTTCCATGGTGTGAGGACACAGCAAGATGATGGCCATCCATGAACCAGAGCGTAGTTTCTTATAAGACATCAAATATGTTCATACTAGTGCCTGAACTTGGATTTTTGAGCCAACAGAATGATAAGAAATAAATGTTTGTCGTTTATAAACATTCAATCTATGGTAATTGGTTACAGCAGCCCAAATGGACTAAAACAATAAGAAAATAATCAACTTTTGTATATTAACCTTGTGTCTGGCAATCTTGCTATAATTGCTTATTAATTCCAGTTTTTTTGTTTTTGTTGATTCTTTGAGATTTTCTATTAAATATATAGACAATTATGTCATCTGCAAAAACAAATAGTTCTATTTCTTCCTGTCCAGTACGTACGCCTTTCATTTCCTTCCCTTCTCTTGTCTTACTGCGTGGTTAGGATGGCAAGTCCATGCTCTGAGGGAGTGGTGAGAAGGGACAGTCTTGCCTTTTTCCTGAGTTAGGGAAAAAGTATCTAATTTCTCATTATGAGGCGTGATGTTAGCCATAGCTCGTTGTTATTGCCGTTGTTGTAAATGCTCTTTATCAAGCTGAGGAAGTTCCCCTTTGTTATGGACTGAATTATGTCTCCTTAACGTTCATATGTTGATGTCCTAACTCCCAATATCTTAGAATGTGACTATATTTGGAGATAGGCTCTTTAAAGAGGTAATTAAGTTAAAGAGGGCCCTGATCCAACACGAGAAGAGGAAATCTGGACATAGACACATGTAGAGGAAAGTCCATGTGAAAATACAGGGAGAAGACAACCATCTTCAAGCCAAGGAGAAAGACCTCGGAAGACAACAGCCTTTATCAACACCTTGATCTCAGCCTTCTGGCCTCTGGATTTGTGAGAAAATAAATTTCTATTGTTCAAGTCACCCAGCCTTTGTTGTGGTGCTTTGCCACAGCATCTCTAGCAAACAAATATATCCTCTATTCCAGTTTGCTGAAGACTTTTTACCATGAACTGGTGTTGGATTTAATCAGCGATTGTTCTATACCTATTGATATGATCGTGTGATTTTTCCTCTTTAGCCTTAACATTAACCAATGTGATGTATTACACTGGTTAGTTTCTGAATGTGAAATAAGCCTTGCACACCTGAAATAAATCCCTCTTGGTCATGGTATATAATATTTTTATACATTAGACTCAATATGCTAATATTTTGTTGGGGATTTTTTTGCATCCATGTTCAAGAGAGATACGAGTCTGTGTCTTTCCTGTCTTGTAATGATTGTCTGATTTTGCTCTTAGGTATGTAAGGGGTTATATTTCACTCATATAACGGGTTATGAAGTGTTCTCTCTGCCCCAATATTGTAGAGAATTGGTATTTCTTCCTTAAATGTTTGGTAGAACTCACAGCGAACGCATCTGGGCCTGGTGCTGTTTTGGAAAGTTATTAATTATTGATTCAAGTTCTTTAATAGATATAGGCCTATTCGTGTTGTCTATTTCTTCTAGTGTGAGTTTGTCAGATTGTGCCTTTAAAAGAATTGGTCCACCTCATCTAGGCCTTCAAATTTGTAGGCATAGAGTTGCTTATAATAGTCCTTTATTATCCTTTTAATGTACATAGAATCAGTAGTGATGGCCTCTCCTTCATTTCTGATATTAGTAATTTGTGGTTTCTCTCTCTCTTTTTGTTTTTGTTGTTGTTTTCTCTGTCGTTTTCCTGCTTTCAATTTCACTTACAGTAAGTCCTCCCTTAACAGCATGGACAGATTCTTGGAAACTGACTTTAAGCAAAACAATGTAAAACAAAGCCAAGTTTTTCTCATCAACATTATAGAAAAATGATGTTGCACGAAACAACATTATTTGATGACCTGCTGTATTTTTCCTTAGTCACGGTTTCCAAGAACCTATTGATGAAGTTAAGTGAGGACTTACTGCATATCTGCTCTAATTTTTAGTATTTCTTTACTTTTGCTTTCTTTAGATTTAATTTCTTCTTCTTTTTAATTTCCTAAGTTAGAAGCTTAGATTACCGATTTTAGATCTTTATTCTTTTTTGATATAGACCTTAAGTGGTATAAATTTACCTCTAAACACTGTTTTCACTGTATCCCACACATTTTGATAGATTGTATTTTCACTTTCATTTTGTTCAAAACATTTAAAATTAATTTTGCGACTTCTTCTTTGCCTCATGTGCTATTTAGAAGTGTATTTTTAAATTTCCAAATATTTTTGAATTTTCCAGCTTTTTCTGCTATTGAATTTGGTTTAATTCCATTAATTCCATTCCACCTCAGAAAAGTTACCTACTAAGATGCTACTAAATTCCCATCTAATAATAAGATCAGATACACTCTATCCCTTACAAATCCATTGTGTGTGTATTGTCTTACTGAGCTTCACAACCCTGCAGTATGACAGCCAGGAATGTTGTAAATTTTGCAGATTCCTAAGACACCACAGCCTGGGGGTGAGGAGCTTGCCAAAGGTCACCAACCCATGACAAGTGTCCTGGACTTTCAGGCTCTTGAATCCAGACCCTTGCTGTGCACACAGAGCGAGAAACTGTGCACAAAGTAAGTGAGGTTCTCGTTGGGCTTCACCCAAGGAAATTTACCAGTGAAAGCCCAGGCGGGCCTCAGCGGACCATTTCTGCCTCTCCAGTGTGACCCGATTTGGGGAATTCAATAGAGAATCAGGGCAGTCTGTTTCTCCCACTGGGATACGTTTTTTGGGGTCAAGGAAGTAGAGATGCCATTTAGTGTTGTTAAATATCCAGATGGCCCCATGTAACTAATCACCAACCATTTCTATTTTAAACTTGGGCAAGATATCTTGGCAAAGCACCATCGGTTCTATTGGCAGACAAAGTAAATTATTCCTTGCTATATCAACATCACTCTTTTGTTATTAAAATTCTTATTTTTATTACAGGAGATGGGTAAGTTATTAAAAGCCACTTGTCCCTTTCCCATTTCCTCTGACTGCATGCTTCCCCGGGGGCCAAGCCGGCCAGGGCCAACTCATCACCTCAGCACGGCAGACACAGCGCCTGGAGCCACAATACTTGTTAAATCAGAAAATTAAAAAATGAACTTTTAGGTTGGAGAAAATGTTTTAATGTATAACACGAATATGTTCATCTTTATGCCAATAAAGTCATAAAATACAGTTTTGACTACTGTTATTTTTATTGAAAGTCCTACTGCATCCTTGAAGACAGCATCTCCCTGGTGTCTGATGCTTTGGGGGGTAACTATGGGCTCCCTGAGTCCCACACTGCCAGGCAGTGACAGGGACGGCATGCCCCTTCTCACCCTCACCCCGGGAGGCCTCGGTTTCCCTGCTCAGTGACAGCCTGCCCTGCCCTCTCTATCGCCACGTAAATGGTGACCTGCTAATATTTCGCTGCGCGCTCCCCTGGCCACCTGGGAGCCCTGCTCTGTGCCTGCCACTCATTATCGATGGCGGGTTGGCTGGGGTTGGCGGGGAGAAGGGAAGGGCAGTCCTGATAGTAGGAGATGACTGTTTCCACGTTTCTGTGCGGCATTCTACGGAGACCTTTGAAGTCAGAGCTGAGCCTGTTCATGTGCTCCCGGGAGGTTCAGGGCGAGCACAGTAGCCTCACGTAATTATGCAGCAGGTGAAGGCAAGAACTCTAGTTGCGCCTTCACTGCTAGACACTCCAGGGGTACAGAACTCAGGCGATTACACACTGGATAATCCCAAAGAAAAATAGTGAAATGAGATCAGGCAATAGTAGCACTAATCCCTCCAGCACCCGGAATCCAGCTCTGGCTGCTGGGACAGGTGCCGTCTGCAACAGGGGAGTAGGAATTCCCACCTGCAGAGCCGCGTTGCACAGGAGGGCCTGAGCCCTGACGCACAAATTGCATCACTTGATCTAGGAATCCCCCAAACTTCCCACAATACCCAGAAAAATGTGTGAAATCAACCAGCGTGTCAGTGGGAGGAGGGGGTCAGTGCGGCAGATGATACGGAGCGAGAGATGCGGCCTGCGCAGCCTGGGTCTTGTTCTCATCTTGGCAAAGCCACATGATTAACAAATCGGGCTGTCCCTCGGGGTCCACTGCTGTAGACAAGCAGGTCCCAGCATCACCCCCTCGGCAGACACCACCCGGCCCTTGAACTCAGGCCTTGAGGACGAGGTGGGGGGATTTCTCCTCTGGGACCCACCACTCCACATGCTTCCGGGTCACCGCCCACCCCACCTCTGGACGGCTCTGTGCAAACACACGGCAAAAGCCGCCAAATCAAAGTGCTAAGGTCACTGCTTCACCCAGAGCTGCACGTTTACATATGCAAGGACCTTGTATACATGTGTGTGCACACGTGTGTGCACCTGGGTGGCCACACGTATGTACTTGCACACGTGAGTGTGCATGTATTCGACTCGTTTCCACAGCAACACTAAAATGTCAATATTCTGATGGTGCTTAACCACACATGCACTGCCACACCGGGGACGGCATCCTGGCGGAATCTGAACCCAGACCCCCTGCCACAGCCCTGCAGCACCCGCCGCCCCGGCTCCCGCCGCCCCAGTGCCGTGGCCGGCTCACCGCTCTGCCCTGAGCATTTTTGCTTCCTCGGCCCCTTCCTCCACATGAAGATGACAACTATATTTTATGACCTCATTGTTATTAATATATATTATTAAATATACTAATATCATCAGCTTAAATATTTTATTCAAATTAAAACTTCATTTTTTAACTTTTGCCCCTGGAAATAAGCCTGTTAAAGAACACTAATCATCTATGTAAAACAACAGCAACAGCCTTATACAGCAGAGCCTGAACCTAAACCACCATCCAGCTTGGGAAAAAATTCCAGACATCAGGCTGCAGGGGGGAGACCTGTGTAGGCTCAGCACCCACGCAGGGCCCTGCCCAGAGGGGTGAAGGGGTGACTGCCGGGCTGTCCCCAGTGTGAATTCTTAATAAAGCTGCCTTTGCACTTGTGTCTCATGAGAAAAACCAACCAGACAACGGAGGCCTGGAGGCCGGACCCACTGTGTCCCTCCATCCCTCCCTGGCGTGAGTTCCTGGCCCCCAGCTCCCCAGCCCCGGCGTCCCGGCCTCGCTGCCCGCTCCTGCCCGTCCCCACCCCTGGGAGCTGCTGTGCGGGAGCCTGTGCGTGGGGTGTACAGCACGGGGGGGGAGGGGGCAGTGACACCTACACCCCTTGGCAGCAGTGCCCCAACATGTGCAGAGGGAGCTACATCCTGTCACCCCTGACCCAAGTCCCGAGCATGTCCCCACACGGAGGTTTGAAGACCCTGGGGCCGCCTGTGTGCTCCACGGTGCAGTGGGCCAGGGAAGGGGAATGCCTGGCTGGACGTGCCCAGAGCCTGTCCCTGACGGGGATGCAGGTGTCCAGGTGGGCGCGGGGCACCTGTCAGGGTTCACAAGCACCTGGGCAGTGTCCCTTGCCAAGCAGTGCTGGGGCAACGCCCCTCACTGGCTCTGCCCCTGGGGACTGTCCCTCCTCCAGCCTTCCTGGCCAGCGTATGTTGATCCTTCTGGCCGGCTGGAGGCACCCACCGGGGACAAGCTGAGAAATACAAACTGTATAGTTTCATGATTCTCCATGTGAGTTAAAGTCTCTTATATTTGCATCTAAAACTAGCACTGCATAGTATAAATATGAAAAAGAAAACTTATGCCAATAATTCAAAATTTTAATTTTCTTTATGTAGAATTGTGTTAAGTATCAAATCAAAGCAAGTTGACGAGTCAAGAGCAAGACCATGGAGGAAAGGAAAGGGTTACCTTCAATGTCCCTCTGTCCTGCTTTTTGAACAAGGGCCCCAAAATTTCATTTTGTGCGGGGCCCTGCAAATCACGTAGCCAGCCCTGCTAAGTCTCCCCCCACGCCAAGTGGCCGGTGACCACCTGCCCCAGCCTCCCAGCGGATGAGGATCAGCGCCAATGCGTCTCGCACCAACCTGGTCCTCAGGCCCCAAAGTCGTCAGGTCAGGGAGCACCAGCTCAGAGCAGACTCCGCATCACAATGGCCCCAGGGCTCACAGACGGACGGCTCTGCGGCCTGATTAGATTGGCCCAGACACTTTAAACATCAAGCGAGCTGACCCTCAACGTGAGACAGGTTGATTTATTATCCTTCGGGCGCTGCTGACAGCCAGCACGGGGAGCGGGCTCTGTCTGGTCATTTTTCAAGCTCTGTGCACACTCATGGCACCTGCGTCCTCCGGCACATTACCGCAGACAGCCTGCTGGAATGCTAAGAGGCTCCTATCAAGACTTTTTTAAGAGACTGAAATGAGGAGTCTAATCGAGGGCAACCAAAAAGTCTGCTGTGTGTGCAGATAAATACATGCTGCATTTTTAAGAAGCGAGCAACCCTCAGCCAGGACGTGGGGGCGTGGAGGCCACAAGGTGCCGAAGCCCGAAGAGGAGCACCTGTCCAAGGTCGCCCCGTTTCTGCAGCTCCCTGCCCAGCACACTGTGCTGCTCCAAACAGACCGAATGCCTCGCACTGAAAACATCCTAAATACCTCCCACAGTTGATGACTATTTCAGCCATTTCCATCTCACATATTTTACAATAAGAATCTATTCATTTAAACATCACTAGTTCAGAATTTATGTGAATGCAGAGTGGAGGACAAGTTTATCTGCAGCCTTCACGACGAAGATATCAATAACACAGACCACACTGCAGAGGACACATGTCACCCGCGCGCCACGGAGGGTGGGAACTGCTCACATGTACCGCAGGACCCGGTACTGCCAGGTAAGCCACATCCGTGTGCTCACTGTATCATTTCTCCACTCATTAAACCAGGGCCCCAGGGATTCCTTATTGTTAACTCCACACCAGCCTATTCCGCGTCTTCCTACGCGCCTGATGTTAAGGAAACTGCCTTTCGTTAATTCCGGTGAGTCTAACCCAGGCTGCAGTGCCAGATCCCTCCTGTGCCACTTGCAAGTATTTTTATTAAAAAAAAAAACTCCCTTAATCTCTTGAGCCTCAAAGTGCCCAACATCCAAATGAGGGTCACAAAATACATTGTTTCTGGCTCACAAGCCACTGGGGAGGATTCACAAGATGACGGATCTCCAAGAGCTTGGCAAAGTGCCAGGCCCTGTGCAAACACAGATGGTGGGAGGAAGAGGAGAGCTCCTTCTTCCTTGCTGCTCGGCCGCACCTACGTCTCCCCAACACGGATGCCTTTTCCCTCTGACCATTTTTCATCACTTGCTGTGGGTACAGACGAGCTCTCTGTGTCTAGAGGAGAGTCTAAGCCTTAAGCCACGTTGGCACAAGCACACATGCAAAAGCAAAGCAGGGACTACTGCACACTCGCCAGGGGGAAGGTCGGGGCTGAGGCTTCGGCAGAGCGACCTCTTCATACCTGCTATTGCTTCATAAACCCGGAGCAATTGTGAGCCTGCACTCGGTCTCGGGGCTTGAAAGAAGAAACATATAAAAAGCTTTTGCTCTAAGATTGAAAGTGCAATATTTGCACTCCTAGGAAGCTGATGGGAAAGTAGGAACAAGGCCACACTGCAGAGCTTAATAAATCTTTTAAGTCTATTTGGGCATTTTAAGTAAGTACCAATGTTCCTATTTGGGAAAGGAGCAATAAAGAAAGAGAGAGGAATAATATTCCAGAAAGACATTCATAATGTCCCCATATAATTTAAATGAAATACTCTGGAATAGGCATACTCAGCTTCCAGGAGGCTGCCAGACCTGTTTTTTCCACACGGGAGGCTGGAGGAATCTCCTCTGGGGACTCTGATCACCACAGAGGAAAGAATCAAGAGACTGACATCAGAGGCTCATATCAACCCCCCGACCACTCATCACAAAGCCACAGTTGACCGGCTCTACTTGAGCTTTCAGAGCTGCTGGACTGACTGCTGGCCTGTCACTCTTAATCATGAGCAATGGTCAAGGAGGACCAGACATCTGAGACGTGCTCTAACAAGAAAGCCAGTGACCAGAACAATCAAACAGAACAAAAGCAATTTGTAGGAAGCAGAGACTACGTGGGAAAAAGGAAACTTAAGAAGGAGACACTATCATTAGTATTCACAGATAGGAGAAGACGCTGCATCCATGTTACAAGAACAGGATGCTCAGAAAGAAAAAATTTAGAGAACAAAAAGAGCTATTAGAAATTTAAAATATGAGGGCAGACTTCCGGCTTCCACTTAAAATGTAGAAGGCTAGATAGCATCATGCCCCCCCTTGCAACGATACAAAAAAGGATGTAGAATCTATGAAATAATAACTTTCCTTGAAGCCAATAGAGAGCTGAAGTCAGAGAGAAACCAATTAACCCAGATCCTAAGGAAGCACAGCCCTAGGGGAGCGATGGAACGAAGGATTTGCTTATGGTGGCGGCATAGAAACCAGCAAGGATTCAGCTGAAATTCTGAACAAGTTGCTAGAGAGAGGTGCGGGCTAAAGTGAGAGTATGGAACCCCGGAAGCCAGAAAGCAGCAGAGGAATCTACACCAATTTGCAGGCTTTATTTTCCAGCCTTGGCAGATGGCCTGAGGAGGGGGGACAGAAGCCCCTGTGGGTGAGGCAGGAAGTGCCCACAGAACAAGAGCCCCACAGCCTGACACTTTGAGATGTTAGGGGAGAGCCCTGCACCTGGGAGAGGAGCAGGAAATGCCTGTTAGATACCCTTATGGTGGGAAGGGGCAGTACCACTGTGAGGACCCCACCCCTTAGATGCAAGGACACAGGGCCCACCAGAGACTGACACTAACCCAGAAGGGAGAGAATACCATCACCTTCCTCACCCCAACACCGGGCCGGGGGCATCCAGTAATGAGAAAATGCAGTTCACTGCTAGGGAGGGACAAGGTCATGGAGAGGGCTCTCTCTGAGGTGCAGATGTAAAGGGAAGATCTCAAGCTCAAGACAGCACAGACACTGACAAAAATCTCCCAGTAAATCCTCCAGAAAATCCTCCCTAAACAAAGTGACCAGTGCAAGCCTGAGGAACACCAACAGTGACCATATCAACAAGAAAATCCAAACCAAATGCTACTATTGACCGGATTAGCTCAACTCCCCACAGTAAAGGCATAGCAAAGGAAATTGTATGTTCATTTCCCAGCATAAATTCTGTTTCCTCAGACTCTACTATTCTATGAAAGATGTCCAAAAATTATAAGCTATACAAAGAAGCAAGGAAAACATACACATACAGTCAAGAGACAAAGTATACAATAGAACCAGACATAGATATGACCTGGTGCTGAAACTATCACATAGGAATTCAAAATAATGATGAATAATATGTTTAAGACTCTGATGTAAAAAGTGGACAACATGCATGAAGAGGTGGGAAATTTCAGTAGAGAGATGGAAACTCTAAGAAAGAATCAAATACAAATGCTAGAAATAGTGGGGGAGGGGCAGACACAAAAATGAAGAATGATTCTGATGGGCTCATCAGTAACCTGAGGCATCTCAGTAAAGAATCAGTGAGTTGAATGTCAACAGCAACCAGACAAATTAAAACAAAAGGATAAAACAGTGACAAAATAGAAAACAGCATCCAAGAGTCATGGAATAATAGAAAATGGCCTAGTAGAGACAAATCAGAATCCTAAATGAAAAAAAATGGTGACAGTATGGAAGAGAAGAATTATTTTAATAGATAATGACTAAGTATTTCTCAAAATTAGTGAAACATACCAAAGCACACAACCAAGGAGCTCAAAGAAAACCCACCAGGACAAATATCAACAGAATGAAATAAAAAGCACACATATTCAAACTACTGATAACTAAAAGTAAGAAAAATACCAAAGAATTCTGAAAAAAAGGCAGAGAAAAAAAACACATAGCATGTACAAAAAAAAAATCAAAATGCAAAGAATTACAACAGACTTCTGCTCAAAAACTATGCAATACAGAGACAAGAGAGTATAATCCTTAAATTGCTGAGAGTACAAAGAAAACCCGTCAACCTGGAATTCTGTACTAAGTAAAACATTTCCTTCAAAAGGAAAGAGAAATAAGGATTTTTTTGAGACAAATAAAAACTGAGAATTAATTGCCACAAGAATTGATCTATGAGAAATACTCAAGAGTGTTCTTCAGACAGACTTGGATTTAAACAAAGAAGTAGAAGACAACTTAAAATGACACAAATGTAAGTAAATAGAAAAATATTTTTTATTTTAATTATTCTAAAAGGCAGTTGTCTAAAGCAAACATAGTACCCATGTTTTGTGGGTTTGTAACGGAGGTAAAAATAAAATATAAGTCAATAACAAAAAGGATAAGAAGAAACCAGGAGTGCCGTGTTACAAACTCACTATAAACAGAGTGGTGTTATGTAATTCTAGGGTAGACCATGATTAATGAAGGTGTGCATTGTAAACTCGGGGGAAAACACCATGCAACATCGTAAAGAGGCACAAACGATAAACCAGTGAGGGATTCCCTCTCTTAGCCAAGGTGGGCAGGTAGGAACTGGATTTACCCCCCTGCCTGAAACAGCCAATGAACGGGCAAAATATTTGAAGGAGTAAAACACTGGACGTTGGACAAGTGCCACATTCCACAGGGACTGCGGGCTGTCTGCAGGGATCCGTGGTCACCTTCCACAGTGGAAGGTTGTCACTGAAAAACAGCTGTTGAGCAGGGACTATGTTTTCAGGCCTCCTTGTGTCCAGGTACGGCCATGTGACCACACTCTGGCCAAGAGAAGTGGGCAGAAGGGATATACTCTGCTTCCGGGACTAGTCCGGAGAAAACACCCACAGAATGCTCGATACTTCCTCCCTCCTTTGCAGATGCATAGCGGTGCCTGTGGCTGTGGGAGCCACATGTGGCATTGGTGGAGCTTCCGTGGGCTGGTTCTGCAGGGACCAGAAGGGTGGTGCTAGCCCTTCCCTCCTCCATCTTCCACCCCCTCAACCCAGCACGCAGCACATAAGGCAAATGGACACGTGGTCGCCATGGCAGCCCGCGGCTAAGCACCAAAGCCTTGCTGAAGGAGAAGCCAGCAACGGCAGGGGAAAGTGCCCGGTCCAGAGGTTAAGGCACACAGGACAGGGCTGCCATTGGCTTTGTCCCAGGAACCGGGGTTGACTCGAGGGAACACAAGTCAGTTACCATACCCTGCCCAGGGAGGAGGTGAGCGGCCATGCTGAGGAGCCGTGTTCTGGGGAGCACACACCTAGCAAGAAATGGGGATGAAGCCGAAACAGCAGAAGCCACTGACTCAGATGCATCCAAAGGCTAAGGTGAGAGAAGGAGGTGACAGAGGTTGTGTGACACCCACACTGCTGGTGACTGCCGCAGCAGCAAGGCCCGGGGTCGGCCAGTCCTGCAGAGACCGGGAATGAATTGCTTGTCTTTGTGGCCCAGAATGCACGCTGAATGAACAGATGGTGAGGAGGATGAAGAGTAATGATCATACATGGTAGCTAGACTATTGATCGCTGATAGATAGGTAGACAGATGATTGGTATAGATAATTTATGGATGATGGATGGATGGATAGAGAATTGATAAATAGATGATGGATGAATGGATAGATAGCTAGATTACAGGTCGATGACTGATAGATAAATAGATAGATAATAGATGATTTATAGATGATGGATGGATGAATGGATAGGTAGATAATTGATAGATAAACATATAATAGATAGATAGATAGATACTAGATGATTGATAGGTAGGTGATAGATACGTGGATAAACAAGTAGGAATGCGTGCGGAACACAGGATAAAAGACGGATTTTGGAAGAAAGGTATGAGGTTCCAGTTCTAGTGCCTGCCCTGCCCTGCCTGGCTGTATGATCTTACAGTCATTTCCCACAGAGAGTCATTTCCTCCCCTGTAATCTACGGTGTCAGGTTAGATCTGCATTTCCAGACCACTGATCAGGGTGACCAGGGTGGGAGATGTACAGTGTGTGGGAGTTTAAGACCCTCCCCCAATTTTAGCCAGATGAGTTTAGTGTTTTGGCTCTTTTATCAAGTTGTATGTATGATGCCATTTTAAGACTTGGTTCCACTGCTAAAATAGTAACTAAAATCACACATCAGATCATCTTAAGGCTTTTCCAGGACTGAGTTTAAGGATTGTCTGCTTGGCCATGTCTGGGTACCCCGTACCTTAAAAGAACCTGAGACAGAGACCCCAGGGATGGGGGTTTTCCCTCACCACTGCCATGAGCCACCAGAGTCTCGTTAATGTCGTGGCTGCACCTGGTGCCTGCAACACCCAGTAACCTGGTGCCTGGCACATGGTAGTTGCCCAGCAACTGTCAGATGAACAAAGACAAGAAATGCCACAAAAGAGCGTCTGTTCCTTCAGCAGTTCTTGAGGATCTATTATGTACCAGGCAGTCTGGTACATGCTGGAGTTGGAGGAAAGATAATTCCTGCCCCAAATGGAGTCCAATAACCTGGGTGCTTACAATATGGTGTGATGAATTCAAGCTAAAAACAGCGTGTGCAGGAGCAAACAGGAGTGACACCCGATCCTGGCGGAAGAGGTGGTCAGGAAGCCATCCCGGAGTGAGGCTTCCTGGACCCTGCATCGGCCTGATCCTGGAGGGAGCTGGGGAGGGGCTGGGGCGGCGGGGAGTGGAGACGAGGTGGCACAAAGGACGCAGGCGCCAGGCGGGGCAGAGGCGGCACAGCTCCCGCAGACCAGGAAGGGCTCCCAGGGCTGGAGCAGAGTGGGGAGGCGAGCTGGGGGTGGGCCAAGCCCAGAGCCTGGAGTGTTAGGCCAGGAGGGGACTTCACTCCGCAGGGGGTGGGCCCGGAGGGAGGGCGGAGAACAGCGCAGGGACAGGTTCGGGTAGCCAGTGCTCACCCAGCTCCACCGTGCAGTCTGGGTCAGACAAAAGGCTGGGCAACTCCAGTGAGAGACGACAGTGGCCCCAGCAGTGGAGAAAAAAGGGTGGATTCAGGAGATATGAGGGGGAAAATGTATTGCTCAATCGTTTATACTGAGATAGAACTGATTCTGGTTCTAAGACCAGCCTGTGTGTTTATGGAGCTATCACCAACTACTCTCTTTAAACTTAAGTTGATATCTCTTTAAATAGAGAGAATAAGCCTTTATCAACCACAGGACAACAACAAAAAAAGCAGTTTCCTTTGTTTTTTGATGCTGCTGTTTTCTTTTAGGCAGAAGCTCTACTCTAACTAAGCTGATTGAAAACCTGGGGCCATGTGTTACACATGAATAATAAACAGGTATCTGGCCCCTGTGGATACGCCAGCGCCGTGCTCAAACTGTAGTCTGCAGTGAAGACGGTGTAGCTGACAAAAAAAGAGAAAAAGGAAAAAAGAGGAATTATCGCTGCTTAACGCTGTTCAAAGAGCCGCGCTGACATGAGCCGCGCGGTGCAGCAGAGTAAGACCGCACAGCGGGAAACGGAATAGAAGCACCTCCCGTTCTCCTTTGCTCTGACAAGGCAGGACCCTGGTGGGAGAGCACAGACCTGGTGCCGTTCCAGTCCCAGGGCTCCCTCGCATCCCCATCCGTGACGGGCACCCAGTTCGCGGCGTTGTCTGAAAACGCGAATCCAGTGGGTTGCGAAGCAGAGAGCAGAAAGCGCCTGCCAGACACTAAAGCTCGGCAGACGGAGTCCAGATTTCCCGCCTGGATGCGGAAGGGGCTCCTCTGCGCGTCCTGAAGGATTGGAGATGCCCGCCCTGCACGCGATTTCCGGGACCGTCCTCCCGTGCCCGGGGAAGCGGCATGAAATCCAGACCCAAATCATTTCCCTCCCCTGTGGCACCGACGAAGACAGCTTTCCACCCTGAACAGGGCGGCAACGCGCTCCAGGCACAACTGGATTCCCGCACCTCGTGAACCCACCGCGACTCCTGCACCCGCCGCGGAATCTCTGCTCTGCAGCGAGGCCGAGTCACCGCAGGAGGCCGCGGTGTGGCTGGTCCTCCTGGGAGCACGACGGAGCCACCTGACGTGCAATGCCAGGAGCACCGAGGGTCTCGCAACCAGCGCGTTGGAGAACACACAAAATAACAGAAGTGTCAGTCCTGACCGCCTTCCAAAACCATGGCCAAGAAGCCGGGCTCCCTGTGGCCATCACATGCGATGACTTTTCCGGGCGCAGTTGTGTTCCCCGCCACCACTGGTCGGTTTTCTCCTGGAGCCTGTGCCTCCTCCCCCCCTCCCCCAGCAAGCAAAGACAGCATCAGTGGAACTTCTGAATATTTCCCAGCGACATTCAGCTCAGCAGACATTTGCCAAGCACCTGCCACGCTCGGGGACCTGGTGCCAGGTCAGTCCTGCAGACACGGGGACTGGTGAACACACCTTTGGCCTGGGGCACTAGGAGCTGCCTGGCAGTGCTTTACCCGCCCCGCACTCCCGCCAAGAGTGCGCTGTTTTCTCAACACACAGAGGAGGAAACGGAAGCTCTGAAGGTTAAACCAGGAGCCAACGCCAATAAAGCAGCCACGTCCGACTTGAGCCTGCGCGGCTGCCCCGTGACCGCGGTGGCCCCACGCAGACGCCCTGCCTGCCCCGCAAGCAAGGGGGGTCTCACGGGTCCCTCTGCTGATCGACGAGGATGCTGGAGCACCCTCTACATCCGACTGTTACCAACTGTGACTGTCACTGTGGTCACCATGCAGAGGGGCTGCGTGGGGACTCAGATTCCCGGAGGAACGGAGGAGGGTGGCAGTCCGTGCCCGGGGCTCCGGCAGGTGGGGAGAAGGACCCCCTGCGGGTCCCGGCCCACCCCAGGGCTGCAGGACCTGCGAGAGCAATTCCACCTCTCCACATGTTCCTGGCCGATTAAAACGGGACAGTGACCGGGAGAGATCCCGCCCCCTTTTGGGTTCCCCGATTCTGTCGCTACTGATGCAGAGAAGGGAGATTAATAATTACGCCAGGGGAGGGGCCCGGGAGCAAAGAGCTGGGCCCGCCCTCTCCTCCCAGACACCTCGAGGGTAGCCCCACTCTGGCCTTTGCCCTTGACCTCAGGTCAGCGGGCACTGAGGGCACGTAGGCCTGGCGCGCAGGTGTAGGGAAGGCCCGCGATGGAAGCCGGCGCCATCCTCTCCACCTGTCGCCTGAAGTGGCACCTCCCCACCTGGGCCCCGTCCTCCCAGCCACCGTGTCCTTTTGCCTACAGCCCGTCTGCCAGCTTGGAGCCCACACGGATGTGCCTGTGCGGAGCCAGACTAATTCTGTCGGGAAAAGTTTCCGGAGGCTTCAGCAGGAGTTTTCCAGAGTCTGGACACACATCTCTGCTCACTGTGCACAGTCCCGGGACATACAGGAAGGAGAGGGGGAATTTGAGGGAAAACCCGGCTTCCCCCAGCCTGACTCTCGCCCCAAGCCCCAGCCTGCTGCCTTGTTGAGCCCCAGACACAGTGGGGTCCTCGCCGCGTCCCTGGCACTGTGGTCAGGTTGGGACGGCCGCGTGGTAAGCTGAGGGTCACACTGTGCTTTTCTCTAACAGCCGCAACCACTGTCCTTCATAATAACAATTAAGATAAATTGTAAAAGCACACATCCCTGTTCAGTAACAACAGCACTCGCACTTTGAAAGCCGAAGGTGTGGAGGTTTCGTGAGTGAACTGTCTTGGGATTCCCTGGGGACAATACCTGCTGGTGAAAGCTGTCATCACTACGATGTCCCCTCGTCTGCTGTCAGCCTGCCTCTCTCCCCAGCTTGGGTCCCCACGCTCTGGCCCTCCAGCCCCTCCCGGTTCCACGGACAGTCGAGCAGAGCGGCTCTGCCCGGCCTGTACGGAGCTCCCGGAAGGCAATGCCCTGTTCTCTCCTTCCCCACACAGGCTCTGGCGTGGCCCCGCCTCAGAGCTCTGCACCACGTGTGCACTTCGCAGTCACCTCATCATGACGGGGCCTCCGCAGACCTGCCCCGTGCGCCACTGACATCGCGCCCACAGTGGTCCCATAATTGCATCATCGCAGGGTCTGCACAGACGGGTGATCCTTCTGCCACCACTTCTGCTGGGCTAGAAATAGCTGCGTCCTCCTCTCTCACTTCCAGGGCCGTGCTGACCCTCTTGGCTGGGGGGGATAATGAACGCCGCCTTGCTCGCACACGGAGCGCAGGCTGCAGGGCTCATTGGAATTGCAGTGGAGTGGGGGTCCCCACAGCGTAGATTCCCCTGCCCACCCCTTCCTAACCAGCCTTCCCCAGCATGCACACACACACACAGGCCACACACCCCACAGACTGCAAAAAAAGTCACTGAAGCCAAGTGGGTGTAAGAAATAAGCGACAGAGTGGCATCAATACATGATAATCCCATGAACCTGAGAATATGATGCTAAAAGGAAGAGAGAGAAAAGGGCAGACCTTACTGATCGCTTATGGGTGTACAGGTAGGTGACAGTGTACTACGCTAATTGTCAGAACAACCTTCATTTCACAGACTGGGAAGCTGAGACCGAGAATCTGAGTGGTTTGTCCACGACAGGAGGTGGTGGGTAAACCAGTGTTCTGAGCCCGTTTCACGTGACTCCCACAGCCATGTGTGTTAGCTGCACCTGCTCTACGAAATTCTCCACTGAAGCTGGGCGTGGCCCCAAGGCATGCGGGCAGGATGGACAGCAGAGCAGTTTCCCAAAGGAACCTCGGTGCCCAAAGCTCAGTAAGATGCAGGTAGGTCACGCACGGCACTGACCGCCCAGGGGCAGGTGACAGGGCTTTGGGTCTAAGCCCCTGAATGGAACCTACACTTTCTTCACTATTTTTAACATCAGTAGCTTTCATCTGCACCTTTTTAGTCATTTCAAAGTATTTGTATTTTCAGTCTTTTTAGGGACCTGTTGAACCATGAATATGTTCCAACCATAAATCATGAACATGCTTCATGTTAACAGTGAGCACATTTCTCATTCCTTTCAGGTCTAACTGATCTCATTAGTTCATTCTCAAGCAGCCTTTGAAGAGTATTTGGCATTGCTTTTTGATAAATGAAAATTCACCTAGAGTATGTCTGCTACCTTGTTTTGACTACTTAAGTGGTCTTGCTCTAGCTGAAATCGCATAGCTGGTATGGGAAGAATCTTCCCATGGAGAACAACATAAAAAGCTGAATAATTTTTAAAGTGTGGAAATAAGGGAAACATGGAGAACCGAATCCAATTTCCTGCATGCAATTTCCTCTTCAAGCATTTGACCCACTTTTAAACCGAGCGTGCACAGTGCAATTGGCCAAGAAACAAACACAAAGAGTCTGCTAAGACGCTAAAAGGCTCTATAGAAGTTTCAGAAACGCCATAGTGCTGGAGAGACGAAAATGAGAGTATAAGTCCCACTAAGGTGGAGACAGAGTCTGATGGGTGCTCCGAGCTTTGATTGAAATACCTAAAAATCTACATTCTCAGAATAGAACGCTTGAGGCATAAATACATACAATGCACAAGACACCAGGAAGCTGTCTAACACACAGGTTCTTGGAAACTCAGAAAGATAGGAGAGAATGGATGCAATATTTGAAGACATACTGGCCAAACATTTTTCCAAAACACATGAGACATGGATCTACAAATTTGAAAAGGTATGTGAACTCTCTGCAAGATTTAAAAAAAAAAAAAAAAACAGCAAGCACAATTTAAAAACACAAATAGTTTTCTTTTGCTGTGTAAGAAACCACCACAAACTTAGAGGCATAAACAACAGGTACTGTAATCTCACAGTTCTGTAGGACAGAACCCAGGCAGGCTCCAGGGGGCTCTGAGCCCGGTATTCACGAGTCTCCAATCAAGGTGTCACCCAGGCTGGGGTTCTCATCTGAAGCGTGGGGTCCTCTTTCGAGCTCTTTTGGGGTGTGACAGAACTGAGTCCCTCACGGTCACGTGGCTGAGGTCCCATTTTCTCCCCAGCTGCTGGCAGAGGACCACTCTAAGCCACCAATCCACAAGCAGTTCCCAGCATAGCTGTTTGTGTCCTTCCTCCAAGGCCAGTGAGGAAAACTCTCTGCCTTTAAAAACTTCACCTGGTGGGCCGGACCCACGTGGGGTGATCTACCCCTTGACTAACTCAATGCCAACCAACTTGGGGCCCTGATGACAGTGCGAGAACCCCCTTATCTACAACATGACAGAACCCCAGGAGTGCATCTCATCCCATGCCTAGGGCCCGCCACACTGGGGGAGAGGGGATTCCACAGGGGTGAGGACCGTTTCAGAATCCACCTGCCACACAACTATTCACATCAGAGCAAAGCTGCTGAAAAACAAAGAAAAAATTTAAAATCTTAAAAGCAGTCAAAATAAACCTTTCCTTCAAAAAAGCCACAATAAGACTGACAGCAATTTTTGTAGCATAAACAATAGAAACCAAGAGACAATTAGATGACAGTTTTAGATGCTGAAAGAAAATATTTCCAAACTAGAATTGAATACGTAATAAAAATAGTTTTTAAACATTAAAGTGAAATGAATACGTTTTAGACAAACAAAAAATTGAGAATTCATTATGAGTAGGACAATATTAAAAGAAATGAAGAAACAAAAAGGAGTTTTTCAACAGAAAGGAAAATAATCCCATAAAGAAGCTCAGAAATACAGGAAGAAATGAAAAACACTAGAAAGGGTAAATATGTGGTTGACTCTAGTTGAATATAGAATATCACCAATATGATTAAAAATTCTTTTGAGATTTAAATTATATGAAGAATTGAAATACAACAATTGCACAAAAAAACTGGAGTCAAAGTATTGCAATGTCATTGTATTAAGCAAGAAATAGTAAAAGAAGTATTTTAGTATACACTCAAGTCAGTTAAGGATACATGTCACCATCTCTACTAGAGTCACTACAAGAACAGTGAAGGCATGTATAACCAATGAGGTAATAAATATTAACTGTAAAATTAAAAATTGTTGCAATCAATCAAAAACAAAGCTAGAAAGAAGAAAAAGAGAAAAAAGAACAGATGGTACAAATAGGAAAAATTAGTAAAATGCTAGATTTAAATACTAGAATATAAGTAATTACATTACATGAAAATTTAAATAATACAAATAAAAGACAAAAGGTTTATAATTGGTACCTTACAATCCAAGTATATGTTGCCTACAATAAATATGTTTTAAATACAAGAATATAGAAAGTTTAAAATAAGGGAATTAAAAAGATATAAATTAAAAATATTAACCATAGTATAGCTCAACTTAGATAAAGTAGACTTAAAACCAATAAGTATTTTTAGAGACAAAGGGGAACATTTCAAAGTTAAAAAAAAGTACAACTTAGCAGAAAGGTTAAATCCTAAATTTGTATGCACCTAATAACACAATTTCAAAACATATAAAGCAAAAACTAAAAATTGACTGAAAAGAAAACTAGAGAAATCCACAATCACAGAAAAATTTAAAACAATAAAAATGAAAACAAACAAATAGTATTAATGTGTGAAAAACACAGTTATCAAAGTGGACTTAACTTTTCAAGTTCACGTGGAATAGTTACAAAAATTGTTTATATTATGGGCCAAAAAGCAACTCGAAGGACATCTTATTTAACATGTTTTCTAGCCACAGTGAGATCAAACAAGAAATTAGTAATAAAAAAATAACTAAAAAATTTCCAGAGTTTTAGAGATTAAGCAATACATTATAAAATAAATCATGAGAAGAGAATAAATGACAAAGGAAATGAGGATATATTTTTATCTGAACGGTAAGAAAAATGCAATGTATCAAACTTTTGCCGTACAGCCAACGAAGTGCTGGAGAAAAACATGTCAGCGTAAATGCACGTGCTGTCACGGACGTAACGCTGACATCAGTGAGCGAGGAACCCAGCCAAGGTGTTGTCTGATTAAAGTGAAAACCACACTCAAAAAAAAGTAGAGATGAAGAAATAATAAAAATAAGAAAAAAATATAATAAATTCAAAAATATAAAAGTTAATTTTTTAAAAAGGCAAATAAGATTAATCCCTAGAAAGCCTTGCAGTGGATAACAGAGAGCAGACACACACCACCAACGTGAGAAATAAAAAGTCAGATGTTCACGTAGATATGAATCTTCATGACCTTGGAGGTTAACAGTTTCTTAAGAATAACATCAAAAGCACAAGGAACAACACTGCCAAGGAAATGAAAAGATAACCCCCCAGAACGTGAGAACATGTTTGCAAGTCATGTATCTGACAAGAATCTAGTGTTCCAAATATATAAAAGACTCATGTCAATCAACAAACTAAAGACAAACAACTCATGTAAAAAATAGGCAAAGTATTTGAATAGGCATTTCCCTACAGAGGATATGCAAATGACCAATAAGTACATGAAAATATGCTCAATATCATCAGTCAAACAGAAAAACACAAATTAAAACCACAATGACATACCAGCTCATTAGGCTATAAACCAAAGAAACAGAAAATAGCAATTGTTCAAGAGAGTGTGTAGATTTTAGAAACCTCATGCGTATTCATTGCCAGTGGGGATGTATAGTGTAACTGTGGAAAACAGTTTCTCAAAAAGTAAAACACAGAGTTGTCATCCGACTCAGTAATTCCATCCCTAGGTATATACCCAAGAGTAATGAAATCATATGTCCATACAAAAACGTGTACGCAAATGTTCCTAGCAGTATGGCACAATAGCCAAAAAGTGGAAACAGCCCAAATGTCCGTCAATTGATGATTAGATAAACAAACAGTGGCATACACATGCAATGGAATATTATTCAGCCATAAAAAGGGATGAAATACTTACACATGCTACAATATGGAAGAACACTGGGAACATGCAAAGTAAAAGAAGCCGGACACAAAGCCCACGTGTTGTAGGATTCCACTGATGTGAAATGTCCAGAAGAGGCAAATCCTGTAGACAGCAAGGAGATCTGTGGTTCCCAGGGGCTGGAGGCAGGAGGAAATGAGGAAGGGCTGCTTAGTGGGTCTGGGGTGATGACAGTGTTCTGGAATTAGGTAGCAGGATGCTTGTGCAACATTGTAAATATACCAAAAAACAATGAATTGTATACTTTAAAGTAATTAAATGGTTAAAATGGTGAATTTTATGTTATGTAAATTTGATCTCAAAAAAATTAAGACCTATATACATGGCAAAATATATTAGGTTTATGGATTTAAAGATACAATATTTTAAATCTATTAATCTTCCCCAATTTAATGTATAGGTTCAATGTAATCTCAACAAAAATTCCAGCAGGAGAGTTTACAATCCCTGATTTCGGCCCTATTATAAAGATACAATAATTAATCTAATGTAGTTTTGGTGTAAGGATAGACAAATTGACCAAAGGAACAGAATAGAAATTCCTAAACAGACTCTCACATATGTAGCCACCTCATGTACCACGAAGGTAACACTATGATATGATGGACAGGACAGGAAAATAATAATAATGCCATTAAGTGACCACCCATGTGTTACAGATCCACAGAAGCAAACAGTGAATCTCGGTCCCCACCTGACACCATTTGCAGGGTATCGATGCGTGTGCATTGCGGGCCTAACGTGAACAGTGAAACAGCACCGTATCTGGAACATACAATATCTTCATAACCTTTGCATATGCAAAGGTTTCTTAAGCAGAACACAGAAATAACATTAAACTTAAGCTAGAATATTGATTAATTCTACTTCTTGGAAATTAACAAGTTCTGTTGATCCTAAGACGACGTTAGGAAGCAAGCCACAGTGAGAAAGATCTTTGCAGTACAAATGTCCCAAAAAAGGCCTGTATCCATGATACTACAGAACTCGCACAAGTGGTGAACATGAACTATGGCCTTGATCAGGCCCCTTGCAAGGTGCTCCGGCAGCAATGAAAAGCCGCCCGCAGCCGCAGCCATCCTAAACACGCACATTTGAATTGCAGGTCTGCGCTGCTCCACAGCCACCAGAACGGCTGCAGTGAAAACGAGAGACCACAGCAAGTGTTGGCAAGGACACGCAGCAACCAGAGTGTTCATGCACTGCTGGTGGACGAGGAAATCGGTACAGCCGTTCTGGAAAACCCTTCGGCAGTGTCTACAGAAACGCAATGCGTGCACACCCAGCGGGCGTTGCGGCTCCTCTCCTGGGTATGCGTCCAACACACAGGCATCAGCGCACTGAAAATGCCTCCCAGATTTCCACAGCAGCAGAACTGCTAATGCCCAAAAACCAAGAAAACAGTTCATCAACCACAGAACAGATAAATTGCAGTATTAATAAATTCAAACAGTAATTCTTCATGATGATGGCAAGAGCACGCCACTGCCACGTATGTACATGATACAGATGACTGTCACAGATGTCACCGGAGGGAAGGAAGTCAGGTATGTAAGAATACACACTACATAACTTCATGCGACTTAAGACGGCAAACTAATCCGTGATGCTGGAAACCAGGACAATGGGTGTCCGGGTGGGGGTGTCAGGTGGGACCAGAGGGAGCCTGAGGCCAGCGTGGGGGGACGGGGGGGTCACAGTGTCTTATATCTCGACCCGGGCTGTGGCATGTGGATATGGTCACTTGTAAAAAAGTTCACTGGGCTGCATACCAAGGTTTATGCACTTTACTAAATGTATGTTATATTTTATATAAAAAAAACTTTACCATGTAAATATTTTGGAGGAGGGAAACCTAACTTTCACTGGGAAAAAATAAAGGCCTCCTTCAAAAAATAATCTTCATGCGTCGGAGCTGCTGCTAATATAACAAACTACCAGAGGCTGGATGGTTATAAAGCACAGAAATGGATCTTGCACAGTTTTGGAGGCTGGAGGTCCACAGTCAAGGCACCAGAGCGTCGAGCGTTTGCTGAGGACCCGCTTCCTGGTTTATACAGGTGGCGCCTCCGGATGTGTCCTCACAGGCAGAAGGGGCAGGGCTCCCTTTAATTAACGTGACGGCACTAATCCCGGCGTGAAGGCTCTGCCCGCACAACCTCACTGCCTCCCAGAGGCCCTGCTTCCTCCCACCACCACCGTGGGGGGCAGGATTTCAGCATTGAATTCTGGGAAACACAAACCTTCAGACCCGTCACCTGCCTCCCCCTGACGGATGAAACGTGATCATCACAACGCAGGTCATTGCTGAGGCCGAGTTTGGATATATGAACTATTGATTATTGATTATTTAAAATTTAATCTGTCTACTTTGTGCATGTTTAAATTTTTCATAGTATTTTTAAGCTATATCAATTATTTAGAAAATAAAAAAAATCCCTCCCTAATCATTAAAATTAACAAATCCAAAGTCATTTGTTATCTGCAGACAGAAACCTTTAATATCTTCATCTGAAACCTCATGGAAGAAACTAAACATGAAACCCCGCCAGAGCCAAATCCACTTGTGAGCCATCTGAGCTCCCCGAGTCCGAGCGAGCAAGTCTGGAGTGGTGTTCCTGGAAACATATGGCCCCGTTCCCTGACCGAGCGTGTCACAGCAGTCCCCTGATTGCTGCGTGTGGAAGGCCAGACGCGTAATGGCAGAGAGAGGCAGAAACAGCACGAGGCGGCCCCAAGAAGGCAGCGTGAGTCATCGGCACAGTCGGGCAGAGACTCCCGGCTCGGGGCCGATTTCCAGGGTCTCCTGGCATCTCTGAGTGCCCTGAACACAGACGTGCCCCGCTGGCACCTGCGGGCGCTCTGTGCAGTGTCATTTCTGCCCTTACAAATGTCAGACGGCTTGGGATGAGGGCGGGAGCAGAAAGATGTGGTCACCCGTCAACCTCAGGTGAACACTTTCCCAAAGCCGGAATGCGAGAGACCAGCAGCTGTAACTGGGAGGTGGTGGCCGGCAGCTCCCGACACCTGCGTGCTGGCCGGTTCCCGCAGTGGCAGGAGGCAAGCTGGTGGCTCTGTGGGACAGAGAAGTGACGCAGCAGTGACAAAGCCTCACGGCCCTCCCAGGACACCCTCCTTAGTCGTCGTCATCCTCAGGAAGAAAGACGAGTTTCCTGAGTGTTAAAGGGTGGCAAAAAATAGCTCTTGGGGATGAGTGGCTGGTTTTGCGCGTCTTGTCTGAATTAGAACCTGCCGCTGCGTCACTGTGAGGACCAGAACTTTGACCCCAGCTGACCGCTGGGGGTGCTGGGCCCACTGGGACCCCTGGGGCCATGCGGGGTGGATGCCGTCCCCCCTGCTGATTACTGGGGGTGCCGGGGGTACCAGGGCCACGTGGGATGGATGCCGTCCCCCCCTGCTGATTACTGGGGGTGCCAGGGGTACCAGGGCCATGCGGGGTGGATGTCGTCCCCCCCTGCTGATTACTGGGGGTGCCAGGGGTACCAGGGCCATGCGGGGTGGATGCCATCCCCCCTGCTGATTACTGGGGGTACCGGGGGTACCAGGGCCATGCTGGGTAGATGCCATCCCCCTGCTAATTACTGGGGGTGCCGGGGGTACCAGGGCCATGCTGGGTGGATGCCATCCCCCTCCTGATTACTGGGGGTGCCGGGGGTACCGGGGCCATGCTGGGTGGATGCCATCCCCCTGCTGATTACTGGGGGTACTGGGGGTACCAGGGCCATGCTGGGTGGATGCCGTCCCCCTGCTAATTACTGGGGGTGCCGGGGGTACCAGGGCCATGCTGGGTGGATGCCATCCCCCTGCTGATTACTGGGGGTGCCGGGGGTACCAGGGCCATGCTGGGTGGATGCCATCCCCCTGCTGATTACTGGGGGTGCCGGGGGTACCAGGGCCGTGCTGGGTGGATGCCATCCCCCTGCTGATTACTGGGGGTGCCGGGGGTACCAGGGCCATGCTGGGTGGATGCCATCCCCCTGCTAATTACTGGGGGTGCCGGGGGTACCAGGGCCATGCTGGGTGGATGCCATCCCCCTGCTGATTACTGGGGGTGCCGGGGGTACCAGGGCCGTGCTGGGTGGATGCCGTCCCCCTGCTGATTACTGGGGGTGCCGGGGGTACCAGGGCCATGCTGGGTGGATGCCATCCCCCTGCTGATTACTGGGGGTGCCGGGGGTACCAGGGCCATGCTGGGTGGATGCCATCCCCCTGCTGATTACTGGGGGTACTGGGGGTACCAGGGCCATGCTGGGTGGATGCCGTCCCCCTGCTAATTACTGGGGGTGCTGGGGGTACCAGGGCCATGCTGGGTGGATGCCGTCCCCCTGCTGATTACTGGTCACAACCCGTTCCTGCCAGCACTGAGGCAGTTGTCAGCAAGGGTCTCATCTTTGAATATTTTTCTTCACTGTTTTACTGGATAATTTTACTTCCTCCCACGGTTCCAGACCAGAAAGATGCGAGGAGGCCGCGTGTCCTCAGATGCGATAAAACCAGGCCAAGCCCGTGACCTCATCTCACCAGCTGACATGAAGCTGGGCCCAAACGCCTGAAGCTTTGAATGTGGTTTGTTATTAATTCCTGTCAGAAATACATACCTGCCCTTTTGGGGGAGAACTTGTTGACTTTGTAGATTGCAGCTTTTACTTAGATAATACCGTGAGTGCAGGAAAGTTCATTAACAGCTTTTCCAGACGCTTGTTAAGTGAGCAAACCTTCCCCAGGCCCTACTGTGGGGAAGCCAGCCCGGCTGGCAGAGCCTGTTCCCTGGCGACCTCAGGATCTGAACGTCCAGGGGGTGAGCAGACGCTCAGACAGACAGGTCGGTGTGGTGAGCCGTCTCAGGGACGCTGAGAGGGGACCACGTTGCTGTTTCCAGGTTCCTCGTGAATTACCAAGTGCCACTGGGAGAGTTGGCTTCAGCGACACCATCTCGCTTCGTTTTCGCCGGGGAGAACTGCTGGTGAGGCATAAACCGTGGCCCCCACTCCCACCGCAGGGCACAGTCCAAATCTTTCGGGTTTTGTGTGTTTCCCCCAAGGTAAGTAACATTCTGACTCTATGTGATTTCACGTGTTCCTGAATGCGCAGCACTAAGGACCCCACAAAGAAGAACGAACGCTGAGTATCTCGGTTCAGAACATGCCTGGGCAGGGGACACCTCTCCCACGGCGCACGCACAGACACGACACGCACACGCACAGACAGGACACGCACACGCACAGACAGGACACGCACACGCACAGACAGGACACGCACACGCCACGGCCTGACTCCAGGCTGGACCCCACGCCCACTCCCGCCATAGCCACCGTGGAGTCGGGAGTGGAGGCTCTAAAACTAAAACACAGTCGTGAAGACCTACGGCTGTACATGAGTGAAAACTTGCCGATATCCGTGGACTCGCGTGGCGGGCGCTGGACGAGGAGGGGAGGCACATCCTTCCGCGTCCGGCTGGGTTTGTCTTTGTCGGCGCGAGAAACACACGCTCTGGATTCAGCGAACTGGCCCAGGGGGCTGAGTGCTTCCAATAGTTTGATCAGCAGTTAATTGAAACATGAATTAAATTATAGTCCTCATTTAAAAAAAAAAAAAAGAAGTTGAGGTCCCAGTAATGCCTTGAAATGAGTGGAATACATAGAATGAGGAGCCCAAATATGTGTAAGATGTGCTGGTTTTGGTTAACTTTACAGTTCTGTCCTACGTTGAAGAACTGTGAGGGGATGAGTCTGAGCTGGAAGGACAGACAGGGCAGATCACGCACCGAGAGTGGTGCCGTGACGGGTGCTCGCGTGGAGGACACGGGGGGAGCACAGTGGCCCTGTGTCCACATGGGGGGGCCGGGGGGACATGGGTGCTCCTCTTTTGTTTTTTGCTCTTCAACCTCCAGTCCTCTCTCCCTTTAGATAATATTCTCACATTTAATATATTAAAGCCCAATTAATATATATTAGTTATACAATTGTATAAAATATACAAGATGATGGAATTGTATAACTATTATATAAAAACAGGATTAGGCAGTAATATACATGTCTGCACTCTCCGCCTCCACAACTGATGAGGGGCCACCTTCTCCGACCGCCCGAGCCAGGCTGGGAGCAGCGGCCTGTGCTCACGGCGTGGGTGCTCCGGCCGGGTACTCTGCACCTGGAGAGGGGGCTCTGGATTCTCCAGGGCAGCAGGTGCTGGCCTCCCAGTCTGCCCGGCCAGCCGTACGGCTCCGGCACCCCTGCAGTCTGCTGTCTCCACTCGTCTCCTGTGGGTTTTGTGGGCCCCTTGTATCATTCTAATAAACTTCCTCTGTGTTTAAGTTATACAGAGTTGGCTTTTATTTCTTGCAATCAAGAAATGTTGTCTAACAGACATTGAAGAACCATCAAGAAAGATCTGGGGCGTCAAGCTGTACGCCCTGCTTCCTGTGTGTCCCTGGGTACATTACTGAGCCTCTCTGGGTCCCGGCCCCCTGGCTTTAACACAAGGAGCTGTGAATTGGTCTCTCTAGTTCTTCACCACCTCTAAGACCACGTGAGCCCACGATTCTGAGCTGACAGATTGTATAATAAAATTTCAAAGGTATGATTTAAAGAAGGAAAATACAGAACAGTGATCTTTGGTGAAGCCTCATCCGTGTGGTCCTTGTTTCTTCTGACAGCAGTGTAGACGCTGTCTACACTACCAGCTTCTAGCAGACTCACCAGGAGTCATGAGATGCTCTTGGTTCTTGGAAAGTGCACAGAGTTGAGCCTGTGACGGGGGAGTGCTTGACACTACAGGCAGGAGTTTGTTATTAAAAATACAGCAATGGTCAAAACAGCAGAAAGCCCTCACGTTTGTGTGACGCTTTCAGTTTCCGAGACCACCTCCCATCCATTATCTAGTTTGATTCTCACAATAACCCTGTAAATTATTATCCCCATTTCACAGCTGAGAAACCAAGACTCTAAAGGTTAATTTGCTTGTCCAGGGTCACCTCACTAGTAATTGGCAGACCCTCGACCAGGACCTAAATCTTCTGGTTCCGGAAGTGGTGGCCTTTCCCCTGCACCTGCTGCCCCTGGGCGGGGTCTCCGAGAGGAGGGACCGCAGAGCTCTCCCCTCCCTGTCACTGCGGGGGTCACGCGTTGCCGGCTTCCATGCTGCGCCTGCCGTGACCTTCCTGTGATTCAGACTACCACGAGTTCTACGTTCCTCTCCAAACACAGTCCAGTTCCTGCCCAACAATGCTTTGCTTAATCAGTCTGGATTACAGAAGGAATTAAAACCAATATTTCCTTTCTGATTTAATACAATCTATTTTATCCTTTTTTAAAAAGAGATTATTTTGTAGAAATGGCATGTAAATCCACAAAATAAACACAGTCACCTTCCTTTAGACAGTAGACAAATAACCTGAAAATAGTCCTGACCAGATTGTGTTTGCAGAGCCGAGCAAGTTCTGAGCAACGTAAATAAATAAATAAAAAAATGGCTCCCAGCCTCTGGGGCAGTTCTCCTCCTCCTCCTCCTCCTCCTCCTCCCCCCCCACCCCCTCCTCCTCCTCCTCACACATATGAGAATTTATGACTTTCTTCCCAGGTCAAAGTGGAATGAATTCATGAGTGGAACCTATAATTAGTGTGAGTGGCCAATTCTAAAGACTTCACTGCACAATCTCAAAGACATTTTGCAGCACCGAGGGTGGCCGTTGCGAGGAGGTGCGCTCAGCAGTGAGGCTGCGCTGAAATGAGCGCTCGAGCCTTGCCGCCCCATGTCACATGCGATTCCGCCTGAGAAGATGACAAATGGTAGGACGGACACTGCAAATTCCACCGCAATGCAAGCGTGTCTGGGCTTTGTGGAATATTCATGTTTCACCCCCCTTTAAAAATGTTCAATATATAAATTATCTCCAAATAGAGAAATTAAGGATGCATTGTTCATATGACAATGAATTTCATTACACAAATATTCCAAATAGCAAGTTACTTATTTCCAAATTTTTAAAAAAGCACTCTGATTTGTATCCATCTATTAAGGAATAAAGATAATACAGTAGCACAAGGGAGAAAACAAGGCAACTAAGTATCATTCAACACAACAAACAACAATATATCACATATTAACACCAACATTGAACATAAATGGTCTTAATGCTCCATTTAAAAGATACAGACTGGCTGAATGGATGAAAAAAACACAACCCAAGTGTCTTCTGTGTCCAAGAAAGCCATCTAACTCATGAAGATACTCGTGGACTCAAGGTAAATGGATAGAAAAAAATATTACACACAAATGGAAACCAAAAGCAAGCAGGAATAGCTATTGATTGGCATATCAGATAAAACAGACCTTAAATCAACAATGGTTAAAAAAAGAGACAAATTCTGTCATTATATAATGATAAAGAGAGCAATTCAGCAAGAAGATATAACAATACAAAATATATATGCACCTAACATAAGAGGTCCTAGATTCATAAATCAAATTCTACTAGATATAAGCAAAGAAGTAAATGGCAACACCATAATTGCTGGGAATTCAATACTCCACTGACAGAACTGGACAGATCATCAAGGCAGAAGATCAACAAGGAAACACGGAACCTAAACAAGACTCTGAACAAATTGCTTCAGCTTCCTGATAAAGGTCTTCCTGTTTAGAACATTGGCATAATAAACAATTGACACATCTACGCTCATAACTCTCTTCTCTCTACCACCTTTCCAGCTAGGAATAAGCCAGGACTAAGGCCTCAAGGCACCATTCTGGACAAAGCAAAATGACACAAATTGGCTGACTGGGGCTTTTGCTTTCCTGAGAAGGGGAATATCCCCCGGAAGACCCCTCTGGTCCCTGGGCGTTACCATCTCATTCCTCCCTGGAACGCAGACAAGATGGCTGAGGTTGCAGCAACCAAGTTGAGACCATGAGGCAGCAAACATGAGGACAAGGGAGACATGACGATAGGAAAGCCCTAGATCCAGGAAGGCATCGCACAGTAGCTGCAGGAGCCGCATGTGGGCTGCCTGCAACCTGCTTCTCTATGGGAAAAGCCATCCGTTTCCGTATGCCACCGTCACTGTGTTCCCTGCAGTAGGACTGTTTCCTAACCAGTAAAATAAGAGCTACACTTCCAGGTTGTTACAAAATTTAGAAATAGCCAGCTTAAATCTTGTTATGTCCTTAAGATGTATTTTAACCTACATTTTAGTATTTCTCTTAAAATTAAGAAGTAAAATTTCATTTGTGTCCTTTAATGATTCCCAGCAAAAATATTAACAGAAGTTTCGTTACTAGTCAGTTACAGCTGAAGTTAACATTTGCTTAGGTTATTTCTCTCCAAATAACTATAAAGGCTCCAAAAGTTTGACAGATGTGCTTGCTATGGCAACCTGCACCCCAAGAAAGGATAGAGCAAAACAGAAAAGTTAGTGAACTCTGAGGGAATCACCTGGGTTTGGCAAAGGGCTTCAGAGGCAATAACAAATATGTATATTAACATATATGAGACATAGTCACCTTAGGCATGTCTTGCCCCTGAAACTCAACCGTAAGAAGTAAACTCCTTTCAAATTAAAATTAAAATACAAACAAAAAAATCAATTGCCCTGAAAATTAAGATGAAATTACTATATACACAATGCTTGAAAAGCTCATAAAATTATGTGAATTTATAATGTTGCTTTTATCACCTCTATGATTAATGATATGATATTAAATGTGAAAATTCTGCAAATGTTGGAAACTTTAGCAGTGCTAAAACAATAACACTAATATTGCAAACATAAAAATCAGAGGGAAAGGAAGGAATTTGGCAGTAAGAATACTGATTCTCTCACCCTTCATAGCTAGAAGTTGTTGATATCTCACATTAAAACATGGAGTTAAGAATATAATAATTCCAATCTCTTGTTGAATGTCTCATAATATTTTTTCTTAGCTTTACATTAATATTTTAGGATATGTAGGATATTAAGCAAGGTTTCTGGATCTCATTTCTTTTCTCATCCATGTTTCTTGATTATTTTTATAATGTGCACAGTATTTATATAAAAGCAATAAAGTCATTAAAATTTTTAAATAGGAAATTAACACTTCTGGTTAATCTGGGTTCTCCAGAGAAACAGATCAATAGGAAATAAGTGTGTGTGTGTGTGTGTGTGTGTGTGTGTATGCATAGACAGAGAGATTTACTATGAAGAACTGACGTGCACGATTATGGAATCTGAGAAGGCCAAGTCCTGAAGTCATGAGCAAACACTCAGGACAGCTGACGGTGTAAGTTCCAGGCCAGGCCTGAGTCGGGAGGCAGGAGAAAACCAGTGTCCCAGCTCAAAGACCGGCAGGCAGAGAGAGAGAATTCTTTCTTCCTCAGCCTTTTGCTCCAGGCAGATCTTCCACGGACTGGGTGAGGCCCACCGTCATGGGGCGGGGCCGACCGCCTGACTCAGTCTACTGACTCCCACGTCAATCCCATCCAGAAGCTCCGCCCAGAACAATGTTTAACCAGCCAAGTTGACACAAGTTTGACCATCACAACTTCAAAACAACAGAACTCTCCCCTGCGCTCTGGCAAATTACAAAGAGAGTGCTTTGGGGCTGCCCCTCCCTAGGGGACCCCTGTCCAGACCCTGGAAGGAGCACCAGGAGGGGCTCCCAGTTCTTTGGGAAATGCTGAGCATTTCACTGCCTGTCAGAACCAGAACGTGTCCTCGACGTTCTTGTCTGTGTCCTCTTTCTTTGGTTGGTTGGAACTCTGCTTTGTAAGGACCAGGGCTGTGAGCGCCTTTGTCTTTAATCGAGGTCAGGGACTGCAGGAGGGCCAGTTTCTATATTAAGACGGGATTGTCTGGAAACACCCATCAGCCTCTCTGTCTCAGCCTGAGGATCCACCAGCAGCGGCGACTGACCTGACCCGAGGAAGAGCAAGAAAGGGACCTAGTCCAGGTGCACAGCCTCCTGCAGGGCCACTGCGAGACACCCTGACCAATTCTCCTGCCGCCATCCCCGCTACAGCACAGCGACAGGCTGTCTGCCCAAATCACAGAGCAGTTCACGCACTTCCTCCACCCAAACCTGCGATGACTCCCCTCATCGCCACCAGAAAATGTAGTTACAGAGCTGTGGTGTCCTGTGCACTGTGACCCACTCTACCTTTGCAGCCACCTCCTCACTGGGTCCCTGCTCAGGCCCCGCCCTCCAGCACCTGGCACAGAGCTGTCGTCCAGGTACACCACGCGGTCCTGGGCGGCCACGCCTTTGCTCAGCCCGACGGCCGCTTGCCCCAATCCCTCCCCTATTAGAGTTATCCTCACACGAGAGACCAGCTTGGTCTTCCCCTTGGAATCCCGTTTTCCCAATCAGAGTGAGCCCATCCTGCCTCTGCGCTGGCAGGGTCCCACCCGGAGCCCGGTCAGTGCTGACACCCCTGCCTCGGTTTACCCGCATGTCTCCGCGCCTCCCTGAGGACAAAGGCCGAGTCTTCTCTACGTGTGGCTCCCAACGTCACCCCAGTTCCTGGGACAGACCAGGTAACCACAGAATGCTGATCTGCTAAACTCAACTCTCAGAAAGAGAATTTTTATTTGGTATATGAGCATCTATATAAAGTACCTAAAAATCTAAATTATATTCTTTTTCCTGTCATTTTAATCACATTATTTTAGACATGGCATTTACTAGTTGATTTTCAGGTAAATATGAAAAAGTGTCCTCTTGTCAATGTAGTTCATAAGTATGATGGGAAAAAATCTATTAGATTAGCAGAATAACCTTCAAAGTCCTCAAAATCCCTTAATAAAACAATAGCTATAAAAGCAAAGGAAATGCACATTTCTTTTTTATTCTAACAAAGTAACCAACTCTTCGATCGGGGGTGTGGGGAAGGGCGGGGTAAATACCCGGGCACCCCCGTCACGCGCCGCTGTCCGACTGCGGGTGCGGAACGAGGCCCTGCTCGGCGGGTCCCCGCGAGCCTCCGCCCACCCCTCCCCAACGCACTGCGGGAGGGGGCTGGGCTCTAATTGCAGCCGTATCAATCAAAGGGATTTCAGACTGCAGCACAACCTTCCCTGGCTGGAGTTAATTAGAACGCTGACATTTCCCAGACTGTCAGCTAAATGAACGCTTAGGAAGATGTGCGTGTGTGTCCAATGGGTAAATACAGGCTGTCAGAGACTCCTCCACAAAACACACCCCAGCCCTGTCTGATTCTGTCACCGTACACGACCAGTACTCGACTCATAACCTCCGGATATGCAAACACAAGGACCCGGGATGTCCTGTGGCTTCCCCGGCAGTCTATTTGAGATGTGGTCAATGGGTGGACTCGCCCACATAATACGAAGCCGTGTTTTGGACAGTCGTGTTCTTTGCGATGCAATGAAAATATGTCCTGATTCTCATTAATATGTATGCTTTAAACACAATAACCATAATACATTAATTACAAGGTTACTAAATTAATATTCTTTTCTTTTTGTTAGAATCGCATCACGGGAAGATAGTGAACGGGTAGACGTCGCTGCAGCTGTACCACGAGAAGAGGAAGGACGAAGGGACAGGTGGGCAAATGCAGGCAGGGTTCCAGTACCACAGCTGATCTCACCGTGCCAGGATTGAGGACCAAACTCCAGACTTCTAGTCTTTCAAACTCTCAGTGGAGGAATGCACTTGAAAGCGAAAATTTTATAACAGCTAATGAAAGAAATAAATGCTTTATTCTATAGAAGAAAAAACCTAAACCCTATTTAAGTTCACATGTTCATCTCAGCATTATTCACAATAGCCTAGATGTGGAAACAACCTAAGTGTCATCCATGGATGAATAAAGAACTTGTCTCTCTCACACACGCATGCACACACATGCACACACACAGAGGAATATTATCCAGCCATTAAAAGGAGATCTTGCCATTTGTGACAACATGGATGGACCTAGCAGACATTATGCTCAGTTAAATAAGCCAGATAGAAAAAGAAAAATACTGCCTGATCCCACTTACATATGGAATCTCTAAAAGAAAAAAAAAAATACGTAAAAACAGAGTATAAAAGTGGTTAGCAGAGGTGGAAGAAATGAGGAGATACAGGTCAAAGGGTACAAAAATGCAGTTATCTTGGGTGAATAAGTCTGGAAATGTAATGTACAGCATGGGCACTATAGATACTGAAATTGTAGTGTACACTAGAAATTTGCTAAGAAAGTAGGTTTTAGGTACTTGTTCCACGCACACGCAGGTAACTGTGAGACGATGGACTTGACCTCAGTAGTCACTTCACTCTGTGTATGTGTATCAAAACATCGTGTTGTTACATCTTAACCATATACAATAGAAAATAAGGGGGACAAGTGAATAATGCAATTTTTGTGGTATATTTACCAGGTTGTGCAACCATCACCGTGATCTAATTTTAGAACATTTCATCTCTCTGCAAAGAAATCTCTGCACCTGTTGTCAGTCACCCCCCTTCCCACCTCCACACTTTCTCCAGCCGTGGCAACCACCCAGCTGCTTTGCCTGTTCTTGACATTTCAAATAAATTGTTTCACACATTATGTGTCCTTTTGTGACGGGCTTCTTTCACTGAGCATGACGTTTTCAAGGTTCGTCCATGTTGTAGCAGGAATCAGTGCTGCGTTTCCTTTTATTGCCAAGTAGGATCCCACCGTAAGGCTGATGTGTGTTCATCCCTCACCGGGGAGTATTTAGGGTGTTTCCTCATATTGGCTGTTATGAATAAACTTCTATGAACATTAACATATTAGTTTTTGTGTGGGTACATGTTTTCATTTCTCTTGGATATATACCTAGGAGTGGAATTCCTAAGTCATATGGTAACTTTAACCTTTTGAGGAACTGCCAAACTATTTTCCAAAGTAACTGCACAATGGACATTCCCATAAGCAGTGTCTGAGGGTCCCACATTCTCCACATCCTTGCTGACACTTGTTCTTATCTTTCTTTCATTACAGCCATCTTAGTAAATGTGAGTGGCATCTCATTGTGGGTTTTGTTTGCATTTTCCTAATTACTAATGATATCGATCACCTTTCATATGTTTATTGGCCATTTTTATATCTTCTTTGGAGAAATATCTATTTAAATATTTGCTCTTTTTTTGTTGAATTGCTTGTCTTTTTGTTATTATTTTAGGAGTTCTTTATATAATCTAAGTCTCTTATCAGATACATGATTGCAAATATGTTCTCCCATTCTGTGTGTTGTCTTTTTGCTGTTTTGATGAAATCATTTTCAACAGAAATTTTTGTTTAATTTTGGTGCCATCAAATGCATTTATAATGCATTTCTTTTGTTGCTTATGCTTTTTGTGTAATATCTAAAAAACTACTGCCTAACCCAAGGCCATGAAGATTTATTCCAAAGTTTTTCTTTAAGAGTTTTATAAATGTAAGTTCAGTGCTTACATTTAGTTTTATGATCCATTTTGGGTTAGTTCTTTTATATGGTGTGAGGTAGGGGTTCAGCTTCATTTTTTTCATGACTACATCCAGTTGTCGCAATACCATTCATTGAGACTATTCTTACCCCCCATTAAATTTTTTTGGCATCTTGTTGAAAATCAAGTGATCATAAACATAGGGTTTATTTCTGGACTATAAATTCTATTCCATTAATCTATATGTCTATTCTTATGCTAGAACCATGCTTTGAAGTTAGTTTTGGAATTGGGAATTGTCAGTCCTCCAACTTTGTTCATCTTCTCCGAGATTATTTTAGCTCTTCTGAGTTTCTTACATTTTCATATGGACTTTAATACCTGCTTGTCAATTTCTCAAAAAATAAAGCTGGCTGGGATTTTGATAGGGACTGGACTGAATTTGTAGATCAATTCATAGAGTATCGTTGTCTTATGAAAGTTAAGCCTTCCAGTCCATACCCATGGTGTATCTTTCCATTTATTTAGAACGTTAATTTTTTAAGTAATATCTTGTAGTTTTCATTGTATAAGTCTTCATTTCTTTTGTTAAATTTATATGTAAGTATTTTATCCTTTATGATGCTATGGAATTGTGTTTTTAATTTTCATTCCAAAAAGTTGGTTGCCAGTGTATAAAAATATAATTGACTTTGTCTACTGGTTTTCTATTCTCTATTTTATTTATTGACTTTCTAATCTTCATTATTCTTTTTCTTCTGGCTTTTGGTTTAGTTTTCTCTCTTTTTCTTTTTTTCTTTTTTTATTTCTATAGTATCCTAATGTGGAAAGCTAGGTTACTGATCTGAAATCTTTCTTCCTTTTTAATGTAGGTATTCTGCATCCATAAGTTTGAACATGTTGTGTCTTTATTTTTTCTTATCTCAAGGCATTTTCTAATTTCTCTTGTGATTTTCTTCTCTGATCTATGTTGTTTACACATATATTGTTTAATTTTCACATATGTGTGAATTTTCATAATTTCCCTTTGTTATTGCTTTCTAATTTTATTCCATTGTAGTCAGAAAGTATATTTTGTATTATTTCATCTTTTCAAGGTATTGAGGCTTATTTCATGGCATAGAGTATAAATGATCCATTGTGAAGGTTATTCCACGTGCGCTTGAGAAAAGCACATATTCTCTTGCCGTTGGGTAGGTGTTCCTTGGATATCCATTAGGTGTAATTAGTTTGTAGTGTCGCTCAAATCTTCTATTTCATCACTTATCTTCTGCTAGATATTCTATCCATTATGGACAGTGGGTGCTGACGTCTCCAAAAACTATTGTTTTTGGTTTGTTTGTTTTGCTTTTTTTTTTTTTTTTTTTTTTTGAGACAGAGTCTCACTCTGTTGCCCGGGCTAGAGTGAGTGCCGTGGCATCAGCCTAGCTCACAGCAACCTCAAACTCCTGGGCTTAAGCAATCCTTCTGCCTCAGCCTCCCGAGTATCTGGGACTACAGGCATGTGCCACCATGCCTGGCCTGGCTAATTTTTTCTATATATTTTTAGTTGGCCAGATAATTTCTTTCTATTTTTAGTAGAGACAGGGTCTTGCTCTTGCTCAGGCTGGTCTTGAACTCCTGACCTTGAGCGATCCACCCACCTCGGCCTCCCAGAGTGCTAGGATTACAAAAAACTATTGTTGAATTGTCTTTCTCCCTTTAATTCTTCCAAGTTTTACTTCATGTATTTCAGAGCTCTGTGGATATACATAAAAATAATATATGCTATGTATATTTTATAACATTAAATTTATGTATATTTATATGGTATATCCTCCCAAACAAATGACTCTTTTATCACTACAAAATGCCCCTGTTTTACTATGTCTGGCATCATTTTTTGTTTAAGTCTATTTTTTTCTGGTAGTACAGCTACTCCAGCAATTTTATAGCTGTTTGTTATATGGTTGTTTTTTTTAATCCATTTACTTTCAATCTATTTGTACCTTTGAAGTGTGTCTCCTGTAGACAGAATGTATTTGGATCTTTTTTTATTTATTTTTTATTTTATTTTTTATATTTGGATCTTTTTTAATCCAACCTCATCATCTCTACCTTTTGTCTGGATTGTTGAAAACATTTACATTTAATGCTGTTATGAGATGGTGGGATTCATGTACGCATATTTCTTTTTTCTATATATCTTGTGTCTTTTTTGTTCCTCTATTCCTTGTTTAATATCTTCTTTTGAATAAAGTGATATTTACTAGTTTACCCTTTTAATTCCTTTTCTGATTTTTAATTACATTTTTGAGTTATTTTCTCAGTGATTGCTCTAGAGTTTACAATATACATCTTATTAGCACATACTTCAGATTAGCATGGACTTGCTTATGTCAAGCTTTTATCATGGAGTCACTCGCCATCCCATAACCTCTCCCACACTCTGTCCCTGTTCGTCCTGGAGTAGAGATTCTGCACACAGGCGGACTCTGTGTGGGGAAGAGGGACTGGTCCTCCCTGCTGTGCCCACGAGTACCTCTTCCCCAGCTCGGTCTGGGGAGCCGAGCAACCGCAGCCTGCCCCTCCCAGAGCAAGACCACTGGCCCAGACGTGAAGCCGGAGGGAGAGAGGGTCCCTTCTCTGCATGTGCTTGGGATGGGGGCTGGGGGAGGTCGTGGCACAAATGTCACCAGCTCTCCCTGTTCCTGCTGAGACTTAGTAGTTTTTCTTCAATGAATGTTTCTCCATTTGCTGTAGCCCTCAGGACAATTTCCAGAGACTCATATTGTTTTTTTATGATTTTCGCCAGTTGAATAATCGTTTTGCCGGGGAGAGGGTTTGCCAGATCCTTCGCTAAAGAGCTCCTTAAACTTCCACTAGTATTTGGAATGACAGTTAAGTAGTGTTAGCACCATGTACACCTGTCTGGCACTGGGCACACCTGGTTTTGGATTCCTAGGTGTGGGCAGTGAGACGACAACCCACACAAGGTGGTCTCTGACGCTTATGCTTCCCCCAGCTCCATTCCCTACCGCGTGACCGACACCCTGCGTGGCAAGAAGGGATGGTGCAGACAGAAAGGGAGTCTGAGCCGTGTGGGACCCTAGGGAGGAGAGCAGAGGTGCAGGCTGGGCGGCCAGGGGAGGCGGCAGGCGGGACAGAGACAGAGGGGTGGGAACAGGGAGGCCGAGGACAGGAGGAGCCAGCATGTGCGAGTCACACCCCCGTCACTCCGGGCACCTGTGCTGGGCTTGAGGCAGCAGGGATGCCCAGCCGCACTGGACACGCAGCGCCGAGGAAGGGGAACTCCAAATGGGGATCTGCGGTGTTCCGGAGGGACGCGGAGCAGGGAGCCCACGGGCGCCTTTTCTCCAGGTGATTTCCCTGAGAATCATCTCGTCCAGTCTCGTTTCTCCCCAGACTGTTCCATCCTCCTCCGCTTCCCCGGGCAAACCCCCTCATGCCCGGCGCTGGTCTGCACACCCCGTTCCTGAAACCCCGCAGGGCCTCTGCGCTCACACCGCTCTCGCCCTGCAGCCCCCCTCCTCAGAGGAAGGACTGCCACCTGCCCTCCACGTCCCTCCTCCAACCATGGGGCAGCGCAGAGACCCAGAAAAGGCCTTGGGTGACAATCCAGACCTGCCACTCCAGCCGCGTGAGCTCCAAGTGGCAGTCAAGACCACCTTCTCACCCGGAACACCGAGATGGGACCTCTCTCATGGACTTGAGAAGACTGGAAAAGACGCCTCACGGGGAGGACCCAGCCCAGAGGTGGGACGAGATCAAGGCAGCCGGACGGCAGCCGCGCACTCCCAGATCCGGAGGGGCTCACCCCGACTCTGGTTCCTTTCCTCTCCTCACGCCCACCAGTTACGTTTCCTTTGCCAATAAACATGTCTAAATAACCTTTTCTTAAGAACAAACAAAACCTTATTGCTTGCTTTTTTTTATTAGAAGAAATTGAGCGTGCAGAAATTCGGGAACTCCCATGATAATTTCCCTTTCTGTTAAGATGAGATTTTTTTTAAGATGGTGGATGCACCACCTGCCAGAGCCTTCTCCATTGTCATTTGTTGATGAAACACAAGGAAGGGAGGGAGGGAGAGAGGGTGAAAGAAAAGGAAAGGCAAGAGGAGGGACAGAAGGGGAGGGGAGGGAGGTAGAGGGAAGGGGAAGGGACACAGTGGCGCAGAGCAGAGCAGGAGGGACCTCCCACCGCTGCCACCTGCTGTGGGGCCCACCCCTCCAGCAGCCCGTGGGCCCATCCCAGGATGTGTGCAAGAAACAGTTGCCTGCCGAACCCCCACTCCCCAATACTGCCAGGCCCACCCTTTCTCCAGATGTCAACACGTGTGTTTCTAAAGAGGGGTGAGTAACAAATCAGTTTCAAAAATGCTCAGTTAAATGAAGGCAAATAGCTTACTTTGCTGCAGAACTCAAAGTCCTCCGTCCTTGCTGGCACTGGGAGTGACACAGAGGCCAATGTGCTCTCTGCTTCCTGAACTGACCTGGCTGTGGGGTCATTTGCTGTGGGACATCTCTTGGTGCACGTGTTCTCTGGAATGTTTTGGAAAACACAGGTCCCCATGCAAGGGGTTACTCGACAGCACGCCCGCCTTGCGCATTCGCCGCGTTTTCACAGATTCCAGAACGACTCCGGCCCAGGGGCAGGCTGCTAAGACCGTCCCCCACACTCCCGCCTCTCGCACCTGCCTCGCCAGGTGCCAAGGAAAAGGCGGACTGTGCACCGACCAGCGCCAGGCGGGCCGGGCGCTCTCCTCTCCTAAGAACACTCTTACTCCTCCCAGCCCCGGTGGGGCCACCCTGGGCGTGAGGGCAGCGCACTCCCTGGTGCAGGACCAGCCGCCAAGGCCCTGCAGAGGTGAGGAGATCCTCGTGGCCGGGACGATGACGGCGCTGGCCCTGGAGGAGGGAAATCTGCACACACGTTCCCCCGACCCTGACGCGCCTTCCAGCACACAGAGACGGCTCTGGGATCCGAGACAAGCTGGTTGGACAGGAACTCACACAGAGGTGACTCGGTGAGGTGACCGTGTCAGATCTGACCCTCCTTAGAGGAGAACTCAGAACCACCCCCCGTTATCCAAACCCCTTGCTGTTTCCTCAAAGGCACGTGGGTTCCATGTTCATCCGGGTGAACTTCGTGCCCCGCAGGCTTCTCCCGGCAGCAGACACGTCCCCACACACCCTCCACGCACCACACTCCTCCTCTGTGACCCCAACACACCCAGAGCTCAAACCTTCCACGCTAAGTGAGGGAGAGGGGACCCTCCGCCGGCGCCACACATGAGAACACAGAAACGCAAGCGACATCTTCCCAGCCCGTCGGCCGTGTATTCACCTTCCACCTCCTTGTGTCACCAGCAGGGTCACGAACTCTCGCGATGTGACCCACTTGGAGTTATTCCTGCAGAATCCAACTTTTCACACCCAACAGCCACGTAGCTTCCCGGCTCTCACGTTCCACATTTACCTGCAGCCACGAGAAGAACCACCTTGGCTGGCAACAGGCAGAGCTAGAGCTACAGAGGAGCACAGCCCCAGCCATGTGGATTAACTCACCGTCCTCACCCCGATCTTGCTCCCCTTGGGGGTGAGCTGGTCCCCCGCTTGGATCTGCGGGCCAGTGCTAATGCGCTGGGATCCGATTAAGGGCAGGATTTACTTTTCTATCAGAGATAAAAGCTTAAGTCTCCCAACCTCATACCTGAAGGTGCCTTGTCCTCAATTTCCCATAAGCTCTTTCAGCTGAAACCCCATCATTCAACAACCTTTCTGCAAAAAAACATCTTTTGGACTTCTGTTAAATTTAAAGAGCTGAGAACATAAATTTATATCTTCTCCCTCCTGTGACCCCACCTCCAAAAATGTAAAGGAATAAAGTAGCGTAAACCCTCAGTCACGTGGGAAAGGAGACTATTGGCAGACAAGCGGTTTCCGTTGGCCTGTGGCGGGCAGGTGGATGAGGACGAGGGGCTCAGCACAGGGAGAGCCACAGAGGAAGTGCTGGCAGAGAGAACACCAGGGCCCCTAGAGCCACTCACACCAAGCTCAGGGTGACAGCCAGGGGTGGCTGGAAACCCAAGCCCTGCTTGCCCCAGGGCAGCAGCTGGACGGCGACCACTGGCCGGGAGCCCAGACCCTCATTTTCTAGAGAATGTGAATGGGACATGCATGGCACTGGTGGCTGTCGTGGGCAGGACAGCCAGACACCCAGACCACCTCACGTGCGACCACAGTAGGTGGTCCCACCATGTCCCACTGGAGGAAGTGAAAAGGCTCAGGGGGAAACAATCTCCAGCCACTGATGTCGAGGGTCTCCTGACGCAATGACCAGCCACAAACTGTCAACCAGAGCGACACGCAGGACATCATGCCACCACCTGTGGGCACACAGAAGACCCCGCATGTCAGTAGGCAGTGGATGGACAGACGATGGATGGATGGGTGGATGGATATGGAGATAGAGAGAGAGAGAGAGGGAGGGAGGGAGAGGTAGGTAGGTAAATGAATAGATAGATAGAACCTTGGCATACCAGAGTTTAAGAAAAGTCTCTAACACAAAAGACAGAAAAATCAAAGAATAAGGAAGGAGACCCAATGTAGAGAACAGAAGAAAACCTGAAAAACATCTTAATGTCTTCAGTGTTACAACTAAATATTTCCTCCACAAAGCATCCAGGTCCTGAACACTGGAGAAAAGAAAGAAACATCAGAAACCAAAATATGATAGCATAAATGTAAAAATTTAATAAATAGTTGAAAGATAAAATTGAAGAAATCTCTCAGAAAATAAGACCAAAAAAATGGAATTATGTGAGAATATGTTAGAGACTTAAACAATTAATCCGGGAGATTTAACATCTTACCAAAAGATTTGTAAAAAAGAGAGAAAGCAAGAGGAAGTAATTATGGAAAAAATAATTCAAGAAAAGTTCCCATATTTAAAAAATATAAATCATGAGCTGGCATGGGCCGGCTGAATGCCCAGCAAAAGGATTAGAGAGAGTCTACAAGCCTGGACACCTTAATTAAATTCAGAACATGAGAAGTAAAGACAAAAAAAGTTTAAAGAATTCCGGAGAACATGGAGGAGGTGGGGAAGTGTCCTCAATACATGGGGAAGAATGAGAATCGTGGTGAGATGCGATCTCTCCACAGCAACTCTGAATTACAAATGCAAACTGAGGCTGTACTTCTTTAAAGCAAATGCTGAATTAAAAACCCTAAGGGAATTCTCTGCCTGCCAAGCTCCCAACCAAGGGTGCAAGCTGATTAAAGATATTTTGAGGCGGGGAAGAATGCAAAGGGTTTACCTTCAACACGCCTTTTCTTTGGGAGCTGCTGGAGGGTGTGATCCAGCAAAACAAGAAAATAAATCAAGTAAGAGCTCCAGAGAACGGAGCGAGTGTGGAGAGCAGAGAAGTCCTAGAGAGACAGCGCGGCCCTGATGCCCGAGGGCTGCGGGGAGCCGCTGGGCAGAGCGGACGCCCCGGGAGCTGAGGCCGCAGCTCGCCCGGAGTGAAAGAGGGCATTTGTTCAGGAATTAAACACAACGGGGGAAACGAGGCAATCGTTAAATCAAGGAAAAACACAACATGTGACAGAAAGAACATAATCCTGGTTCACCACCTGGTTGCACCCAGAACAGTACTTACACAGTTGAATAATACAGTAAGTGATGAGACAGGGCATCTGGAAGAACAAGCAGCAGAGTGACCGGGCCAGCGCAGGACAGAGCAGCTGTGGTCACAGCGTCAGGTCCTCCCAGCGCAGCATCTACGCGGTCCAGTGCTGCAAACGCTCATCGCTGGTTTAACCACAACAGTGACTTGATAATATGGGAGTTCGGGGCCAGGAAGGGGGGCTGAGAGCTAAACCTTGCACAGGGACAGGGCGGGCCACACCAATGCCTGCAGCGGGGGCCAGTCACGCAGCTCAAGCACGCCCCTGAGGGACACCGGGACAACTCCAGAAAAGGCAGAAATAGTCTCTTCTTGGGGGCGTAACTGAGCTAAGCAAATAGTGCCACCGAGGTCATTGAAGTCTTGTCTGGTTATCCGATATTAAAGTATTGTTTTATTTCTCGAACGGTGTGCAAGTATTGTTTTTACCGAACATTAGATTCAAAAAGAGAGAAGCCACGAAGCCTCGGAACAGCGGGGCCACAGCCGGGCCGTGCGGGGCTTTCTGCATGTTCACTCCTTTCCGATTCACAGACGCTCTGGGATCTACTCACTTTCTCGATTCTCACAACGACCCCCGAGGTGGCCACTACTTTCTTACGTCCGAACCAGGCCAACGAGCTCGGAAGGACGAAGGACAAAGGACGGGTCCAGGCTGTGTAAGGGAGCTGGGACTTTGCCTCCAGTGCGCGGCTTCCGTCCTGCCTCCCTGGGACAGACACGCAGCAACCCACCCCGCAGCAACCCACCCCGCTGCAGCCCACCCCGCTGGAACCAAAGGATCCGCCTGGGAAACGTCTTTGCTCTTCCGAGAAACAGGTGCTCAGAAAATTTCTCAAATTTCAATTGTCTCGACGGCCCGTATTTCATGCCACTGGGCCTTACTCCATTCCCCAGAAACCGTTTTCTCCGCAAGTTGCCCTCCGGGACTCTGCGTGACCATGCCCAAGTCACCACGCCGAGGACAGGGTCCCCCACCACGGCCCACTTCTGAAGAGCTTTGCGGGGGCTGCGCCGGTCCTCCCGCATCCTCACACGTACTCCACTTCCTTCCGCAGGATTTGCTCCCGCGTCCCCTGCCTCAGCCACCACCCGCCCCCGACGGCTCGAGCGGTTAACACGGTCAGACCGCCCGCCTGCGCCCACACCGCCTCCTGTTTACCTGACGGTGCCGCTCGGGTACCTGGACTCCAAGGCCGAGTAACGGTGACTCCATCCCAGGTCACGGACGTTTCATGCCCCGAAAACTCGGTCTCGGCCGCAAAGCGCTTAGGCCGCAGCGCCCACAGTTTAGTGAGAAGAGAAACCAGCAGGCGGACTGGCCCGTGGCCGCGGCTGCCCTGCACGGGCACAGCTGAGGAAACGCAGGTGACGGCAGCCGCCCTCCAGAACCTTCTCAGGGCTCCCGCGCACCTAGGCGGCCGCGTTGGCAAGCCGCCCTTGCGTGGGGACGAAAGAGCAGTGTCTGCAGGGTGCGGGGTGCTCTCCGGAGACAGGAGTGACCAAAGGGACTCAGCTCCCGGCGGATTCCACGGAACAATCCATTTCATTCTGCACATTGAGGAGGAAACCTGGGAAACCATCGCGTCCCAGGAAGCGCACCCCCATTTATTTTCTCCCAAAATACGATAAACCAGCCAAGGCCCGGTGACCTGCGGGCTCCGAGTGCCGGGTGCGGCCGACCAGGCGGGTTGCGGGGAGGGTCCTGGGGGCCGCGGCTGCGGCAACCGGCCTCGTGCGGGGTTGTTAGACAAACAAGCGCCAGCAATAAGGCAATTGGCTTCGTTTAAATCAGTCACAGCTGATTAATCTGTTACTTCACTATCGTTTCTCAAATGTCTCTGAGCAGGTGTTCCCTGAAAAACCATAAAGCTTCAAAAGAAGCGTCGGTCTTGAGGAATCTGATTATAGGTATGAATATGTCCCTGTAGCAAACCAACACGAAGTGTTCACCATATAAAATTGTTCACAGCAAAGAAAATCAGTAATTCCATTTATAATTAAAAATATCATCTAAAACAATTAAGAGCCGTGTCCTGCGCTGCCCTCGGCTGCTGCACGTGTCCCGTGCAGGCAGGAGGGGCCACGAGAGGCGCGTGGCGCACGCTCCCCTCAGCCCAGCCACGGCGGGAAACAGACGCGCATTGGTGCGATTTTAAGGCATTTTTCATTTCTACAAAGAGGAGAAAAATGATACCCGTTAGGTAGCAACAAGGGCTCCAAATCTGTCCCTGTGCCCTAATCTGGTCTCAAACAAAGGACGCTCATGGGGAAGCCGCCCGAGGGGCTCCCAGCCCGAGAGTGGCAGCAGCAGGGGGCAGCTGGGGAGGCCCCCGGCCGCCCAGAGCCCCTCGGGAAGCGGCGCTGTCTCCTGAGAGCACCGCAGTGGCAGCAGTTGGCCACACTGCATAACACAAAGGCACGTACAGGGCTAGAATCCGTCCCACAATGTGTCTTTAAAATCCTGTCTGTCTGAATGTTCAGCTCCACTGTTAAAATTCTTCAGGGCTTCAGTAATACCGGAGAGTGCAGAACCCCAAGAGGGAGAAAATCGCGTAAAGTGGTTTTCTATTTTCTCCTTAAAATCGGAGGAAAAAGTCAAAGCACTTCTCGTACGCACTCGCACACAGAGTGTGCTCCGGGCTCCAGCTACCACCGGGTTCCGCGCTTACGGAGCAGAGAGAAACATTTACCCGAGCCTTGGACACGCCCACACCTGTACAACGCACTGTCCACGGCGTGGACCACTCGGTCTTCACGTCTGCACGGTAACCACGATCACATGGATAGCCGTAGGGAAGAGGGACACAGGGAAGGGAGGAGGCACACGGGGCTCGCCCCCAGGGACATCCTGGCTCACACGTGGACACGCGCCCCAGAACCCCAGCAGGCACGAGGGCACTGGCCAGACCACCCCCGCAGCATCCCTGCCCCAGGCGTCCTGCTCGAGGCGGGGCAGCCCCTGGACTGTGGCAGCTCCAAGGACGAAGGACGAGGAAGCGCCCTGAGTCCTGTGTTCGGGCCTGAGGTGACAGCTGCCACCGACAGCGTCTCCTCCGAGGACAATAGGGCGACTAGAGGTCAGGCGGGTGGAAAGCCCAGCCCTCAGGCCGAGCGCCTCCAGGCAGCCTCTTTAAAACCGTCACCGTGCCTGATGGAAGGTACAAAATTGTGTTGACAGTTTAGCAGCGACAGATGCCAAAATGGTAGCCGTTTCCCCCTTGGACCATAGTCATCGCTTCCCACTGGTCTCAGCACCCAGATGGCTCCCCTTCCCGGTGGCCTCCCCTTCCCAGTGGCAGGCTGCCCAGGAACCCCTCCCACCTCTCTGTCCTGTCCTTCCCCGAAAGGCCCTGTGACGCTGCAGCTGGGCAGAAGTTCGCCCAGCCAGGGAGGGCGGCCTCGTGGCCCCTGAGCAGGACGGCGGCACGCCCGGGTCTGCAGGTGCAGCGGGGAGGACATGGCCCCTGAAGTCTCTGCACCTGCACTTCAACCTCGTCTCCACCACGGGGGCGTGAGGATGGCAAGTCCCAGGACCAGGCCACGCCCTGACTTTCTCCCATGTGAAACAGATGTGGGAAGGTGTCTTGATCAGGGTTCCTGTGAGAGATAAATGACGACAGGTGAGGACAGGCCTGGCGGGCCGGGCACCAGGTTCTTCCCTGACTGCAGGAGCGCAGTGAGCCTATCTGCAGTCTGCTTAGTGGGGAACCTTAATAAAAGAAGGTTAACACAGTGCATAAAAACAGCTTGCTTTTCAAAGTGTGGGAGACCTCTTGCTTATTGTTGAGTAGTCAGGTAGTGGGTTAGTTTTCCTTTGCTGTGTAACAAATACCGCCAACATAGGTTCACCATCTCGCAGTTTCCGTGACCCGGGAATCTGGCGCATTCAGCTCTGCTCAGGGGCCTGCAAGGCTGAGGTCGAGGTGTCTGCCGGATGGGTGGCGGTCTGCAGCCTCAGCGGGGAGAGCTCCCCCTCCCAGCTCCCCGGGTTGCTTGCAGAATCCAGTTCCTCGTGGCTGAATGCCGAGGTCCCGTTTCCTCGTCTGTCGACTGGGGACCAATCTCAGGTCCTGCAGGGGCTCTGGGGCCCTGGCTCGCGGCCCCTGCATGGGTCACACATGGCTGGTCCTTCAAGGCCAGTGGAAGAGTCTCTGTGAAGCTGGAGTCTAACGTGACACAGTCACGGAGTGACCCTGCTGCCACCTTTGCTGTAGGGAGTGACGGGATCCCCCCCAGGAAGTGACTCCCACCAGCTTCACGGGGAGGAGGCCATGCAAGGTCATGATCTTCAGACCCGTCTGGGAACTCTGTCCTCATTTTGCCTCAGAAAATGCCTTCCTAGTTGGTAGCTTGCTTTCCCAGAACTAGACTTTTTACCTACATGGGGAAAAAATGTTACCAGTTACCTCTCTCAACTCACAGTTAGGAGGATCAAGCCTTTATGTTTGTAAGCAATGCCCTGCACACAAAGTCGTCACTAGCACAAACATATTTGTATTTCTTTAAATGGGAATTTGATACTTTTTTTTTTTTGGTCAGGAGAGAGTTTTTCCCTTTAAAAGGACATGGAGTTCTTTGCAAAAACGCTACCTGACTCTGGGCATTGATGCCATAAAAGCCATCCTTGCTTTGAAAGAGGACAGCAACAGGAATGTTTGGGAATGGTGCAACTTTTGGCTAAACGAAATTTTTGTTACCATATATATTTTTCAAACTAAAAAAAATCTATATAGCAACAGAAGAATAAAGAGTATAGATCAAAGAAGAATCAAAGATGCTGTATGCTCACCTACATGCCGATATAAATTTGTAAATTTCCTTTGGCATTTGAACTCTGCAGGGTCCGGAGTGTTAGAACAATGCTTCCCTCTGCTCCAGCACGGAGCCCTGGCGGGATTGTAGGGGGAAGAAAAGGCAGAAACCCACTTAAAAAAACAACTAAGTCTATTTGGAAAATAAACTATTAGAAATTGGTTACTAACATTTTGCATTTTGAGTATTGTCAAGACTTTTCTTAATTCTGATTTTCTACGTATCAAAATACATTTCATTATGTTAGACAAAGAAAAAAGTTTTTCCTCCCTCAAAACCTTGTACGTGAACACCACTCCCCACAGGACTGAGACGGAAGCTGTTCCTTGTCTTCACTCTTTCCCTTATGAGGGGGTGGTGGTTTTCTCTCAAACACTGGCCACCTTCCACCCTGCCTCCCTGCTCAGAGATACTGGGTTTCTCTCAGTGCCTTACGTTTTTGCATCAAATTAAATTAACTGGTTGGATGCTGACAGGCCACAGATCAATAGTAGACCAAAATCCTTAAAATATTCATGTGCTAGTCATCTCTTGGGCCTGGTGTTCACGTGCACAGATTAGATTGCCTGCTGTGGTATTTGGAGATAAATCTGCTCTGGTTTCTGGACTTTTCCTCCCCTCCTCACTTTGTGACTTCTTCGTGGTCAGCTATGCTCATTAATTCCTGCTCAAAGACAGTGGAGATGGGGCATCTCAAACTACCTGGTCTACAGGTAGGGATAGGGAGGAAAGGCAGGTCTGGGAGTCAACTCTGAGCTTTGCGCAATTCAAGACCGACCGTGAGCAGAGAGCTGGAGGGGCAGGTGCACCAGCAAACCCTTCTCAGACGACGTGTGCGGCAGCCCTCCCTGCACCCCGAGTGCCGCGGCAGGACGCGGGAGCCCAGACGTGGGTGAAAACGTCCTTGGCTCAGACAAGGAGGCCAAGAAAAGTCACTATCCGCCATCCTCTGTTCTGGTTAACGAGCCTGTATTGTGTGCCTGCAGGAACTGACACTATGTAACCAGCCCCGGTAAGGGAGCCGTGGGGCGGGAGCCAGCCCAGGGAGGAATGCCCGTGTCCTCTCCTCCTCCCTCCAGCTTCCCTGGAATCACGGTTCCAACCCCCAGGTGTTTGTGTGTTTCTAATATAGGTTTGCATTTTCTTTTTATTTATTTTATTTTAAACTTTTGGAAGAACTAATTTTGGAGCCATCTCTAGTGATTCTTTGTTCACTGTTTTATTAATGTTGCTTTTACATTTGTTATGGAATTATTCACGTGTTCATTTTCTACTTTCTTCAATTGAACAGTTTATTAATTAATCATTTTAATACATGTATTTAAAACTCTGAGTTTTCCTTAGCTATTTTCATGCATATTGGATTCATTGTTGTTCAATACAAAATATGTCACTTTTTTATTCAACTTGATCTTTAAATAATAAATGAATAGTTTAGAATTATTTTCACAATAAAAATACTATTTAGTTGTAATAGATATAAATCTAAATTAAGATAATATGAATATTAATAGATATATAGATATATCTGTATATAAATAGATATAAACCATGTTCAATGTAAAAACAATGACTAAATAAAAGCACAATGAAGAATGTAAGAAAAACTAAATTTCACACTCTGACATGACCATCTACTATGTTGGTAATTATCCTTCATGTACCTTTCATGTGTCCTTATGCACAGAGGCTCACGTACACACCTGTACACACACACAGACACACACACACACACACACGATAGGATGCGATCCTATCATGAACAATGGGATTTTTTAATAATTGTAAGTTTGAGTTTCAAATATATGCTTTGGGTGGGGGCAAGTGTAGTATTTCACCTTCTATATATAATCTATTGTACTATTGTGAGCAAGGATGGTCTTTATTATATAAATCCCTTGGATTTATAGAGAATTTTTTGTGGCCCAAGTCATAAAAAGCTTTAAATCTTCCATTTATTAATGAACATGTGCACTAATTATCTGCTGCCTGCATGTGTGTGTACAGTCAAGATTAGTTGTATTATTCAAGTAATGTATAACTTTGTTTTTTCTCAGCCTTCCCTATCAGTTGCTGAGTGAAACTTGGTAATAACTGCCTCTATGATTAGTGATTTTTCAACTTCTACTTGTAATTCTGTTGAGTTTTGTCACATACTTTGCAAGACTGCAAAGTTAGGTGCATAAAAAGTTGTGACGACCCTAAGTAAGTGACGAGGCAAAGATCTCTATCAATGGAGGCTTCTTAAACCAAAGTTCGAGGACATGCCCAGGAAAAATACAAACCACAGATGAATTTGTGACTGATTTTGGAAGTGGGATCTTAACTTAAAACACTCTAAGCCTTTAGAAAAAGCTTCATTTCTTTAATCAATTACAAATCAAAGAATCTTTAAACCCACCTTTGTGTCCTGCCTTTTCAGGCCAAACCAATGTACACTCTCCACATATTGACATGATCTTACGTGTAATTCCTGTCTGCTTAAAATGCATAAAGCCAAGCTGTAACCCAACTGTGGAGGGACCACTTGCTCAAGGCATCTTGGGAGTGGCTCTTGGGCCATGGTCACTCATGTTCAGCTCAGAATAAACCTATTTAAATCATTGTACAGAGTTTGGGTTCTTTTCTGTTGATAAATGTCAAGTCTCTGTCTTTCAATAAATGAATTTGATCTGTTTTCAGTTATTGTCATTACTGATATATTTCTGCCACCTTATTCTGTATTTTCCAGTTGCTATTTTAAATTTTTTATTTTATTCTTCTCTTCTGCCTTGTATTAGATAAATCATTGTCTTTTCAATCCCTGTTTTCCTTCTACTTGCTTAGAAGTCTTAATTCCATTCTATTATTTTAGTGATTACTTTTAATTTTTTATAACTAGTAGATCTTTTATATTTCTCTAATAAAATATAAAGTTAATAAATTTTCATATGCTCCCTCCAAATAAGACTTACAAACCCATTATTTTCCTGTAAACTCCTTCTCCCAAATTCTATGCTATTATTGTCTAGTATGTATTTTTAATCCATCATGTTTTAAAATTATGACAAAATGTCTCTTACATTTTCATACTGACATGATTTACTTATTTCTTTAATCACTACAGCTTCTTTCTGCCAATTCTTCTCATCTAGGTTTGCTTTTCTTCTTGTGGAAGGACATCCTTTAGTAGTTCTTTTCTTTTGTATGCAAGGACCTTTTGTGTGTCTGAAAATGTTTTTATGTTGCCCTCACTTTGAATGATTACGGCGTTGTTCAGTATTTCAAGGAAGCTATTCCCTGCTCTCAACCCAGTGAGGATGTTCCGCTGTCTTCCACCACCTGTTCTCGTGTTGATAGTGGAGAAGCAGCTTTAGTTGTTATTGTTATTCCTTTGTAGGTTACCTGGGATATTGTTTCTCTCTCTCTCTCTCTCTCTCTCTCTCTCAACGTTTGTGATTCACTGTGCTCCTCATATTGCCACTGCAGTGCTCCCGGCTACATTTGCCTTGATTCATCTGCTTAGGATTCAGAACGCTCTCTCCCTGCGAGGACACGTGGAATCTATCCACAATTACCTCTTTGATTCCTCGGTGGTTCTGCACTGGTATCCACATTAGCCCCAGACCACACTGCCAACTCACACGCACTTGGCTTTCCTCCAAGCTGGGCATGCGGTGAAATTCTAGCTTTTTATTAAGTCGTCCTCTTTCCTTGCCCCACTCCGGGGCAGGGGCCATGGCGGCCACGGCAGAGCCATGGCACAGTGGCCCCTCTCCTGAGCACCTGTGTTACAATGTGTGAGTGAGGCTGAATGTCTAGTTGTTGCCATTTAATGCATTTGCTGCTTTCTGCTTTATTTTTTTCTTTTTTTTTTTTTTTTTTTTTGAGACAGAGTCTCACTCTGTTGCCCAGGCTAGAGTGAGTGCCGTGGCGTCAGCCTAGCTCACAGCAACCTCAAACTCCTGGGCTCAAGGGATCCTCCTGTCTCAGCCTCCTGAGTAGCTGGGACTACAGGCATGCACCACCATGCCCGGCTAATTTTTTTTACTATATATATATTTTTAGCTGTCCATATAATTTCTTTCTATTTTTAGTAGAGATGGGGTCTCGCTCTTGCTCAGGCTGGTCTCGAACTCCTGAGCTCAAACGATCCGCCCACCTCGGCCTCCCAGAGTGCTAGGATTACAGGCGTGAGCCACCGCGCCCGGCCTTTCTGCTTTATTTAATTTGGTATTGGAATAACAATTCTAAGATTCAGCTTCTCTCTGTCATTTTCAACCTGACTTCCCTGTGTCACTGTCATAGTTCACGTTAGTCCCTCCACTAAGATCCTCATGTGGAGAAACACCATAACCCATTACCTTTGAACCTTGCCCTACCGACCCTATCACAGGGCCCGCAATAGGTCAGACACCCGGGGAATGTCATGACCCTGCTGGGTAGCATTCTGCAGACTGGAAGCCCCTGGGTCCCACCGGGGCCAGCGATGGCTGGAGCGGAGGACGAAAGCCAGCACGTGACCCACCCGGGTGAACGTGTGAAGTGAAAGTGACGCTCGGGAGGGAGGGGCCACTTCAGCCTCAGGTCACCCACTGAGAACCCGACCTGCAGGTCAGCCCCCCGGGGGCGAGTCTTTCCCACGAGAAGGAACAGGGCTCAGCATGACTCAGGCCACGGGACACCCAACCCAGCGGTGACTTCTGCTCCCGATCAGGCTGTCGGGGGTGGAGTGTCTGAGACTCTGTCTGTGCAGCACCAAGTGGGGACAGGCTGGCCAAGGCGTGACTGTCTTGGCCAAGAACGGAAGACAAACCTCTCAGAACCCAAGCACTTCACACTGGGGAGATAAAGGGCAGTCCACAGTATGTTCGATTCATCATGAAGGCCGTGTATTAACACACGCATGTGCACGCACACACGTGCGCGCCCCACATTCTCTAGGAAACTCAAATGTAGTCAAGCATCCCACGGTTCAGAAATTAAGTGGAATAATGTATTCTGCTAAATTGCAGGAGCCATGCTTCAAAAAGCGCTCTCTGGCTCTCAGTCTGCCCTACATGCTAAGTGCAAAGATAATTTTCTAATCAATGTTTCTTCAAGACATTTCCCCAAACTGAAGGGCACGGAGTGATTCGGCGTTAACACCCATCAACATAATCCGTTACATTAGACTGCAACTAAATGTATCTCTTCACTAGATAGTTTTAGCAGGAAATGTGCTTTTTCAGAAGTCATGAGGTCTCAGTTCTTCATCCTGTCTCTAGGTTATGGTTTCCTTATCAGAAAATGGGGTCTTCAGGCTAAGAGGCTTCTCTGGCCGCCCCCTGCGCCCCACTCTGAGAGTCTGCTAATTTCCTCTGCAGACATTAAGAGGTCAATAAGTTCCAATTTCCATTGTTCGAGATGCTGAAATGGAAATCCCTTCTTACGGAAAAGGCCAGCCCCCTGTTTCTCGTGGGCATCTCACGTGTCTTTAACAGTTGACAACTGCAGCAGAAACATCTCACCCTGCGGGTGCTGACCGTGTACCGTGCACGGAAGGAACATATGTTAAAAGTGCATCCTCCAAGTCAGGCCACATGTTCATGCTTCCATTGACTCAACACGTATGTCTATAATCACAGTATTTCCAGCAGCGTTCCAGGTGCTGCGGGAGGTGCACAGGCGGCCCCACACACCCTCTCCTTGGACAGGGTGTACACGGCAGGGCTCGGGTGGGATGGTCCACGGCTCTGCCTGTGGCTCCGCAGTGATTATCAGGAGTACTCTCACTGCTTCCCAAAACTGTCTCAGTTTGGACAATAACGTAGACGGTCACCTTAACTTGAAGGGACTCCCCGTCTAGAACAGGAGGTAACAGGCGTGTGACAATGACCCTAATACAAGCCACAGAGCACGCACGGCACGTGAGACCGGCCAGCCGGTGCTGGGTGCTGAGGGAAGGCAGGACATTCCCAGCAGGGGCTGCAGGAAGGTTTTACGACCTGCGGACGGTGGACACTGAGAATACGGCGGCAAAGAGAACACCATTCAGCAGAGGCAGGAACGGAATCGGACGTGAGGCCCGAGGCTTGGGTCGGCTCAAGTCACCTAGGCTACCAGTGACAAGTCCCAGTGGGAGGTGTCAGACTGGGACGGAAGCCGGGATCCAGGCATCCCCTGCGCATGTCCCTCTCCTCACCCGTCAGTGGGGACAAGGGTCGCACCACACCTCAGCAGGGTGTTCAGAAGACATGAAGTCAACGAAGTGCTTAGAGGGGAAACAATGGCAGTTCTGGGTTCAGAGAGACGTTTCTCAGGCACCTGGTGCCCGAGGTTAATGGCCAGAAGGTGAGAAAGGGGTTCTGCAAAAATTTAAAGAAGGAGAAATGCACAAAGAGACAGGAAGTCGCTTCCATATTTTTAGGTGTCATATAAACTATCCATACCATCAATATTTCCAGAGACCTGGCACAGCACAGGCACTGAATAAATATGAACGTGATTGAGCTAACAGTGCGCCGTGGGATTTCAGCCCCAGAAGAGCCTGAGAGTCGAGGAGACCGGGCTCTGGGGGGCTGAACGTGCGCCCGCCGTTCCCCAGGCCCCGGAGCTGGGGGTGTCGGCAGCTGCCACCCAGGGCCTTCGCTACAGCAAGAGGCTTGACGTTCAGGTGTGTGACGCCACGCGACTTCAGCGGTCTGCTTTTCTTTTTAGAGAAGAATAATTCAGTCACCCTGCATCTTAACCCTCCTAGAGTCCTGACACTTTGATTTTCGTAACATTTATCTTAGACTCAAAGTGGTGTATAGCCTTAAATATGTGTGTGATTACCGCGAATTGCAATTAACTCTGTTTTGAAAACTCCCGACCCCCCTTGGGATGATGGGAGGCAGGCGAGGGTTTGGGAACCGCATCTCAGCCCCTCCACTAATCCTCCCGGAAGGTGTGACACGCATGCCAATGCGGCTAAAATCATTCCAGCGCGGATCTGGGGAAGCCGCTGGAGGCGTCTCAGAAAGCCCCAGTGAGGCTGCGATGATCCCGCAGCGGAGTGGGGGGAGGCGGGAGGGGGCGGGTGGCACAGAAGCCGGGTGGGAGCCGCCGGGCGGGGGAAGGGCTGGCAGATCAAGGCAGAGCCGGGAAGACAGGTGATGAAAGGGAGGTAGCCTCCGGCGCAGGGCAGAAAACAGCAGCTTCTCACCACAAGGTTGTATCGCTTCTCCCTGAACGGAACGATTGCACTCAACATGCTAATAAGGAGAAGCAGGAAATACCCAATTTTAATAAATAATTATTGAGCGCCTTCTTCGTGCCAGAAACTGTCTCAGGTGCTGGGTGGGGAGAGCTATTGGGGAATAAAAAGATAAATAAGTTATAATCCTTATCCCAAAGGAGCCCCGGGCTGCGCACATGCATAATTCAAGGCAGACAAGCCCCATCTTGCACAAGGAAGGAATGTTTATCCCCGACTGGGACACTTCAGGGAGCACAGGCATTTCGCCCGGATCTGGGAGAAAAGACGAGGCTTCAGCTCGCAGCAGGGAGGGGGAGCAGAGGCTTTGCAGACACAGTGAACAGCGGGAGCGGGGGCAGGGACACGGGAGGGAGAGGGCGGGTTCCCGGGACAGCAGGGGACCCAGTGAGTGCACAGAGCCGGGGACACTGTAGCAAGGCACGACCCCCCCAAGCAGGGCCCACCTCTGGTCTCCCTCCACAGCCACGCACACATGCACACACACATTCACGTGCACACAAGTGCACACGCTCACCCATGCACACACTCCCTCACAGGAACACGTGATCTCACACACGCACACACCCTCTCACATGCACACATGTGCAGATACACTCTATGGCATGCACACGTGTGAATAACACTTGCACATTAACCCATGTGCACACACATGTACATTTACTTGCACACATGCATACTCACATACTCTCACACACGTACACACACACACATGCACATGCATGCACACACCTGCTACAGCAGGGAGAGCCGCAGCATCCAAAGGAGTCAGGCTCCAGCCCTCCCCTGTGGGCTCTAACACAGCCTGGGGCTGAGAAAGCAAGAGCTCTGTGGGCACAGTAAGAAAATGTTTGTTGACAGGAGTTGAAGTGAAAATTGGAGGCAGCCCTGAAGACAGTCTGGGCAGGAGATTAATCCTCGTAGTGCTGGATGCGTCTGCTCTTGTAGACACCTAAAAAGAAAGCCAACAGCAGCTGGCAAGGCAAAGCCCCGTCCACACACATCTTCCCTGCCCCGCTGGGGTCCTCAGAACTCTCCCCTCCCTCCTCAGAGCTAAGTCTGGGCAGAGCAGAAGGCACAGCGGGGAGCAGAGACGGCAGGTGACAGGTGACAGGCACAGGCGGAGGGCAAGGACACCTGAGAGGAGAGCCTGTGGCCAGGGCAGAGAGCCCTTTGGGGTCCAGGCTTCTGAATGCCACCGGGGCCAGGCCCAGTTTTCCAGGTTCTTCCTCCTCTGCCACGTTGAGCCCGTGTGGCCTGGACTTGCCACCGGGGGACACGTGGATCTTACTCAGAGTCCTGGACACGTGGCGGATGTGCGTCCACTGAGGAAATTCAGTGTGTTCTAAACTCCGCCCCCTTCCCCTCCCCCACAAAACAGATCCAAGGTATCACCACACCCTCTTCATACATTCAAGAACAGAATACACAAATCGTGGAAATACAAATTATTTCAGGCAATCAGATTATGAAAAAAGAGAAGAATGTAAGAAAGGAAAAATATAAGCCAATCTCAAGTGTGAATGCAAAAGGCTAGATAAAATGTCAAAATAAATATACAATTATATTTAAAAATATCAAGTAAGGTTTATACCAATAATGCAGGAATGGTTCCCATTTTAAAAATACTATTATAATTTGCCACATCAATATATTAAAGGAGAAAAAAGTATCATCTTAACATATACAGAACAAACTGTTTGATAAAATTCATACCCCATTCGTGATTTTTTCAAAATCTTAGTAATTAAAGAGAGAGAGCGAGAGACCTGCCTTAATGAGAGAAATGATACTAATTAATAACCCAGAACAAACATATTTAATGTGAAGCTTCAGAGTGAGGATGAAGACGGTAATGTCTGCAATTTTTTTGTACATAGGAGATTCTGGGATCTCAATAACCAAAGAAGTAAGTAGATAACTGAAAAGAGTACAATTAGATTGTGGTTATGCACAGTGTGACTATCAATACAGAAAATTAAAAGAATTTCCAGGCACCGTGTTGGAGCTAGTGGAAGCCCAGCAAGGTCACCAAATGCAAGATCAATATCACAAAATCAGCTACACAAGCAACAAGCAAATAGAAAAGTGCAGTTTTTAAAAGATATCACTTATTTCTCCGCTTTGGACTTGCAAAAAAGACTTGGAAGCCAGTGTGCAGAGATTCGCATTGACCAAATTTGGGATAATTTAAACATCAAAATGAATAATAAAAAATGGGTTATTGTTCTTTAAATTAAAAAGACAAATCTATTAATCTACTCTGAGCATAAAGTTACTTGAAGAGGAGACCGTCGGGGCGGGGGGGAGGGGGAAGGGACGCTGGCTGGCCAGCGGGCTGGAAAGGTGGAGGCAGCAAGACCTCGTCACGGCGGCCGGGTGGCGGCTCCGGCGCCGCCTCCTCATGGCCAGGACCAAACGGCACACAGATAAACACGCCACAGTGTCCACGCGAGAACACGGCATTCAGCAAAGAAGGACAGAGATCCTGTGCAGGACGGGAGCTCAGGACGGCAGCCCAGGGAGCGCAGCAAAGCACCAGTGAGATCGACACAGAGCAAGGAGGGTCCCCAGGAGGGGAGAAGGTAAGTGGGGGGGTCCCCTGCCATCCACACGCCCTCCACAGACAGCCGCAGGAGGGCCCTCCGCCCTCGCAGGACCTGCGCCCAGTGTAGGAGCTGCCTGGAGTCCACACCACCGCGAGGTCCCAGGGAGAGTCCATGCTGGGCCTCCTGTCCCCGAAGACCCAGCTACGTCCTGCCCTGAGGCCTTGCAGCACACGTACGTCTGCACGTCCAGGGCTATGCCAATGTCCCCCCACACGCGCTCAGAGGGCTGCGGTGACGCGACACCAGCTGGGCTCCGCGGTGCAGCCACGTCCCTGGCTCCCGAGCCCACACGGCATCCCTCACCCCGGGCTCAGCGGCTGGCAGAGAGGAGCAACCATGAAAAGATGCTCACAACCGGCGACTCCGGGCAAAAGGTGAATGTTGGTATTCATCGTGCAATTCTAGTGCCTTTCCTGCAGGGTTTAACTTTTTCAAAAAGTAGGGAAGGAAAGGACACTATTTGAACAGCAAAAAGAAATAAGATATCTAGTAAGAAATGTGATAAAAATTTCAAGGCCATTATGGAGAAAATTACACAGCCTTTCGGAAACACATAAAATTCAAATATATGTGTGTGTATGTACATACATACAGCGTGTCTGTTTAAGAAGAGTCAATATCGTAGGGATAGCAGTCGTTTCTAAATTAATGCATAAATTCATTGCAGCACTATTGAAATTCTATAGACTCTTTCATAGAATTTAATGAGCTAATCCTAAAATTTATAGGAGGATTAAGGAGCCAAGAATTGCCAAGAAAGTTTTGAACACATAAAAGCAAGCGAAAGCAGGGTCGTGTGGAGGGAGAAGGAAGAGTTCACCCCACCAGGTCGCAAAATACGTGACACAGCCACAGCCACGGAAACCGCCGCGCTGGAGCGGGTGGGCCCCCTGCTCTGCGGCCCGGGGAGACCCCTGCAAACTGCACGTATATGTGGAAGGCGCTACGTGCTCAAGTGCAACTTACTCTCCCCACAAGTCCCCACTCCCGGGCAGGTACCCTGAGGACACCCCGGGTTGCAAGTGCGAGGAGACGTGTGCGGAAACGTCCGGAACAGTGTTCTTTGCAATGTCACAGTAGTCGTCGGTGGGCCGTAGAGTGGATGGACAACCCATCGTGTCACGGGTCACTAGTGGGTAGTGCTCCAGGTAACAGCACTGATAGTAAAAATGAGGCAGCCCAACCGCACAGACAACACACGTGATTCACGGCAGCACACGCTGAGCAGACACAGGCCAGTGGGGACAAAAACATTCAGCACCGCTCGTTCCACTTACAGGTCAAATGAAGCAAAACTAAATAATCGAAAGCTTGGAACATTATTACTCCTGAAAGAAAAGGAAGGAGATGTTTAACCCAAAGCTTACAAGAAAGACCACTTCTCCTCCGGAAGGAGAGAGATGTCGGGATACAGAGCCTTTCAAAGGTACAGATGACGTTCCATCTCTTGTGTTAGTGTTTCCTGTGCTAGGACGGTTTGTTCTTTAAACTGCACATAGAAGTTACGTGCACTTCTGTAGGTGCCGTAGGTTTTACAGTAATTCTTACGGGAGGTGCCAGGGGCTTCCTGTTGGAGAGGCCATCTCGCGGGGGCTGCAGGTGCAGGGCTGGGGGCTGGGGGCTGTGAAGGGGAGGCTTTGCCCTGCAGAGAAGCTGCAGCCGGGACTGCCCACGACAACGGCCCCTCCCTGAAGGTGCTGTGTGCAGGACACTCCATCAGACACTTCACGCACTGGAGTCCTCACGTCGAGCCTCACAACCTGGGTGGTGTGTTGCTATCCCTGTCTCTGTCTTAAAGATAAACAGGTGATAAACAGACCCATCCCCCGGCCTCCCACCAGCCGCCCTCTTGAATCCCGCGCCGCCTGCGTCTCCTGTTGGATGTTCCCCTAAGCACGAGCCAAGGGACCAAGAAAGCATGGGAAACTGACAAAATAAAAATGGAAAGGCCAGTCCTGGGGCTCTACCAGTGCCCGAGGGCACCAAAGCAGAGCCACCCACATCCACACAGTCCCAGAAGACTGTCCTGTTCCTTCTGACCACAGCCCACCCCACACCCCACCTGGGAGAGGCTGCGGTGGGCTGTCCCATGGCCCTAAGACACCAGGTCAAATCCCTGGGACCTGAAAACATGCCCTTTTATGGAAAGGGAGACCTTGAGATGGGGAGGTCACCTGGGGCATCCAGGTGGGTGGGTACAAAACGGAACCGCAGGGTCAGATACTCACCCCTGTAAATGAGTCACACAGATGAGACTCTCCTCGTGCCTACAAGAGACTAGCAGACTTTTCATCATTTAAAACTAACCAAAGAGTTAGAGCAACAGCCCACAGTTTCTTCCGACGTGAGGGAGGCTGGGCAGGGCTAGGCGGGCAGGGGTAGGCGGGCAGGGGTAGGCGGCAGGGGGAGCCGCGTCCACAGGCGGGAGGGCGGGCAGGGCCGGGCGTCCACAGCGACTGCCGGGCGGACACGGTGGGGCTGCAAACCCATCTAAGGTGGCAGATGCTTCCAGGAGAGCAGGGAGGGGGACAGAGGGAGAGTATGGCTGTAGCTATTTATATAATAAATAAATGAATTCCATAATTCAATATATATCTAATAGTCTTGATTCTCGTAGGTCAGTTTTAGATTTGAGCAGAAAGCACAGAGAGCTCCGTGCGCCCCTTTTCACACACACACACAGTCCCCCTGCGGTTAACATGAGTGTGTCACCCCTGTCACAACCGAGGAACCAAAGCTCACGTTATCAGCTGGAGTCCCCAGTTCAGTTTAGGGCTCACTCTTGTGTCGTGCGCGTCTACGAGTTTGGACAAATGTATGTCATGTATCCACCATTATAGTATCGTTGTAGCTATGTTTTTAATTTGTTTAATTTCTGTTAAAATAGACAGGTAAAGAATATATGTCAAAATAACAACATCTGCTTAGTCACAATGGTGAATACTTACACATCAGTGATTTTTGTACTGTTACATTTCTCAAATATTTCATTTTTTAAGAAACGTGTTGCTTGTGCATAAACATGTGCCTCAGAGAACAGCTGCGTGAAGAGCATCCATGTGGAGAAGTCACAGCCCTGTCCCCACCCAGCACCGGGTGGCACAGACAGAAATCCACCTTTGCAGAGACAAAGGCCCGGGAGGCCTAAGGCCGACTCTCTGATCCTTCCCGACTCCCCCGTCCAGAGCAGGCTGCAGACAACCTGCGGGGCTGTGGGAAAGACCCCCACTGCAGGAGGAGGGTCTCCATGTGGGGTCTCCACAGGCAGCAGGAGCAGGACCACACCACTGGGGCTGTGGGTTTGGAAAAACGCAGCCAACGAGGCAGAGTGAACCCTGCACAAGGGTGACGACCCCAGAACCTCCTCCCTGGGTGAGAGTGGTGGGGGGGGGCCATCTCATCAGCTCTGCAGCCCCAGCCCGATCCCGAGGGGCCATGGCAGCTCGTCCCCGGGCAGGCAGAGTCACACTGAGTGGCCGTCACACTGTGCCCTCCCAGTACTCCCACAGGAGATCTCAAGGGTGGGCTGCAGGGCGGGGTGCGGAGCATGTCGTCTCTCGTGGACATTTTTAAAAAATTAAAACAGTCCCTCGGAAAGCAGAGGTTCCTGGGAATGTGGCCATCTGGGGGCCCCGTTCTCAGCCACCCACATGGCAAGGCTGGCCGTTCACCCACGGCGGACGCTGCTAGATTTGCGGAACCAAGCGTACAAAGCACAGATTTAGCATCAAGTGAACAGCAGTGCAAGACAGGAGCTGAGCGTGAGGCAGGCTCGCGCAGAGCTCGAGGCGGCCACGACGAGGACTTTGGGAACGGAAGATGCTCTGGGCCCCGGGCTCTGTGCCTGTCAGTCTCACGAAGGACTTTCGCAGCACAGAGTGGCTGCCCTGGCTGAGGAAACAGATTTCTGGCCCTGTAATAGGAATGTAAAAATCAGTATTCAAGGCAGTAGGAAGTGTTAAAACTAGGCGGCCACTCAACTGTCACTAAACAAGTCAGATTTCATACAGGAGTTAGTGCTGCACCAGGACCACCGACCGTGACGAAGGATTTGGGAAGAAAGGAGAATATTGGGATCAGTAGTCGTGGTCCCCGGGGTCCGAGGTGACAGGGGAGGTTGGCCCTGGACCGAGAGTTTGCTGATGGGCCACTTTCCCTACAGGTCCGGCACATCCCCCAAGGACAGAACCACTCTGCAGTGTGGTGGGTTCTCAAGTTCAAGTACAAAACACATCTCACCATTCTTATTTTCAACTTGATTTTCTCAAGTTCTGTTTCAAAGCTTCCCTTCCTGCTCTAAGCAGACGATTTACTTAGAGCCACTTCTTCCTGGATTACACCGTAATTCCAGAGGCTTCTTGGGTCAAGCCATGATTTCGTGGCATTGGGGCGGCGTGGCCTGTTTGTGCCTGGGCCAGTCCTCCTGGTCCCCTCTGAGATGTGTCTTTGCACTTCCAGGACCTGAGTGAGACAGGAAACTTCTGGAAGCGGCCAGCACCTATCTGCATCCACACCCCAGTGGTATTGCGGGGAGTGGGCCGGGCGTTTCCTGTCTCTCCCCAGCCTTCCCCACGCTCTCTTCTATTCTTATCATCCCCAAGCCCGGGTGAATCTCTTCTTGCTGCTTGTGTCCAGATATTCTGCTTCCAAGGTTCCTCGCCCGCTCCAGACTCAGGCTACTGGGGAGGGAAGAGCCAGGGAGGCTCGGCTGTGTCACCTTGTCACCCTGAGCACCCTCCCCGAGGCGCCGAGCTCGCGCAGAGACCTGCCTGGGTGAGAGGACGGACAAGCTGACCCCGCAAAGCGTTTCCCCGTGGCTGTGTGGACACCATGCCCGGCTCCTCCCTGGGTCCACGTGGTGTAGGGAGGGGTCCTGGGTCCAGACGCCTTGTCACAAGCCTGAACACGCAAGGATAAGAAGCCCAGGACCACGTCCCACTGGCACAGGAGGTCCGTGGGCAGAGGCCTGTCCAGCTGTACGCAGCGTGCCGGGCACTGCACCCTGAGTGGGGGATGGGACCCCGGCTGGTGGCTTTGCTGACGCAGGCACAGGGTCCCAGAGGGCGACTGGGCCAGCACCACGGCCTTTCCTGGCCCCTGAGGGACCCCAGGAGAGCAGGACAAGAGCAGCAAAGACAGAGCCACATGTCAAGGGACACAGACCCAGGCAGGTGGGAAGGGAGAGTTTGCTGGAGCCAGACGCCCTCTGAGGTGCGGAGCAGGAAGGAGCAAGGGGATGAGTGTCCCTGGGGACGGGGACGCCCTGAGAGGCCCGGGCACTGCTTCCGGGCGTGGTGTAGTTGCTGCTTCCCAGTCAGGGGCCCTGGGTGAACCTTATGGCCCCGGGAGGCCGGGGGAGGCGGGAAGGACGCGGGATTCCAGGAGACAGCGAGGAGGGGGAAGCAGGAGGGGTTGAGCCCGCAGACATTTCGCTGGCGCCTCCCACAGAGCTCTGCCAAAATGCCAAGCACAAATATCCGCTAATTTTTACTACCAGACACCTCTGACCGTTCTGTTACTGTGATCGCCGTGGCCTGGCCTGCCATGGCCTCTCTGCATTGTCCCCACGACCGCGAGGGCCGCGGCAGCTCAGGGGTCGGGCACGGGCAGCGCTTGCCCTCGTGTGGCTGGGCCGTGGCTCGGACTGGAGTGTTAATTACCGGGATTTTCTAAGTTACATGAGCTGCCCTGTGCTGTGGAGGGAGCAGGGTCCAGGGACTTGGGGGAAGCGTTCTCCTGGGACTCGGGCGCCGGGCGGGGGACCAGCACGGGGAGGGGAGAGGCCGCTGGAGGAGCAGCCCCAGCCACCCCCCACCCCCGGGGCCGTGCTGGCCGGGCCACTCTCCCCCCGCCCCACCAGCCCAGCCGCTGCCTGTCACAGCCGGTGTCGATAAATGTTTGCTCACAGAATTAATACCTTCACCGGGGTTTTCTCAAGCGTCTAAATGCTCTTCACAGCTGTAACACATACATAGGCTTAATTAAGCATATTTATTTTACTTAATTAAACACACTTGCTTATAGCCTTTTCCTGCGCATCTACTTGACACGTGCGATTGGGAAGACGCTGGTGTTGAGAACACAGGATTTGTGGGACAGTCCTCGCCTGTGGAGTCAAGACTGTAACTGGGCGTTTTCTTTGCTGTAGACCAGGCTCGGGACGGTTCCCACGGCCTCATTATGAAGGAAAGAAACATATACGAGAACAACATATTTGAAAGGAATGTTCCAGAAGCAAAATAAAGCTGTGGAAATCGAGAAGGAAAAGTTATGTTTGACTCACAATGAGGCCACAGACGCCGCCGTGGGGTGAGGGTCAGTTTCTCCGCGGGGCACCGGCCAGGGGAGCTGCCAGGCGGGGCCCACACTGCGTGGTGGCGTTTGCTGCACGTCCTGTCCCAGTGCCCCGTCTGAGCAGCAGAGGCCTCTCTCTCCCAGCCCTGGGCTGAGAACTGAGGCCCAGCGCAGTCGCTGGAAAGACGAAAGTGAAACAGGATTTGCACACGCGAACTCGGTCCCCGAGTCCTGCCGCCTGGCTGCCCAGGCCCCACCGTGCACAGGTGGGTTAGCGTGGCCTCCGACACCGCGGGAAACACGTGTGTGCAAAGCTCAGACACCTGGCACCACAGGAGAGGAGGGGAGGAAAATTTTGAAAAGGGCTTTGAATTTCTGGATACAAAATTTTAAGTAGAAACAAAATATTCTACCCCAAGCCCCGTTCTTCTGCTCAGAATTTAATTTCTTTCTGGGACAATTTTAGCAGTTTTCTAATTCAGTGGAGAGCCGGGACTTTCACCGTCACCCAGCAGTGACAAGGCCATCGCACCACCGCAGTGTCAGCGGAGGCCCCAGGAGAAGAGTGACCAGGGAGCACCAGCCTCCAGGCAGGGCGGTCCCGACAGCAGCTGCTGGGAGTCAGAGGTGGGCACTGCCACCCTGCCCGGCAGCGCTGGGAGCTAGGGCACCCCCCTGGGCGTCCACAGAGGCCAAGTGGGGACCGTGAACTTGTACCCCGACTTCGCAGTATGGGCGGCACCCTCTTTCCCTCCAAAGCAGGCTGAAACGGATTTGAATAGCATCAGGCATTATACCATCATACTCAAGTTGTCTATTCCAGTTAGAAATCGCTTGTCATACCGAATACCAGTAATATCCCAAATTGAACAAGAAAGACACAAACAAAAATAACCAGATGACAGACATGTTAGAATCACCTAACAAAAATGTTTAAATGGCCGTGATAAAAATACATGAATGAGCAATTGCAAAAACACCAGAAAATTACCACACACACAAAAAAAGTTGGATGTTTTTTCTAATAGAAAAATACTTAATGCTTCGTAAATTTTAAAGTAGTCATATGAAATAATTATGCTACCATAAAAAGATGTATATTTTATTTTTTGCTTTAAAACTCAAATGATATAGTATAATTTATGGGGCAATTTATTTGATAGTATTGCAAATTAACCAAGGAATTCCAAAATATTTATGAAGAGTTGTCTTTGTTTTAAATTTAGGAATTGCAGCTGTAATTGCCTTTGTAAAACTTCTTGTACAGAGTAAGAAGTTAAAGTTTTATTGGAGTTTGGTCGAAGAGAGATAAAGTAAGTAGTTGGCAATCAAGGATACTTTTTAATGTGTTATTAAATTTTTAAAAGTACCAAATAATTTAAAAATAAGAAAAGTTGGGAACATATACAAATGAGCAAGAAAAAAGGGACGAGGTTAGAAGCTAAGAAAACCTCAGACTGAGATTCATACCTATGGCTCTTTCAAGCATGAGGGGGAAAAACAAACTAAAGTCCGGAATAAAGTTTACACGTATGTCTTGTTTTCCTCCCAGGCTGGTGATTTACAAATAAATACACGGTGGCCTGTTGCAGGGATGCCTTCCAGAAGCCTCTCCGTGTCTCTGCTTACACCAGCCCCGGCTGCTATGTCCCCGCCCACGCTGGCCAACAGGCAGACGGAAGGCGACACCCGTCCCTGCTGGTAGTGACAGCCACCGGCTGCTGCACCCACCCTGCTGCCCGAGGCCTCGTTCCTCGAGTCCCTGACCCGCTCTACCACGCAAGACGCTCACGGAGGCCCCCAAACTGGGCCAGCCTGACGCGACAGTTCTCCCAGCACGAGTCGGATGCGTTATCAGAATTATTACACGTACGTTAAACAGTGACGGAGAGAGCAAGTCAGCTCGACACTGTGCAGAAAACAGCGCATGAAGCTTTAAATTCCCCACGGACCCCGCCCGAGTCAGGGAGTGAGCCCGCGCCACGCAGGCCCTGAGCACTAGAGAAACCTTCCCTCGTGTGGACACCCCGGTGGCCCTGCCCTGCGTGTGGGGCTGCGTCGTGGCCACCCCAGCACCTCCGCTCAGCTCTCCTCCCTCCGCATGGCCTTCAGCCACGCCCTCTCCCCAGCCCACGCCACTCTCTCACCGGCCCTTGTCACCCTCAGGCAAGGCCCTTCACGCGGCCCTGCGCCGTCCCGTGGACCAGGCCACCCTTTCTTCTTCCACCACGTCCTGACGACGTGACCTCCCTGAGGAAGCACCTCTGTGCCTCCAGTGTTTCACTGGGTCCCCTCTGCCCAGAGCAGGGCCGGGAACCTTCTCCGTGGGGGCCACAGAGCCCTGACCATGAGAGGTAGGAGACGCTTCGTGGGCCTGCGGCCTCTGTGGCAGCTGCTCTGCTCTGTGCGGGGGAGGAAATGAGCCATTGCCGGGTGTCACCGCGGCGTCCGCCAGGCCCCGGCAGCGCCAAGGAGCGCCCAGCAGACGGGAGAGGCAGAAGCAGACCCGGCAGCTGCACGGCCCTGCGGGGAGCATTCCCACGCGGGCTCCTCTGAGCAGCTCACGCGTGAGCTCCTGTGACCCCTCTGACAGCGTGACTGGGGTCACAGGCCTTTCAGAGCCGCCGGCTCCGGCTGCAGCGGACGTCCGAGGCATGCACGGGGCACCAGGTGTGTCCACTAGCATCCCCTCCGTGCTCCACTCACGCGTGTCCCGCCTCACCAGGTCTGTCTGCTCCGAACCCAGTCTGCATGGGACGACCAGCTGCCTCTGTGGAACATTCCGGGCAGTGGCCCAGTGAGCTGGTGCCAGACCACCCTGGTGCTCGCCATGTCCCTCCTGAACGCACTCACGCCCCAGCACGCCGCTGGCCTGATTTGTTCTCCCATTTCTCAGTGACCTACGACCCCACGCCTGAGGGGCCTGGGCCCCGGTGTGTGACGCTGGCCACTGCCATCACGGGCGTCGGAGGGCCTCGTGAGTCCCAGGTCCTGGAGGGAGGACGCAACACAAACACCTCGTTTCACACTCACCGCGTTCTGCAGGACGGGGCCCTGGCGCACCGGGCGCTGCCCTGAGCGGGCCGCTTAGCTGAGCCCTAAAACCCACTCTACCGTTACCTAGACCCCGAGGCTCCAGGGGGTGCCATGTAGGGCAAGCCCACCCATTGGCCACGTGCCCTGGGCTGTCCCACAGCCCCCACCAAACTGGTATCTCATCTGACCCACGTTCCACAGGGTCACTTTTTGGCTATCAGGGACTCAGGGGCCCTTCAGATTGGTGAGCTAATGGGCCACTGTGAACACAAAAGGCAGCCTCGCGTTCGGAACAGGTGCCAGTTCCATAAAACAGACCACTGATCCTCCCCCAAACATGGAAAGGGTCGGATAGGATCACTCTCCCGGCCCTGTGAGGACGCAGCTCGTGCTCAGAGAGGAAGCGCGGCCCTGGGGGCCTGGGCAGAGCGTGGGACCCGAGGACTCTGGCAGGATGGCTCTGGCTCTGAGAGCAAAGCATAGGGGTGAGGTGTGCACAGGGGACCCGGAAATTGCACGAGTCCAGGAGAGACCGTGGAGGGGAAACAGTGAAGGAGGTGGTACCTGCATTCTAGATATATCTTAAAGCTGCAGCCCACAGTTCTGGGGAAATTATTCAGGAGAAAAAAGAAAGTCTAGCCTAAAAGCCTGAGGTTTCTACTCCTGAATCAAACAGTGGCCCTTAAGCCCCAGGCAGGAAACAGCTCCCAGAGGTTCATGGCACCCGGGAGACCCCACAACCTGATGCCCCTTCCGTGCAGTCATGAAGGATGAAGGGCACGAGGACCACACCGCCACAGCGGACGGCCACCCAGGGCCAGCCCTGTGGACCAGCGACTCTCACGTCTTCAGCCCCGGAGCTGCACCCTGACCTGACAGCAGACGGAACCTGGCCAGCACCCTGGACCTGCACACACACGTGCAGGGGAGACTTCAGATGGGTTTCCTTGGGAACGTGGGGGCCAGGGACCGCGGGTGGCCCATGCTCGATGGCCAACGGTGCCAGGGTGCCCCAAGACAGCCACGCATCTCTTCCTAAAGATGTTTCTGCCTGATTTGGTGCCGTGCCACACAGCGGGGGCTGCAGTTCCTAACCTCCCTGCAGCCAGATGTGCCCACGTCATGCCTGGCTGACAGGTTTTCAGGGTGACGGTGGCGCAGTGCAGGCCGTGCCCGTCCGGGGAGCAGCGAGCCTGCTCTTTCCCCTCTTCCTCCTCAGCAGGCTGCAGGAGCAGGAGTGGTCCGGCTGGACCACAGGTTTCCCCTGGGTCATCAGAACCTACCGACAGCTGGGAGGACCTGGGTCCCCAACCGCTACGGAGCTGCTGGGCCACCCAGGACCGCACGGTTGCTCTTTGGGTATTAATTTCTTCTTGTCCAAGCGCTGTGAGTTTGGTCTCTGTCCCACGGTAGCCCCCATCCTGACAGTGAGGCGCAATGGGCAGAGGGGAGGGTTGGGGCTGTGCCGTCATCTGTAACGGAAGGGTCCGGCCACTGGCAACAGCAGGGATGGGGAGGTCTCAGGAGAAGCTGGGGCCACTGCGGAGGGGGAGGGGTGGGACAGGGGAAGGGGGACGGTGCTCAGAGGAGTGGGCAGGTGGGGCCAGTGACATGGGAAGTCGTTAGAGAATCGTGAGCAAAGAAATAACACGATCCTATTCGAGTTTTTACAGGATCTCTCTGGCTGCTCAAAGAATAGACTGTTGGGAAATGGGTGGGCCAGGGAGAAGGGAGGACCAGGGAGGAGGAAGAAGGGAGGATCAGGGAGGAGGGAGAAGGGAGGATCAGGGAGGAGGGAGAACCATAGAGGAGGGAGGAGGGAGGACCAGGAGGAGGGAGGAGGGAGGATCAGGGAGGAGGGAGGAGGGAGGATCAGGGAGGAGGGAGAAGGGAGGATCAGGGAGGAGGACCGAGGAAGCCAATACAAACTCCAAAGCAGAGAGGACAGTGACCGGGCAGGGTGGGGCAGCGAGAGGGGAAGGAGCTGAATTCCAGCGTATTCTGGAGGCGGCTGGCTCAGCCTGTTCCGGCTGCTACATCAGGATACCTGCATGGCTGGCTTGTAAACTAAAAAATTAATTTCTCACAGTTCTGGAGCTTGGAATTCCAAGATCAAGGCCCCCAGAGCAGGGACTTTATACATTTTTACCTTATTTAACCCACAGCGACTCACTGAAGCTGGCACAATGACCACGTTTTGCAGGCAGGGAAACCGAGGCCCAGGGATGCTATGGATTCCCCGAGGGCCACGTAGTTGGGAGCAGGAACCTGATTCCCACCCGGGTCGCCGGCGCCTGCACCGCTGGGAAGCGGCAGCCTCGGCCGAGGAGAGGCTTGTGCGCGACGGATTCCGCGGAGGACTCCTGATCAGCTCAGCCGCGGAGGTCGGTCAAAGACCTGCTCTCACCAGTCACTGTCCCCAGGACAGGCGCTGCAGGGCCGGCTCTGCACTGTCGGACGACCTGCTCTCACCAGTCACTGTCCCCAGGACAGGCGCTGCAGGGCCGGCTCTGCACTGTCAGACGACCTGCTCTCACCAGTCACTGTCCCCAGGACAGGCGGGCTGGCTCTGCACTGTCAGACGACCTGCTCTCACCCGTCACTGTCCCCAGGACAGGCGCTGCAGGGCCGGCTCTGCACTGTCAGACGACCTGCTCACACCAGTCACTGTCCCCAGGACAGGCGCTGCAGGGCCGGCTCTGCACTGTCGGACGACCTGCTCTCACCAGTCACTGTCCCCAGGACAGGCGCTGCAGGGCCGGCTCTGCACTGTCAGACGACCTGCTCTCACCAGTCACTGTCCCCAGGACAGGCGGGCTGGCTCTGCACTGTCAGACGACCTGCTCTCACCAGTCACTGTCCCCAGGACAGGCGCTGCAGGGCCGGCTCTGCACTGTCAGACGACCTGCTCTCACCAGTCACTGTCCCCAGGACAGGCGCTGCAGGGCCGGCTCTGCACTGTCAGACGACCTGCTCTCACCAGTCACTGTCCCCAGGACAGGCGCTGCAGGGCCGGCTCTGCACTGTCAGACGACCTGCTCTCACCAGTCACTGTCCCCAGGACAGGCGCTGCAGGGCCGGCTCTGCACTGTCAGACAAGAACTCGTTCCCCACGGCAGAGGCCAAGCTCCGCGGAACTCGGGGAGAGGGAAGCACATTATGAGAATGCATGTGAGTCTAAAAAGTGCTGGTAATCCCCATGTTCGTAGCCGAGACTTTTTAATGCTCTGACACCTTCCTGTTGGCATTTTTCTCAGTGACCGACCGTTTGTGCTCCCGTCCTTGCGAAAGCAGATCAGCCGACGCGATTTCCCTCAGCTCCGCGCGCGTCTCCAAAAGAGATTAAGCCTCGCTGAGCTGCGAACAAAGGAACATTCGGTTCTACAGAGAAGGGACAAGTCTTTATTTGACTAAAAAAGATTTGTGAAAGAGAAAATCACATTGCTTAAGTCATAACAATGTGAGGATTTAAAAAAAAAAAATAACTAAGGGATTAACTGTCTTCTTAATTCCCCAAGACACTTTCTTCTCCATCTCTGCGAGGGAGCCGCCCGGCGGTGGGAGCGGAGGCCACTGTGGCGTCTGCTCACGGCCAGGGACGCCCCGGCGGTGGTCACCAAGCTGAGCCCCCCTGAGCCCAGTTTCGAACTGTCTACTGCACCCTTTCTCAGCCAGGGTTCCACGAGGCAGCAAAGCCCTCGGAAAACGATTCCCGTGGTGCCGTCTCGCTTCGCCTGGGTGGCGGCGTCGGTGCGGTTTGCCCGCGAGAGCAGCCCGCTGGTGCCTCCCCCAGAGCCAGGCCGACGTCGCCCCCCGGCCTGCTGAGCAGGGGGTGCCACGGCGTCTACAGGGGTCACTGCCTGGGCTCCTCACAGTCGTCAGTAGGAAAACACAACAGACTCGTGCGCTGTTTTGAGATGACAGCCTGGAAACCCCGTCACCGTCCCCTGGACGTGGGACTAAAACTGCGAATGTCGTTGTGTGTGTATAGCCAGAAACAAGGTTTTTCTCGGAGTTCTTGATTAAAGCCCTGGATCTTTTGCTATTATTAATGATTTAGAAAAAAAGATAGACTCTCTTCTTGGTTGTCTTTTTAAACATATATTCCCCGGCAGGTGGGGGACACAACCTGGGGGTATGCAGGGTGTCCTGAGGCAGCACTTTGTCCCTCAGGACCAGGGGTGGGACGCCCGTCCCTTGGTGCTGGGAGTGGGTCTCCCACCCACTTTCTGCGCGAGGGTGTCTGGGGTGGGGTTGGATTCCCGTGGGTCGGCCACTCCCTCCCTGGCCCACATCACCCCCGGAACCTCTGCTCCATCCTTCCTGTTCCTGCCCAGTGCCCTGCGACCCGTGACCCCAGGGCAGGGGCATGTGGGGCAAGTGTGGCCACAGACGCCCCTCTGTTTGGAGGGGACCTGGGGGCCGGTGTGAACGGGGAAGACCCCACAGGGGCATCTGCTCCTTGTCTCGGTGGGCTCAGCCTGTCACCTTCCCGTTGGGGAGAAACCCAAGCTCATTTTATTGAAATCTCACAGAGGCCAAGGCAGTGCAACAGAGAGAGCAGGACTGTGACTGCAGTTCACAGAGCCACACAGAATTCCTCACTGCATATGAGCCTCAATGGAAGAGCTAAACCTACAAATTCTTGCAAGAAAACATAGACGTAAATTTTCATGGCCTTGTATTAGGCAGTGGTTCCTTAGGTACCACACCAAAAGATCAGAAGTAACAAAAGAAAAAATAGATAAACTGGACACCATGAACGTGACAAACATTCCTGCTTCCAGGCTTGCTATTCAGAGCACAAAGAGAACACAGAATGGGAGAAACGGCCGGGCGCGGTGGCTCACGCTGTAATCCTAGCACTCTGGGAGGCCGAGGCGGGTGGATCGCTCGAGGTCAGGAGTTTGAGACCAGCCTGAGCAAGAGTGAGACCCAGTCTCTACTAAAAATAGAAAGAAATTATATGGACAACTAAAATATATATATATACAAAAAATTAGCCAGGCATGGTGGCGCATGCCTGTAGTCCCAGCTACTCGGGAGGCCGAGACAGGAGGATCCCTTGAGCCCAGGAGTTTGAGGTTGCTGTGAGCTAGGCTGACGCCACGGCACTCACTCTAGCCCAAGCAACAGAGTGAGACTCTGTCTCAAAAAAAAAAAAAAAAAAAAAAAAGAATGGGAGAAACTGTCTGCAAATCACACATCTGATGAGGACCCAGTATCCAGAATATATAAAGAGCTCTTGCAACTCAACAATAAAAAGACAAATAACCGAATTATTAATAAAAGATGTGGCAGAGAAACTGAATAAACATTCCTCCAAAGAAGATACAAAAGGCCAATGGCACATGACAACATGCTCATCCTCTGGGCCCTCTCCCCCCCGTGGGTCAGTCTCCCGTGGTCAGAGCCGGGCGTGGAGGGCTACGGGCTGGGCGCTGCAGGGGGCTTCACCGAGGCACGTCCCTCCTCCCTCCTGGCCAGGGTGGCCACACACCCTGCCTGGGTGTGCCAGGGGGTTCTAAGCCAGCTGTGACTCTTCAGGGGGACAGAGGATTTAGGGGGCTTTTCCACACCCAGATATTTCATCCATCAGTGCACCGCTGTGGCCTTCAGTGCTGCTTGGCTGTCCACAGTTGACTGTCACTGTCTGTGACATCTGCCGTACAGAGAAGGGGGAGACAGGGTGAAGAGAAGGCTGAACACCCTACGACGCAGGAAGCTCGAAGTCTTGGGCCGCGGCGGCGGTGGCCACACATCTCTGCTCGCTGAGCGGAGGGACCCGCCCGTCTCCGTGTCCCTGCTGGCCGCCCCTCCAGAGCTGGTCCCCTGGCTCCCGGACAGCGCCGTCTGCAGCTCACGGCTTCCTCCACACGGGAGACAGGCTCAGCCGCCGCCTTTCTCTTTCTCTCCAGAGCTGCACCTCTGAAACACGTGCTGTAAAATTATTTCATCCCAGGTGAAGAGAGCACAGCGGGTGCTGTGTGTGTGCATGCGTGTGTGCTGTGTGGTGCATCTGTGTGTCTATGCGTGTGTGCTGTGCACATGTGTGCTGAGTATGTGTGTGTGTGCATGTGCTAAGTTTGTGTGTGTGCATGTTTGGTGTGCATGCATATGAATGTCTGTGCATGTGTATGGTGTGTGTGATGTGTAAGTATATGAGTGTATGCATGTGTGTGGTGTGTATGTATATGAGCATGCATGTATGTTGTGTGTGGTATGCATGTGTGTGCATATGTGGTGTGCATACACGTGTGTGATATGTAAGTTTGTGAGTATGTACATGTCTGTGGTGTATGTTCATGTATGTGTTTGTGATATCCATGTGTATGTATGTGTGGGATGTGTGTGGCATGTTCATATGTGTATGTGTGTATGTGGTATGTGAGGTGTGTGTTCATGTGCATATGTTTGTGGCATGTATGTGTTTGTGTGTATGTGGTACGTGTGCATGTATGTTTCCAAGCTGCCAGGTGACTGTCGCAATGAAGCATCTGTAGCTGTAACTGGGCAGAGCACGTGTGACCTGCTAGGAAACATGTCTGGTGGACGTCAGGCCTCCCTAGTGCTGGTTCAAAGAGAACCCTGCGGGCCTTTGCTCCTGTCGTTTGACTCGTAAGCAGGAGGCGGAGACAGATCATGTGCACACCCGAGGCAGCCAGCGCAGGACTCTCTCATGGAAAGTGCTGAATCTGGAGCCAGCTTGGGTCCAGTTCGTCCACGTAGCAGCACGGTGACCTTGAGTGTGTTGCGCTTGAACTTGCTGGAGGTCTGTCTGCAGAGTGGGAATAATGAGCTACGCATCACTGGGCTGTAAGATCCCTCAGGTAACGTGTGCGAAGCCTCTGCGAGACAGACAGCAGCCGTTCCCAGGCTGGACTGCCCCCAACACGCGGGCTCAGGAGCTCTGGGCAGCCGTCACGCCAGCACCTGGTCTTCCCCTGCACATGCCTCTCCCAGTGCGAGAGCCCCGACGCCTTCTGAAAACCAGGATCTCCACAAAGTAAGCGTTTGCCAAGCAGGAGGAAGAGACAGGATTGTAAACTATTCAGAATGTAAATTCTGCGCGGGCAGGGAGTTTTGATGAGTTTTCCACCACTATGTCTCCAGTGCTTCAGACAGCACCACATGGCACATACTCAACAAACAGCACTCATTGCAGGCACTCAACAGCAGCACCACATAGCAGGTACTCAGCAAACAGCACTCATAGTGGACACTCAACAGCAGCATCACATAGAAGGTACTCAGCAAATGGAACCACACAGTGGGTCCAAAATAAATACTGTAGCATAAATAACTGTGTGAATTAACTGGAGCCACTTACCCCATATACAAAAGCAAAACTTTCCATCACCTTCAGCACCGCTGCACTATTTCTACATAAATAATTGCTATGCTCACTGCAAGTCTTTCTTAACAATGCGTTAAATTAGGCTCTGAAGGACTCTGACGGAATGTCATGTGATTAGTGTTCCTCAAGGTTTATGTTAACCTCCCAAAATGATAAAATGGTATTTATTTTTAAGGTATTTTTTATAATTCAGATTTCTAGTACCAAAATCAGACCAACCTACCCCGAATGTGGTGTGTATATGTGTTGTATGTGTATATGTGGTGTGTATGTGGTGCATATTGCATGTGTGGTGTTTGCATGTAGTGTGTATGTATGTGTGGTGTGTATTGTATGCATGGGGTGTGTGTATGTGTGGGGTGTATTGTATGCATGGGGTGTATGTGTGGGGTGTATGTGTGGCATGTATTGCATGCACAGAGTGTATGTGTGGGTGTGTGCATGTGTATGTGTGAGGGGTGTGTGTATGTGTGGTATGCATTACATGCACAGGGTGTATGTGTGGGTGTGTGCATGTGTATGTGTGGGTGTGTGCATGTGTATGTGTGAGGGGTGTGTGTATGTGTGGTATGCATTACATGCACAGGGTGTATGTGTGGGGTGTGTGCATGTGTGGCATATATTGTATGCACAGGGTGTGTGGATGTGTAGGTGTGTGCATGTGTGTGCACGTGTGGAGTGTGTGTAGGGACAAAGTGGGGACCTGCCCCTCCCAGGCACCCCGCAGTGTGCTTTCTTGTCTCCAAGGCGGGGTCACTGTGTTAGCGCACGCACTCACCAGGGTGGGCTGCGGTGGGTGAATGGGATGACACACCTGTACTGTGTGGTACAGTAACACCAGGCATTCTGTATCGGCTGACAACGCCTGCCATGTGGTAAGCGTGTGACAAATGTCAGCAGTGATCGTCCTAATTATCACCATTACCACCACTGCCTGCAGCTGCCCAAGCCAGTCAAACGTACCCCACGCTTGACCTGAGCACCCTTTCTGCGGGGGGCACTCCCTGACTCTCCCGGTGCGTCCCCCACCCACCCATCCCTCGCTGACCTGGACCTCTCCTCCCCCTGGACCCACCCACCTGGGTCTTCCCCCCACCTGCATACACTTCTAGCTCACCTGGACCTCCACCAGCCCATCCCTCCACCCCACCTGGATCTCACCCCCCCTGTCTCCACCCACCTGTTGTTCCCACCTGATCCTGAGCCCCAGCCCCAGGGCCATCCCCACTGGGGAGCTGTCCAAACCCTGCAGGGGACAGGTGCCCGCCCCAGGGCCTCAGGCCCTCCGTGAGCAGCCGTGCGGCACTCACCACACGGCACGCCACCCACGTCCCCTCCCACTGCATCCCATGCACCATGGCGAGCTCAGGATGGGCTCTATCTCCCTGAGCCACCAGCTGCAAGCCGACACCTCCTGCGTGGATGTGCGCTGTGTGCCGGGGTGCCCACACAGTGCTCGCCTCTCTTCCTAGGGGGCCGTGTGCCCTCGTTCTAAAGGGAGCTGCAGGATCACGTGCCAGTGTGACCCAGCGCCCTGCCCGAGGCACAGTCGTTAAGCGTGAGCAGCTGCCGGACACTCAGGCCCCCGGCTGGCCTGCGGGGTGGGGGTGGCTCCCTGCCCCACCAGACCAGGCAAGGTGCTGGGAAGCTTTCTTCTTCACCATCTAATCCTCCCAATCATCTCCTCTGGGCTCCATTTCATCTTGTTTTATGCCAGAAACATCTTTTTAAGAAGAAAGAAAATACTGTATTAACATTCCTGAAACACTAGATGCACACGATGTGGGAACAGGAGCCATCCCTCATGACTGCGGCAGTCGCCCAGCGTTCATTCGTGCACCTGTCTGTTCCCTGCATTCTCCGTTGCCATAGCGATGCTGGAGCCAGGGCTGGCGCGTGCTGGCTGGAACACATTACGGAGGAGGGCTGCGAGCCTTCATCTCGAAGATCCCCAAACCGAGAGAGACACTTGCCCTGTGGGTGGCCGGGGTCTCCAGGTTCTCTAATCCCCATCTCGCTCCGTGTGCAGACACCAGTGAGCTCGGGACACCCCGGTCAGCAGGGGCACCAGGCTCCACGGAAACTGGGCTCCCCGTGGAAACCCCCCTCCAGGCCTCGGCTCCCAGGGGCGACCTCTGCCCATCACAGAATCATCAACCTAATTACCTAAACTGACTTTAAAAACCTGCTTCCTGCCTCCGTTTTCAGGCAGGCACAGTGTTATTCTCACACTAACGAACCAAGCGCCTGGGCCCAGACACGCAACCGTCCAACCAAAGCCGCCCAGCGCCCGAACGGTGGCACAGGGCCCACGCTGCTCAGCTCCCAGCGCCACCTCCTCCTGGTCCCCGCTTGTCCTCGCCTGCGAGCCGAGCTGGTCCTCAAGCATGTGTGTCTGCGCAGGTGTGAAGTTGCATCGAGTCATCTCCCAGGGACGGCCCGGGACAGTTGGGGCAGGCATGGGCGACATTAACAAATTGCTAATTTCAGTAGGTGCCATAGTGTCATGCTAACATTTATCCTCTAGAGACACACGCTGAGGTATTTGCAGGTAAAATGGTGTGTGTGGGACTGGCTTGAAAACATTCTTACGAAAGGAAAGAAGTGGCAGGTGGATGGAATGAGACCGATGACATACGACGATCCCTGAAGGTGGGTGACGGAGGCGATGGATGGCGAGTTTATTACACTGTCCCCCTTTTGAGTATATGTAAAATTGCCCATAATACACAGTTAAAAAGAGGTGAGCAACGCACAGAATAAAACAGGAACCACCTCCCGGGGTGTCCCAGGCAGGAGTTCAACGTGTGCCCCACACGCTACCGAGCGTCCGCTCTGTCTGGCCCCAAGCCAGGAGCAGTGGCCTCGAGGCTGAGGGGGACACAGGCAGGTCTCAGAAGAATATTAAAGCAAAAGTGTGGTTTTTATAGTCAACGAAAAGCGAGTTTGATGAAATGTGCTGTAAGGGTCCAGCTCCCTGCTTGGCCAGAGTGCGGGGAGGCGGGAATCTGAGAATTTGGGGCCCTCGGAATCCTCTCTTTCTAAATTCCTTATTTTTAAAAGACGGCCCCTTTTTAAATAACTAGTATGGTTCACGTGGGGGTTGTCTGTCCGGAATCCCTTCCTCTGGGGAAAGTCCCCCGGAGCAGCCCAGGCTAGGATGGCCCTGCCCGCCCTGCCGTCCGGGCACGGCCAGCCCTCGGCGCTCACCCCCCTCCCCCCAACCCCCCCCCCGGCCGTCCGCGTCCAAACAGGGCCAAGCAGAGCCCCCTGAGGACTTTGTCCAGAACTGACGGTGAGGGGCTGCCTCTCTCCTCCGCGCTCTGCCTGGGCACGACTCACACTCCGCAGCTGGAACCATCTCACTGCTGCTCGGAGAAGCTCGTTTGAGAACGAAGCCAAGCAGAGGTGAACTGCTGTCCAGCGTGGGCAGCAGGGTCAGCCGTCCAGGCCTCTGTCCCCCAAGCGGACAGCCTGTGCTGGAGGCAGCAAGACGAGGACACCGTCAGAACTCGATGGCAAATGCTATTAAGAAAATGCAACAGGCCGGGCGTGGTGGCTCACGCCTGTAATCCTAGCACTCTGGGAGGCCGAGGTGGGCGGATCGTTTGAGCTCAGGAGTTCGAGACCAGCCTGAGCAAGAGCGAGACCCCACCTCTACTAAAAATAGAAAGAAATTATATGGACAGCTAAAAATATATATAGAAAAAATTAGCCGGGCATGGTGGTGCATGCCTGTAGTCCCAGCTACTCGGGAGGCTGAGACAGGAGGATCCCTTGAGCTCAGGAGTTTGAGGTTGCTGTGAGCTAGGCTGACGCCACGGCACTCACTCTAGCCTGGGCAACAGAGTGAGACTCTGTCTCAAAAAAAAAAAAAAAAAGAAAAGAAAATGCAACAGAGAAGGGGAGGAAGCACGGCCAGGAGTCTGTGGCTGGGAGGACAGGTCACATGCCCCGGCTCCAGGGCTGCACGAGCAGCGGACACCCAGGCACCCTGTCCTGCGTCCACAAGCTGAGCTGGGGGTGGTCGGGCTGCGCCACTCTCGGCGAGTCTTCAACCAGACGTGAGCAGCCTCCTCGCCCCAGTTGCTCAGGGTCAGCCGCTGCCCGGGGGAGAGCGGAGACAGCGCCTGTCCTGGGCAGGGGTCACTGAACCCAACACGCCATGTGTTTTCACAGCCTCTTTGTGCCTGGCACTCGTGCTCCCATCGAAAGAGCAACAGTGGGCGGGACAGAAGGTACAGATAGGCACCAGACCGAAGAGGCCGCACGACGGGGAGAAGGACAAAGAGCCTTTCCCGGGGTGGGGGCAGCCCAGGCGCAAGGCAGCTGGGCCGCGGGAGGCGGAGGCTTGGCCGGGCCTCCCCGCATGCCCGTCCTCAGGCTCTGCCGAAGCCGAGGCCAGATGACTCTTCCGTGTCCCTCAGCTGCTCTGTTGTGAGGCTTTGATTCCAGTTACACAGACGCTCCTCAACTTACACGGTTATGACCCACCAAACCCATTGGAAGTCAAAACTATCATAAGTCAAAAGTGCATTTAGTACTTTGATAAATCCATCATAAGTCAAAAAATCATACGTCGGGGACTATCTGTGTGCTGTGCCTGTTCTTGCTGCTGTGACAGTGCTGCGTAACAAAGCGCCCCAGACTCAGTGGTTTAAAATAACCACTTATTATTGTCCACAGGGCTAAGTGTCTGCTGGGCAGTTCTGCTGCCTTTGGCTGGATGAGCCGTGCACCTGAGCCCCCCGTCCTGGGCCCGGCTGTCGGGACGGCTCGGCTGGCAGGACTGGGCTGTCCTCCCCTCGTCACTCACCTCTCTCCCACACGCAGAGGCCGAAGGAAGAGTCAGAAATGCTCAAGCACCTTTCAGTCCTCGGTGTACATCGAGATGCCTCTGTCCCATTGGCAAAGCAAGTCCTGCGACCAAGCCTAGCATCCGACGGTGATGATGGCGATGGTGACAGTGATGACAATGATGATGGTGCTAATGATGGTGACAATGGTGATGATTATGGTAGCGATGATGGTGATGGTGATAATGGTGGTGATGGTGGTGATGGTGATGGCAGTGATGGTGATGGCGGTGATGGTGATGGTGATAATTGTGGTGATGGTGATGGTGATGTAATGGTGATGGTGATGGTGATAATGGTGGTGATGACAATGATGGTGACGTAATGGTGATGGTGATAATGGTGGTGATGATGATGATGGTGATGTAATGGTGATGGTGATGGTGATAATGGTGGTGATGGTGATGGTGATGTAATGGTGATGGTGATGGTGATAATGGTGGTGATGACAATGATGGTGACGTAATGGTGATGGTGATGGTGATAATGGTGGTGATGACGATGATGGTGACGTAATGGTGATGGTGATGGTGATAATGGTGGTGATGACGATGATGGTGACGTAATGGTGATGGTGATGGTGATAATGGTGATGACGATGATGGTGATGTAATGGTGATGGTGATGGTGATAATGGTGGTGATGACGATGATGGTGACATAATGGTGATGGTGATGGTGATAATGGTGGTGATGACGATGATGGTGACGTAATGGTGATGGTGATGGTGATAATGGTGGTGATGACGATGATGGTGACGTAATGGTGATGGTGATGGTGATAATGGTGATGACGATGATGGTGACGTAATGGTGATGGTGATGGTGATAATGGTGATGACGATGATGGTGATGTAATGGTGATGGTGATGGTGATAATGGTGGTGATGACGATGATGGTGACGTAATGGTGATGGTGATGGTGATAATGGTGATGACGATGATGGTGACGTAATGGTGATGGTGATGGTGATAATGGTGATGACAATGATGGTGATGTAATGGTGATGGTGATGGTGATAATGGTGGTGATGACGATGATGGTGATGTAATGGTGATGGTGATGGTGATAATGGTGGTGATGACGATGATGGTGATGTAATGGTGATGGTGGTGATGATGATGATGGTGATGATGGTGATGGTGATGATATCACACCATTTTTTCCCATCCTGATTTCCTCATCCCTTGTCTCCAGATCTTTAAATTCTGTTTATAGTTCCAACTCTTATAATGTAGGCATGATTTTTTAAAAAAGGATGTGTACATGCACACATTTCTTTTCTCAACAGGAGCGAAATGCCACTAATTAATGGGCAAGGGATTAAAAATTGCTCATTATTTCATCCAATGAAAAAGATATTAAAAGTTAAAGTATAGCATCTCAGCAGAGAGGTCTGCCCAGCAATCCCAAATTAAAGAGACGGGGCTTGAAAGATACAAAATGATAGGCTTTTTGATTTTGAGCATGGTGAATTATTGTTAGGGATAATCACATATAGCTTTAAAGTCTCTAAAATGGAAAATACAAATCGTATTACCCACGGCCACAAACAATAGGAGAAATGTTATGAGCATTTTACGCAGCTGCCCTTCCTTTTAACGTAAGATAACAGGTACGGCTTTCCCGTCTCAGCACGCGGCTTGACAACCATGACACACATGTGGAAGAAATTCACACTTTGACAACCTTCTATTATTAATGGTTTAGTTTCTATTGAACGTTCAAAGGCAGTAACTAGTATTTTACTTTGTTACTTCTATGCAGTAACAAAGTTGATACTGGAAAACTGGTGTTGGAGAGGAAAATCACACACTGTCATGTCGGAGCCGGCAGACCACACCTGGTCTACGAGAACCTGCAGTGCAGGCACCTAAACGTTCCTCTGCGGTGCCGACCCCGGTCCTGGAAAGAGGTAAAATTTGGCGTTGGCGTCTCCTCAGCCTGGGCACTCATTCGGCAGACTTCTCCTGGGCACGAATCCGGGAGCCGGCTCTTCACCAGTGACTGGGAGGGCAGAGACGGGCACCGCTCCGCCCCGGAGGACTCAAGCTGGAGGGGAAGGAGGCCGGCGGTGGCGGCAGCCCCGCAGCCCCGCGAGGGACAGCGGGAGCAGGCGGGACAGGCCTCTCCTGCCTCTGCACCCGAGCCTTGCAAGTCGGGTCCCTCCTGGCTTCTTGTGTCACCTGCAGTGCTGGGCACATTCTCAGCACAAAACTGAGTCACTCGAGGACCCCGAAGGAAATGGGGACGTTACCTGGCAAATCTGGCCATCCACAGAGAGCACTGTTTCCTCACCACCCTCCTAAGTCCGTCTTCGCAAGGGAGTAAAATAAGCATCTTCTGGGGGGGAAAAAAAAGCCTGGATTGCTAATTGTGTTGGTCAGAATCTCAGCAAGAAATGGTGGCTCACTCCAAAGCGGTGACTGAATGAAGTTTACTGAAGGCTGTGTTCACAGCAGTGTGGACAGGGTTAAAGGAAACAAAGTCAGAAGACGGGGCACCAGGGGTGGGCACAGACTTAGGGGTGGGGACCGGGGAGGCAGTTACCAGGAAGGGGGCTGTGGCCCTGCGGCCCCGCCTGGCTGGGGGGAGCCCGGAGGACCTGCGCCCCTTCTCCCCCTGCCCTGCACCCCCAGCGGGAGGCCACGGGCCAGATTGAGGCGGTCCACTGAGGCGGCCTCCCCAGCACAGAGCTGAGGGTCCCGAGGGGGAAATGAACAATGTCCTGCCCATTAATAAATTATGAATTCTCAGAATTACGAATCTTTCCTATGTGCCAAACACTAGGCTTGCTCATGTAGGCAGGAAAAGTAACTGATTTCCCAGCCCGCGGGGCACACAGCACACACCCTGCTCTCTCCACCGACTCTCCGCTGTCACTGATGGGGGGGTGAGGGTGGGGCACAGGCGGCTCAGACCCCGTGTCATCAACACGTCCCTTTCCTGAAAGGCAGCAGGGCCAGTGCCCGGCCACCCCTCATCCTCCTCACCTTGCAGAGAGTGGGTGGCCCAGGGCATTCCGTGGCGTGTGGGTGCCGTGTGCGTCACAGAGAGAAACAATAAACACCAAGGCTGTTTAATTATTGTCTACAAATAATTCGCAAGCATCCTCTGAGCAGGTGGTTTTAGGGACCTGACGTTTATCTGCTGAGACACTGAAAGGGGCAGAAGAGACGGGCGAGCAGGGGGGGCTCCCGCTACTCACGGCTTTGATTCTTTCTTACCACCCACGGGGAAGACGTTCTTTTTTTGGGTTTTCTTTTTAGGAAAGACCAGTCATGTGACAAACGCAATGAGAAGGGCGAGGTGTTGGAGGAGGTGACTGAGCACAGAGCAAGGGCCGAACTCCGGCTTTGCAAGACGCGTGGCCCATCCCCAGAGCCCTGTGCCCAGAAGGACAACCGGGTTCAAGGCTAAATCCCTTTAAAGAAGGTGGAAATCACCAGTGAGTCGGCTTCTACCTTTTCCTAACGGCCTGCTCGAGAGAGACGGTCTGTCAAAATGCTCCCTGTGCTCCTGGGTTCTGCCCTGTCCCTCCCCTGGGGGCACATCTGCCACCGTAGGCAAAGGGGCTGGCGACATGAGAACCCCAGGAAACGGGAGGGACAGAGAAACACAAAGTGGCTCATCCCAAAGGACTGTATGATGTGCTATGACAGCGACTCTGGTAATGCGATATGGGAAAGGAAGGCGCAATTGGTTTAGAGAAAGGCACATTTTTTTCAAGACTTTTTTATATTAACCCAAACTCTTACATTAGTTAACTACAAGCACAATTAGATCCCGAGACAAACAAGCCATTTGTCACTGTAGGGGTAATTTTTCTTGGGGACACTGAAAGCAATTTTAAAAAGTAATAAAGTATTTAAAGGGGAATTGTCAGGCCAGAATAAAACTTTTAAAAAAAAATGTCTCTATTTCTTTATTCTACCGTGAAGTACTGAGTCTGCATAAAGTCACTGGTTATTCTAAGTTTCTGATTTAGAAAGGTTTCCACCGCTGCTGTTGTGGTCAGGAAACCTCCGCCCTCGAGAGGGGACTAGAAATGACGCCCTGACGGGGTCCAGTCCTGCCGACGCCTGTCGGCCGGCGCAGAGCCGCACACGACCTGTGGGCCGCTGAAGGAGCCCCCACCGGGACGCCCCCCGAGCAGCTCTGCCCGGGCTCGCCGGACTCCCCAGGCCTTCCCAACACACACGTCTGGGGGACACACGAGGGCCACTGTCACAGTGTCCGCAGGACACTCTCCCTCGTAAACGGCAGAAACACACTCGAAGCAGCCTAAGCAAGTGAAGACAAGGGTGCTGGTTCCTACAACCAGCTGCCGACAAGGCAGGAAGGCTGAACCAAGCTCCGGCACTTGCAGAGGTCGGGTCAAGGTCAGGCATGTGGCCTGGGCCGTTGGCCGAACTCTCGGTCTAGATCCCAAAGCAACAAAAGACGCACAGACAGCCCTGCTGGGGGAATTGGATGAAAAACTACAAAGCTACCCTGCAAACCACACAGTGTTTTACAACATAAAACATTGTTTTGTATCATTCATGTGTTGCGATCGATTACTTTCAAAAACATAAATCCTTGACAAGGGGGCAAAATATATAAAAAAATATATTTGTAAGGGCTGACTCAGTGCAGAGAACACAGACTTCGGAGCCAAGCAGAGCCAGACCTGGCCGAGGAGTGTTCTTGCCGCCAACCTGGCAAGTTTCTTACCCGCTCCGGCCTCAGTGAAGTGGGGCCGACACTGCCCACCCTGCAGGGTAAGCCGGGGCGGCGTGTGGGCGGCACAAGCGCTCGGGCTCCGTCTTGCACTCAGCCACGCGGCTTGGAGGAAACGTCTTCCGTCCCCTGCACGGGTGCCAAATGTGGCTTGCATGGGCTAACATGCGTGAAATTCCTAACACGGAGCAGACACTTGTCAGGGATGTCTCCCTCCCCTGGGGAGCCCAGCGGTCCGACCCCTCTGTGGCGGCAGGAAACGCAGCCGGGTACGCAGCAGGAGGCCGGGTGTGCGCGGCTCTGCGCCCACCAGCCTGGACGGCGTCGTGGCAGACGGCATTTAAGACCCCTCAGCTTCCGCATCTCCTGAGCAGGTGGGGCCGGGGGTGTGATCTCTACAGAACCCCTGACTCTGACGCGTCTCTGATTCTGCACAATCGGTTAGGAGACGGGTAGGCGCACTCGCCCCTGGTCCCACCTTTGGAAGACGAAGATCGCACGCTGCCTGTGAGACCACCTGGCCGGCAGCACGCAGGGAGCCCACCCCAGCCCCTCTGCAGGATGAGGCGTCCTCGCCGTTCGGTCCACACGGCACCCAAAGTCCCCAAGGCGGGAGGACGACAGGCAGACGCGGCTCCACCACGTGCTGAAGCGTGGCGTGGCGTTGACCTGACTACAGGGAGCGTGACGTGGTCTGAGCCCCGGCTCCGCTCACCTCCACCCCCCAGCACAGACCACCCACCCACGAGGACCCTGCCAAACCCCCACCTGCACGCGCCATAGTGAACCCCCAGTGACGTCTGGTGGCATCTCCCCGGTTTCAAACTCCTGGTTGCTGGAGCACATGCGGTCTCCGTGGTGATGAGTCCCAGGGTCGCCACCTCCGGCACACCTGGTGTCCTGCACGGTGCCTTGCACTTCACAGCGGCCGCGCGAATGCTGATGAAGGAACGGACGGTGCAGGGAAGCACGGGTGTGTGGGTGTGTAGGTGCAGGTGTGTGGGTGCGGAGGTACAGGTGTGTGGGTGTGTAGGCGCAGGTGTGTGGGTGTGTAGGCACAGGTGTGTGGGTGTGTAGGCACAGGTGTGTGGGTGTGGAGGTGCAGGTGTGTGGGTGTGTAGGCGCAGGTGTGTGGGTGTGTAGGCACAGGTGTGTGGGTGTGGAGGTACAGGTGTGTGGGTGTGTAGGCGCAGGTGTGTGGGTGTGTAGGCACAGGTGTGTGGGTGCGGAGGTACAGGTGTGTGGGTGCCGAGGTACAGGTGTGTGGGTGTGTAGGCACAGGTGTGTGGGTGTGGAGGTGCAGGGGCGCAGGTGTGCGGGTGAGCATGCTCAGTTCAGGTGAGAACGTCTGGCCCCTGGCACTCCGGCCAACTTCATAGCCCAACAGTCAAAATGAGCCTAAAACAGACAAAATCGTCAATAAGAGCTAATTATTTTATACAAAGAAAATACTTTTTAAAAACCGATTAATGAAAATAACACTTCGCGAACAAAAGACACTTTTTTTTTCATTTTGCTTGTTCCACCTGTTTTTTTCCCATGTGCTTGTGGCAGGGAGTGTGCACGAGCATAAATGCAACGCGAAGCCGGAAGCCCCGGCACGTGGGGCGGCCGATGGCTGCCTGGTGGGATTGCGGTTTGTCTCTGTTTTCTTCTGTTTCCTCACGTCTATTTCATCAATATTATATAAGGGTGTGTATTACTTTTTACAATTCTATAAACTTTTTAAAAGTTTCCTCTATTTACATTTTAGCTTAAAGGAAGGTAGAAGGAACTTGGGGAAAGGAACAGTGTATAACTAAAACTATTTTTTTCTCTAATCCGTCAACATTTCTCTGCATTGGGCCAAGCCAGAGCTTCCCCGTGTCAGGCTGGCCGAGCAGAGAACTCAGCCTGTGGACATCAGCCAAGGACGCCATCGCAGGGACCTCTGTCCTCGGACGGTCAGGCCGTCTGTCCCTGGCCTCGTGCCTCTAACTGCAAAGGGAACCTGCGTGACAAGTGCCTGCTGCCTGAACCCCGGCACCTCCGCCGTGTATCCTGGGAGCCTCCACAGGCTCATTAAAAACCCGAATTTTTCATACTTGAAAGCCCGACACTCATCCTTCACAGGTGCAGATGTTTTCCTCCATTTCCTCCAAAAAGACCTCTCTCAGTGCGGTGCCAGCTACACTGGAAAAGAACATAAATAATAAGTCGAGCGTCCCCTGGTGCGCTGTCATTCACAGCAGCATAATGAGAGCGGCTAACGGCGTAAGTTTGGAGAAAAGGAGACCCGGGCTCCCCGCTGAGCAGGTATGAGCAGGGACCGTGGACGGTTAGGTTAATCCCTCTACTCCTCAGCGCCCACAGCCACCAAGTGCAGGGTGAGTCCCACCTCGTGGGGCCTTGGGACACAGTGAGAGACACTGGCGCCCGGGGCAGGAGAGGCACTCAGTCCTCCACAGCTGCTGCGTCAGCTGTGCTTCCTTCCAGAACACCTGGCTTCGTTCCCCCAGTTTGTCTGAGACTGACACCCCGTCAGCTTTCTCTTGGCAGAGGGTTTCCGCGGCGATTGCAAACTGTGGAGGGAACTGCTGGACCAGACCACAGCCTCCAGCCTCGGAGCCCTCCGCCCACCGGAGCCGCCGCCGCTGAGAAATCTCCCCAGGGCAAAAACGTAAATGAATAAGCACATTCCAGCCGCTCTTGGGAAAGAAATAATTTAAGAAAAGTCTTCAAGGAGTTTGCTCTAAATGAAAAGGCGGTTTTCCCTGACTACATATCTCTGAGTGTCGGCAGCAATGACAGGGCCACCAACCACGGCAGGCAGAGGGTGGGCACCAGGTCACGATCTAATTTAAGCCAAACCAGACCCCCTGCACTGAGGGACACATCTGTCCCCTAGGGCACAACCACAGACTTGCCGAGCAGAGGAAAGGATCCCGTCCTTTCACTGTCTGGGATGGTGGCACCCTGCTCGTTCCATGTTGGATTAGAACTGCATTTAGGGGCTGATTCCCGTACGGGGACCACTGAGCACAGGTCGGAATGACGGACACGGTGGAGTTTCTGTGTGTCACGCTGTCACCACTCGTGCTTCCACAGTCTGTGGAATGTCTGGATTTTTTGCCCCGAGCAGACTCTCAGGGAGACTCTCCACCCCTCGCAGCACAGCATCGCTGAGCACCTGCCGAGAGCCGCCCCCGCCCGCCTGCTTCTCCACGCTTCCTCCTGTCGCCCTGCGTCAGCCGAGGCCGGCTATTGCCGTCTGCAGCTCCCAGCTGGGGACACGGAGACTCGGAGGGCGCAGGGAGGACGTCAGGCCCTCAAGGGAGGAGTCCTGGGCTTGCTCACGTCCCTGTCCCCACAAATCTGAGCTGGTGTCAGCTGAAAAATGCGTGATGAGCAAATGGCGAACCCGCCCGGGCGGGGACCTGGCTCACTGCCCTCCCCCACAGAACACGCGGTCCCCGTCAAGGGCGTGCGTGCGGGGGAGGGGCCGGCGCTGTCCTCCCCTCACGCCCGAGCCTCTCCCGCCACGTGGACCACAAGCTCATGAGGGCCGAGCAAACGCTGAGGCTGTAAGTGCCCATCGTCGACTACCAGAACCTGTGAAGATATTTTTTTAAAAAAATTGATAGAAAAGAAGTGAGCACATGGAGATGAAAACAGGAGAGTACCTCTGAGGTCACAGAGTCCAACCCGCCCCTTGTGCAGGGGAGCAAACTCGTCCCAAGACGGGCAGTGGTTTGCTCTGAGCAGGTCACTCAACCTTAGCACGTCTGACACCCGGGCCTGACGACCCTTTGTTGTGGGGGGTCTTGAACAGCATCCTTGGCCTCTGCCCACTAGACAAGAGTTCCCCTACCCGGTCGTGACAGCCGAGCTACCTGTAGACCCTGCCAAAGGTTTCCTGGGGCAAAACTGCCCCCAGATGAGAACCACTGGATACAGTAACACAGCTGTTAGACGATGGGGCCAACACCAGAAACGGGGCCTCCGGGCACCAGTCTGGAATGTTCCTAGTCCAAACAGGGTTGGCTCACAATATGTAAAGAACTCCTACAACTCAACAATAACAACAGAAATATTCGATTTAAAAATGGGAAAAGGACTTGAACAGGCATTTCCCCAGAGAAGATACACGAATGGCCAATGCACACATGGACAGACACTCAACAGCACAAGTCACTGGGGAAATGCAAATCAAAGCCTCTGTGAGATACCACCCAACACCCAGGTGGAGGGCCATTGTCAAAAAAAAGACAGAGGTCGGGCGCGGTGGCTCAGGCCTGTCATCCTAGCATTCTGGGAGGCCGAGGCGGGAGGATCTCTTGAGCTCAGGAGTTCAACACCAGCCTGAGCAAGAGCAAGACCCCATCTCTACTAAAAAAAATACAAAGAAATTAGCAAAACAACTAAAAATAGAAAAAATTAGCCAGGCATGGTTGTGTGTGCCTGTAGTCCCAGCTACTCGGGAGGCTGAGGCAGGAGGATCACTTGAGCCCAGGAGTTTGAGGTTGCTGTGAGCGAGGCTGACGCCACAGCACTCTAGCCTGGGCAACAGAGTGAGACTCTGTCTCAAAAAAAAAAAAAAAAAAAAGACAGAAATAAGTGCTGGTGGGATGTGGAGAAATTGGAACTCCCGCGCACGGCTACTGCTGTTGGTAAAGTAAAAGGTGCAGCCGCCGTGGAGACAGTATGGTGCTTCCTCAAAACTTTAAATCTAGCATCACCATCTGATCCAGCAATTCCACGGCAGGTACATGCCCCAGAGAAATGACAGCTGAGTCTCAAAGAGACATGCGTGTGCTGTGGCCACAGCAGCATTAGTCACACTGTCCCCAAGGTGGAGTCAATCCAAACGTCAGCAGACAGAAGGACAAATAAAATGCACCATGTACACACATTAGAATATTGTTCAGCCTTAACAAGCAGTGAGTGTTTTGCTAAGAGACGGGGTCTCCCTCTGTTGTACCTCCCAGGTGGTAACTTGGCATTCAGAAGGCGCTCAAGAAATGCTTATTCCCATGGATAAATGCATGAAGGAATGGATGGCTACATCAGGGAGAAAGGGGCTCAGACACTGATGGCCAGAGTGACAAATTACAGGGACAAAAAGAGGAAGGCATTATAAGGAACTCAACTCTATAGAAAAAAAAAAATAACCCGATTGAAAAATGGACACAGGATCTGAACAGACATTTCTCGAAAGAAGACATACAAACGGCCAACAGGCATGTGGAAAAAACGCTCAACATCATTAGTCACGGAAGAATGCAAATCAAATCTACAGTGAGAAGTCATCTCACCCCAGCTAGAATGGCTGTTCTCAAAAGGACAAGGGACAGTAGATGTTGGGAGGTGGCAGAGACAGGGGACCCTTGTACAATGTTGGTGGGAAGGTGAATTAGTGCGGCCACTGTGGGGAACAGTGTGGAGGCTCCTCAAAAAACTAAAAATAGGACTTCCATATGACCAGCAACCCCACCGCTGGGGATATACACAAAACAAAGGAGATCGGCACCTGGAAGAGGTACCAGCACCCGCATGTTACTGCAGTGTTAGCCACGGTAGCCAAGGTGTGGCATCAGCCTAAGTGCCCATCAGGGGACCATGGGTACAGAAAATGCAGTGTATACACAATGCAATACTACGCAGCCATGGAAACAATGCGGTCCTGTCACTTGCAACAACATGGGTGGAGCTGGGAACGTTACGTCATGCAAAATAAGCCGGACACAGACACAGACAGACAAATAGCGAATGTCTCACTCGCTTGTGAGCTAAGAAAAAGTTGATTTCCTGGAGACCAAGAGTAGAGTGAGGGTTATCAGCAGCTGGGGAGGGGCGGGGGAGGGAGGGACACAGCGGGGATGGTTGACGGGCACGAAAATACAGCTAGATAGAAGGAAGAAGAGCTGCTATTTGGTAGCACAATACGGTGACTATAATTAATACTAATTTATTGCATATTTTAAAACAACAGGTAAAATTGGAATTTTCTCAACACAAATAAATGATAAATGCTTAAGGTGATGGATTCCCCAATTGCCCTGATGTGATCACCACCCGCTGTGTGCCTGCATCAAACATCACATGTACCCCACAAATATATACAATGATTATGGACTCATGATAATTAAAAAAAAAATTTAAAGAGGGTGGCAACAGAATATGGTGGAGTCCGTGGAACCAGCTTGCTTGGGTCTGGATGCCTTGATCTATCAGCTGCGCCTTCCACATGCCTCCAGGGAAAGCTACCGCCTTCTACATGCCTCCATGTGTTCATCTGCAAAATGGGCGCATTGGTGCCCACCTTGCAGGGCTGATGTGAGAACTAAATTAGTCTATACAAAACGGAACTCTGGGAGCAGGGGCAGACCCAGAATGTGCACTGAACAAGCCGTGGGTCCTGCTCCCACCCCACTGCCTACGTCCTGGGCGACCCGGGGCCAGTCTGGGAACATCTGTGGGCCGTGACAGCCTCCCTGTGGGCCCACAAGGGCACAGCACATGTCAGCTGTGACTGGGGAGGGCTTCAGGCAGATTACTTCACCTCCCCTTAGCTTAGACCCTCCTTCCCTAAAAGTGGGTATAATCCTAGCACCACCCTTAAAAATTGTGAGGATCAAATAGATAATGAGTAGAAAGTACCTGACCCTGTGCCTGGCACAGAGCAAGTGTTTGGAGACAGTCGTTGGGGACGTCATGTAGTGAACCAGAGGGACAGGCTGCCCGTGCACGCAGCGAGAACTGGCTCGGGGAAGACCTGGGGTGGAGGCGAGGGAGGGGAGGAGACGGGGGAGAGGGAAGCCCACGGCCGGATGTACTAATATTTCCGTTATCTGTGCAGATCTCAGGGTGTCGGCCAGTCAAGTCCACGGTCAGGGTGCCAGAGCCCAGAGACGGAGGAGGCGGCAGAGGACAGGTGAGACGGAGGATGTGAGGACAAGCACCCCGCAGGGGGACTTTGGCGTCTCTTTTCCTCTTGCCGACTGAATCCGATCAGTTCATCAAACCTGTTGACGTCAGCTCTGGTTGTAATCGTTGCCTGGCGTTAGCCGACATCTGTAATTTAAGAGCCACATTCTGGAAAGACGCACCCAAAGGCCGATTTCCCCTCGAGGTAAACACGGGTGTTAGACCGTGAGAACCCAGGTCTCGGTTACCTCCCGCCTTCCTCATGTTCCCCATCACGCGTGTCCTCCGTGTCTCCCTGCCTCCCATTTCTCCTCTCTCATCGTGCTTCTTCCTGTCTTTCCCTCTCATTTGGCTCTTGAAAAGTTTGGAGCAAAAATGTATCGTTCAATTTTAGCAACTACCTTTCCCAATCAGCTAAAAGATACTGTCACTCCTCCTCGTGATTATTAATTTGTTACTTATCATTACAGTTGCTATTTCACATGTGATTTAACATTGTAAGCTATCTTGAGCTTTTTCCGGAATGAGGCAAATATAAAGAAACAATAGATTATTATTGAATGCAATACAGCTTATTAAACGTAGAAAGAGAGAGAGAAAGAGAAGAAGGGAGGGAGAGGGAGGGAGGGAGGGAAATCCAGCCATGATATGAACTTCACACAATTTTTATTCTTCCCCTAAAGTTACAGCTTTTAAAACATTGTTGATAAACTAAGGATTCAGGATATGTCCCGTGAGGTCTTTCTCTATTAAGAAATTCTATGACCTTCTTGAAACCAAAGGTTTTGAAACACCCAAACATAAAAGTTGATGGAAGGTGTTATTATTTGATGAAGGTGGCCACAGTTCAAGTGTAATAGAATTTCAGTCCTGCAGGGCAGGTTCCGGGCCAGCAGAGCCCGCTCGCCCTCGCGCTCTCCTCGCCCTGCACCGCGGGGCGCGAGCTGAAGGGAGGTATCGACTGAGACCTTCTGACGAACCCCCAGACGCTCCGCAGGCCACAGCCGAGCGAGACAGCTGCAGAATCGATTCCCAGCCCCGGGGGCCAAAGAAACACCAGTGGAGGGAGCTTGTTTTATTTTGTGTTTCTAATTATTGTGCAACTCAGAGGGGGAACTAGATGACCATATGAACATTTTCTCAAATAAAAGGCAAAATCTAATCAATGCAAATAACCAGACACCGTGTAGAAAGTGTCTGAAATACGCATGAGGTCGAGTGGGAAAGGCCCCTCTGCCCACCCAGACTCCCACCTCGCACAGCCCATGGGGAGGGCAGAGCCTGCCCAGCCTCAGAGGTTGCCCAGCCACGACCACGTGCACCGCTCAGGACTCACCCTGCCTGGACCGCGCAGCATCATTGATTTTGCAGAGGCAGAAAAGCAAAACCTCAGCAAAACAAAGAGCTCCATACCTTTAATTCCTTACTGTTAAACACCGGGGATTTTACCCAGACTGCAGACAGAGGAAAAGGAGATCTTTCCTCGGAAGCGCAGAGGGACGGCCACAGTGTGGGGAGGAGAAACCATCCTCATAGGACATACTCTTTCCCCCCAGACAGCAGCGCCCTGAGGTCAGCAGCCCCTTGCTGCACCTGTCCACCTCGACGGCCCCCAGGCACGGCCCCCACGGCAACCTTGGGGGCGCCGTCCACATGGCCACGTGTGGATGTGCAGGACACGGCCTGGACGGCCTCGTGTGGCGGCTCAACACCACCGGCCGGTAAAACCAACCCACACTTACACTTTTGTTTAACAGCATTTATTAATGACATCACCCATTCTGCACGAGATGCTGTACTAGTGTTGTGGGAAAAATAACTTCCCCAATTCTAGGAGTTTACAGCCGTAAATTCAAAAGCAATAAGGCATGTGTAAGTAATACATGTCAGAATTTGAGCAGGACAAACAATGAAGAAATCCCAAAGAGGAATTCGGAAGAAGGAGCGGATGAAATGCTCCGGGAACGCGTCGGAGCCCCGGTGAGGGCACCTCCCGCAGGCCAGCCCGGGAGCGGGTGGACCAGGGTCTCACTACAGCCTCTCCCCTGGCACAGCAAACGCCTCTGAGCTTTGAGTTCTTCGCCCATAAGAGGAGGAAAAGCAGGAGTGACCACTCTACAGAGCAGCCGTGAGGGCTGAGAGGGACGGTGCACGGGAAGTGTCCTCACACCTGACAAATGCCGATCCATGTCATTGTCGTCATGCTGTTACTACGAGTCCTACCCGTGACCCCAGACACTCTCCTCGAAGGAGGTGGCATTCGACCTCGGGCTCGAAGGCTGAGCAGGACTCAGACGGGTCCGGGGAGAAGAAGGGACGCCCCGGATGCAGGAGCTGCAGCCGCAGAGGCTTGGCGGCCGGAACGTCACGGTGCGGCAGGTGCTCCGAGTCGAACTGCAGGAACCCAGGCTGGAAAGGCGAGGCGAGCCCTGCCCGGTAGGGCCTCGCCCTTCGTGTGAGCTCAGGTGAAGAGCTCTGTACTCTCGGGAGAGCGGAGCTGCCCAGGACTGCTGGACGGGGACGTCTCCCAGGCTAGCACCGTGCAGGGACCCGGCTAGGAGCCGGCCGTGGGGGCAGGAAGACGGGTGGTCTGGGGAGACATCTGAGGCCTCCCCTGGACCCTCAGAGCAACTCAGAGGCAGCCCTGCCTGCAGGGGGTTCACGGTGCTGCCAGAAAGGGGCCACCTAAGCAAAGGCGCCAGAACCACCCAGAACCACCCAGCACCAGCATGGGCCATCAGCACCGCAGGGCTGTGGGCTCTGGAAAGGATTAGTCACCATGCACCAAGCCCCGAGGAGGCCCCCCCAGGTGGAGACAGCCCACTGGCAGTGCCAGAGAGGGTGAGGAGACCTCCCCTCGCCAGTCCCCACCACCCCACAGACACACACACACACACACACACACACACACACAGTTACCGGGCGTCTGTCTCACACAGGTGCGGCGGCTGCCGCGGGGAGTGAGATGAGGTCCCTGCTTCACAAAACCCACGAGCCCCGGAGGGAAGCCGGGGAGACACACTGACGCACATAAACAAGGGAGAAGTCGTCTGACAGTGATCACAGCAGGACGCCACGGAGCCACGGGGACCGAGGACACAGCCACGGCAGGCCCCGCCCCCTCGCCTCTCTGGACTGCGGCGTCCACGAGCATCTGCTCCTCGGAGCGCTTTGCCCTACGACAGCCAGAGCCGCTCAGCTCCCCCTGCCTGTGCTGTAAGGACCCCAACCCCGCGCACCTCTAGGACGTGAGACCAGCCCCGCCAGACCACTGCTCCTCTCCGCCGGCCCAGCAGCAGCCGGCCCAGAAGGTGGGTCCCGAACGGGGTCGGGAGAAGGACCACGGTCCAGGTCCAGCTCACATCCTGGAGTGGACTTGCCGGGAGTCGCCCTTTAATCTACTTATATTTTTTCCTTTCTTGTCCTCCCCACCCCCATTTTTTTCTTTCTCTTTTATGTCGGTCAGGTAACGTGGTTTGAGGGAGGCATGTCTCACACGAGCACGTGAAAACCCAGTCATCACGCACGTAAACCACAAAAGGACCTTAACTGGCTTGTTGAGGGGAGATTGAGTCGTCGCCGTCTGGGAACTGCAGATCTGGACGGACACACGGCACAAGCTGCAGACCCAGCCCTTCCCCTGCCGTGTCCTGGCCCAAACCATTCGCACCCGGGTCTCAGTGTGGGGAACAGGGACTTCCTACCGGCCGATTCCCTCCCTCATTCTATAGACGAGGAAAGGGAGGCAGAACTTGGCCGAGAAAACTGGCCTTGGGACTCCGTTTTCTTTAAGATTTAGGAAACTAATCTCCTCCTCACCCCAGAGAAGGTGCAGAACTAGACACCCGGGGTCGGGCCAGGCCACAGCTTTGCCGCAGACCCGGCTGAGAGGACAGGTCGGCCAGGCGGGGCGGAAGGGGCAGGGTCCAGGCACCTGCCGGCTCCTGCTCCGTCGAGTGTGCACAGCTGCCACTTCCTTCCGGGAAGTGGATTTCTGGAGTGGACAGCTCGCTCCTGCTTGCATGGAAAGCCGAGTGCACGGCCACGTTAAGCCACAGCGGGTCTGGGCTCCCCCATCACAGAGTCATTCCTGATCCTGCCCCTTCCGCTGCGGAACACGCTCAGAGTGTCCCTCGTCCCAACACAGATCGCCCCAAAGTCACACGTACTCAGCAAATCGAGCACTCTGCAATCAAGTGCAAATTCCAAGCAAGGAAGAGCTGAGTCACAGCTACACTGCAGTTAATTTGAAATGTTCGTTTCTTATATAATGCAAAACATGCTGAGCAGAGACACAAAGACCAAAGAGATTCTCCTTGTTTCTCCAAACAGGCTGAAAATCTCGGGGTGGCTGCGCACACCTTTCGACCAACACCCGGCGTCAGTGAAGTGGAGCCATGTCACTTCCTGTTCTCTGCCCGATACCAGTGTCAACGGGAGGCGAGACGGTGACGCGGCCAGGAAAGGAGCGAGAGGCAGGCAACGTGGCCCCAGCCTCTTCCCACAGAGCTGCAGGACTCAAATCACTGGGCTCAAAGCAGCCAGCACCGTCCCTCACAGGCAAAAAAACATAGAGAAAAAGGGAAAGGAAAGGAAAAGAAAGAGAGAGAGAGAGGGAGAGAAAGAGAGGAGAGGAGACAAGAGGAGGGGAGGGGAGGGGAGGGGAGGGGAGGGGAGGGGAGGGGAAGAGAAACAGTAGCTTAGAGAAAGGCGATGTCCCCCAAATCCCGGCATCAGATCAGCCTCGGGAGGAGAAGGCATCCTCCTTCCTGTGACTTTGACCCAGCAGCGAAAGACACAAGCCCCTCAGACGTCCTTTCCAAGCCACCAACAAGACAGTGGGGCCCAGGGACACAGTGCGGAGGCTGGCTACCCCACCCCCACCCTGCCCAGATGTCAGGTGCGCCTCCCGCCACCCCATCCCAGGGTGCTCCGGCCTCCCGAGCTCTGCAGGCGGCCAAAGGGACAGGCAGACTGGGGACCCGCGGGTGTGGAGGGACAGCGGCTGCCTCCCGCCCGGGCTGCCTGTTAAACCCTGTGCTTTTATGGCTCCTTCAACTGTGGGTGGACGGAGCCTCGGAGGCCAATGTCACGGGCACAAAAGCTTCAGGGAAGACAAAGAGACTTCAATGTCATTCTCGACACGGGAACGGAAAGATATATGGGCCTCCTGTGACAGGCCGCGGGCAATTGGAGCCGGGGACTTGGGCTGCGGAGGAGCGGCTATCACCCGAGAATAAATCTGAGCGAGCCGCAGAGCAATCACTTTGGATTAGGGCCACTTTGCCAGGGCCAGGAGGAACAAAGGCCGTTCCCAAAGCCCAGGGAATGGATATCAGCTGTTTTTCCTGACGAGCGCGGCCTCTCAGAGGGAGCCAGCCGGCTGTGCACGCACTCACGCGCCAGGTAGCACCGCTGCCCGTCCCCTGCGGGCTCCGTCCCCTGTCACCTCCAATATTCAGTCCTCCCGGGTCCCTGAGCACAGGGCCTGCCCTCTGCAATTGCAGACCCCTTCGCCCAGAGCCATCCGCCCCGGGGTGGGGAGAGGAGGAAAACCAGCCTGAGATTGTCTCCCCAGCCTGGCTTCACTGCTCACTGGGGCAAATGACCCCCAGCCTGGAGTTTTCTGTTCATGTTTCCGTTTTTCCGAAATCACCACGTACTGTTTCCAAACAAGAGCTTGTTGTGGCTGCTCTGTTCCCTCAGTAGTTCCCTGGGATCCACCGAGTTGCTGCGTGTATCGGCAGTTCATTCCCTTTGATTTTTCAGTGGTATGCCACGGTGTGGATGTGCCACCCCGTGTGACCACACGCCACTGAAGGACACTGGGTTTTTTCCGGTTTTTGTTTATTACAAATAAAGCTGCTATGACCGTTCATACACAGACTTTGTCATGAACATAAGTTTTCATTTCTCTGGGGTAAATTCTCATGAAGGTGTCAGCTGCAGAATGACGAGGTTCATAAATTTGGAGAGGAGGGTTTTATTTCTCTGTGGGGTGCAGCCTGCAGGCGCCAGAAGCCAACGCGCTTCAGGCGGAAGCCAAGGGCAGGCACCGGGAGGGAGGGTGAAGGGGACAGGATTTGCTCTGGGAGGTGGCCAAATAGACATGGTTAACGAGCTCCAGGAGAGGAGAACCGGGCGTGTGCACAGCTGAGCTTCGTGCCTCTTCGTGGGACGCAAACTCTAGAACTGGTGGCGACAGCACGGTCTGAGGGTGCAGTTCTGGGCCCTCTGATGTCAGCAGGGTGAAGCAGAGCACACGAGGCCCCCTGTGCATGGCCTCTGTGGACTGGGCAAGACCACCCCATGGCCGGTGGTCTCTTATCAGGAAGGAACATGCTGGTCGGTTGTGCCGGAACCAGGGAAAAGGGAGGCGCAGTGGTGGGTTGGTTGAAGTCGCTGGCGGAGCGAGTCTTCCCCAGGGGGGCTCCGTCCAGCCCTCAGGGAAGAAGGCCCCACGCGGTTATTCAGGGCGGGTGTAACGAGGTGTCAGACCTCCGTCCTGTCGTGGCTGGGCCTTCAATTTTTAAGGTTTCTCTGGGTCCCCTTGGCCAAGAGGGAATCCATTCACTTGCTTGGTGGGCTTAGCATTACATCGTTATTTCTCAGATGCAATTGCTGGGTCATATGGTAGTTGCATGTTTAGTTTTTTTAGGAAACTGCTGCTCTGTTTTCCAGAGTAGCTGCACCATTGTACAGTCTCGCCAGCAGTGAATGAGTGACCCAGTTTCTCTGATCCTCACCGGCAGCTGTTACTGTCATGTTTCGATGTCACAGGTGCCGGAAGGTGTGCAGTGATACCTCACTGTGGTCTAATTTGCATTCTCCTCGAGGTTCATCATGCCGGGTATCTTTGCATGGACTTGTTTACCATCTGTTAACCTCTTCAGCGAAATGTCGGTTCACGTATTTTGCTTATTTTCTAACTGGATTGGTTGGTTTTTTATGTTGTTTTGTTCTTTACTTGATCTTAAATATTTAAGTCCTTTCTCAGACGTGTGGTTTGCAAACATTTCCTTCCAGTCTTTCACTTGTTTTTCATGATTTTAACAGAGAAAAGTTTTAAGTTTTGATGAAGTCCAATTCAACTGCATAAGAAAAGGATAATACTTCATAACCAAGTGAGATTTATCCTAGGAGTGCCAATGTTGTTCAACATATGAAAACCAATTAATGTAATACACCATATTAATAGAATGAAGAAAAACACATGATCATCTCAATTGACACAGAGAAAAAACAATTGACAAAATCCAACACCCTTTCGTAATAAATGCACTCAAAAAGTTGGGAACAGAAATGGACTTTCTCAAGATGATTAAGGGCATGGGTAAAAAATCCACAGCTAATCTCACACTCAGTGGCCAAAAACTGAAAGCTTTCCCTGGATATCAGGAGCAAAACAAGCATGCTTACTTTAGCCACTTCTATTCAATGTTTTAGTAGAAGTTCTAGCCAGAGAAATTAGGCAAGAAAGAAATAAAAAGCATACAAACCGGAGAGGAGGAAGCAAAACTATGTTAATAGTTGATATAATCATATATGCAGAAAATCTTAAAGATTTTCCACAAAAAAATTATGAAAGCCAATAAACAAATTGAGCAAAGTTTCATGACACAAGATCAACCCAAAATTCAGTTGTGTCTCTATACAACAAACAGTTCAGAAAGGAAATAAAGAAAACAATTCCATTTATAATAGCATGAAAATAAAATATTTAAAAATAAATTTAACCAAGGAGGTACAAGACTTGTACACTAAAAACTATAAAACAATTTTGAAAGAAATTAAAGAAGACCTAGATAGACAGGAAAACATCTCATGTTCATGGATTGGAAAACACAATATTGTAAAGGTAGCAACACTCCCCAAAGCCATCTACAGAATCAGTACAACTTCTATCAAAATGTCAATAACATTTTTTGGCAGAAATAGAAAATCTGATTCTAAAATTGATAGAGAATTTCAAGGGGCCCTGAGTAGCTAAAACAATCTTGAAGAAGAACAAAGTGTGAATATTCATACTCCTGATTTCAACTTACTTCAAAACTACAGTAATCAAACAATTGGTATGAGATAAGAATAGACCTATAGACTAATGGAATTGAACTGAAAGTACAGAAATAAACCCATCTATCTATGACTAATTTTTGACAAGGGTGTCAAGACCCCTAATGGGAAAGTATAGTCTCTTCAACAAATGATGAGAACAGAGACAGACAGAGATGGAGAGACAGAGAGAGAACCACAGAGTGTTTAGGTTCATTCATTTTAACTACTGTAAAACTATCCTCTCAATAGTTATATAACCATGATCCATTTGCCTATCATATAATATATAATATTGCCTCTCATATAATATATTATATATCATATAATATGTAACCATTATCCATTTTTCTATCAGTGGCCGTCTAGACTGTGTCAATTTTTTGTGATTATAAGCAATTCTGCAATACACAATTGTATGCATGTTTTCTTGTGCACATGCCTAAGAGTGTTCCTGGGGGTACAAACCTAGAAGACGATCACTGAGTTGTCACTATTGGGCATTGCCAAACTCATCCCCAAGCAGCCGTTCTAAGTTCTACCCTACCAACAGTCTTGGGTGGCTCCCAACATAAACTCCCACTTTGGCTGCACTCCTTGTTCTCTGAGCACCAGCCACCTGGCCACATCATCCCTATGCATTCTGTTTCTCATACAGGCGGGGAAATCCAGACCTCTTAAGCGGATCTTCCTACCCTTCCCTTCAGCTCTACCATCCTGGAAATGATTTAACTTTTTATAACCAAGTGTCTGCTATGGATCCCTGCCTATCTAAGCATGTTGGCAAATATTTATTTTATTTTATGTTATCAAACTTATTGATGAAATGTTATCATTTTGTTTTATTAAATGTTATTCTTTAAGTTGATTTATTTAGGCATCTCTTTTTCTGACCTCTCTACCGATAATTCCGCAGTTTATATAACAAATGCTTGTTTAGTGCTGCTACGTGCCAGGTGCTGCTCTGGACAACGGGACGGCAGATGACAAAGACAAAGTTCCTGCCAACATGCGGCTTTTGATTTAGTGGGGTACATAGATAACAAAAAAAAAAAAATCAAATAAATCAATAATGCAATTTCAGGTAGTGATAAGTGCTACGAATGAAGATAAAAGAGGGCGAGTACCGAGAGAATGACCAGGACTCCAGACAGGGCATCTCCCTAAGGAGACGGTGCCGAGCCAGTCGGTTCAGGTGAACTGAAGAAACAAGCCGTAGACAGACAGGAGAGAACTTTGGGGGCAGAGGCAACAGCCAGAGGAAAGAGTCTAAGGCACAGAACAGGCTTGGCAAAGTCAAGGAGCACAAAGAAGGCCAAACGGCAGACAGACAGACGGAGGGGAGGCAGGCAGGCAGGCGCGGGTGCCGGGCTGTGAGCCCTGGGACATGTTGGCCTAAGGAAGACGTGGGCAGCAGAACGATGTGATCAGAAACACGACCTGAAAGGTTGCTGTGCTCTGTAGAGGACACACTGGCAAAGGCAGCACAGGAGAAGCCATCTGAAGAGCACCTGGGGACGTGGGCATCACCCAGACGAGAGACAGTGACAGCTCGGACTGGGGAGTCAGCGGAGGGAACTGCGGAGTGGTCAGATGCGGGACGTCCTTGGGAGGGAGCTCAGACAGAACCTATCGATGGAGTCACTGAATCTCTGACTCCCTTCTAGAATTCCTGGTTTTCTAGGATGATTGCCTTCCAGGGAAAAATGGATCCTGAGGAGTCTCTGGTCTGGACCCGGTCAGTGCTCGCTGCTCCTCCTGGCGCTGCCCCACGAGCCTCCACAACGTACATGCTCAGCTCGTCTGCTTCTGTCCCTGGGCCCCCAAGACAAGTCTCAGCTTGAGGGGACATGGACGAGCTTGTCCTCAGGGGCCGTTGTCAGTCCCACCTACCCCTGAGTCCTGTGGGGCCACATCTCCCAGGGCCCCCACGCACTCCTGCTCTCCCTCCGCTGAGCCTGCCCCACACTCGGCGCAAGGTTTCTCTCCCTCTACAGAACCCCCAGCCAGCGATTAACACAGAAACCTGCTCTGGTTTCAGCTGTGAAATAAAAATACAATACTGAGCCCTCCCAACCAAGTGAATGACCCCCCCCCCTTGGCTACAGAGACTCCAGAAAAAAAATGTAAAATCAGGTTTCCCAGCCACGACAAGATGAAGGTTGGTCACACCTCAGTACACCCCCTTCCTCACTAACTTTTTACCAGACTCTTTCCTAAGAGTTGAACAAAAACCAGCCCTGACAGAACAAGGGACAGAAGAGGCATTCTTCTGCTAACATCGAACAGCCACTGGATGCCCCAGCCAGGCTCGCCTCCTCTTGACAGTTTCGCCATAGCAGTTACCCGGTTTCACGATGCACTCCTTCCTGGTAGATAACCACCAGCCACGGACCGATTCTGGCTGGATTACAGCAGCCGTGCACAAAGCACCTTCATGCTCTCTGCTTCACCTTTTGACACATAGAGCCTAATTTAAATGCGTTTTAACGTTAAGTCTCCAACTCAAAGTGAACAGGAGACATGTGGATCGTGCATGTTTGCTTACTACACATGCATACAATCCCCCTCATGAATATTCACAGCTTCTCTTGAAACCTGTTGAATATGTATGTTTAGCCAACCTGTTCAGCATAACTCTCCTGCCCTAACCTTCCTCCTTTGAAACGGCTGCTTTTGGTCTTTGCCAGAGGCTCTGCTTCCCAGCCTGAAGTTTGTAACCCTTTTACGAAATAAAGCTCTCCTTTTCAAATTTATAGATTTCTGTGATTTTTAAGTCGACACAGCCAATGATCAACATGATCTGGAATCAATAGCCTCATTCACATGATGGGTAAAAGGTTAATTTGACCCTTTCCTGGCCAATACAGAGGTATGTGGGGGTGAGGTCGGGTTTCGGGTGATCTGATCCCCGATTCACACCACGGAAACTGGGAGCAGGACGTCCATGGCTCTTGCACAAGCTGGGCCAGCTGCTGCAGTAATGTGGTGAGGCTCCGGTAGCCACAGTGACAAGTGTGCGAGATTGCTTGGTGGTGTCTGTGTGGGCAGGGAGGGGCAGGGCAGCTCTGATACAGTCTGCTTTCCCATCTGCGCATCATTCTGGCGTGGTCTGCCCAGCGACACTGCAGCTGGGAGCATGCGATTCACCTCACGCTCTCCAGGTAAGTCACAGGCACGAGGACACGTGCTTTCTGAATCAGCAGGAACGTCTACCAGGGACAGTGGCTGGAAGTCAGGACCACAGTCTCTCAACAGGGGCTCTGGTGACACTTTAAACTCAGTAACTCTTCATAGAGTGGCTGCCTCGTGCACCGTGGGGTGCTTGGCGGCATCCCTGGCCTCCAGCCCTCATACCAGCAGCATCCCCTGCAGCCGTGATCATCAAAGACGCCTGCGGACATCGCCAACGTCACCTGTGCGGCAAAGTCTCCCCCAGTGGAGAACCACTGGCCTGGTGAGTCATTGCACCTATTGGGGTTTTTTCCTGTTGGTCCAGTTAGTCCAGAGTGGCCCTAAGCCCTCCTGCACCCCACTGAACCAGGCGAGGCTCCCGTCTTTTGTTGACAACCGTCCTCTCCTGCAACGCTGTTGCGGCCTCATACTCAACACCCCGAACGCTGTCTCCCCGAATGTGGCCTGGGACCATCTGCCTCAAACCACGGGGCCCCACCCAGGGACTTGCTCCTGCCCCGGGTCCCCCACGCTGCACACGGATGCCCGAGTCTCTGTCCAACCTCGACGGTGCTGGCTGCCTCGCTCTTTCAGAGCCCGTGGCCTGAGCCTCCCGTGCAACGTCTTTTCCGTAGAAAACTGCATGCAGGCGCGTGTTTCCAGGCCTGCGAGGAGATGCAGGCGGAGCTGGAGGTGTGGGCATTATCTCTTATTTTGCTTCTTCAAATGCTTTCGAATTAAAGGATTTCGTTTTACTCTGAAAAGTCCTCATTCCTTTTTTAAAAATGTGCGTACAAAATACACAATTGTATAAGCATAAGCCTGTTCATGAAAAAGAAATCCCCTGACAAAACCTTATTCCCTTTCAAGGGCTGTTTTTCTTAACCTTCATGCTTAATAAACATCATTTTTCAGCACAAGTGATCTCATTCGTATGGCACATTCTGAAACAAATGTGAAAGTTCTCAAGAGGTAACTTGGACGGGCAACTGGGGAGTCCCCACACAGCCTTTGAGCACCTGGGGGGTGGCCCTCTCCACCTGGAGCACAGCTTGCCCGCGATCTCAGGTGACCACAGAGTGGGACCCTCGGCACTGCGTTCCCTAGGTGGCCCGGCTTCTCAGATGACCACCTGCCTGGGGCGAGGGGGGACAGACAAAGGCAAGGTCCCCACTCTCCCCTGGGGACAGCCTCACACTCACCAGCCTCCCGGGATGAGGCGGAAGCTGGTGCACAAAGAGAAACACTTCAGCCCTGTTCCCGGGAACTCACAGCCTGGGCGAAACCATGTGTGTGTTTGGGAGCAGCTTCCTGTCCCAGAACTGTTCACCTTCACAACCCTCCTGCGTTTGAAAGGCGAACTGGCTTCATTCACCTCGGGCAGCAGCCAGGAAGGCCGAGGCAGACGGTCTGGCTCCACGGATCCGCACGGATCCGCACGGATCTGCGGAATGAGGGAGGACTTCGGAAATCCCGGAGCAGCTCTGTGCAGAGGAGGAGTGAGAGCGAGATGATGGGCTGGCGCCGGCCCCGGCACACGGTGGGAGGAGAGGAGAAGAAACTCCATGGTAGATGAAGAATTTTTAATAACCAGGATACCTATCATTCAAGTTTAGGTCGTTTGGGGAGGGCATTAATATGCTGTGTGGGTTCTCTGCCCAGTGGAGCCTCCTCCGCACACAGAGCTCTGGACGTGATGGGCTGGGGGTGTCCCCCTAGTGAGGGGCAGCTCAGAGCAGAGGCAGCACCCTCAGTGTCGGGGTGAAGACTCACGGAGAGTTGGGACGATTGGTCTGTAAGATCTGCATGGCTGAGGTGCGGTTACTTTTGGTTAAATACAGGCATATCTCAGAGATATTAGGGGTTCAATTTCAGACCACCACAATAAAGCTAATATGGCCATCAAGCAAGCCACCAGAGTTTTTGGTTCCCAGTGAGTACAAAAGTTATGTTTATACTGTACCGTAGTCTATTAAAGTGCAATAGCATCATGTCTACAAACACCAGTACACGTGTCTTCATTAAATACACTTCACTGCTAAAAAATGCTAATGATCATCTGAGGCTTCGGTGACCCCTAATCTTGTTGCTGGTGGAGGGTCCTCCCCCCACGCTGTGGCTGATGACGGATCAGGGTGGTGAAGGCTGGGGTGGCCGTGGCTATTTCTTAAAATATGACAACAGTGAACTTTGCCACATCGACTGACCCTTCCACTCACTGAAGATTTCCCTGCAGCAAGAGACGCTGTTTGACAGCATCTTACCCACAGTAGAACAGCGTTCAAAACTGGAGTGGTTTCTCTCAAACCCTGCTGCTGTATCAACTAAGTTTATGTAACAATCTAAATCCTTTGCTGTCATTTCAACGATGGTCACAGTGTCTTCTCCAGGAGTGGATTCCGTCTCAAGAAACCACTTTCTTTATTCATAAGAAGCAACTCCTTATCTGTTCAGCTGTTATCCTGAAACTGCAGCAATTCAGTCCCATCTTCAGGCTCCACGTCTGACTCTAGTTCTCCTGCTGTTTCCACCACGCCTGCAGTGACTCCCTGCACTGAAGTCTTGAATCCCTCAGAGTCATGATGAGGGTTGGAATTACCTTCTTCCAGACTCCTGTTAATGTTGATACTTTGACCTTCTCTCGTGAATCACAAATGTTCTCAATGGCATCTAGAAAGGTGCGTCCTTCCCAGAATGTTTTCAGTGTATTTTGCCCAAGTTAATCAGAGGAACCACCGCCTGTGGCAACTGGAGCCTTGCAAAGCGTATTTCTTCAGTGATGAGCCTTGAAAGTTGAAATCACTCCTTCATCCCTGGGCTTCAGAATGGGCACTGTGTTCACGGGCATGAAAACAACATTCATCTCCTTGTACGTCTCCACCAGAGCTCTTGGGTGACAGGTGCATTGCTAGTGAGTAGTAATATTTTGAAAGCAATCTATTTTCTGAACAGTAGGGCTCAACAGTGGGCTTAAGATAGTGACCCGTGCTGTGAACAGACGTGCTGTCATCCGGGCTTTGTGTTCCATTTACAGAGCACGGTCAGAGCGGGTTTAGCGTAACTCTAAAGGGCCGTTGGGTTTTCAGAACAGCAAATGAGCAGTGGCTTCAACTCGAAGTCACAAACTGCATTAGCCCTGACAAGAGAGTCAGCCTGTCCTTTGAGGCTTTGATTCCGGCACTGACTTCTCCTCTTTAGCTATGAAAGTCCTACACGGCATTTTCTTCCACTAGAAGCTGTTCCATCTGCATGGACCATCTGTGGTTTAGTGCGGCCGCCTTCATCAACGATCTGGATAACTCGCTGCAGCGTCTACACCAGCACCTGCTTCACTTTGCACTTGTACGTTGTGGAGACGGCTTCTGTCCTTAAACCTCAGGAACCAGCCCCTGCTGGCGTCAGACTTTCCTTCTGCAGCTTCCTCGCCTCTCTCAGCCTCCAGAGAACTGAAGAGCCAGGGCCCTGCTCTGGACTAGGCTCTGGCTGGGGGACACGGTGGCCGGTCTGATCGTCTAACCAGACCAATGCTTTCTCCTCGTCAGCACTGAGGCTGTTTTCCTTTATTACTTGCGTGTTCACTGGGGTAACACTTTTAATTTCCTTCAAAAACTTTTTTTTTTTTTTTTTTTTGACAGCTTGGCTGACCGATGCGGGAGACCCAGCCTCTGCCCTAGAAGTCTCCAATCCCGCACGCTCAGGAGGGGACGCGGCGGCCCCCAGCGGGAGAAGGTGGCCTCCCTGGCCTTGGCTGACAAGGCCTGGAGGACGAGCTTCTGCTTCACCTCGTCACCGTGCGGCCCCGCTGCCGGCTGCTGGCGTGCACACCAGCCGTTCCCTCCATGTGGAGTAACCTCGTCCTCGTGTCTCTTCCTGAAGCAGCTACGGCGTAATGATGTCATGTATTTAAGCCTGATAAACATAATTACTATCAACATTTAATTGATTCTTGATTACAATCAATTATATTTCTGAAACAATCAAGCATCCTACAATTAAAAATAATTGATTCATTAGCACACCCCCTTACTTGACAATTACACAAATGCATTATTTATGTAATTAGACACATTTACAGTTCATTATTCCACATTTTATGCTATTGTTACAAAGCTACTAAACTCTCCAGCTTACTTTTTAATCTTCCTTTGGCTGATACTGACATAGAACACCAAGCTTATTCAAATGGATCCAGCTAAGAATTGGAAGTTACCTAAAGCAGTACAATTAAGTTATAAATCAAAAGCCTGAATAACATGTCAATTCGAAAACAATAATTAACTAATTTACCTCCCGTATTTCCCGAGGAGGATGTGAGGGCCCATGTTAGTTTGGATCCGACAATGTATTTTACCAGTTAAGCAGAATAATTGCTTCATGGAGACAAAAAGCTTCTCCATGTGGAGTTGGGTCGGGGGCAGGAAAGAAACACCACCAGCCACTCGGGGCTATGGGCTCCGGCCCAGCACGGGGCAGAATCTCCCTTTGACTCTTCTTCACTCCTCCCTGCAGGGCCTCTGGCCTTGTCCCCCACGTGGGAGAGTCTTTCTGTCCAGTGAGTCGTCACCAACTGTCACTGACAGCAAACTCCAAGGAATTCCCTGTTCCCCAAATGCCCATTCTCCCGTCTCTGCCAATAACCCCGGCCCCACCGAGTTCTCCTCTCAAAACAGAATTGCCACATGGATTTTTCTTGTTCCCTCCCAAATTCTATGGCATGACAATAAAAGTTCACCAAGTACATGAATCTCCATAGAGCTAAGGAATGAGAACTGGAGCCACAAGCAGGCGTGCTTCTGTAAGCCAGGGAGTGATGGCATCACGTGACAGCACGCAGAGCAGACGAGTGACGCGCCATGTGCACACCTGAGAGGGCGGGGCGGGGGTGGAGGCCGAGCTGCGGCCGCTGGGCTGAAAGCTGGTCAGTTAATCGAAGGAAGGTCTCCGCAGTCCCCAAACCACCCCCTCCCTCCCACAGAGTCCCTCAAACCAAAGAGCTAAAGAAGTAGAACCAAGCTCAGAGGAAGACGGGAGTCTCCCGCCAGGGGTTGGCACCTAAAGAGAGAAACAGAGTAGAGACTGTGCTAAGTCCAGACCTTCACGACAGACAGGTGAGAGGGAAGGTGGGGAGGGAGGTGGGAAATGCTTCCGGGAGGGAAGTGTTTTCAAATACACCAGGACGTGGCATCGTTCAGGCAGGGTGTTCCCGGTCTGCCATCAGACCCGGCCTGTCGATCAGTTAGCCCACCCTCTCCATGGCGGCTGTGGCCGACCCTCCCTCAAAAGAAAGTCCTGCTGGGAAATAGACATTAACACGTGTAGAAGAAACCCATGAAACCCACCTGTATGATTTGATCTAGTTTTTCAATTATAAATACGAAAGCACAACCAAGGGCCATCAGATATTGAAAGAAGATCAACAGCACAAAAGACAAAAACCAAGATAAACAGATTCCACCAGAGGAGAAAAGAAAAGGATAATTCAGAAAACAGAAGGTACCTTTTAAAAATTACTTAGTAAAAAATATGACATGGTACTGCGTCCAGTGAAGACAGGATGCTGCGAAAATGAGCAAAGAGAGAACGTGAACATTTCAGTGCCAAAGTGAGTAACTCTGAGAAGATTTGAAAAATAAAATAATCAAAGATTATGTAGCTGAAGACTGAATTCATTTTCTAAAAGACAGAGCTGAAAAAAATTCAAAACGTAAAGAGAAAAACGTTCTAGAAACTATGAGGAAAAAGTCAAGACACAAAGGATCAAGCTGGAGTGTCCTTCAATGCGTGTCACATAAAGAGAACAGCAAGGAAGGAGGTCATGAAATATTTTCTAAAGAATAGGATAAAATTTGTAAGAGTTGAAGGAAAGCATGAAACATTAGCTTGTGAAAGTCTACACAAGTGCCTGAAAGGATGAAAAAAAGAGTATCCACACTTACATATACCCTGTGGTGAATTTCAAGATTTCAGGGATAAAAGTTCCATAAATAAATCATAATACAACTGTAAATGAAATGCTATGTAGCTGCAAAATAAATAAAAAACATTAATACATTAAGTTATCTGAGACATATTAAATTTTAAAAGCCATAAGTAGCATTATGTGTGTGATGTGCCTATTACATAACAATAGCTGAAAGTCTATGCACACGTTGTGTATGGCATGTTTGCTACAGACTCATGAAGACCCTCTGGAAAGATACGTGAAAAAACCAGTGATCAGGGTCGCTAGGTGTGGGGCGAGATGGTAGTGAGCAGATGGAGATAAGATTGAAGGAGACTGCATATTTCTTAACATAGCTTTGATTCTTAATTTTTGAACTATTTAAAAAGTATCTCAAGAATGGAAAAACAAGCACCACATGTACTCACCAGCAAATTGGTTTCCCTGATCATCACCTAAGTGCACATTTGGGAATGACACCAACTGGGTATCGGACTGAGGTGGGGGCTGGGGGGAGGGGATGGGTGTGTACCTACTTGATGAATGCATGCGCACTGTCTGGGGAATGGACACGCTTGAAGTTCTGACTAGGGGGGATGGGGTGGGGGAGGGGATGCGTGCATACCTACGTGATGAGTGCGTTGTGCACTGTCTAGGGAATGGTCACACTTGAATGTGCTGACTTGGGGGGATGGGGGTGGGGGGAGGGGATGGGGGTATAACTACATGATGAGCTCGTTGCGCACTATCTGGGGAATGGACACTCTTGAAGCTCTGACTCAGGGGGATGGGTGGGACATGGGCAATATACATAGCCTGAACTTTTGTACCTCCATAATAAGCTGAAATTAGAAAAAAAATAAAAATAAAATAAAATTACTACAGCCCCCCCAAAAAATAAATAAATAAATAAATAAAAGTTATTTGCTACCAAAAATTACATTTAAAAAGTTACTACAATAAAGGTGCATTTGTCCTTCACGTTGCAGGTAGCCTGGGAGTTGCCACTTGGTGTCACCACGTTTGCCCTCACACTGGGGTCCAGGCCACTATCTGGAGCATGGGCAGACGCAGGGACAGAGAGAATTCGTAGAAACATAGTGAAGCACTCGTTGTCTCTTAAATGTCCACCCAGAAATGACAGGTACCATTTCTGCTCACATTTTCTTGACCAACTCACATGGACAAGCCTGACTTCAGGGGCAGGGAGGTGGAATCCCCTTGCAGAAAGGACACTGGGAATGAGTGAACAGTAACACACCCTACCACATTAGTCCACTAACCCAAATGCTGCAAACACTATGGCCATATGAGAGAAAGAGGAAAAAGAGCACTCAGGATTTCTGTAGAAAACACAAATTTCAAGCAGCATCTGTTTCAAACTCTGTAAAATTCAAGAAAATGTGGGTGCTATTTCTTTATCTTCAAAACTAAGTAATGAAATACTTTGGGGTATGTTTAAAATTCCAAAATAAGATTCTTGCCAAGTAAAACTTTTTTTAATGTGGAAAAATGAAGGAGAAATAAAGACATTCCCAGATAAATAAAAATGGAAAGAACTCATTGCTGCCAGACATGTCCTACAAGAAGGAAGTAGAGGACATCCTTCAGGCTGAAGTAAAAGGGCACTAGACAGTAAGTGAAATCTGTGTGAAGGAATAAAGAACAACAGTAAAAGTAACTACTTTTTTAAAAAATAAACATAAGTGTATTTTTGTTTGTAATTTTAATCTGATATAAAGGCTAATTGAATAAAGTAATAATTATAAAACTCTGTTGAAGGGCTTATACATACAAACATGAAATTTATATGAAATAATAGCACAATGAAAGGGATATGGAATGGAGCTACATAGGAACAAAGTTTTTACATATTACTGAAATAATTTGGTATTAATATTAACTAGATTATTATAAATTAAGGTGTTCATTTTAATCACAATGGCAACCAATATGTATAATAAACAAAGGTATTAAAATGGTACACTACAAAATATCTACTTAACATAAAACAATGCAGTAATGAATGAATAGGGAAACAAAAAGGACGTAAGATACAGAAAACAAATAGCAAAGTGGCAGATGTAAATCCTAGCTTATAAGTAATTACATTAAATGTAAATGGATTAAACGAACCAATCAAGAAGCAGAGATTGACAGAATGGATCAAACTATATGCTGTCTACAAGAGACAGTTTAGATTCAAAGACACAAATAGGTTGAAAGGAAAAGAATGAAAAAAGATATACAGTCTCCCTTGGTATATGCAATGGATTAATCTCCATATATACCCAAATCCACACATGCTAAAAGTCTACCAGTCAGCCCTGGAGAACCCAGGTATTCAAAAATTTGGCCTTACATATATGTGGGTTTCACATCCTGCAAATACTGCATTTTTTATCTGTGTTTGATTGGGAAAAATCCACATATAAGAGGACCTGCACAGTTGAAACATATGTTGTTCAAAGGTCCAATGCACAATGCAAACAATAACCAAAAGAAGGCCAGAGTGGCTACACTTAGACAAAATGGACAGTAAGGAAAAAATCATTACTAGAGACAAAGAAGGACATTTTATAATGGGAAAAGGGTCAATCCACCTGCAGGACATAAAAATCATAAACCTATACAACCAATAGTAAAGCCCCAAAATAAATGACACAAAAACTGACAGAATTGAAAGGAAAAACAGGCAATTCAACAACTATCCAATATCCCACCTTCAATAATTGATAGAATAACATGTCAAAAGATCAACAAGGAAATAGAAGACTTCAATAATGCTATAAGCCAATTAAACTCACATCTATAGAGTATTCTACTTAAAAACAGCAGAATAGATGTTTTTCTCAAGTGTACATAAAACATCCTTCAGGTTAGACCATGTTAGGCCCTAAGACACACTTCAATAGATTTAAAAGGATTGAAATCATACAAGGTATATTTTCCAAACACAGTGGAATGAAATTAGGATCAATAACAGAATAAAATTTAGAAAATTAACAAATAAGTAGAAACTAAACAAACACTATTAAACAACCAATGAGTCAAGGAAAAAAAACACAATGGAAATTATAACATATTCTGAGATGAATAAAAACAAAACACATTGTACCAAAACATATGGAATGCAGCTAAAGCAGTGCTTAGAGGTAAATTTATAGCTATAAATGTTTATATAAACAAAGAAGAAAGAGATCCTCCAAAATAATTTAAACTTTCACCCTAAGAAGCCAAAAAAAGAAGAACAAGCTAAACTCAAAGCAAGCAAAAAAGGTGGAATAATAAACATTAGAGAGGAAATAAATGAAATAAAAAACATTAGTGAAAAATCAATGAAATAAAAAGTTGGTTCTTTAAAAAGGTCAAACCTTTAGTTACACTGACCAAGAAAGGAAGAGAGAAGATTCAAGTTACTAAAATCAGGAAGGTAAGAGGGGATTTTTATTTGACCTATCAGAAATAAAAAGAATTATAACAGAATGTTATGAACAATTCTATGTCAAGAAATATTAACAGATAAGTGAGATGAAATGTATAAATTTCTAGAAAGACACAAACTACCAAAACTGACTCAAAAATAAATAGAAAGTCTGAATATACTTATAACAAGACATTAAATTGATAATCAAAAAACTTTCCACAAAAAAAAAAAAGAACAGGCCCAGATGGCTTCACTGGTGAATTCTACCAAACATTTGATGAATATTTAATACCAATTCCTTCCAAAGTCATCCAAAAAATAAAATAAGAGGGTCAACCTTCCAACTCATTCTACGAGGCCAGTATTACCCTGATAGCAATGCCAGACAAAGACATCACAAGACAAGAAATTCATCTCTTGTGAATGTAAATGCAAATATCCTCAACAAAATACTAGCAAACCAAAGTCAACAACACATGAAAGCTATAGACCCAAGAGAACTGTAAACAAGTATCTGCACAGCGTACAACATGCAAACAAATATTCACAACAGCATTATTTATAATAGTCAAAAAGTAAAAACAATCAACGTGTTCATCAACTGAAGAACGGATAAACAAGGTGTGGTGTATTACTCAGCAAGAGAGGAAGTAAGTGCTGATATGATGGTCCCACAGCTCTACAAAGATGCTGAAAAAGTCACTGAATTTTACACTTTAAAAAGGTGAATTTTCTATTCATGTCCTTTGCCCACTTTTTGATAGGGTTGTTCGATTTTTTCTTACTGATTTTCCTGAGTTCTAAATAGATTCTTATTATCAGTCTTTATCTGATGTGTAGTATGCGAAAATTTTTTCCCATTCTGTAGGTTGTCTGTTTACTCTTGTGACTGTTTCTTTGGCTGTGCAGAAGCTTTTTAATTTAATCAGGTCCCATTTATTTATTAAATGAAAAGATGTTCAACATCTCTAATCATCAGGGAAATGCAAATCAAAACCACAATGAGATATCACTTAACTCCAGTGAGAATGGCCTTTATCAAAAAGTCCCAAAACAATATGTGTTGGTGTGGATGCAGAGAGACAGGAACACTCGTACACTGCTGGTGGGACTGCAAACTAGTGCAACCCCTGTGGAAAGCAATATGGAGATACCTTAAACAGATTCGAGTAGACTCATTCGATCCAGCAATCCCATTATTGGGCATCTACCCAGAAGAACAAAAGTCATTCTATAAAAAAGACACCTGCACCCGAATGTTTATAGCAGCACAATTCACAATCGCAAAGATGTGGAAACAACCCAAATGCCCATCGATTCATGAATGGATTAGCAAAATGTGGTATATGTATACCATGGAGTATTACTCAGCTATAAGAAATAATGGTGATATGGCATCTCTTTTGTTCTCCTGGATAGAGCTGGAACCCATTCTATTAAGTGAAGTATCCCAAGAATGGAAAAACAAGCACCACATGTACTCACCAGCAAATTGGTTTCCCTGACCATCACCTAAGTGCACATTTGGGAATAACAACAATTGGGTATTGGACAGAGGTGGGGGTGGGGGGAGGGGACGGGTGTATACCTACATGATGAGTGCATTGTGCACCATCTGGGGAATGGACACGCTTGAAGCTCGGACTCGGGGGGATGGGAGGGGCATGGGCAATATATATAACCTGAACTTTTGTACCCCAATAATAAGCTGAAATAAAAAAAAAATAAAAATAAAATAAAATAAAAAGGTGAATTTCATGATGTTAATTATATCTCAATAAAACTGTTATTTAAATAAAAGAATATGTGTGTTCTAGACTAGGGATTGAAATATGAGTTAATAAGATCGCAAATTGATATAAAACAGAAAATAACTTACGGTAACAATGCATCCACAGAATTAAAAACACCTTTGCAAGTATTAATGACACAAATAACTACATAAAAATTAAATTGATGACGTGGACGGAGGGTTTGGGAAGCCAGACCCGGATGCGGGCGGGAGCACGGAGCTGACATGCTGAGGAAGGAGACGCCAGACACACGCAGACACACGCGCAGGGGCCCAGGCGAGTGGAGGAGAAGTAAGCTGGCGCTGGAAGTTGCACCAGAAGGAAATTTTCTCAAACTGAAGAAACAATGAACTCCGGACACCCGTATGCCAGTGAAAACTGATGGCAAGATTCTGATACCCAAGTCAGAGCCTGGTGAAATTTTCCAGTTTTGAGGGTAAAGTTTCCTTCAAAATTCCAGTCAGGAAGAATAGGTTTCTTTTAACAAACAAATATCAGCCCAGCCTCAATTTTTCTTCCACAACCTTAAATACTGGACAGCAGCGAAGCAACTACTTCAAAGTTAAAAGGAAATTTTATGGCCCCAAAATATGCCCAGCTAAGGTTGCAAAACTCACATCCACACATCTTTCCTCAGGAACGTCCTCTAGGCCGTCAGCGAAAGAAAGTAAAGCAAAAATCCCTCAAATATGGGAAAGTCATGGCATAAAAGTTTGGCAAAGCGTATTTATATAAAACCATTTGCTCAAACACATCTAAATAATTGTTATAAATTAGATGCATTGGTCACACGTAATTTTCAAAACTGGAAATATTTCACGTAGAAGATAATAGCCTAGTGACAATATAAGGAAGAAACACACAGGAGGCCAGGGACAGTGGCTCATGCCTATAATCTTGGTACTGTGGGAGTCCGAGGCAGGAGGATCGCTTGAGCTCAGGAGTTTGAGGCTGCTGTGAGCTAGCCTGGGCAACAGAGTGAGACTCTGTCTCAGAAAAAAGAAAAAGAAAAATTTAGCTGGTCATGGTGGCATACTCCTGTAGTCACAGATACTTTGGAGTCTGAGGCAGGAGGATTGCTTAAGCCCAGGAGTTTGAAAGTTTGAGGTTGTAGTGAGCTATGATGACGCCACTGCACTCTACCCAGGGAAACAGAGCCAGACTCTATCTCAAAACACACACACACACACACACACACACACACACACAAAATGCAAGGGCTAGAAGGAGAGGTAAAAGAAAATAAATGGACCAATCACCTGAATTTATACAGGAAAGATCAATAAATATGTTTCATTCTTGATGCTGATATTTAGACAATATACGTTTTTCTCTTCTCTAAGAAAATGAGTCACCATAATTGAATCAATAAGCAATAAACAAAAAGCCATGTATGAAATTGAAAATGTTGTTCAAGAATTATTTCTCACAAGTTTCCAGCCACAGATATTTTCACAGGCTAGGTTTTCAGACTGCCATGGAACAGATAATTTCCATGCTAGATCAGTGTTTTCAGGGAACGCAAAAATACAGCATGCTTCCTAATAATTCATTTCCCAAAGCCAGCGTATCCTAGAGACCCAAGTAAAGGCAGGTTAAAAGGGAAACAATGCAAATTTTTTTATGAGTACAAATGCATAAATTATTAATATATATGAAATACTACTACTGTGTACATAAAATGCTATACTATAATGGTTTGTTAAAGATTGCTACACACAGTGAAACAAAGTAAGGTTTAACCTAAGAACAGGAATCTTTTAATAGTGAGATAGCTCTCATCACAAATACAAACCCAAAGAGAAAAACACTATGATTATATCAACATAGCTGAAAAGACATTTGCTGAAACTTTTTAACACATTAGGAAAGAGGAACAGTCTCTTAACATGATTAAAAATATTAATATCTACTCAAACTACAAAGCCGAAAGCCAATACTTAACAATGAACACTTAACAGTGCATCTGGTAGGATTCTCACGGAAATAAAGGGAAAGTCAAGGTGACTTACGGTGGCCAGCGTTCTCCCAGCCCCACAGCAAAGTAAGAAAAGGTGGGCGGAAATACATATATATACATATATATACTATTGGAAGGGAAGGTGCCAAACTCACATTATTCAAACATAACGTGATTATCTACCAGAGAAAAATGAAATAATGTAAAATACTCTAATTTTTAAAATTCCATGAACATGAATATAAAAAGCAATAGTCTTCCTACATGTCAGCATGAATAGGGAAACAATGGACAAAGAATCACGTCTGCAATAATAAAATTAAGACTCAGGAAATTAACCTTAAAAGAAGTCTGTGAGGCTCCAATGATCAAGGCCCGCAGGCCACCGTCAGAGAGGATGTGAACCAACGGAGAAGTGCGGGATATTCCATTTCTAAAGATCCATGTTAAGATGGACATTCTTGCCAAACTAATTTAGGAATGCAACGCAACTCAGAGTTCCGATAGAATTTTACACCAAAGATCGATTATGAAGGCCATCTAGAACAACAAAAGGAAAAAAAGAAAAAAGCGAGGGGACTTCCAGAAAGAATCACACCACGGATGCCCACGGGACACCTCAGGGGAAGCAGCGCAGGATGCACACGGTGTCGCTGAAACAGAAAGGAGACCCAGAGTGAGCCCGCACACGCACGAGTAGTTCGCGTGTGCAATCGACGTCCACCAGGGTCTGTTCCAGGAACCTGGCAGACACCAAACTCGAGGACACTCGTCCCCGGCATAGGGTGGTGCGGAGTCTGCGTGTGACCCAGCACTTCCTCCCGTGCACTTCGGGTCGTCTCTAGCTACGTGCAAGACCTAACGCAACGTAAATGCCATGTGGTGGCTGTTTCAGTGTATTTTTTATTTGCATTATTGATATTTTTTCTGAATAGTTTTGCCGGCCGTTGGTTGAATGCGCCGATGTCGCAGCTGCAGGCAGAAGGGGCGGCTGTCACGCGGTCTGGCCCCCGGGTCCGACGGGCAACGCGGCGCGGTCCAGCCCCGGGTCTGAGGGGCAGCGTGGTGCCCGCAGCCCAGAGCCCACAGCCCCGCGGGCTGGTTGCAGTCCCGTCCCGCCGTTCAGCAGCTGCGGGACCCTGAACAAGCTCCTGCGCTTTGCTTTCAATTTCTTCATCAGTCCAACGAGGGTGACAGTGCCTACCTCCCAGGGTCGCTGTGAGGGTTAAGTTAAAATGCATAAAGCCCTTAAAAGAAGGCCTGCACTTGCAAGCTCTACGTGAGAATTTATTAAATAAAACAAATAAACTGTGTTGGAAAAATTAGTTACTTGGGCAGACAATGAACAAGACCCTGTGTGCTCACACTACCTGCTCACTAAGACATTCACAAACTCTAATCATTACGTAATGGGGACAAAGAAAATTAAAATATGGAATCTTCGGGGAGTGAAATGTTTTTAATGTGAGGGAGAGACAGAGAGAGGCAGGGTGGTAAAATGCAACGCGGGAACATTGGGAGAAGCTGCAACTCGCGCAGTCAGACACGCTCACGGAAGGGCCGAGAGCTCTGTCTACGTGCGAGGCGCAGACCACAACGTGTAGCGTCCACACGGACCTGAATAAAGTACACGCAGGTCTGGACAAAGGCGATTTCTGGCACGAGATGCGGTTTTCCTGCATGCGTAGTCTTTACTCCATGGGAGCCCTCAGGAAACAGAAACAAGGAAACTAAAGTGCCTCCAATAGATGTCATCCTCTTTTCTAAGGTTAAAAATGTTTCCTAAGAGACCGAGTCTCCTCATGACTGCCACGAAGCCCACATGAATACCAAAACTGTGTGTTTTGTCCAAAAGGAGGACAAGCCTGGACACGGGGCCCCAGCAGCCGTGACGAGCGGGGGCCTCGGAGAGGGAGGGGCTGCGACTCAGCACAGCGAACCGCAGGGCGTGAGGCCCGGGCGCCACCGCGCCATTCGCTCACTGCCCTCATTCGCAGGAAATACGAGGCCCTAAAATCCTGACACCACATTGCGCAGAAAGAATTGCAACAGGAGGGAGAAACGGGACAGCATGAATCCAGGCTCTCAAATGAGTCGGCCAAACCCTGACAACTGATCCAGTGCCACTGTGATTTATGCCACGAGATGCCGACCCTAACGTCAAGCCGACACCCGGAGCGTCTGGGAGGCTGCGCGGCCCCGTCACACCGGGGCTACGAGGGGAGCCGCCCTTGGCAAGGACTCGGGGGGGTTTTAAAGATGACTGCACGGCAGCCATGCCACAAAGCCTGTCCCTGGGCAAAACGGAGAAAGAGGAAGAGTTTGTCTCCAGAGCACGCTGCCCACCCCCACCCCACCCTCCGACACCGGCCTCCTTCGTCCCCCGCCCCGTGCGGTGGCTTTTGCTGTTCCCAAAATGACTTGTTTGCAGTTGAAGACGTGTCACCAGGAAACGGGCACTGCAGACCGACTGGCACGCGCGTTTCCTGGCCACAGGGCAGGAACTAAGCCTCCGGTCACTTGCCAAGCCTCCGGTCACTTGCCTCCCGCACCAGCCCAGGGCCAGGAACTGGGGGGCTACCAGAGACGCCAGGGCCCGTGTGGGCATGGAGCCCCGCACCTGCCCCGTGTCCAGGCACCACACGCCTCCTCCCGCCTGCCCTACCCCCGGGGCTTGTCAGACCCCCTGACCCAACTTGCCTGCCGTGTTCTCTCCTCGGGAGGGTCCTGCTCCCTGGTAAGATCACAGCGACCTTCTGTGTGAAGGCGATGTGGCACCTGGTGGCTCTTCATGCCACACACTCGCCAGCATCCAGGGAAGGCCTGTCCCCCTGTCACAGAGAGAGACAAGGTGGCATGGAGGAGGCAGGCAGGCGGGGAGGGAAGGACCCTGCGTGTCCCAGCATCAGGGAATGTGTTTTGGATACGACGATCTGAGCCCCCTCCTGCTCTTCCAGGCTCCATTATAGATCCCGGTGGGGCCACATGATTTACATTTGCTGGAACCCTTCATCTGTAAAATGGGCTGTGGACACCCACATTGCTACTCGACAGGGAGGCTGTAAGATCCTAGAGGCCGTGCAGACCGGAGAGGGAGGTGGTGCAGACCTCAGAGGGCGACTGTGTGGATTACGGGTAGAGCATGGTTCCGAAACTGCCAGAAGAAGCGGGTGCCCTTGGCAAAGTGGACGTTGCTTTCAGAGCGGGGAGTGACGGGGAGCTCTCAGTTGCACACGCCTCTCACCTGAACAGGTGGCAGAGGAAGGGGCTGAGCGGTCATCGTGAGGTCCCCTAAGGGAACAGGGAGCCAGCCCTGCCTCGCTCTGTCCTCTCACTACTGATGAGACCTTGGCCACGTCACTCAAAGTTTCTCAAACTCGATTTTCTCATCTGCAACTGGGGTTCTAGCCCCGCCTCGCCTGCCTCACGGGCGGTGGGGCCGTGTGAGCGGGCAGAGAGGAAATGAAAGGTCCTCCAGCTGGCGAAGGGCCGGACGTTAAACGCTTAGTTTGGGCTGGAGACGGGGCTGGGTGAGACACTATATTATTCTCCTAGAGATACGACACTTCCAATCCTGCCGGAGTCCCTGGTCTTGGACAGGAAATCACTCGTCCATTGTTATCAGCCAAGGAGAGGAAATAAGGGCCACCATCTATGTGCTGCTGTCCTGAAATCTGACTTATTTGCAACGGTGGGTGACAATGGATGATGGAGACAACTGAGCGCAGTCCTGGGACCCCCGGCGCCCCCGGCTCAGCCAGGTCCTGGGACCCCCGGCACCCCCGGCTCAGCCAGGTCCTGGGACCCCCAGCGCCCCTGGTTCAGCCAGGTCCAGACACACAGACACCAAACATCCCAGGCGCGGCCAGGCGTGTCATCCTCCTCATCCCACCTGGGCCACAAGCCTCAGCTGTGACGTCACAAGGGCTTATTCAAATGACTGTCCAGTCCAGAGTCAGGGACACTCAAAAAGAGAAAAAACAGCGTTGGAAAAGCCAAAACTGGAGCGTTGCTCTTTGGCGATGTCTGTCACAGATGCCAAAACACCAGCGAGCAAAATGGACGCTGTCTCGCCTAGCATCTGCCACTGTGCCCACAATTGCCACTTCGTGTGGACACTCGCACGGTGCAGAACACATAAAAGAGACACATTTTGCAGAACAATTTCGTCCGGATTTTCTAAGCAGAGTGAGCGTTGTTTCTTAGCTTTCACAACTGCATCTTTTGGAAGGCAAAATCCCCCTCTGCAGAACTGGGTTTTGATTTGCTGGTGTTTCCCTGACAGGAAGCCTCTCCCCAGAAGCGGCAGCTCCTGACTCTGTGGTGCAGGGTTGTCTGTCTCCTAAATGCCCGACCAGCTGCAGCTTTTAGTCCCTCGGAGACCACCCAGCTACCAGGCGTCCCTCCCTCCCTGCAGCTGCTCCCCGGACAGCCTCAAACGCAAGCAGGAAAGGCTGCGCGTGGAGCTGCAGAGGAGGGTGGGCGGCGGGGAGGACCCCCTCGCGGGACGGCAGGTCTGGGGTCACCTGCACTGACCAAGCCTTTGCAGACCGCGGCAACGAGCCCAGGGCAGCCCAAGTCCGTCATTAGTGCAAAAAGCAGCACAGCTCCCCCCCCCCCGCCCCCCGCTTCCAAAGGTTGGCAATTACTGGCCCCCAAGGAGAAAATTAAGAAGAACTCAGGGGAGCTAAGACCCCCAAGATGGAACCCCAGGCCGTGCCCCAGGAGCCTCCAACAGCTGCTGCGTCCCCAGCCTGTCCCAAGGAAACAGAGGCAGAGGACACAGCCCCAGCTCCCTCTTGAGCATGTGGGGCCCCGAGCCAAACCCCAACACCCAGCTGGTCTGCGGGGTGCACCCCCTTCAAGCTTCTCCCCTAAAGGTGACTTACAAAGCAACTGTAGATACTGGGGGGCCGTGTCTGAACCAAAAGTTAGGACATAGGTTTTGACAATTTAAAAAAAAAGATATTTTATTTGTGAATTTATTTATTTGGGATGTTGTAAAGAGGTTTAACAAATCATATTAATTTGTATGTGAATGAATAAGTTTTATTAAAAATAAAAGATTGTGAAGTCAGAAAAAAGTCATTCACTTCTTTACTTATTCAGTATGTCTCTACTGTGTGTGCCTACTCTGTTCCACGTGCTGCAACTCTATTCCACGCACTGGGGACTAGCCATGACCAAGCCCTGCTGGCAAGGTGGTGTTTTAGATGCGGTGCTGGTTGGGGGGTGTCTGGGAGACACGCAAGTTAACAAGAAACAATGATTTTTTGTGTGGTAAAAAACACACAACATAAGGCTGGGCACGGTGGCTCATGCCTTTAATCCTAGCACTCTGGGAGGCCGATTTGGGAGGATCACTTGAGTCAGGAGTTCAAGATCAGCCTGATCAACAGTGAAACCCCATCTCTACTAAAAATAGAAAAAATTAGCTGGGCATGGTGGTGCATGCCTGTAGTCCCAGCTACCCGGGAGGCTGAGGCAGGAGGATCGCTTGAACCCAGGAGTTTGAGGTTGCTGTGAGCTAGGCTGACACCACGGCACTCTAGCCCGGGCAACAGAGTGAGAGTCTGTCTCAAAAAAAAAAAGTAAGAAAACACACAACATAAACTCACCACCTCAAGCGTACCGTGGTGCTAATTCTACGCGCATCACTCTGCACACGCGGCCAGAGCTCTTCCACCTGGCAAATCTGAAACTCTGTTGGACCATGAAGCAACTGCCCACACACACTCCTCCCCGACCCCGGCACCCACCGCTCCACTCCCTGTTCCCCAGAGTCTGTCTGCTCCACGGCCCTCGTATGACGTGGAATCACACGGCACGTGTCCCTCTGTGCCCAGCCCGGTGCACCAAGCGTAGCGTCCTCGAGGCTCATCGTGTTGTGGCAGGTGTCAGAAGAAACATCACTTTTGTTTCAGAGAAGAGAACCAGCGGACGGGATCCAAGGGTGGGGGCTGCGTCAGCTTGCTGCTTGCTGCCGTAACCAGGGACCCCAAACACAGCAGCTCGACCCCCACGGACGTGCCGCCCCACAGTCCTGGCTCTGCCCGGGCCGCAGCCACGGTGCCTGCAGCCTGCCTTCCTTCCGTGCGGTGCTCGGCGGAGCTCGGCTCCTGTGGCTGCAGGACTGAGGCTTCCCCGCGGAGGGCGGCTCCCTGCTCCCAGACCCCGGGTCTCCGGGCCCCTCCTCCACAGCCCGGCCAGCGGCAGCGAGTCAGCACGTCTCACACGTGGCCGTTCTGCCCGCCCTCCTGCCTGTCTGCCACGTGTAAGAACACGTGTCATGGCGATGGGCCCACACAGACAAACCAGCGTGATCGCCCACCTTAAACTCTGCAGCCTCCGCTCCCTCTGCAAAGCCCGTGGCAGGGGCTACCTCGTATTGGGGGCCACAGAAGGTCCCCCTCAGATTCTGTGATGTTTACACTGAGCCATGGATGTCCTGACAGAGTGGCCACGTGAGGACGTGGGGAAAGCCACCACTGCAAGGCCACAGCCAGTGACCCGGGCAGGACGAGGCCAGCCAGCCTGGGAACAGAGGACAGGACAGAGGGGCGCCAGGCCTGACACCAGACAAGTTGCTTGGGCTTACTAGACGTGCAGGCAGAAGCCACTGGAAGTTTTAAGCACAAATGACAAGGTGTGGTTTATATTTTTAAAAGATCCCTCTATTACTTGACATTTGAGATGGTCTTTGAGACGTGTCCAGAAAGCACAGGCGGGAGCTACAGGGACGATGAAGAGAGAAACGTGTTGCAGGGACTCAGAGGGGGACACAGGCCCGGAGCCGGGAAACAGACACACAGGCGGTGCAGGCCATGGGGGGCTGGAGAAGCCCGGGGTGGTGGGCAAGTGCTGGGGGGTCCTGGGGAGCAGAGATGGAGGGGTCTTGGGGGGGCAGACTGGGGGTCCTGCAGGGTAGCAGCTGGGGGGACCTGGGGTGCCCTGGGGGGGCCCTGCTTGGCGAGGCGTCTGCAAGGACCTGCCAGGCCAGCACATGTGCAGACGGGTCCCTCCCGAGTGGCTCCCTAAGGAGCGATCGATGTCACTGAAGCTCCAGGCTGGCAGCGTCCTCACGTCAGCATTAGATGCCATTAGAGAATCAATAATTGGAATAAAGGGAATCTTTGCGAAAGGTCAGCTGCGGCGCTGCAGGGACCATCTCGCCAGGGGACCCGGCTCGGGGCACACAGCGAATGCTCTTCACAGACATTCTGCTTAAGCAGAGAATTAAATGGGAAATTAATTAACTTGGAAATCTGCAAGAAAAAATGCCCAGCCCTTTGCTCCCAGCCCTCCCTTTTATAAATTTTTCTTGCCTCCAACATGCAGGAAACTCTGCCTCAGAAAGTCAGCGGGTCCCTGTGGGCTGCAGCCCAGGGAGGCAGGTGCCAGGTGTGTGGGACAGAAGCCAGACCTGCTCCCCCTCGAGGAGCCCGGCGAACGGGAGTGTGAAGACCCTCAGCTCAGATGGGGAGTCCCGGGAAGGAGGCAGCCCCGGTGTGCCCGGCCTACCCGGAGCTTGGCTCTGGGTTTCTGCCTTTTGGTGCCACCAGAGTCATGGGGCACGTTCGTCTTTCCCCTCTTGTTAGCAATTCAAAACTGTGTGCCGGGGTGGAAGCTGGTGTCATGGTGATTTGTCACAGCAGTAAAATGGAAAATGGAGAGACAATGGCAGAGTGGAATTGTGACTCTGCCTCTTTAAATCCTGCCCTCCCTGAGAGCAGCAGGACAAAGTTCACACGCTGCACTGCGTGATGCCATGCGTGATCTCCCTTGGAATTAGTCCCGTTTGCTCAGAGGTGTCAGCCACCGGCCCCACGATGCCCACTGTATTTGGAGAGAAAAATAAAATATGAAACCCTCCTCTGTGATCCACGGGCTTTTCTATATTCTGCAGAACTGCTGGAAGCTGAAATTAAATGAGCAATCCAGTGTCTAGCAACGTCTCAGGGAGGCTTTGCCTCTGCCCGCACAGATTGCACCGCCACGCCGTGTTTGTCTTTCTTATTAAACGAAAGGATGGAGAGGTGATTCAGGACGATCTGCTCTCAGCAGACAAAGGGACGTGTTAACCCCTCCTTTCCTTCCAAACGCACAGGTGACAGACACAGCGTCCTTGGCTCAGGGCTGTGGGCCGTGAGCTCGCTCTGCGTCCCCGTGGGCTTCCGCCAGGCCTTCCCCCAGGAGCGGGCTGTGCCTCCCCGCTGGGCTGTGAAATGTGTCCCGGGCAGACTCCTGCGGTCAACCTCAAGAATCCGTCCTCCACACCTCACTTACGAGAGCCCACTCGCCCGTCAACGCCTCCCTACACGTCCCCAGCCTCCAGGAGGGACAGAAGCTGCTGGCCCTGGTGCAGGGAGGAGGCCGGGTCGGGGCTCTCCGGGTCCAACCGAGCAACTGGTCCCACCGTGTGTCGTACAGAGCTGCCGTCTGGTCGGACAGGAAGGAGGTAAAAACCCGGCAGCAGCCTGGGGAACCAGCCACGCCCAGGGATTGAACTCGTCACAGCCACGGCGGCAGAGGGGACGTGGCATTGAATGCATGGTAGGGCCACACTCCCTCTCGCACACCCTGTCGTCATCCAGGGGACCTGCGAATCTCGCCAAGGGCAGAAGGTGACATTGCCCCTGCCTGTCAGAGTCACCTGTGCCCCGTGGGTCCTGGACTCACATGGCTGATCTGAGACTATGGGTCCCGAGCACCCCAAGTCCTGGGATGTGGCCGTTTCTGTGTTTCAATTCCACCTCTAAGAAGAAAGCCGGGTCCAGGTCCTTCCTGCACTGCTGGCGAGAGCGTGAAATGGTCCCTGCAGTTCCTGGGACAGCTGAACACGGAATGTTCATGTATCACCAGGCCGCTTCTAGGTGTACCCCAAAGACAACCAGAAGCAGATGTTTGGGGTTCATAGCAGCGTTATTAACAACAGCCCCAAACAGCCTGAGTGCCTGTCACCAGACGGACAGATGAACAACACGGAGCATGTACATGCCGTGGAATATTAGTCAGCCCCCAAAAGGAAGGAAATTCTGTTGCATACTACAGCATGGAGGACCTTGAGGACATTATGCCAAGTGACATAAGCCACACCCAGAAGGTCATACACTGTGTGATTTCCCTTACGCGAAGTTCTCAGGGTGGTCAGACTCACACAGACAGACAGTGGACAGGGTCGCCGGAGCTGGGAGGAGGAACGGGAGACACGGATTTGCGGGGACAGAGTTTCAGTTTTACAGAAGGAGAAGTCCTGGACATGGGCGGTGCTGACGTCACACAGCAATGTGAATGTGCTCAATGCCACCGAACCGCACCTATAAAAGGTTAACATGCTGAGTTTTACGTTACATAGATTATATCACAATACAGAAAATACAAGACGCAGAAAGCCAGGTCTCAAAAGCAGGGCCTTGGAGGAAAGTGCCTGTGCCGTAAACTTGTGTTTGTCCAGGGCCTTCTGCATGTGCAGGGATGAGAACGTGCGTGGGTCAGAGGTCAGGTCACTGAGTGACTCTGGACACACCTCAGGCTCCTCCTGAACAAAACGGGTGAATTGTCACCGCCTCCCTGGCCTCCCAGAAAACCGAGTGATGCCACGTGTGGAAAACCTGGTTTTAGGCTGTGGGTTGCTCGTTCCTGTTCAGCACCGTCACGTGTCTGGGTGGGAGGGGGGTGCACAGCCCGCAGGTGCCGGATCCACCGCGGCTCCTGCTGCCAGCCGGAGCCCCCACCGGCTCCCTCCCTGCAGGCAGCTGCCACCGAGCAGGTGGTGACGAAGGCGCCCGCTGAGACGTGGCACAGCCCCTCCTCCCACAGCCCGGCGCAGAGACGGCGCCCGGCAGGGTGTGAAGGGCACCACGTTCGCGGGACTTGGAGAAACCTGCCGAGGAAGAGTCCCGACTGGTGGATCAGTGCGTGGAAGGACGCTCAGCATCACCGGCCGCCAGGGACGGGCAAACCAACCCACAGGGAAGCCACTTCACGCCCACCTGCGCGGCTGTAATAAAATCACGGGAAATACGAAGTGTTGGCAAGGACGGGGGAGCCGGAACCCTCGCACACCACGGGGGGACGTACGACGATGCCGCCACTCTGGAGGGCGGTCGGCACAGAGCTGCCATGTGACACAGCAAGCCCACGCCTGGCCATACACGTCCCTAGCATGTGTGCACAGATGTCCACGGCAGCACGACGCACGACGGCTGAAAAGGGGAAACGACCCGAACATCCGTCACACGGCGAGGTGGTGACACGCGGACACTCATCAAACGAACGTGATTTCACAGTAAAAGGGACACAGCCCTGGCACCCGCTGCGACGTGAATGAGCCTGGAAAACTCGATGCTGGGTGAGGAAGCCAGACACCAAAGAGGACGCGTTGTGTGATCTGATTTATACAAAGTGCCAAAAGACGGGGGGGGGGGACAAAAAGTAGATCCCAGGGCGGGAGTGAGATGGGGCGTCTGCAGGCTGGTGGAGTGTCCTGGAGTCAGAGCGCGGGGTGGCCGTGTCCCTCTGTCCAACCTGAAACCCGTCATCGAACTGGACACCTAAGACAGGTGAACTTTGTGGTGTGTAAGTCATATCCCCATAAAGCTTATTTTTAAAAGCACTTTGAACGTTGCGGTCAGTTTTAAAAACAGCGCATTGATTGGATCACGTCCAGGTAGTAAAGTCACCTTCATTCCTTATCTCCCGCCTTCCCGGCCTCTCCCAGTGGCTCCCACCCGTTCAGAGACAGACAGACGTGGGAAATCCCACCCGTTTGGAGACAGACGGACGTGGGAAATCCCACCTGTTCGGAGACAGACAGACGTGGGAAATCCCGCCCGTTCGGAGACAGACGGACGTGGGAAATCCCGCCCGTTCGGAGACAGACGGACGTGGGAAATCCCACCCATTCGGAGACAGACGGACGTGGGAAATCCCACCCATTCGGAGACAGACGGACGTGGGAAATCCCACCCATTCGGAGACAGACGGACGTGGGAAATCCCGCCCGTTCGGAGACAGATGGACGTGGGAAACTCCTGTATTGGCACATACCTGGCAGCTTTGCAAACGCCTGTCAATATTCACCAGGGAGCCTTTCCTCAGCATTTACCATGAATATTTCTTATTAACCAAGTCTGGACATTTCCCCAAAAAAACACAAGTCAAGCTACAAGTGATATCTCTTTTTTCTCTCTTTTTGTTTCTTTATGAAGCCTTAAGAAACAAAAAATGCATCATTCCCTGAGGACCAGCACTTTAAATATTACACCAAATTGTAATTTTAAAGCCAAATCTAGAATCCAGGACTTTCTGGCCCTCCTGGAGCCAGACCTGACATTATTCAATTCTCCTTAATGACTAGGTAACCCAGAAGGGCTCCGACGGACACGCACATTTGCAACCTCTTTGAAACTCAGTTCTCTCCCCAGGAGAAAGTGACGCTCCCATCGGGACCGGAAACCAGCACAGAGCTGGTGCTGCTCAGACGCTCCCGGGGTGGGGGTAGGACACCGCGTCTGCAGGGCAGGGAAGGGAGAACCGCGTGCAAGGTCGCCTTGTGCGGGGTCGCCTGCTCCGCCCGGGCACCTCACTCCACAGAAGCCTCGAGACAGCCCTACCGGGGCAGCATTCTCATCTCCGTCTCACAGATGGGGAAACTGAGTCGTGAAAAATGTGAGTAATTTTTTGACCAATGCACAGCCTGTGTCTGCGATTTCCAGCCCGTGTTTCCCTCCACCAGACCCTGTCGGGCGCGTTCAGATTCCCCGTCCCATCTGGGACTCACAGCTGCCATCATCCTCCCCATCTTACAGAGTGGCTGTCCTCAGCCTTTTTGGCACCAGGGACCGGTTTTGTGGAAGACAATTTTTCCACGGACTGGGGCAGAGTGGGGGTGGAATTGCTTCAGGATAATTTAAGCCCATTACGTTTATTGTGCACTTTATTTCTATTATTATTACATTGTAATATATAATGAAATAATTATACAATTCACCATGACGCAGAATCAGTGAGAACCCTGACTTGTTTTCTTGCAACTAGACGGTCCCAGCTGGGGGTGATGGGGGGCGGTGGCTGATCTGACAGGAGGTGGAGCTCAGGCGGTGATGCGAGCGATGGGGAGCAGCTGTGAATACAGAGGAAGCTTTGCTCGCTCATCTCCTGCTGTGCGGCCCGGTTCCTAACAGGCCACGGACCTGTGCGGTCCATGACCCAGAGACTGGGGACCCGGTTATAGAGGACAACCAGGGTGCTGCCGGGAGAAAGGGCCTGAGACAGCGGGTCCGAGTGGCAGCCAGAGGGGAGTCCCTCAGGCCCCAGGAGCTGCGGCCACTGCCACATTTCAGGCTTTATGCTTCTTAAAAAATCAAAAAGCCCAAAACAGGTTATTAAAATGGTGGTACAACTTTAATGTTTACATTAGTAAATAAATATCTTAACACAGAACGACTGATTCGCTGTGATAATTGTGCTATTCAAAAGAAAATTATAGAACTTATTTTCTGAAGTATTAACTCACAGGGCCCTGCTGGCGGAGTGGCCCACCCAGGATGCAAGCTCGCAGCCGACGGCCAGCACCTCCCGCACCGCTGGCGCAGCCTCATCCGAACCTGAGGCCAAAGTTCTAAATGCAAGGCCCTGAGGCCGAGGCAAAAAGAACCCCCTGCCCACGCCACGCCACACACACACACACACACACACATGCAGTCACACACACCCCACATACCACACCATGCCACACACACGCACACACATACAGTCACTCACACACACCACGCCTCGCCATACACACACACACACATGCAGTCACACACACCCCACATACCACGCCTCGCCACACACATGCACACACATGCAGTCACTCACACACACCACATACCATGCCCCACAGACATACACATTCACATGCATGAACATACGTTTGGGCGCATGCACAGACGCACGCCATCTGCCGTGCGCGGCTCTGGCGGATGCAGCTGTGAGACGCCGACTTCCCGCACTCCCACGCGTTTCCTGCAGGGTGGCCACACCTCGCGCTGGTGCCATGGCATCCGTCCCACCCGTGCTCAGCCCCGGAACACTCCCAGATCTCCAGCTTTCTAAGCGTAATGAACAGTTTCCTCGAGTTTCTGGAAAGCACCTGTGTGTCCCCATCAGAGAACCAGCACCACGGCAGGAAGGAGCGGAAGTGGCCACCCAGACCCTTCACAGGATTGTAAGGGGCTCCCAGGGAAATGCGGAGCTCCGCCGCAGTCTCGGGCTTCAGCCTCTCTCTTCTTTGCTCATAACTTCCTTCCTTCCCTCCCTCCCTCCCTCCCTCCCTCCCTCTCTCCCTTCCTTCCTTCCTCGCGTGAAATGCATCTTTCATGACAGAAGAGGAAAAAGTTACAGTAAAAATCACAGCACGGGTTGCAATGAGGAAAACGTGAGGGCCCAGCCCCTACTCTCGGACAAGCCCAGGAAAACATCAGCGGAGGTCCAGGGAGGTGGTGTCCGGATTCCTTCATTTCCCTGTTTCCTCATTTTTGTCTGACCTCCCTTTGACAAGGTCAATGCTATCAAAATCTAGATGCAGGACGGCCTTTCAGACAGTGTGGAGTGTGCGAAGTCGCCGTAGCAAAGCAGGCTGACGTGTCGGGAACGGTGATGAGAGGGCACATTTGCTGAGTGTCACGTGTCAGGCGTGGTGTGAAGGCCTTTCCATGCACTAATTAAATTAGTTTATCTCACTATTATTACTGCATTTCACAGAGGAGAACACTGAGGCTTAGTCATCTGGCATTCAAGGTCAAATACAGACGTCATGGCGATGGCCCTGCTGCCGGCCCCGGCACCCCTGGAGATGTCGGCAGGGGAATGTCGGCTTCACCAAAGGGTCGGACGAGCTGAGAAAACAAAGGAGCCGAGACACGGCACCGAGAGCAAACCCGGAGCTCCCCGTCAGGCAGATTTCTAGAACACTTCTAAGATGACAATGAGCACGTCACAGACAAAAACAAACCACAGTGCTAAGAAACTCTAGGAAATCCTAATCTAGGGTTTCTTAACAGATTTACATTACTGGTTCAAGAACTTTGAGCTTTTTGTTCCGTTTTACCTTCAGAACTGAACCTCATCGATAACGATCACCAGGAAATCACCTTCCCCCCGAGATCACGTCATCGTGAGAACAAAGTAGCTCGAAGCCCAAACCCTCACAGTCGTCCCGTCCTCCCTGACCACGCGGCTGGCCTGGATCAGTCTCCAGACGGGCTCAAATGCCAGAGCCTCCCAGTCCTGCACTTGCCACAGCGCTGCCCTTCAAACACCTCTGCAGTCCCCTCCCGAGCTCCCGCCTCCTGCCGTGAAACCTCCGCCTCCTGCTGTGAAACCTCCTCCTTCACACACACATTTCTCCCTCCCAGAGCATCACCATAGTGAACAACAATAAAAAAAAAAAAAAAATCAAATAAGAGCGTTTTCCCTTTTTCCATTCTACAATGCAACCGTCATGCACAGAAAGCCTCCTTCTGCACAGATGCTGGGCACCGAGGCACATTTCCCTGGAACGGGGCCACCTAAGCCTTGGTGACAGGCTATGAAGCTGAGAGGCGCAAACATTCTCACCGTCGTGGGGAGAAGGCCCTGGAATGCAGGTGTGGGTGCAGGAGAGGAGCGGCGTCTCCAGGCCACACCAGTGACACCTAGATGCCGCCTGAACACCCCAGACCACCACCCCACAGGCTCCTGGACCAGCCTCGACAAACATGAACCCCTCTCCCCAGCCTGTGTCTCTCTTGAGCATCTGAGCTCACGCAGTGCCCGGGCTAGGCACCCCCATGGCAGCCAGTGCTGCCCTCCTGCCCCCCCACGCCAGACGCACAATCTGCCCTCAGAGGCGTCCTTGCCCCTCCCCGCCCCCCATGTGAGCCTCCCCACCTCCCTGGACATCCGTGTCTCCCCCTCAGTCAGCCGCCAGAGTGACTGTCACAGTAACGTTTGTGCCCAGCGGCCCGGCGAGCACGCAGCGCACTGTCTAAAGGACCTACTGCAGCCACATGTGTGCACCGTCCTCCCCTCCAGACAGCAGGCAGACAGGGACACATCACCATCACCTTCACACCCCACCCAACCCGTGCAAACCCCACGCAAGGCTGGCACCCAGCGGTTGCTGTTGCCATTGTTTCTAATTCTTGCTAGACGTGGTCAAAAGATCTAAGTAATTCTGAATACCATAGATCTGCCATCCCCAACCCCCTCGTCTGTGGCCTGTTAGGAACCAGGTCGCGCAGCAGGAGGTGAGCAGAGGTCCAGGGAGCGAAGCTTCATCTGTATTTACAGCCGCTCCCCGTCACTCACATTTCCGCCTGAGCTCCACCTCCCGTGAGATCAGGGCAGCATCAGATTCTCACGGGATTGAACCCTACTGTAAACTGCACATGGAGGGACCCAGGTTGCTCCTTGTGAGGATCTAATGCCTGACGGTCTGAGGTGGAGCTGAGGAGGTGATGCTAGCGCTGGGGAGCGGCTGCAAATACAGATCATCATTAGCAGAGAGGTTTGACTGCACAGAGACCATCATAAATCAATTGTTTGCAGACTCATCCAAACCCTGTCAGTGAGTGGCAAGTGACAATATAATAATAATAGAAATAAAGTGCATAATAAATGTAATGTGCTTGAATCATCCCAAAACCATCTCCCCCACAGTCTGTGGAAAAACTATCTTCCATGAAACTGGTCCCTGGTGCCAGAAAGGTTGGGGACCTCTGCCTGGTAACAGGTCTGGCCAAGCGTAAGTAGGAATGTATGTGAGCACCCGAGAACACTGCCTTCACACGCCAGCTCACATTCCCACGGCACTCGGGGTTCCAGCCTCACGGGAATGCCTGAGAGTCGTCCTCATCCCGATCGCTAACTCCAGAGATCCTTGGAGCAGTAGCTTGAAACCGAGAGAACGTTACTAAGCACGGTGACGGAACTTCCTCTTGAGACACCAGCTGGTCATCGGTGGGAAGAGAAGCAAAGGTCGTGTAGACCTGGCGGGAAAGGCTACCCGCAGAGGGGCGTGTGTTTGGAGCTCCCCTGGAGGGATGTCCCGGCCTGGAGGCAGGGCCCCCCCAGCAGAGCCCGGGAGGGAAACAGAGGCAAGCAGCATTAGCGCCACAGCAGGACGCCACTTCCATCTCCCTGACCACAGCGGGAACAGGGGGGAGCAACAGGGCCCCTCCCACACCAGGGCTCAGTCCGGGCCAGCTCGTTCTTACCCCCCTGGGGCCTTCAGACAGCAGAGGGTTTTCAACAAGGACAAGGACTTGCTGAGGAACGGAAGTGAGGCACGCGGGTCCCTGACCAGTCCTGAGTCCTGCAGAACTCCCAGCACACTGGACACTCCCGCTCCCATGGCCAGGCCGGCAGGGCCTCTGCCCCAGCTCTAGGGTCCTAGGTGACCAGGTGACAGTGGGGCAGATCCAGACCCCTTGCCACCCCGCATATGGCACAGGTGACCAGGTGACGGTGGGGCAGAGTCTGGACCCTTGCCACCCAGCAGACAGCACAGGTGACCAGGTGACGGTGGGCAGAATCTGGACCCCTCACCATCCCGCATACAGCACGAGTGACCAGGTGACAGTGGGGCAGAGTCCGGACCCCTCGCCACCCCGCATATGGCCCAGGTGACCAGGTAACAGTGGAGCAGATCCAGACCCCTTGCCACCCCACATACAGCACAGGTGACCAGGTGACAGTGGGGCAGAGTCCAGACCCCTTGCCACCCAGCATACGGCACAGGTGACCAGGTGACAGTGGGGCAGAGTCCGGACCCCTCGCTACCCCGCATACGGCCCAGGTGACCAGGTGATGTTGGGGCAGAGTCTGGACCATCCCACATGCAGCACTGCCCCTCAAGCACACACACGCGTGCACACACACACACACGTGTGCACACACACCCCCACCATGGTGGGCACCCAGCAAGTAGAGGAGCCCGTCTTCCTGGGAAAGGCCTGGAGCTCACGGGGTGAAGCCCCTCCTCCCCCGACCCCGGCCTCAAGGGTTCTGCTTCAGCTTTCTTCTTGGTAAACAAGGACAGCAGCAGTCACGCTCTGCCTGGCGATGGCCCCGAGCATAAGTTGCCACCAGAGTCCCCATGGGGACACCCTGTGGGGACTCCGTGCATTGAGCAGTTTCAAGGGACGACAGAAAGGCTGCAGCAACGCAGCAGAGTCACTTCCAGCGACTCCCTGGAAAGGGCGTGGGCTCCGTGCAGCTCCGTCCCCACGGGCGAGGCGGGAGAGGCCCTGGCCATGGGGCAGCCCCGCAGACCACACGTCTCGGCTGGCGCTGCAGAGGGAACAAAGGCAGAGGTGGCAGAGCCGTCCCTTTAGGGGAAGGCGGCAGGATCACACATGCAGGGCTGACATTTAACGACAATTATCTGCGCCAGGAGCTTTCATTGTTCACTCTAAGCCTGCACCTTTCTTCTTCCCCTCGTTCCCGACACTCAGACATGGGCACTAGCACACAAGCACACACACACACACACATGTGCACACATCAGCTCACAGTGCATGCACATACATGCACATGCATGTACTCACACGCACGCACCAGCACACACACAGGTATATGCACACATCGGCTCACAGTGCATGCACATATGTACACACATGCACACACCAGCAACACGCACACGCATGCACATACTTCCGGTGTTCTCATGGCTGGAGAGAGACTCACTAACAGGGTCCCACCCCGGGTCTGGCCAGCTGATGGCCTGTGGCCTGGACCGGGCTCCCTCAGAGGCCATGGGAGGAGGCAATGTGGAACCAACGCACCATTAACTTAGAGTTAATGAGCCAAGTTCTCCCCGCCTCCTTCCCAATGAGACATAACCACGCTCACCTACGCCATCTAAACTCGGACTCGTCGGCATGACTGCAGATCAGCGCTGCCGGACAGGAGGAAAGAGGCAAAACACAGCCCATTTCTGTTCAGAGTTTACCTGAAACTTGGGACTTCACAGCTTCCAAAACAGAGAACATAGCCTAGTCAGGTCGAGGTTCGCAGAGGGCTCCCCGAATCGCATTAGGAACCATGAACAAAGCTCCCCGCGGCATAGGGGTGGGCTTTGGCGCCAGGTGGGCTTGGATTCGCTGTGCAGCCCGTCCTCGCTGGCGAGTGACCTTGGCCTCGTGGGCAGGACACACAGCTCTCAGCTTCCGCTTCCTCAGCTCTAAACATGTCAGTAGGAATACCCACCTTGTGGGGTTGCTGAAATCATTAAACAAACTGGGTGACACATTCAACGTTCCCAGCACAATTTCTGTCACACGGGGGGCTGTCTGCGGGGGACCCTGCTCCGTGGGGAGGACGCAGGAAAACCTTAGGAACAGAGTCCCGTCCCCCTCCCGGCCTGCGGGAAGTGGGGTGACGCTGGAGCGGAAGCAGGTTTCCTCCACTTTGTCTCCCCGATCCCCAGGGCCACGTGAGTAGCCTGCTGCCCAACAGTGGGGAGAGCCCCGAGTCCACGTTCTCCCGGCCCACGTGGCCTGTGGCTGGAGGCTGTCGGGGGACACGCGTGAGCCCTGAGAGTTTGTCTGCTGACGTGTCCTCCGCTGTCAGAGCCTGGGTTTGTACTTCCCTGTAATAAACAAGCGCTCATTTGAAGCCTGACTCTCGTTTCCCCCAATCCTTTGGTGTTCAGGGAAACAGCCGCTAGGAGGTACGTTCTCTGTTCCTGCCAAGTTTCAGTCACTTCTTCCAGGACAGTGGACCCCGTTCAGCCTGTACCCACGGTGCGGCCGCAGCAGCCACGCACAGCCTGGGGGTTCCAAGCCGCCCCCCCCCCCCCCCCGCCTGCCAGTCCTCGCCCGACCTGTCCAGCCTCCAGCCTGCCGACACGGGGCTGTGGCCTGTCCTCCCTCGGGGACCTCACCGGGTGGTCACAGGTCTCTGTGCAACCGCCCAGAGCTGGTCTGTCGCTCTGCACCCTCAGGGCCAGGGATCAGGGATCAGGGCTCCCCGAAGAGGGTGCACCCCGAGTCCCGTGGTGCCACCGGCGTGGGTGACCTGGGGCTGGAGGCTGCAGGTGGGGCCACCTGGCACACAGCTCTTCCACCATGTGGCCCCTGGCTCTCCAGCGCCTCCCTCCAGAGGACAGAACGGACTTGCTCACGTGGCAGCGTGGGGACAAGAGCAACGTGGAGGCTGCCCAGGTCTCTTGTGAGCTTCCTGCCGCCACACCGACTGGGCGGGGCAGTCACAGGCCGCCCGGTCACTCGGGGGTGGCCCTCCACGGCCACCCCGCAGGTGGCTCACCACGTCCACCCTTCACACGGATGCTGGGCCCACCTCCCGAAACCCTGTCTCCTGGTGACACACGTCCTGGCTCGGACTGAGGAAAGGCCCCTTCAGCACGGACGCAGCCCTGGGAGGTCAGCCGCGGAACAGACTTCACAGCCAGACAGACTCAACCCCCAGGTCTGCCGTCACCCCGCTGTGCAACCCGGAGCAAGGAAATCAACCTCTCTGAGCCTCAGTCCCCTCACCTGTAGAAGGCCTGTGACTGAACACACCCCCAGGGCTGTCGGGAAATTAACTGAAGCCATTTCTGTGAACTCTCACTGCCGGGAACTCCCACTGTGAGCAGGATTGGCCCCCCACCACCATTCGGCAGATGTCACTCCAAACACACTGATTCCAAAATGGGACCTGGGCGCATTCATGCAAACATTTGGGACACTTTCTCTGAGCCACTCAGCTGGACAGGCAGGTGACTCTGCCCAGGCAGCCCACGCTGGAAAGATGGTGCGGAGAAGTCCTGGCACCCTCACTGCCGCTGTGTGGCCCTGGGCGGCCGTGTGACCCTCTCTGTGCTCTGCTGTAACTCGGGAATGAAACCCTGGCCCTCGCTGCCGCTGTGTGGCCCTGGGCGGCCATGTGACCCTCTCTGTGCTCTGCTGTAACACGGGAATGAAATCCTGGCCCTCGCTGCCGCTGTGTGGCCCTGGGCGGCCATGTGACCCTCTCTGTGCTCTGCTGTAACTCGGGAATGAAACCCTGGCCCTCGCTGCCGCTGTGTGGCCCTGGGCGGCCGTGTGACCCTCTCTGTGCTCTGCTGTAACACGGGAATGAAACCCTGGCCCTCACTGCCGCTGTGTGGCCCTGGACGGCCGTGTGACCCTCTCTGTGCTCTGCTGTAACTCGGGAATGAAACCCTGGCCCTCGCTGCTGCTGTGTGGCCCTGGGCGGCCGTGTGACCCTCTCTGTGCTCTGCTGTAACTCGGGAATGTCATTAGTCCCTCAGGACTGCATTAGAGGATGTGCGTTGACTGCTTGGAACAGGGCCCGGCACGTAATAAATGCTTCGGTGCATTTGTCATCATTGATGTGTGACAGAGAGGAGGACAGTTTGTCCCATGTTCCCCTCTGACCTCTGCCTCTTCCAGCTAAAGGCGCCCCCGGGCCTGGCGCTGTCCGGCTCGTGCACATGGCTTCCCGAGGCAAGTTCCTGGTGGGCCGGTCGCACCCGCGGGGAAAGCAGAGCTGGGCACAAGGACAGGAGCAGCGCGAGGAGGCCCCGGCCGGCAGCTCACCCTCCCTCCTCCCAGGCGTCCTCATCGATCGCGCTCTCCGACCCCTGGCCCCTGACCTCTGCCCTGGGGGAGGAGAGGTCACAGCAGCACCACTGGGGCCTCCATTGCTGTCCCTGCTGAGACCTTCCAGGCGCCTCCATCTGGACGCAGGACCCCGATCTGTGACTTACTCGCTGGAGCCGTCAAGCTGCCCTGCAGCCTCCTCCCAGGGGCTCCAATCCCTCACAGCCTGACTTGGGTTGACCGTGGAAAGCGTCCCTGGACTAGGAATTGCCTTGTCCTTTACGGGGAAGATCGATGCCCCAGGAGCCGCGCCCGCCGTCTGCCCCCAGACTCCCCAGGGAGCCAAAGCCCCCGCGTGCAGGTCCTCAGAGCACGGTGACAGCCACGGGCCACAGTGGCAGGGGGTGGCAGGGTCACACCCACAACCACAGGACAGCAAGACTGGGGACCCCTGAGACTGGCTCGCCGGGCCCCTGCCTCTCACTTCCAGCCGGGACACCCAGCCCTCCTGGGAAGCCCCACACAGCCTCAGCCCAGGGCCGGCCAGGAGCCAGTAGGATAGGCCGGAAAGGGACCTTACTCTGGTCCAGAGCCACTGTGGCCAGGCCACGAAGGTCAGAAACGTCACGGGGAGGGGGAAAACCCAGCTCACCTGGCTCACGGGGGTTTCTGTCACCCGTTAATGAAGTGAATGTGGCCCCTCTCGCCCTCCAATTGAACACCAGAGGCTTCCCTCCATTCCCCACACACACCTGCCTGCGAGCCTGGCCCGTGGCCTGGTGTCCCCTGCTTGGCACGAGACCCGGCACAAGGAGCCCCCATCATCTGTCGGGCGGGGGGACAGAGGGACAGATGAGTGACGGGTGCTTTAAGGAGATGAAAGGGATGCCCACGTTTCTTTAAGAGATAATCAAACAATCACTTGGTAATTCTCCATGGACTCTCCCTTACTCCTCCTTTCCTTCCGTTTGGTTACTGTCCTTGTCCTCATGGGCAGCCCTGCCTCGGGGGAGTCGGGACCAGGGCCCCGCGGGGAGTCTGACGCTGGAGGACGCTGCAGAGCTGGGGACGTCCCGGGCCCTGCTCTGTAGCTTCCCAGCCGTGCAGCCTCGGACTAGTTATCTCCACCCCAGAGTCGTCCTAAGTAGCTCTGACCTCACGTGGTCACCGCGAGGGACAAAGGGACAAAGAAGATCACAGAAGCACTTAGTGCGGCACAGTCCACAGCTGCTTGCTGCTGTGTCCGTGTTGCTGCTGTGTCCGTGTTGCTGCTGTGTCCGTGTTGCTGCCGTGCACACTCACGGGTGCACCACGGTCTTGGCACGGCAGTGAGCACCGTCGTCGGGGCTCGACAGGGCTGGAGCCTCGCGAGGGGCTGCGGGGACGGAGGGAGGCCGGGCACAGCCCATGTTTAGCGCTGAGTCTAGAGAGACATTAACCTCTCTCGGCCACTGTTTTCTCATCTGTAAAATGAGGATGATTAAATCTATTCCACCAGGTCATTACACGTAAAGACAAAGACACACCAGGCTGTCAAAGCGCTTCCCAGCCTGACAGGGCGCTGGGTGAGGTCGGGTGCCGTCTTGCCCCACCTGCGACGCACAACCCCCGGGGATGGCGGCGAAATTCAGGTTCCCATCAAGAAGGTCTGGGCGGGGCCTGGGGTTCTGCCGCAGGTCCAGGGCCACACTGCCCAGGCCAGGACACCCCGCTGCCGCGGAGCAGAAGCTGTCGTCCCTGCTGACGGCCCCTGCTCGGGAGGGAGGGAGGAAAGTGCGGGCCAGAGAAACCCAGGTTGATTTGTGGTGCCGGCTTCAGGCGCCCGTGAGTGGGGTTTGGTTATGAGACGCTACCAAGGAGCCAGTGTCTGGGGTGTGTGAGGGCCCGTGTCCCCCCTCTGCAGCGGGTGGAGAGGTCCGGGACAGCCCATGTCTCGGTGGAGCTCCCAGGCCTGGTGAAGGCCCAGGGCCCCTCCGATGCCAGACGGCGGGTTTGAGACGCCGTTACCCAGCGCTCTGGCCCCCTGGTTTCAACCTCCCGATCCCTTGATCTATAAGAACAGGGTTCTCCCGGAGTTACTTCCTGCCGCTTCAATTGTTGAAAACTAAATATACGTTCTTCTAGTGCATTAAAACAACGGCCAAGTAAACCTTCCAACACAGCCCCCGTGCCCCTCTCGGGCACACAGGGAGGCCGCAGCTGAAGGCTGAGCGAGAGTTTTGCCCAGTGCACGCCCGGAGTCCAATGAAGCTTTCCCACCTCACCTGCAGCAGCTCACGCCGCGGTTTCCAGCCGGTTTCCCTCTCGAACATGGTCCCAGTCCACGTTTTCTCAGTTAAAATCGCAAGCGCACAACTACATCACAGTCACTGGGGAGAAACTTTCCTGAAAACAGCCTTTTCTTACCCAAAGTGAATGTGAGTCAGGGCCCACGGCCTGCCCAACGTCTGGACGAGTCATAAACTCAGCCCTGGTGTGCGCCACGCCAGCCACGGAGGCCCCGGCCACCTGCGCCCTGACGGTTCTGGGTCTGACCTCCTCGCTCCACCGCACGGCACCGCCCCCCTCCGGAGCCCCGAGACCCACGTCCCTCCCTGGCAGACCACAGCCTCGCGGGCTCCTGCCTCCCGACTCGTTCCCCTGGGGACGCCGAGCCTCCTGTCTCCCCACTCGTCCCCCGGGGACTCGTCCCCCGGGGACACATCCCCTCTGGCTGAAGATGTCTCTGCTGAGCTCAGTCCTGGGGCCCCAGCAAAGGACCCTCCGCCGCCCTGGCAGCTGACACAGCAGAGCACACGGAGCCTCCCGTGTGCACACGCCTACGCCTGGACGCTCCCACCTGGAGGCCCGGACGTGGCCCAGTGGCCGTGTGCTCAGGCCCCAGACGGCTGCCTGGCCTGGCGTCCTGGCCCCTGGCCATCACCCCAGACCTTCTCACGCAGACGTTTGCATTCAGATATCAGTTTCCTCGGTGACACAGATCTGGATTTCTCTTCTCTGTGGGACCCGGTGAGGTTATTTCATTGTGATTCTTTCCCAGGTGATCTAGGAACAGGATCTTTCCTGGCTTGGCCTGCAGAGGAGGATGCTCGGCCCTCCCAGCCCTCCCCACCCCGCATCCCACCCACGTGCCCGTCTTCAACGCTACAAACACAGGCCCACTGAAACCTGGCAAAATCCCACGGGGCCTGGGGGCAGAGACGATCAAGTGGGGATCTTTCCTCAAAGGACGGTGACCTCAGTGTTCCCAGGGGCTCACGGGACCCAAACTGCGCCCAGTGCGTGGAGACCTGCGCTGACCATAGACCAGAATGGCACATAAGTCGCATGTCAGTCACTGAAAACCGAGTGCCCCTCAGGTACTCAGGAAAAACTTCACGTTTTCTCACATAACTTAGTTGTTAATGTTTATTTATTTAGTAAACCTTAAAATATTTTCAATTTTAACAAAAGTAATAAATGCATGTGTCTAACATGTAAAAGGACGACAGGGCTGATGGGGCTGCGGAAAGGAGGGAGCAGGCCAGGCCCCACGTGCCCTACCTGCCCCGCCTGCCCCGCGTGCCCCGCCTGCCCCGCCTGCCCCCCGTGCCCCCCGTGCCCCCCGTGCCCCCCGTGCCCCGCCTGCCCACGTGCCCCGCCTGCCCCGCCTGCCCCGCCTGCCCCACGTGCCCCGCCTGCCCCGCCTGCCCACGTGCCCCGCCTGCCCCGCCTGCCCCGCCTGCCCCACGTGCCCCCCGTGCCCCCGTGCCCTACCTGCCCCGCCTGCCCCGCGTGCCCCGCCTGCCCCGCCTGCCCCCCGTGCCCCCCGTGCCCCCCGTGCCCCCCGTGCCCCGCCTGCCCACGTGCCCCGCCTGCCCCGCCTGCCCCGCCTGCCCCACGTGCCCCGCCTGCCCCGCCTGCCCCGCCTACCCACGTGCCCCGCCTGCCCCGCCTGCCCCACGTGCCCCGCCTGCCCCGCCTGCCCCACGTGGCCCGCCTGCCCCGCCTGCCCCGCCTGCCCCACGTGCCCCGCCTGCCCCGCCTGCCCCGCCTGCCCCACGTGCCCCGCCTGCCCCGCCTGCCCCACGTGCCCCGCCTGCCCCGCCTGCCCCGCCTGCCCCACGTGCCCCGCCTGCCCCGCCTGCCCCGCCTGCCCACGTGCCCCGCCTGCCCCGCCTGCCCCACGTGCCCCGCCTGCCCCGCCTGCCCCACGTGCCCCGCCTGCCCCGCCTGCCCCGCCTGCCCACGTGCCCCGCCTGCCCCGCCTGCCCCACGTGCCCCGCCTGCCCCGCCTGCCCCACGTGGCCCGCCTGCCCCGCCTGCCCCGCCTGCCCCACGTGCCCCGCCTGCCCCGCCTGCCCCACCTGCCCACGTGCCCCGCCTGCCCACGTGCCCCGCCTGCCCCGCCTGCCCCGCCTGCCCACGTGCCCCGCCTGCCCCGCCTGCCCACGTGCCCCACCTGCCCCGCCTGCCCCGCCTGCCCCGCCTGCCCCGCCTGCCCCACGTGCCCCGCCTGCCCCGCCTGCCCCGCCTGCCCACGTGCCCCGCCTGCCCCGCCTGCCCCGCCTGCCCCACGTGCCCCGCCTGCCCCGCCTGCCCCACGTGCCCCGCCTGCCCCGCCTGCCCCGCCTGCCCCACGTGCCCCGCCTGCCCCGCCTGCCCCGCCTGCCCACGTGCCCCGCCTGCCCCGCCTGCCCCGCCTGCCCCACGTGCCCCGCCTGCCCCGCCTGCCCCACCTGCCCACGTGCCCCGCCTGCCCACGTGCCCCGCCTGCCCCGCCTGCCCCGCCTGCCCACGTGCCCCGCCTGCCCCGCCTGCCCACGTGCCCCACCTGCCCCGCCTGCCCCGCCTGCCCCGCCTGCCCCGCCTGCCCCACGTGCCCCGCCTGCCCCGCCTGCCCCGCCTGCCCACGTGCCCCGCCTGCCCCGCCTGCCCCGCCTGCCCACGTGCCCCACCTGCCCCGCCTGCCCCGCCTGCCCCGCCTGCCCCGCCTGCCCCGCCTGCCCACGTGCCCCGCCTGCCCCGCCTGCCCCGCCTGCCCCACGTGCCCCGCCTGCCCCGCCTGCCCCACGTGCCCCGCCTGCCCCGCCTGCCCCGCCTGCCCCACGTGCCCCGCCTGCCCCGCCTGCCCCGCCTGCCCCACGTGCCCCGCCTGCCCCGCCTGCCCCACCTGCCCACGTGCCCCGCCTGCCCCGCCTGCCCACGTGCCCCGCCTGCCCCGCCTGCCCCGCCTGCCCACGTGCCCCGCCTGCCCCGCCTGCCCACGTGCCCCGCCTGCCCCGCCTGCCCCGCCTGCCCCACGTGCCCCGCCTGCCCCGCCTGCCCCGCCTGCCCACGTGCCCCGCCTGCCCCGCCTGCCCCACGTGCCCCGCCTGCCCCGCCTGCCCCGCCTGCCCACGTGCCCCGCCTGCCCCGCCTGCCCCGCCTGCCCCACGTGCCCCGCCTGCCCCGCCTGCCCACGTGCCCCGCCTGCCCCGCCTGCCCCGCCTGCCCCACGTGCCCCGCCTGCCCCGCCTGCCCACGTGCCCCGCCTGCCCCGCCTGCCCACGTGCCCCGCCTGCCCCGCCTGCCCCGCCTGCCCCACGTGCCCCGCCTGCCCCGCCTGCCCCACCTGCCCACGTGCCCCGCCTGCCCCGCCTGCCCACGTGCCCCGCCTGCCCCGCCTGCCCCGCCTGCCCACGTGCCCCGCCTGCCCCGCCTGCCCACGTGCCCCGCCTGCCCCGCCTGCCCCGCCTGCCCCACGTGCCCCGCCTGCCCCGCCTGCCCCACCTGCCCACGTGCCCCGCCTGCCCCGCCTGCCCACGTGCCCCGCCTGCCCCGCCTGCCCCGCCTGCCCCGCCTGCCCCACGTGCCCCGCCTGCCCACGTGCCCCACGTGCCCCGCCTACCCACGTGCCCCACGTGCCCCGCCTACCCACGTGCCCCACCTGCCCCGCCTACCCACGTGCCCCACGTGCCCCGCCTACCCACGTGCCCCACGTGCCCCGCCTACCCACGTGCCCCACCTGCCCCGCCTACCCACGTGCCCCGCCTGCCCCGCCTGCCCACGTGCCCCGCCTGCCCCGCCTGCCCCACGTGCCCCGCCTGCCCCGCCTGCCCCACGTGCCCCGCCTGCCCCACGTGCCCCGCCTGCCCACGTGCCCCGCCTGCCCCGCCTGCCCCACGTGCCCCGCCTGCCCCGCCTACCCACGTGCCCCACGTGCCCCGCCTGCCCCATGTGCCCCGCCTGCCCCGCCTGCCCCGCGTGCCCCGCCTGCCCCACGTGCCCCGCCTGCCCCGCCTGCCCCACGTGCCCCGCCTGCCCCACGTGCCCCGCCTGCCCCGCCTGCCCCGCCTGCCCCGCCTGCCCACGTGCCCCGCCTGCCCCGCCTGCCCCGCCTGCCCCGCCTGCCCCGCCTACCCACGTGCCCCTCCTGCCCCTCCTGCCCCTCCTGCCCCTCAGGGGAAGTCACCCCACCAGGTGCTGACTCCAGCTCTGTTCTCGTCTCCAGATTGTCTGAAGGTTCAACTAAGTACTAACCAGCTTTCGACACTGTGTACGTCCCTACTGTGGTCAGTAAGAATTTGCCGGCACCTTCCACAGTTGTTTCAGCACTTTGAGCTGTGCTTTGCACTGTCCAACTGCAGTGACAAGCAAGACACCCAACGCTCTCCATGGACTGTGTGCAGCATCCCCACGTCCCCCCGGCAGGGGATGCAGTTGAGGGGCTGCTGGCATCTCCACCCTTCCCTGCCCGACCTTGACAGCTGGACTCCACGCTCGCCAGGTTAGGGCTGGTAACACGTCCTGTTTTTACTCATGATTACGTCTCCTGTGCTTTGTCCATAGAGTTTGAAGAGCTGAAAACCAACTAACCTGAATTAGCCTGAATTAATTCCTGTGACAGGTAAACCCCGCAATGTAACTGGAGTAAACAGGTCGTCTGTTTCTCGCTTCTGCACCTGTACCTGAGGGTGAGCAGGTCAGGGCCCTGCCACCTCGGGCCCGGGACTCCATGGTCACTGGTCAGCCCGGGCAGCGCCCAGGGCCCAGCGGAGCCGCCAGGGTGTCTCATGCCAGGCCTGAATGTGCTGCGCATCATTTCCACACTCATGCTTGGGACAGAACCCGTCTCGTGGACGCACCCAGATGCAGAAGAGGGGACGGTAGCCTGGGTGGCATCCACTTTGCAGCCGCTGGCTGGGCCCACGTCCCCTGCACCTGTTGGATGACACACACTGATTGCCACAGGGCCCAGCGCTGCCGGGGCTGCTTGTCTGTCCCTGGACGCCCACCCTCGCAGGGTCAGTCGCCAACAGGACGCCCCTGGTGCCCACCTCGAGTGGCCTTTCCTTTCTTGCATCACCCGTTACTCAGAACCACCCTCGCTTTTGTGAAACTATATCGGGGCCATGTCTTCAGTTTGCTGTTTCCCCCTGGAATTCCCAATGGGCTGCTCCTTCCTGAGAAAGAGGGAACAGTAACAATCGTCACTGTCTCCCAGTTACGCTGTCACTTCTCTGCGTCCCATGTACCGCTTGGAATCTGTTCCATCTTTCTTCTGCAGTTGTCATTTTTGTTAACTTATTTTAACTCTTGTTCCAGTTTGGACCAGTTGCTCCCTCTTTGGGCCGCAGCTTCATCACGTGCTTTGGCGAGATCGACTAGGCATTGACTCCTCTGTTTTTCTCTAATTGCTTCTCTTTTCTCTTTTTTCCTTCATCTTCTGCCTTTACCGTGTCCTTGCATGTCCCAGACTCTCAGCCTCCCCACTGACCTCCCGTGCATCCCTCCTGCCCAGGAACGCCTGTCCTGGGCCCTTCCAGGGCGCACTGTGCGGCCGGGGCACAGCAGGCCAGCTGCACCCCCGGGACCCTGGGACTCGCCGTCCCTCCTGCAGAATCCGACCCGTGTTCCTCTTCTCCTGTCCACTGCCCGTCTCTCGTGCCCAGGTGACTCTGTGAGGAAGGGTGCCAGTCAGCACTACAGGCACCTCGGGGGCTGCTCTCGGGGCTCCGCTGTGTCACCTCTTTGTCTGGACACGTGGCCGCAGGCTCTGTTCCCTCCACCCACTTCTCTGCACAAATGTTGTGCAACAGTAAAAAAGTCTAGTGGAAAATAAAGGGTGTTGGGACACTTCTAAGTCATCGCTTGTCTGAAAATCATATTAATTGATAAATGTCCAGATGTAGAATTTAGGCTGAAAAACTCATTTTTTAGAACTTGAAAAATATCTATCGCCCTGTAGAATGCCGGTATCCTGTGTGGCTGCTGAGAATCTAATGCCAGTGTCGTTTTAATTCCTTTGTAGCTGAATCATGTTTTTCTCTAAGAAATAATTGAGTTTCTCTTTAAACTTGGTGTTCTGAATTTTTACAATAATGTGTCCAGGTGTTTTTAAAACCCCATCCGGCTTCAGTGCACAGGCTTCTTCAGCATGAGCACTCCAGTCTCCCCGACAGCTTCAGGAACTTTTCTCCTACTATTTCTTTGGAAATTTTCTCTACTGCATTTTCTGTTTTCTTCTCCTGGACGTCTATTAGCTGGACGTTCCATGTCCTGGAAGGGTCTGTTGGTTCCAGCATCTCTTCTATTACTTAACTCCCTTTTTGTTCTACTTTCTAGAAAATTTCCCCTTTTATTTTGATTTTTAATTTTAGTAATTACATTCCAGGTTTCCAAGAGCGTTTTTGAGGTACAATTGTTCGTTTCTCATACTGTTCGTGTTTTATGTCCACGTTACATTCTTAAATCTCTCTGGGGATTCTAATTATTGGAGGATTTCATTTTTTTTTTTTTTTCTAACTTGTTTCCTCACAGGCTATTTTTATTCTATTTGTTTACTTTTTAGCTTTATGGATTGCTGATGGGCAAATTGTGCTTTAGGGAAATGAGCCGGAGGCCCCTAAATGTCATCATCTGAGGATCTTTAAGGTGCCAAAAACTCACACAGCCTGCCCTGGACCTCCCCCAGACGGTCCCTGCCAAATTCTCAGAGTAGAGCGACATCGGCCCGTCAGGCAAGCCCTGGACGCCATCACCGTGGACTGCAGTGGGGGGGATGAGCAGGGCTGACCTCCCCAAGCACGTTCAGTTGACCCCCAGTGTCCCCACACCCCATCCATCCTGGCCGCCACCCCTCAGCTGCAGCAGCTCTCTGTGCCCGCACGGCCCTCCCTCCCGACGCCCACCCACGCCGGGTGCAGCTCTGCTCTGCAAGGCCTCCTCCACCCAGACTCCTCCGGACGAGTGTGCAGCGCGCTCGTTTCCTGCTGACGCCTCTCCCACGTGCTCTTACCTTTGAATTGTTCCTTACAGCCCCTTAAAGGAACGTAGCAGGGACAGGAGAGGAGCGCCCTGCTCTGTCAATCGTCTCGGACCAGAAGTCTAGCAGCCCTCCCAGAGCTCTGGCGACAGGCGCCTGGGCCCTGCCCGGGGGCCGCTGAGAAGAGGCGGTGAGAGAAGTGGGCGCCCAGGCCCCCGGCTGCAGCCACGCCCCCGGCGTCTGGGACTGGGAAGGGGCACAGCAGCGTTGGGGACGTCAGGCCAGCGTGTCCTCCTGGCTTGGGGAAGAGAAGGAGCAGAATGTATCTCGAGTGCTCGGCAGCGTCCACGGTGTAGGGTTTGGTTGCAGGTTTTGGGATTTAATGATCCCTGTCTGTGAGAGCCCCTCACCCTCCAGACCCTGCTACCCGTCACGATGCCCGATGCCCCCATGTAAGGCGAGGTGCTGTCACCCACTGCAGAGGACCCGAGACTCAGTCACACGCGTGTTGAAACACATGCAGACCGATGCCCACCTGCAGCTATGGAGGCCTGTGCTGTCCTCTGTGACAGGCACCTCTGGGAAGCCTAGGTGCCCCCTGTCCTGACGATACGAGTGCAGGACTTGAACCTGTGTCCGCTTGGCTCCAAACTCAGGGCCCTTCCAAGTGTGTCACAGCTGCCTCCAAATCACATTGACCCCACGCAAATGCCACACTAACACCGGGCTGAGACCACGCAGACAGCACGCAGACACGGCGCCCACGCCACACTAACGCCAGGCTGAGACCACACAGACAGCACGCAGACACGGCACCCACGCCACAGTAACACCGGGCTGAGACCACGCAGACAGCACGCAGACACGGCGCCCACGCCACACTAACGCCGGGCTGAGACCACGCAGACAGCACGCAGACACGGCGCCCACGCCACAGTAACACCGGGCTGAGACCACGCAGACACAGCACGCAGACACGGCGCCCACGCCACACTAACGCCAGGCTGAGACCACGCAGACAGCACGCAGACACCGCATGCACACCACACTAACACCAGGCTGAGACCACGCAGACAGCACGCAGACACGGCGCCCACGCCACACTAACGCCAGGCTGAGACCATGCAGACAGCACGCAGACACCGCATGCACACCACACTAACACCAGGCTGAGACCACACAGACAGCACGCAGACACGGCACCCACACCACACTAACACCAGGCTGAGACCACGCAGACAGCACGCAGACACGGCGCCCACGCCACACTAACGCCGGGCTGAGACCACGCAGACAGCACGCAGACACGGCGCCCACGCCACACTAACGCCGGGCTGAGACCACGCAGACAGCACGCAGACACGGCGCCCACGCCACACTAACGCCGGGCTGAGACCACGCAGACAGCACGCAGACACGGCGCCCACGCCACACTAACGCCGGGCTGAGACCACGCAGACAGCACGCAGACACGGCGCCCACGCCACAGTAACACCGGGCTGAGACCACGCAGACAGCACGCAGACACGGCGCCCACGCCACACTAATGCCGGGCTGAGACCACGCAGACAGCACGCAGACACGGCGCCCACGCCACACTAACGCCGGGCTGAGACCACGCAGACAGCACGCAGACACGGCGCCCACGCCACACTAACGCCGGGCTGAGACCACGCAGACAGCACGCAGACACGGCGCCCACGCCACACTAACGCCGGGCTGAGACCACGCAGACAGCACGCAGACACGGCGCCCACGCCACACTAACGCCGGGCTGAGACCACGCAGACAGCACGCAGACACGGCGCCCACGCCACACTAACGCCGGGCTGAGACCACGCAGACAGCACGCAGACACGGCGCCCACGCCACACTAACGCCGGGCTGAGACCACGCAGACAGCACGCAGACACGGCGCCCACGCCACACTAACGCCGGGCTGAGACCACGCAGACAGCACGCAGACACGGCGCCCACGCCACAGTAACGCCGGGCTGAGACCACGCAGACAGCACGCAGACACGGCGCCCACGCCACACTAACGCCGGGCTGAGACCACGCAGACAGCACGCAGACACGGCGCCCACGCCACACTAACGCCGGGCTGAGACCACGCAGACAGCACGCAGACACGGCGCCCACGCCACACTAACGCCGGGCTGAGACCACGCAGACAGCACGCAGACACGGCGCCCACGCCACACTAACGCCGGGCTGAGACCACGCAGACAGCACGCAGACACGGCGCCCACGCCACACTAACGCCGGGCTGAGACCACGCAGACAGCACGCAGACACGGCGCCCACGCCACACTAACGCCGGGCTGAGACCACGCAGACAGCACGCAGACACGGCGCCCACGCCACACTAACGCCGGGCTGAGACCACGCAGACAGCACGCAGACACGGCGCCCACGCCACAGTAACGCCGGGCTGAGACCACGCAGACAGCACGCAGACACGGCGCCCACGCCACAGTAACGCCGGGCTGAGACCACGCAGACAGCACGCAGACACGGCACCCACGCCACAGTAACGCCGGGCTGAGACCACGCAGACAGCACGCAGACACGGCGCCCACGCCACACTAACGCCGGGCTGAGACCACGCAGACAGCACGCAGACACGGTGCCCACGCCACACTAACGCCGGGCTGAGACCACACAGACAGCACGCAGACACGGCGCCCACGCCACACTAACGCCGGGCTGAGACCACACAGACAGCACGCAGACACGGCGCCCACGCCACACTAACACCGGGCTGAGACCACACAGACAGCACGCAGACACGGCACCCACGCCACACTAACGCCAGGCTGAGACCACGCAGACACAGCACGCAGACACGGCGCCCACGCCAGGCTGAGACCACGCAGACAGCACGCAGACACGGCGCCCACACCACACTAACGCCGGCTGCGGGCGCCCAGCAGGCGCAGGGGTTGAGGCGCCGGCTGCAAATGAAACGCGTCTGAAAGCACCAGGATGCAAACGCTGCGCGCCAGGCTCTGTTCTCAGTGAACTGAGTCCAGGTCTCACTGGTACAAACCAGCAAGTGCCGAGGAGCAGGCGGCGGATGGTGCGGCTCAGTGAGCTGCTCACACGCCCCTTGGAAGCTGCCTTCCGTGTGCGGATCAGACACTGCATCCTGGGGAGTCCCTGAAGCATCTCCCAGGTACCGTGGAAATGCCCCTGCCAGGGGCCACCAGGCTCAGTGTGACTGGACAAAGTAGCCCAGGGACAGCTGTCGGGGTGGGCACCTCAACATACTTTCATATTATGTTTAAAATGTAATAAGGACATAACTGTGTCCTTGTCACATTCCACATACAGCAATACTCAGGTGCAGAGCAACAGCCACACGTCACACCCTGGGGACCACACAGATCTCATTTCTCCAGGACCTCCCACATTTGAGACGTGCTTCCTTGTCACTTCCTTGCTTTGACACAAAGTCCTACGTCCACTCCAGTGGGGAGCTGACAGTCCATTCACAAAGGCTTGTGGCATCCTGACCACGCCCCAGCAGCTCGCTGGGTGCCAGAGGGACGACGATGGAACCTTTCCGTGCCTTGACTACGAGGTGGCTACACGGGTGACAAAACTCCACAGAACTAGTGCACCCAGCACAGGTGAGCAGAATAAAACCGGGGAGCTCTGAACAAGACTGGCGGTGTGACGATTCTGGTGACGCTTACACCAAAAGCCTTGACTTAAGCATGATGCAAGGTACCCGCTCAATATTTTGAAGTAAAAAATAAAGACTGTGGGTCTGTAGCAACGCTGCTATCCCGGTTGTGACATCAGACTGCAGTCTCACAAGCTGCTACAGAGGGGGACTGGGACGAGTGCTGAGGTCTCTCTCTCTTATTTCTCACGAGCATGTGTGAATCTACATCAAAACGACACGTTGAGAAGTGGGGGAGGGACATTTCTTTGTCCCCTAGCGAGTCTGACCCAGGTGTGGCCAGGCGTGGGGTGGGTGTGAGTGACAGGCGCCCAGGGCTTCGGCGGCGGCTAGGGTGAGAGCCCCCTCCAGAGCACTGCCCCCCGCAGCCGTCTCCCTCCTCCCTTCCTGGGAGGTGAGGAGTGGCAGCCTCCCAGGAACGCCTTGAACGGGGCGCAGTGCCCCTCAGCTGTCACTAATCTAATCACACAGGTGACTGACTCCCTTCATTTATACCACCTGGTTTCTTAAAGGAGCTTCCAAACATTGTAACCATCACACAAATCAAAACACGGGCAGAACTGCCTTCTCCACGGTGACCCTCCTTGCTTAATTAAACCACATGGAGCAAGTGATCCGGACGGGCCGTGGTGTGCTGTTTCCCCGAAGCCGGTGCCATGAAATCCCACCGACAGAGCGAGCTGCGCCGAAGCGGATTTGCTCCTCGGGCCGATCCTCCCGCAGTCAGACGCACAGAGTCTGCGAATGATGGGACCCGAGGGCACGGCGACAGTCAGGGGGAAGGCGGCGACTGGCAGGCGGAAGAGTGCACTTTTAATTACCTGCAGGTCTCAATTGCAAGGATGATACTCGTGTTCTGTCAAAGTCAAACGATGATGAATAATTTTCTCTGTGCACTTGGCAGAGTGGTGCTCAAAATTGCGATAATAATGGTACCTTGTCTTTATACACTCTTTGTTCCAAAGAGTTCAACATCTTCCAGAGACTGCTTCCATTTACCTTTCAACGTTGCTGTGGAAAGAAATAACATGAGTGGGTCATATTAATATACCCCCATTTGACGGGGGGTTAGACTGAGATTGATGATGAAAAGTCTGACATTCCACTCAGTGGTCAAGCCAGGGAGAGATTCAAATTGCCCATCCGAGACTGTATTTGTCCAGCAATCAACTCCAGCTGCCGGAACAAACATCTCGGTGTTGTAACCTGATAAAACCTTAGTGCTGCTCAGGTCACCGTCGGATGCTGGCCAGGCAGCAACCCCGGGACGCAGGGCGTCTGCACCTGTGGACCGACCAGAGCATCCGGGGAGACCCCTGCCGAGCCTGCGCGTTCAGCCGGCCAGTGAGCACGGACCGCGGCGGGAAGGACTGCACGGCAGTTCCAGCAGGGCCTGGAAGTCGTACACGTCATTGCACTGGTTTTTGGCCAGAACTCGATGGCCACCACTGACCGCAATGTAGAATATGCAGGAATACGGGCAGTCTCTGAACCCAGGGCGCCGCACCCACCCTGTCTCCATCTGTGGAATAACTACCCACCACCCTTCCTCAGGAGGAATACCAAAGGAAAAGAATAAAGTTAAAAACACAATACCTCGTGCCAACCAACACACCACTCAAAGTAGCATGAGAAGAGACAGACAACGCTGCCCACTGACTCTGAAGAAAATCACTGACCACCCAGACCTGCTCGCTTTCCTCCTTCCTGCTCTTTCTTTAAAAATAAAACAAATGGCCCTGGCGCTGGCCGAGACCACAGGCTCTGTGCCACCGAGTACAGCTAAAAACTCCAGCAGAACGCAGAAAGCTGGTGTCTGAGGACTCCAAGAAGCAAGCGACAGCAGCAGGCTGGAAAGAAGTCAAACCTGGCAAAGGCAGGGCCGGGGGAGCTTAGCGGGTCCCCCCTCCATCGCGGCTTGTCCTACAGGCGGTCCAGTCTCAGCACTGCTCAGCGAGCAGGACAGAAGTCACTCAGAGAGAGTCCCCCTCTTTTGGCCAAAGGACTGGGAAAGGGGCCTCTGAGAGCCGGAGAGTGCTGGCAGGGACTAGGGGCTCTTTTCCTTTCCCTCTCCCGGCCCTATTCCATGGCCAGCCCCGGCCACGAAGCTGCCGCCGTGGCAGTGGTGCAGACACCTATAATGCCAAGAGAAAAACCATCTCTCTGATTGGAGGAGCTGAGAAAACGGGCCCCTGTGTTCTAAAAATATTGAGGGAATCCCACCTACTCTTCCTCTTTCTCTCACCGCTTTACCCTGGAAACCACCCCGGTCGGGTGGAACCGCAGCACAGCGCGTGGGAGGGGTGAATCTGAGACTGAGAAACCAGACGTGCCCGCCAAACGGCCGGGAAAGGCATCCCTGCACTCCAGAGAGTCTTGGGGAACCCCTGGGGCAGACGGTTTGAGAAGAAGGTCCCCCGCTGATGTGTGTGAGCTGACGTGGCTCCTGGGCTCACTTCCAAGCTGTGAACGCGTGGGACACACTTGAAGAGACGTCATGGACCCATTAGCTCCAGCCGCCATCACAAAATGCCATCGACTGGGCAGCGTGCAGAGCAGACGTTTATTGTCTCACAGCCCCAGAGGCTGGAAGCCGGAGATCAGGGCGTCAGCACGGTCCAGTGCTGGGGAGGACACCACCTCCTTGCTGTGTCCTCGATCGGAGAGTGCCTGGTCTGTCTCATAAAGGCTCTAGTCTCACCATATCCCTTCTGACCTCATCCAAACCTAGTCACCTCCTTAAAGGCCCCTCCCTCCAAATACCATCACAGTGGGGGTTGGGGCCTCAACTTACGAATTGGAGGGACACAATTCAGTCTATAGCACAATCACGGGTTTTGAAAACTGAACTGATACTAAAATCTCTTCCCAAAGAAGATGAGACTTCACTGTGGTCTGAACCCAACATTCTCCAGAAGATTTCAATCCAAGTTTCTCAACTTACACCCTGTTGACATTTGGACAGGGTGATTCTTTGTTGGGAGAGATGGCCCCGTGCAGTGTAGGACACTTAGCACCATCCCTGGTCTCTGTCAACTAGATGCCAGTGCCACCCCACCGTTGGGACAATCAAGATTGTCTCCAGGCATTCCCAAATGTTCTCTCTCATGGTTCAGAACCACTGATTGAACAAAACATCATACTCAATATATTTAGGATATAATCCAAAATTACTCAACATACTGAGAGCTAGGAAAATCTGACCAAAGTTAAAGACAATCAGCACGTGCCAGCCTTGAGAGGACCCAGATGTCTGAATTATCAGACAGGACTTCAAAGCAGCTACTGTAACCATTCTCCATGAGTAAAGGTGAGCACTCTTGAAACAAAGAGAAAGACGTCCCAGCAGAGAGAGAGAAACTATAAAAGAAAATGGAAATTTTAGAACTGAAAAAATAAAACACTAGAAGAAAAAAAAATACAAGGCAGCTGCAATTGTGGAATTAAAATAACAGAAAAAAAGTCAGAGACACGGGAGATAGATAAGTATAAATTATCTCATTTGAAGAACAGAGAGGGAAAAAGGAACATAGCCTCAGAGAGCAGGACAATTCCATCTCCCAACATAGAAAACTCCCAGGGAAATGCCGACTGAGACCACAATTAGACAACACTGCACACCTACCAGAAAGGCTAAGGTCAAAATGACAGGTCACATCCACATCGGCAAGGACGTGGGGCGTCCAGACTCGTGTCCCTTGCTGGTGAGAATGCCGAACCGCACAGTCCCCTTGGAAAAGTGCTGGCAGTTTCTGACAAAGCTGCACATACACTCACCAGGGGACCAGCACCCTCCCGCGGGGTGGGAGAGGGAGGCAGACGTATGATCACACAGAAACCTGTATGAAGTGTTAGCACCGTGTTCACACTCACCCAAATCTGGAAACAATCCAAACACCCACTGACGGGCGAGAGGGTAAACCGTGGTCCCTCGCACAGCGGAGCTCCAGTGCACGGTGAGAAGGGCGGTATCGACCCTCCGTCGACAGGGAGCAACCTCAAAGGCGCCAGGTGAGGGCAGCCAGCTTTGAAAGGCTGCGGACTGCATGGTCCATTGTGTGACATCCCGGAAAAGGCAAATGGACCAATGACCAGACCAGTGTTGTCTGTGGCTACGGCGGGGGACGTGTCTCCGGGGGCTGCACAGCTGAGCCTGGGGTCTGGTGCAGTCTGCATCCGGATTGTGGGGGCGGTTACATTGCTGTGCACGTGTCAAAAACTCACAGGTTGTACACCACAAAGAATGGATGCAAATGTTAAAACTGGATTTTTTTTTTTAAAAAAGACAAATTTTAAGATTTCCACATGCAGGCAGCAGTGCAATGGCTAAGGGAGTCCAAAGAGAGTCAGTCCTGAGGGTCCACATGGTCAAGGCAGGTCTCACCAATGAGCCCTGAAAGGTGAGCTGAGCAAGGGCAGGAGAGGGTCTGTGGGTGGGGGGTGGGGGGTGGTGCGGGGAAGGCCCTGGAGCAGAGAGTGGAGACCCTCGGTGTGGCCGAGGGCCATGGGAAACCAGCTCGGGGGGCGGAACGTGGCCACGCGGGTTGTGGGGGGCGGGACACGTGTCCAGGCTGGGCTCCGGCGTCCTGCGTCCCCTGTGGCTGGATCTCGGTGCCTGCTCTGGCCTACTCTAGCTGACGTAGGCTCCCAGCTGGCCATTCCTTCTGCACCAGGCCTGCTGTGCAGCCAGGGACAGCCGCCCGCTGCACAGGGACCCCACCGTCCGTCTGCTCACAACTGATGGCACTTTTAGAAAGTTCTAGTGGTGGTTGCTACCTCAGAACAGAAAAACAAGACTTTAAAAATAGATCATCCACCATACACTTAGCTAATATCACCTGCCCTAAAAGAGGCCCTGCATCTTCTAGCTGTTCAGGACAGAAACGGGGGGACGCGGGCGCCTGCTCCACACCTGCTCCCCCTGCGCCTCTTTGGTGATGCCCCCCACCGTGCATGACGGGGTGAGAGGGCTCCAGCCCCCTGCAAAGGGTCAGGGCCAGAACCGCCTGTTTAAACACGTCTATCTCTTTTGAAAAACTGGGGTTCAGTGTACTGTCTACCATGTTACCCTAAGTCCATTACAGCAGCGGTCCCCAACCTTTCTGATACCAGTGACAGGTTTCATGGAAGACAGTTTTCCCACGGGCTGGGGGGTGGGGTGTCGTGGTTTGGGGGGCTGTGGTGCTCTGGCGGTGATGTGCCCCCCATTTCCTGACAGGCCACGGACCGGTGCTGGGCTGCAGCCTGGGCATTGGGGACCACAGCGTCACAGAAGAATTTAGCTCTGGGAACTGGATTTTAGTTCCAAGAATAAGTTCATTTTTGCAAATGAATCTGTTTTGCTTTTGTGGGTTCCCCCCCCCGTTTTAATCTAATTAAAGACTAAATTTCTTGTCTGGAAGGTAAAAAGCTTATATCACTACTCCTCTAAACGCGTGGGCCCTGGCACAGAGAACACAGACTCACCAGATACGGGCACAAGGGGAGAAGGCTTTCGTGCAACTCTCAGCCACCCCTGGACCCCGAGGTGTCCCCCGCGAGGGCCTTGTGCTGTCACAGGTGGAAACGCAGGTCTGAGCTGCGAGTCACGCGCTGCTTCTCGGCCTCCCACGGTGGCTGGTCAGAGAGACCGGTCAGTCCCACCATGGGATCCGAGGGTGGAAGGTGACAGCTGGAGCAGCACGTGGCTCCGTGGCCTCAGGACGCCCAACAGCATCCGTGGCCAGCTCCCCACAGCCGCCTCGCGTGGCCAGGCGTGCAGCGGCTGGGCCGTGTGCACAAGCAGCCCATGGTCCTGGCAGATCGGTGGCCGGAGACACAAACGCGGCACTCGTGGCCAAATCCAACCTTCTGTGACACCATCGAGTCACACTGTCCTGTTCTCAAGTCATACGGGCTCCAGGTGATTCATGAAACATTGGGAGGAGCGCGGGGAGGTCCTGCCGCCGTCAGCTCTGGGCGGGAGGGCCTGGGTACCGGCAATCGCCCGGGAGCTGCCCGGACACCTGGGCTTGCAGGTGTGTGGAGCTTACGACCACTGCCACCAACCTGGTCCCCACACTCACTTGTGAATTCTCTCTTCTGCTCTCGTTCCCAATCACAGTGCTGTGTATTCTGCTGCAAATGCCTACAGGTGTGACAGAAATGAAAGACAAAGGAAGAGACAAAGAAAAAGTGAAGGGAGAGGTCTGAACCCTCGCCATCAACTCAGAATAAATGACAATTTACTGGGGGAAAGACCAGCGTTTTCCACGAGATTTTAATGCATTTTGAGGTAGTCATAGAAGTATGGAATATTTAACCACCTTATTAAAATCTCCAACTTGTTTGAGGTTGACTCACCTCCGGGTCATCCCACAGCAAGATTTCTAGTCGACACAATGTGTCATTTTGTGAACAAAACCATTACTGGCCTGCGGGGGTGGGAAGTGCCAGACGAAATGACCTCGGATTAAAAGGAAAATAATATCAGCCCTCGTGAACGTGCCTTGCGATTTACCCACCTCTTGCTGCACAGGGTCTCGCTTTAGAGAACGCTAATGGGCTGCCGTGCGCGGCGCCTCCCCGACTGGCCACCCCTGGCCCGCCCCCGCGCTCCGGGCACCCCGGGCACCGTCTGCCGACCGGCATCCGGGCGGACGCGCAGACATCACACAGCCCGCTGGGACAGGGCACCGTGCGGCGGGGTGAGCACTTCCGCTTAATAGACCCGCGATCCTGCCCACGCCGTTCCCAGCGTCCTCCAGCACAGTAGCTTAATTTATCGTCGCTGGCAGTTTAAGTGGACGGCGGCTTAATTTGTGGCCGAGGTCGCCTGAACTTCACTCTGTAATCTCCAGAGTTTGCTCCGCAAATTTAGGTTCTATTCTTTGCCTTGTTCCAAGGCAGCAAATTAGAAGTCTCTTTCCTTTATAACAAGAAAAAATTAGTTTATACACAGAGGGAAAGAGAAATAAATTACAATCCTCTGTCTTCCTTATGGAGCGAGAAGGGGAACTATATTGATTTATATATGAGAATAATTCACATGACGTGGGTACTGGTTCTGTGGTTGTAATTTAGAGAGTGAGTGTCCAGCCTCTGGCCGGGACGGAGCCTGCGGGGGAGGGGGGTTTCGGCAGAGCCCACGGCGGCCTTGGGCAGCGCCCGGCTTCTGTAGGTGGAAGCCGATTCCGTGTCGCGCCGACGCCTTCTGCACCCAGCTGCCGGGCTGGCCGTCCCCAAAGCAGTCACCGCGTTCTGCAGAGGGAGGGGTGGAGGGCGGGATTCTGACCCGTGAGGATTCGATTCTGTCACATTGTAACCATCACAGAAGGAGGGGGCTGTGCGTCTTCTGAGAGGCGAGGTGCAAGGGCCTTTTAGGGTCCTTCTCCTCACAGACGCAGCCTTCGTGTCCTCCCTCCTCTCTGGCCCCCCAAACCAGCCCGTGCAGACCAAACCGCTTCACTGTGATCACAGCAGCCTCCCGGGAGGCTGTTTTTGCAGGTGAACCTACAATTTCCCATCTGCGTACAGGCTGCACCACCCCCCCACCCCGGCGCCCTTCCCGTCCAGCTCCACCCTCCCGCGGCACCTCTGCAGCCGCCTGGGCTCAACCCTGTTTCCTGCCTCAGTCGCCTTGGCCGCGTCCAGCCCGCACCTCCCCAGGCGTCTCCAAACGCCAGCATTTGCCTCTTTGCCAAGCAGAGCCTCGCACCTCTCTGAAACTCCTGATACTGACCTCGTTTGAATTCAATTTCGCATTAACTTGCCCGGTCAGCAGCGAGCCCCCGAGACAGGGAGGTGTCACGTTCTCTGCGCACCCCCAGGCCTAGCGGTGCCGGCACAGGCCAGGCCCTCTCTATCAAGGCGAGAGCACGTCGTGACTTGCTGGGTTTGCATGCCGTTTCCCTGACCAGCAGAAAGACACTCTGTCTGCTGGTCCCCAATCTCTGGGGGGCACCCCGCACTGTGGGTGCCGAGCTCCTGCTTGCCGGTGCTACCAGGCTGTCGGCACCGATGACTGTTCCCTGGGGTGAGTGAGGAACTACACTCGCTCACTTACACCTCGATTAAGAACAGGGAGGCTGAGCTGAGAACCTGGGCAAGAGCCGGGAAGAGGCCTGGGCCCACCGGGCAGGAGTGAGAGATATTTCACCAGCACAGCTTGAGGGAAGGGAAGTCCCACCTCAATGTGCCTGCACCAGGCCCGAGGCAGTTATTACATGCAAATTTACAGGCCGGTGTGGAAACCACAAACTACAGATCACAACGAACCCGTCACGGCGCAAATGGAGGGAGAGAGCCCGCGTCGCTTTCAATCTGGAAATGAATCTGCTCCTGCGACAGGCGGGGCTGTTCCACACACGACTTCGTAGGAATCCAATCTGAGTGGCTTTTATGCCGCACAATATAAAACGCGCCAGGTGGCTGTTCTGGAAGAGTTACAGGCAGGGCATAGCAGCAGCAAGTTCTGGCAATTACAGACCTCCCTCGGGAGCGCCCAGACTTTCCCGTAATCACCCCGACCCCTGCACGTCCCGGCTCTGCAAAGGGCCTTCTGCACCGTGGGCCGTAGTGACGGTGACGGGGGTCGTGGTAAGAGCAATAATGACGCTGTCACTGGAATAACTTTCAGAGCAGCTGCTGTCCCTGGAGGCTCTGCGCTGGGCCGGGCACCAGTCTTTTCCCATAAATTATGACACTGAGCCTGAGAACACCCGCGTGTAAGTAGGGGCCACTGTCGCGACTTTCCACTTGCAGAAGCGAAGGCACAAACAGGGAAAGTCAGCGGCCACGATGACCCCGGCAGGAAGCGCAGAGCGGAGCACGAGCCCTGTCAGTCTGACGCCAAACCCCGGCTCCGCAGGCCTCTCCCAGCGCCGCGCCTGGTTCTGCCGTGGCCCCAGCAGGCAGGCAGAGCAGCTGTCCCCTCCGGATGCCGACCGAGACACAGGCTTGGAGACGTCACACAATGGGGATGTGCAGGATTTTGACACCCCCAAGTTCTCCTGTCCCCTAACCCAGGCCTTTTCCTTTGTGACCCCCGCTCTTCGAGTGGACCCCTGAATCGACCCGCCCTGAGAGGGGACCCCCTGGAGTCTGTGTCTGGGGAACAAGGAGAAGGAACCCTTGTTTAAAGACAAGGATTTCCCATGATGCAAATGGGCATGGAAGGGAAGGGGGACGTCTGGCCTTTAAAGCCTGGTCTATCAGCCGCTTTGGCCGCGGCCGGGAAAGGCTGGGAGGACCTTGGTAGGAGCGGAGGCGCTCAGTGCCTGGAGGTGCCCGGCTGCCCCAGAGCCAGCCAGGTCTCCCGGGTGCCACCAGAGATGCAGGCGGTCAGGTGACCGGCCAGGCTCTGTCCAATCTACGAAGGGATGACGGCTTCATGGCACGAGAACGGATGCCACCCTGCACCGCAATACACCATTTCTAGAACCACAACAGGCCCTTCGTCCTGCTGAATTTTTAAGCACTTTAAATCCCTTCCCTAAGCAAGGCTACACAACAAGCCAAAGTTTAAACAAAGGAGTAGCTCACCTTAATCTTTCTTCGGTTTAAGCACACCCAACATCTTGCATATTTCAGAAGGAACACACATTAGCGGTTTGATACATGAATGCATGAAGGTCACACAGGATTTATTCCTCTCAGCAAGATGAAGAGCTCTGCGTGGCTGTCACGAAGACAGAGTGCTCTGTTTGCTGCAGGCACCGCGCGAGGGTCCCGGCCCTCGGAGCCTCCACGGCTTCCCCTTGAGGGGCCTGGGCTGACTTCAGGGGTGTAAGTGTCTGTGAGCGCCCCACGCCCACCGGGCTTCTGCACAGCCGTTGGGGCTCTCGTCCTGCTGTTGGGGGGCCTGTGCCGGGCATCTGCCCTGGGAGCCCTCCCTGGCCCTGGCTGCAGCAGGGCCCAAGCCAGCCTGGAGGAGGAGACAGCCGGGGCTCCATGGCCAGCTTCCCCTCCCAGGGTTGCGTGAGGACGTCACTGCAGGGGTGTGGGGACCCAGTTCTGCACCCTGGCTGTGAACAGCCCGACTGACATCCTCCTCCACCGTTTTGAGTGGATGGACTAAATTGTGAGCACTTCCCAAGCAAGACAGCGCTTCATTTCCTTTATATCCTGGCACTCAGCTCGGGGCCCAGAAGCCCAATATTTGTTGCTGGGTGGCCTCAAATACATCTTTGCCGAGGCCTCGTGCGACAGATCACACACCAACCACTCTGCTCTAAACGCCTGCGACAGACCAAGCTTTAAGAGTAAGTCTGATTGTTGTCATTCCATCGTTTGACAGTCTTCTCTTGACGTGTTAAATTTTTTTGTATAAGATAGAGATCATTTTTGGAATTAAATTTATTTATCACTTATGAACACCACTTATTAGAAGCCGAAGGCCCAGGCACAGTGCTGGATACAGAGAATTCAGGTTATGCACCAGCTTCGGGCCCCGGAACCAAGCAGAGCCGGGAGAGCCCCGGGGGCTGCAGGTCAGCTTCCCTGTGGGCACACGAGGCCGGAAGGCAGCAGGCAGAGAGGTGGACGGGACCACGGCTCACGGCTGCGTGGAACCACACCACGCCCGCGCTGCTCCTGGCCACGTGCCGTCCTCCGCTCTCCAAGCCCCGTTTTCTTCCACTGTAAGTCGGGGCAGTTGTGCGGCCGGGTCGGGGGTGGGTCAGTTCGTGCATTTGAAAAGCATTTACTTGGATGCCGGGTGTGGGTCTGAGCTGTCACTGCGGTGGGGAGAAAACACTGGGCCTCACCGCTGCCTCAAGCTGCACAGAAAACATTTCTTGCCTTCATTTCTTCAGATAAAAAGTCCAAACTGTGAAACTGCCCAACCTGCATTGCTGGCGTAGACCATGGGTTCGTTTTGTCCGTGTGACCACACGCTCTCGTCCACAGTGACCGCTCGGGAGGACGCTCTTCCTCAACTGATGTGTATAGTTTCAGGGCACATGTGATAATTTAGTAATTATTGTATAATCTGTAAAGATCAAATCAGTGTGCGTGGGACACCCGTCACCTTAGATACTTGTCTTGTCTTTGTGCTGCAGCCGTTCCGAGTCCCCTCCCCCAGCTACTGTGGGACGTGAGTCCCCTCCCCCAGCTACTGTGGGACGTGCAGCCCTGTGCGCCATGGTCACAGCACTGAGCTGTGCCACACTGGGTCTGCTGTCGTCCCTCAAACCACACGTTTGTGCCTGTCGCCAACTTCTCCTGTCTCCCCAGCCCCTCCCCACGCTCCGGCCTCCTTTGCAGCAACAGGGATGGAACTGGAGGTCGCTGTGGGAAGTGGAACAGGCCAAGCTCAGGAAGACAAATGCGGCACATTCTCACCCACGTGGGCGCTAAGCACGTGGCCCTCGCTCTCGTGGGCGCTAAGCACGTGGCCCTCGCTCTCGTGGGCACTAAGCACACGGCTCTCGCTCTCGTGGGCACTAAGCACGCGGCTCTCACCCACGTGGGCGCTAAGCACACGGCTCTCGCTCTCGTGGGCGCTAAGCACGTGGCTCTCGCTCTCGTGGGCACTAAGCACACGGCTCTCGCTCTCGTGGGCGCTAAGCACGTGGCCCTCGCTCTCGTGGGCGCTAAGCACGTGGCCCTTGCTCTCGTGGGCGCTAAGCACGTGGCTCTCACCCACGTGGGTGCTAAGCACGAGGCAGCCATGAAGATAGCAGACTGATGGCCGCCAGAGCTGTGCACTGTTGATGGTGGATTCTAAGGTGAGCACGGACGGCCTCTGACCTCAAGGAGCCCAGGGTCGAATTCCGAGGTGAGCCCTGACCCAAAACCACAGCAAGGGGAGGAGACAGGGCCAGACCACCTGCGAGTGACCACCCCAGGGAGCCCCGCCTGTGCCCCGTTGAAGCTGGGCTTCCACCAGCCACGCCCTGTGCTGCAGAACCCAGCCGACACCCAAGCAAAGGAGAAGGGCGCTTTCCACCTGCAGCTCGACGTGGACTTTGAGTCACGTGTCCAGCGCTCAGTCTGACGACTGCTCGTCAATGGCTGGACCTGAGGAGAGAAGCTGGAGGCTGTTCTACAATATAAAATCCCTCCGTTTTTGGTGGCAGAAGTTTATTTTTCCTGCCTCTGGTACTGCGGCCCCTGCACTCTCCTCGTGGGGGCCCTGACGGCTCCATCAGTCAGGTCCCGGCTCCCCCCTCGACCAGCGGCACGCGCGATCGCCACGGCACCAAGCCACGACAGAAAGGCCGTTCCGACATCACCGTGTCCCATGCGCTTATTAGCAGCAAGACACAACAGGGCGTGAATTATTATGCAATAACTCATGCCTCGAAGCAATTTTAGACACAAAAGTGGAAGGATTCATCATTATCATATATTCAGTTCTATTTTTCTTTTTTACGCTATAAAAAATCATGTCTAAATCTCCTAAAACCATCAGAGTCACATCAAAAAGTGGATTGGGCTATCAGCTTTGACAGCTCAAAATAAACCAGCTGCGGAGCAGGAGAGGCTCTTGCGAGTGCCTCGCTCTGGGTGTGGGTTCCGCTCCTGGAGACGAGGATAAATGTCCCGTTTGTTATTCCTGCTCGAAAGAGAAAAAGCAGCAAGAACGGAAGCTGCCGGGTAAAGAGACCTGCAGGTGCGCCCTGGGAACACAGGGGCCACCGCCGCCCGCCCCACTGGGGGCAGGGAAGACCCCAGCAGCGCTATGGGCCACACTCCAGGAGTGGGCACGCCGTGGCCTGAGGGCTGTCATGTGACTGGCCCCGTGTCCCTACAGCGAGGCCACTGGGAGGCCACTCTGCCCTCCCTACTCCCGAGGGACCCCAATTTTGAGCCCCCAGCCGTGTGGCTCTGTGGGCTCAGCCAGGTCGGTCATTCGACAAGAATTTTCGAGGTCCTAATGCATGCCGAGCGGGCTGCTAGGCCCCGGGGACGCAGCAGTCAGCAAAAGTGCCCACAGCGCCCTCTCGGGGCTGACACCAGCTGAGGGACGTCAGAGAGAAGCCCACACTGGTGTCTCAAGACCCGGGAAGGCAGGCGAATCCCACCAGAATCCCAAGCAGGGCCCACCCTGGCCTTGGGCAAGTCACTGCACTTCCCTGACACCCTCCCCACCCAGTAGGACCAGGAGTCTCAGCTCTGTCCCTCTCTTTCCTTGGACCACGACAGCTGCAGAGAGGCCACCTGAGCCTGGTGGCTGTCACCTCCACTCAGACTGTCACTGATCCATGAACACATGGAAAGCAGTACCACGAGGTGGGTCCTCCACAAGTCCTCAGCCCACCCCAGAAAACAGCCACCAGCAAGCACGAGCAGGGAGACACACTGGCCACCAGCCCATGGCCGGGTCCCACCCTGCCTTCCCTGACGCCCGGGGAGGACGCATGTCCTGCACGCAGGGACACTTGCTGACAGCTGCCACCACAAGGCTTCCAGGGCAGCGCCGCTGCGGGCCCAGGGTTCAGTCCTGCTTCTGTCCCTACGTGCATGTGGCCGTGGCGCCTCACCGGCCCAATGACGAAGGGACAGCAGTGATGAGCTGCAGCGTCCCCGTGGAGACCTAAGGGGCAGTTCAGGGTTCTGTAGGCTGGAACCCTGGGAAGCTCAGGACGGCCGTGGGCAGCTGGAGGACAGGGCCACCCGTGGCCGAGGTGGCTGATTCCAGGAGACGCCCAGGCTGCAGGGCCAGACTCAGAGAAAGCAGCAATGCAGGACAAGTGGGAGCTCCAAGTCCTGAGTGCCTCGCAGAGAAACGGGCCCCCTTCCCAGCTGGGGTGACCCCGAGGTGGGAAAGGGAACCTCGGCCCAGCTCGGCACGGCGGACACTGACGCTGACGCAGCGGCTGGGATTTCAGCCCCGTGAGCTCCTCCACAGCGGCCCCGCAGTCCCCCGGGAGGGAGAGAAAAACACCGGCCCCTGTGCCCACCGCAGGGTCCACCCAAAACCCTCCCCGGTGCCCGCAGGGCCTGCAGCCAGGACAGCCCCTCTCACACCCTGCGGAAGTCACCTGGGCTGGGGATCCCTTTAGGCCCTGCCTCCATCCAGCCCTGACTGTAGCCGACCCCGTGACCTCTGGCCTAAGGCCTTCATCTGCCCCAGAGGACTCTTGGGTGTGGCTGGGGAGGGTGGCCTGGGATCACAGGAGGTAGGAAACAGGAAATGCCTGGCACAGAGCCAACACACGGCAGGCAGAGGCCATGATGTTCACCGTGGCTGCGAGTTAAAATCACCAGTGGGGCTTAAACCCCGCCCAGCCCAGCAGCCCTGGGGCGGACCTGCCGGTCTGAGGGGCTCTGTGTGCTGGGTTAGAAGCTCCCCAGGTGACTGCGGGGCCACCAAGGCTGGCAAGGAGACTAGCTCATCTCCAGGGCACTGCCCCGAGTGGGACTCTGCTCCAGGCACTGCTGACACTGCTGGGCTGAGCACCTGACTCCTTCCAGAACGGTCTAGAATGGACCAAGGCAGGTCCATTTGTACAGGCACCCCAAAGAACAAAACACCAGCAAAACCTGAAGCGGTGGAAAGTCAGTCGAGGGCAGACTTCTGAGCCGGAGACCTGCCCATTTCTGGAGGATTCTTCTCCCCCCATGGAAAAACCCGGCTCTGTCCAAAACTCTCCCGCACTTTCCTATCAGTAGCAGAAAAAAAGTCCACGTTCCACGCCAGGACGGTGAAGGCCCCTCCACGGATCTGTGCTCCCCTGTCCTCCAAGCCCCGGCCTCTCCCATGTCCACCCGACACCCACCTTCCCCCAGGGTGTCAGCGAGCCTCAGCGACGTCCCTGTGCTGCCTCTGTTGGGCGGCCGTGGCAGTCCTTCCCACACACCTGCGAGCACTTGGCGGACCCTGCTCCTGCCCTCCGCCGTCCACTCTGGGCTCCCCGGGGCTCCCTGCAGGGGGTGACCTGTCTGTAAGGAGACTGCAAGCTCTTGGGACAGGACTCTACCATACTGACCGTACATTGCACACCTGTAGGACTGCACACTTGCAAGCCTGTATACCTGTGCACCCGCACAGTTGGCACCCCTGCATACCTGCCACACTTGCACCCCTGCCACACTCGCACACTTGCCACACCTGTATGACTGCACACTTGCAAACCTGTGTACCTGCACACCTGCACAGTTGGCACCCCTGCACACCTGCCATACTCGCACTCCTGCCACACCTGTACAACTGCACACCTGTATGACTGCACTTGCAAACCTGTGTACCTGCACACCTGCACAGTTGGCACCCCTGCACACCTGCCACACTCGCACCCCTGCCACACCTGTACAACTGCACACCTGTATGACTGCACACTTGCAAACCTGTGTACCTGCACACCCGCACAATTGGCACCCCTGCACACCTGCCAGACTCGCACCCCTGCCATACCTGCACACCTGCACACCTGGCCTGGTGCTGGGAACAGGTGGATGAGCAAGACACACAAGTGAAAGAAACTCGGCAGGGAAACCCTCAACCGCTCTGTCCCCTGAACCCCGACTGGCCTGGGTCCAGGGCCTGCTTCTGCGTCTCACCACCTGCTAAGGGCCACTCGGGAAGGACAGGGTCATCGCAGAGCTGTCACTCTGTGCTGAAGTCATCCCTGTTCACTGCACGTGGAATTCAGCAGGATATAGGAGGTCGGGTCTGGGTGCAAGTGTCACCTCCCACACACCTCTGCCCCCACCCCGGGGCGACCCATCTCCCCACTGCCAGGGCTGCGCCAGAGCCGCACACGCCCCTGGGGTTATGATGCGGGAGCCATGCAGGGTCCCCTAAAGGCAGGTGGAGGCCACAGCCCTGCCCCCCTCGGGCTCCCCAGAGCCCCGCTTCTCTGGCTCTCATAGGTGACACACCGTGACAGGGAGGCGCAGCCCACGGCAAAGCCAGACACAAATGCATGGACGGGGACACCTCGGCAGCCACCACTCCTGCCCAGGCCCCTCCAGGCCCCGCGGCCCCTGCGAACCTGTCAACCTGGACATCGGCCAGTGACCCCAGCCTGTCTCTGACCCCCCTGCAGCCTGCAAGGCCCCTTTGCTCAGTGCGGTTAAGAACCCCACTCTCGGTGTCCCTCCCGGGGCCGTCCGTGTAAAGGTGAGTATGCACATGCGCACACGCACACCTGCACTGCCCTGTGGGCGGGGCTACCTGGAGAACACGACGGGGTGGCCGTCAGCGAGCTCGCGGTCCAGCGGGGATCAGTGTTGGTGGCCGGTGCACCGAGGGCCACGGGAGCAGCTCCTGCCCGCCCAGGGGGTCAGGGAGACCCCAGAGGGCTGGGGGCTCAGCCCGACCCCCGACCCCCGGACGCAGGCGCCGGAGGAGGCCCGGCCGGCTCGGAGCGTTCAGCGCGTCTCAGCACAGGAACAAACGCGCAGGGCGTGGAAAGGGCGGAGCCGGGAAGGCCTTGTCCCAACAGCCAGGGGACCCGACAGGTCCTGGCCTGAGGCCGGGCTGGCGGGGGCCTCAGGCTGGGGTTGTGGTGAAGGGCGCGGCCCCCACCGGGCCATTCCGCAGCAGGCCCTTCGCGGCACCGAGAGCCGCCAGGCGAGCCCAGGAGGAACCGAGAGCTGTTGGCTGCACCTGCGCTTCAATGGCCTCGCGGGGACGCGCGCTCCCGCGCTTGGTGCAGGGGGCGCGGCGGCGAGGTGGGCCTGACCGGCCGGCGGCTGACCCCGCGGGACCCGGGAGGGTCTCTGGGGGCCCCCACCCCTTCCTGCGTGTGCTGCTGCGTCGGGTGCCGTGAGTAGACTCCAGTCTGGGGGGGCAGCCAGCGCCCCGCCCTCCCCGCAGAGGATGCTGCTTCCCCAGGAAGAAGCCGGGAGCCGACAGTGGTCCTTGGAGGTGACCTCGCAGTCGGCAGCGGCTTGTGCCGCCCTCACCCGGGATCAACAACGCTGGCCCCTGAGCGGGGCGTGTCGCCTGTATGAGGTCGGGGTGCTTCTGGCTGTCCCCTCTACTGCCCCCTGGCACCTGCCCCTTGGCCTCTCGCCCTGCCCTGGTGTGTACCCACGACGGGCCATTCCATGCACGTTTTCTCCTCCAATCTCGTGCAGACGCCCATGAGCGGCAGGGGAGGGTTTGCGATTTCATTTCCCAGAAGAGGAGACTTGGGTCTGTGGTCCTCACACCTTAATCTCCTAAGAAGCACCTGGGTTTGTGTAAGTGGCAGGTTCCAGGCCCCGTGGACAGGCAGCCCACTCAGCCTCCCGGGCTCTGTGCTTCTCCGGACCTCAGAGAAAACGGGGCTTAGGAGCTGGTTCTCCTCCCCCTAAGTGTTCACCCTTCCCGGGGTCCTGGCCCCTGAGCACTGACGAGGGCCCCGGAACCAGGGTCTCTCTGCCCTGCCGTGGGGCCCAGACTCACAGCACAGGCCCAGGGCACCCCAGCTCCCGCAGGCCTGGCCGCTGCCTTCCTGTCCTGCACTGGCCCTGACCCTTTCTGCCCGAGGCCTCAGGTCCACATTTCTTCATCTGGCCTCTGCCTGTTATCTTTTCATTCTTATTTTCTTCCTTTTCTTTTCCTTCTTTCTCTTTCTTTCCCCTTTTTCTGCCCCTGGGGCTGCAGGAGATGTCTGGGAAGGGCCCTGGCTCCCCCCACACCTTGCCTGGGGCTCCTTCTCCTTAGAGCACAGCCCGCCCTGCGGGAGCTGTCCTGTGTCATCTGTGACACCCTGACAGCCTGTCAAGTGTTCTAACATCTCGCCCCTCCCCTAGCTCTCGGCATCCCGGAGGAAGCAGCCAGGGCCCTGTCAACCGAGCGGGCTGCGTAGATGAGGGGACAGAAGTGGCTCCCAGCGCCCTGCTGTGGTCCACGTGTGCCCCAGGCGGCAGGGAGGACAGCCTGGGGACGCCGCACTGCTGGCTCCATGTGTGGGCCGCAGTCGAAAACAGATTCCCTCTCCATGAGCGTCACGGCCTCCCCCCCATGGTCACCTGGCCTGAGAGCTGCGCCCACTCGCCAGGCAGCGCCTGCCGGAAAGGGCTGGTGAAAATGGTAAACCCGGAATCGCCCATTGTTCCTGTGAGCCTAAAATAACAATCCCCCCCAGGCCCTCTGCTAACTGAACAGACCCTCTCAGCCAAGGGACGCGAGAAACACCTTACTGCCCCGGCTCTCAAACACAGACCCTGGATTCTAGGTGTGGTCCTGCCAGGTCCCTGCTGCAGAAGCCGCCCAGGTGGAAAACGCCGGTTACTGATCATCTGCTCTCCGAGCTACACGCGGCGCCCAGAGCGCATCATGGGCGGCCTCCGCCTCTCGGCACTGACCTTGCAGCCAGCAGCCCACAGGCCACTCGGCCTGGTCCTGGCGCTCACAGAGAGCCCGGCGTGGGCCAAGGCCGGCTCCCTCCCAAGTTCCCCTCTGCAGGTCCCCGTAAGGAGCATCAGTATTAAATCCCATCCTATCTGCTGCGGGACCTCAGCATCATGAAGGAAAAGAAGCTGGATTTTACAAGCAGCTGCCCAGGGCAGCTTCTAACCTCCACACATAAGGCGCCAGAGGCTCAGCTCTGAAACTGGTTTGGGTAGCCGTGGATGCTGGTAATAGAACCCAAACAGCATTCCCTCCGCAGGGCCGAGAGGCCCCTGGGCTGCGCCGGGTAGGAGACGCCTGGAGGCAGAGCCCCAGGGACTGGTGCAGGGGTATGTGGCACAGCACCCGGGGCTGCCGGACAGACCCCAGCAGGTGCCACTGGCCAGTCTCTAAGCCTTGAAAGGGAGATACTTGCTCTGTTTATCTCACAAGATAGCATTAAACTGTGTCCTGTGTTTCACAGGTAGAAATACTAATGACCTGCCAGCACTGGACCCATCTGATAACGGTGGTTGGCCACCCAGCTGTGTCACCCGCCCTCCACTGAACAAATGTCAATGACCGCCTATATAATCCTCTCCTTTAACCTTGACCTTCGAGTTGCTTCCCAGAAATGGGAGATTTTCATCTGCAAGACAAAGGAGCTGAGATCCTGGAGGCCCCTGGGCAGGCTTCCTGACAGGGTTCACTGTCCCCCACAAGCTGCCCGCCCCCACTTAGCTTTGCGACCTGCCCCAAGGCCTGGGGCCCCTCCCTTTTCAGAGACAGATTTGAGGCAGTTTCTCCTCTTCTCCTGACGTCTGTCCTATTGAACGTTCCTTTCTTCCTTGGCAGTCCTCGTTGTCTCAATAGTTGGATCTTTGTGTGAAGAGCAAAGACCTAGACCTGGACCTAGACTGGAACCCCTCGTTTTCTATGGTAACGAGGGGGCTCGTCCAGGACGGTGTTGCTGCTTCCCCTTGGCAGCTGCCTGGCCAGACTGCCACCTGCCTTGGTGACTTCCTTCTTCCTTGGTGATGGCCTCCTGGCTGCCTGGGAAGGAGGAGGCTCTGGGCGTGGATTTCGACTCCTGCGTCCAGGTAGGTGAGCGGTATTTGAAGGTACCGCAGGGTGGGGGATGCCTCTTTCAATGTGGCAATTATGAAGGAATTCCCGTTTGTCTGGGGTTGGATAAGCCCCAGCTGTCTGGTTTGTGAGAGTGGGAACTAACCTGTTCTGATCCGACACTCTCGGGGCTTATTAGGTAAAACTGCAGTTCTTCTGTTTGAAACCCCTTGAACGTCTCTTTGTATTGAGTGTCTGTCTGTACTGCTGTGCGGCATGTAAATGGGGAGTCTGCTGATCACTTTGTCTCTATTTTCCGTTTGCTACTTTAAACTTGCTGTTGATGGTTTATAGGCACAGTCCAAGGTCTGGGGGGTCAAAAGACACTTTTGATGGTGGTTTCTCTTGCGACAGGTTCTAAGGTCTAAAAGGTTAGAAGACACCTACGTCCTGAGGTGGGGAGATTACAAGACATCTCTGCCCCAGGTCCAGGAGACCGAAAGACATCTCCATCCACCAGGCAACCTGGCCGAGGTGCTGGGCGCCTGCAGCTGGACGGGGACAGAGGGATGGAAACAGGACGTTCCCAGACTCACGTCGAACCTCAGAGATCTCAGGGCTGCAGTTCTGAGATAAAAGCTACTGAAATTTGTGTGCATGCGTGTGTTTAGAGTGTTTTGTGCATGTACATGTATCACATGTCTACATGGTACCAAACTGGCTTATAAATAAAAGGAGCTCTCAGAAATTAATAAGCCCAAATGCTTTTCAAGTTCACGTGAATTTAGTAATCTTTGGTAAACAAGCTGGCTTGTAAGAATTATTGATAGGATACCAATAAAGTATCTTCAAAATTACCAATACACATTTTTGCCTGAGTTTACTGGTCATTTTTTTATTTGAAGGTGTCGTGGTTTGACACAAAGGTTATAAACTAAAAACCCAGCCAAAACAAAATGATCTGTGCTTGTATGATTTTTAATAAGATGAATTTAATATTGCTGGTTTAATAAAAACAGCTAAATCTCCTGAGTCATCAGCAAAAATACTTTAAGGTTCTTACTCAGGTAACAATGTAGACATGCCCAAGCAAAAATAAGTGCCAGTAAATTAGAATAAATGAAACTCGAGGTGAATGACAGCACAGGACAGAAACTTACAGTCAGGGCTGAAGAGGATATTTTTGGGTTCTGGTCTCTCCGAGCGCCGGCTGAAGCCAGCCTGTTCTGCGCACATCGTGTTGCCACAGCAAAGGCCTTTGCCTAGAAAAATTTTTAAAAGAATCCTTGAACTGTTTATTTTTGTATAGTAATTTATTTCAAAATGTTTAGTCTTAGAATCCGAAGATAATCTCAAAACAATCTTATTCTTTGGAAGTATTACATATGATTGAATTTGTACTTAAGTAGAAAAATGTTTTGAGACCAGTTAGATTGTTTTTAAAATAGCTTGATCTTGATCCTTACGAAAAAAAAAAATGTTATGACTTTGTGTCATTATTTGAGATGCCAAGGACTGATGTTAGAGGTTTATTAACTCTACCGTCCGGTGATGTCATGTCAATAAGTTTTATTTTGGGATATTGGTATTTTAAAAAGATCAAATTCATTAACATCTTTAAGTAGGATGTGTTCTAAAACTTCTACTGTATTTATAAAACTTAAAGATGTTACGTTGTTCAGAATAGCAAGTCTTACTAGAATACATACGTTTGTTATTGTGGTAGGTTTTTTTAAGTTTAAAAGTAATAGTTAACACTATACTTTGTGATTCTTTCTTGGCCTGTGTTTTAAAATTCATTTCCCAATTTTGTTTATGAATATGTTTAGATATTAGATTCGTTCAGACATTAAATGACTTTATCGAGGGCACAATTAATCACATTGGTTGTATATCTAATATTGACAGGCTATCAAAGCGGTTAAATAAACTGCTAAAATAAATTAGGCAAATGTAAATGAAATAAATGTAATAAAATTGCAAGAGGTTTTCTATCATCTGCTTCTTTTGAAGCATCTCAGGTCTATATCTCAGTTCAACTTCTGCAGTGTCTCACTGCTCTCAGCCTCGCCTCCCGCCGGGACGGCCGGAGATGACAGCGCCCTCCTCCCTTCCCTCGGCTCCTGGAGCTGTTCCACCCTCTGGTTCTGAGGCTGCTGCTGGAATGTTTACCTTAAAGGTCTGAAAAGCAGTGTCTTAGCTTCTGTCACCGCCCAAGCAGGCTCAGTGCCCTGCTCAGGAGGAAGCCAACACGCTGAGACGGGAGGGTGACAGCAGAGAAAGGTTCAGCATCGCAGGCGCCACATGAGGAGACGGGACTTTAGGAGAAAGGGTTTCTAACGATAGTTTGTCGGGCACAGGGCTGGGAATCGGACCTGCTGATTGGCAGGGGAGGACTCATAGGGTCGGGAAGCAGAAATCAGTGCTGAGGCTGTTCCCAGGTTGCAAGGCCAGCTGCGCTGCCTCCTTGGGCCACTGGTCTGGCTGGGTCAGCTGGTCCACCCGAATGCAGGGTCCAGAAGACATCTCAGAGGCCAGCCTTAGGTGTCACCAGGGTGATGCTGTCTATGACAGCAATGGAGAAAGCTAAGAACCTTCATGACCATCAGCTCTGTGACTCCTGAGTAGTGAGCAGGTGTAGGAAGCCAGCTGGGGGACGACAGCCGGAGATATACCCCTCTCTGTATATTTTACCTGTGCACACACCTTTGCACAGTTCAGGCCCTCCGACTGTTCCCACCTTACGGCCTTTTCCTAATTTTATAAAGGGCAGTTTCACTTCTTGATATGTCTGACTTGTTCAACATGGTTAAAAAGTCTTCCCGTGAGTTGTATATTCCCCTTCTCAAGGTATTACTTTTCTAGTTTCTTCTTTCCTTTATAATATAATGTTCACTCAGGACCCTGGATACGGTTTTCTTATGACTGATAAATAAATTCCGGTTCCTTTTTCATGAGGTTTGACTTCCAAGTTGTCCAGATGAATTTCCCATAAGAAAAAACAATTGCACTAAAGAAAGTTTTTCTTTACCTTTTAGTACCTGGCCTAAGAAACAAAGATTTTATGTTTCATCAAGATAATTTCTACGTTGTCCTTATTGGCCTTTTGATTACTTGGGAAACCTGAGCCTTAAAAAGTTAAGGATTTCCTGTGTTGCCTTTAAAGTGTTCCAACCACCGCTCTTGCTTAAATGAACTGCTGTTATTTTGCACTGGCCTGTGATTCTGCTTTGATCAAGTGTTTCAAGCCTTTTAATATCTTTGACAAATGTCCACAAAATCTAGATAATTTGAATGTTCAGCTACCTGCAAGCTTCCATTTTCCATCATTGCCAGGACTTACAACCTTTAGTTTAGGATGTTGTTTGTTCTTTCTGATACAAGAGTCTCTAGATCCTTAGCTCTAACGGTTGTAACAAATGCGTATGTTTCGTATAGCGAATTCCCGAGTCCCACAGTAGCTTGGTGCTTATAGATATTTTATAACCTTGCTTTTGGCATTTGGGTTTTTGTGCTTATGTTGTTTGAAACGTTGTAAAGGTTGATAAAGCCTGTCCACTCCATTCCCTTCTGGCCCAGAGCATTTAATTGGCTGTAAGTCTTTTGACTTTAGGTTCCTTGGCCACAGGGTCCCACTGAGGGACAGGATGGAGCTGGGGCAGGTGGCCACACCACCCCAGGAACGAAGGGACAAAATAAAAACTCAGCCATTGATGCTGCCTCTGGCAAATCTTGGCCAAAAAGGGAAAATGTAAACTAAAGTAAGGTCCTAGGCTCCTCCATCATCAACTGAATGGACCCCCTCTTGGCCAAGAGGACCGCAAAAAAGCATAAAACTGAGTTCCTGGCCATGAAGAGGCAGGAGGTTGGACAGGCCTTGTTACACCCCCATCCTGTTGGTCAGAAAGAAAAAAGACCCGGAGCCCGGGAATACTGGTTTTTTCAAGATTGAAGGGAAACAAACCAAATTGAGGAGGATATTCCTCCTGTGGTGCCCGACTACTGCCTCCTACCCCTTATCTGGAAATTTCACCTGATTTCAGTAATAGCTTTAAAAGGTGCTTTCTTGTGCATTTCTCTCGTTCCTAGATCCCTAATACTATTTGCTTTTGAGCGGGAAGACTTAAAGTCTAAAGCCAAATGCCAGTACTGCAGGACCAAACTTCTTCAGGGGTTTAAAAAACAACTCCCCAACAATCTTCAGAAAGTTCTGGCCAGAGAATTGAGGAAAATAGTTTCAGGCAAGGAAATGATTTCACAGTATGTAGACAATGCCCTGATAGCCAGTGAGACTGAAGCGGAACATCAAGGTGACGTGTCATAATCGTAGCAGTAGCTGCTACTGATGACATGTTACAGGAAGCTGAAAAGTCTACCCTGGGCAACAGGTGACTGTTCACACCATGCCTGTGTCACCCCTAGTAGAGGTGACGTCTCTTCACTAACCGAGCTCACTGCTGGATCAGCTACCTGAAACTGTGGTCATGAATGACCAGGGGAATTTTAGGATGGAGATTCCATGTGGGGAACGAACATTGGACCAACATTTCCTGGGCGGGATCCCAGACACGGTTGGGTACTTCCTTTCATTACTGCCTTTGTTGGGAGAGGGTGATGACTCAGCAACGTGCGCTAGAAAGGTTCGACTACAGGCCCAGCATGTTCATTCTTCCTCCTGGCCTAAGTATGTCCCATTTCGGCAGGAAGCAGTCAGACAGACTGAAGTCCTGATTCCCCAAGATTGAGGAATGAACTAAAAAGAAGGGGGGAGTTGTAGCTGCCCCCCACTGAACAAACTGCAATTACACTTATATAATCCTCTTCCTTAACCAGTTGACTTTTGAGTTGTTTCCCAGAAATGGTGCATTTTCTGCAGACAAAGGGGCTGAGGTTCTGAAGGCCCCTGGGCAGACTCCTGACGAGACGCGCCGTCCCCATGACCTGCCCCAGTGCACTTGGACATCACAGCTGCCCAAGGAACTCGGCCCCCCTCAAAAGCCCGTGATCTCCATTAGTCAGAGAAGTGATCTGAGGCAGCTTCTCCCATTCTCCCGACAAGACCTCTGTCATATTAAATATTCCTTTCTTCCTTGGCAATCCTTGTTGTCCCTATAATTAGAAGTTCGGGTGACGAGTGACTGAACCCAGATGAAATCCCCCTGCGATTTCAATGGCTGGGGTTGAAGGAGCTTCTCCCGTGTGTCTGGACTCACTCGCACAGTGGTGTCCTCGCCTTCCTGCTCGAGGACGTTTCTCCTCTCTCTGTCCTCAGATTAGTATATCTGAATTCCAATGAAGGAAACCAAACTATTTTACCCCAGAACATATCTCTCTGACATAATTGGAGAGGGCTGTCAGGGAGCCAGCAAGCAGGAGCCGCCCCGCAAAGCTGCCTGTTGGGAGGTTCATGTCTGCGGGGCGTCTGCACCACCGCGGCCGGGCCTCGTCCAGGGCTGGGCAAGAGTCACTGAGGCTCTGACAGCTTTGAAGGTGGGAAAGAAACATCTGTCACCTGTTTTCTCTGAGGGCGGCTGCCTGTGAGGTTTTATTTACATGACAGGACCACCTCTGTCAGCCAGGCCTCATCCCTCCGTCTGCTCTGCCATGACCTAAGCCCCCCAACCCTGTTTTTTAGCCTCAGAGTGGTGTGTGGGCTTTTGTGCGCACTGGGGGTTGGTCCTCACCGTGATGTTCTCCGTGTGCACGTTAATAACTTTTGTGTCTTTTCTCCAGTTAATCTCCCTTTTCTGAGTTGGTTTTTCAGCGAAACTTCAGAGGCAATGGGGAAGTTACTCCCTTGGCACTGACAGTTTTGGCACAGCAAGCAGGACACCAAAGCTCCGCTCTCCTGGAAGCCACAGTTGAACATCCAGGGCCCGACAAGCTGGTCAAAGGGTAAGAATTTCCTACCAGCCGGGTTCCCAGCCGCGTGTTCTCTGCAATCTGGTTGAGCAGACAGTAAAAATCACTGTTTTCTCCACAAAATTTTGATTAATTAGAAGAAAGGATCTGTGTGACCAGTCTGGGCAGAGCAGGTCTGGTGTACTTTCTGGCACTTGGTGGTGTGAATAATCAAATTGTTTGAGTCCTTTCCTCCCAGCAATATTTCCCTCTGTCCCTCCGTGGTGTTCTGTCCTAATGAGGGGCTCCGGGTGAGGCTCCCTCTGAGCACTTATCTTGTGACCAAGTGGGGGTGCTCTCTCTTGGTCTCCACCCTCAGGAGGGAGTGACCTTTGGGTCACATCAAGTCTGAAAATGGCTGGAAACCTGAGACTTTCTATTCCAACTGTGTCAAGCTCTTGCAGTTGGTCTTCATAAGAAGTCCCACTCACAAGGGGCTTTGGTCAGCTCAACCCCTGTTGCCTGGTTGGTGCTGGGAAGGTCCAACCTGGGGTGACTGACAGCCCCCAACACATTGGTTACCAGAGGCAGACACCATCCTTAACCACCTGTGAAAACCTTTACTACCTTAAGCCTATACCTGAGAGTACATTCTGGGGGAAGCTCTTTAAGATTGTCTCGTCTACACCCTCTCCAGAAAAGCACCTCATTTTCTAAACCTAAAAGATTACATACTGGACTTTATAAAGAGGCTACTGGATTGAGTCACTATTAAAATAAATACACCATTAAGCATTAATCAGCCAATAGGTAAATCCTTTAAGTTAAGAAGACCCCTAAATTAAAAAAAAAAACATTTTAGAGATCGCTGATTCTAAATAATTGCCTTATTGATATTTATGAAAGAGCAAACTGAAAATAAGACACATAATAGTGTCATGGCTAGCCTTACAATTTATCTTGATAATTTTTTTTTTAAATTTGACCTAAAACAAAGTTAAAATCCTTTGTAAGCTCAAACTGTCTGCTTTAGAGACCCTGCAAGATTGACAATACACGGTGCTCCACCTTACTGCCCAGTAGTTAAAATTCCACACTTTCACTGCCACCTGGGTTCAATTCCCAGTCAAAAAACCTCTCCCTTTTGTTTTGATATTTGTGTGACAACTGTTTATCCCAACTGAAATGTAATAATAAAAACTTTTTTTTAAATGTTTTGAAAGCTCTATGGTTAAAAGCTAATATTCTATCTATCTATATTAAAAGGACTTTCTGCCTTTTCTCTATTTAAATCCTGTTTTTAAAATTTTCTTTTCAGTAGACTAAAGCCCCACTTTAAAAAAAAAAAATTACACACATAGTCCCTCCATTCTCCCCTTTGCTCCTGCTCCTCCCCCTCTTTCTCCCTCGTTGCCGTCTTTGGACCACACAACAGATTCAGGAGACTCCCAGTGACCCCGAACCCTACAAAACACAGGCAAAGTGCCACTCTCCCCTTCCTGGGGTCGTCTGTCTTCCTGGGGAGTCCAAAGAGCTGTAGACAGGTTCTCCCAGGTCTAAAACTCTGTTTCCTTGTGCACTGTGTTACCGAATCCTTGACTTTGGGAGATACGGGAGGTCACTGTGTGTGGCGAGAGCACTTGACCTTTGAGTGTGGGATGCGGTGAGTCACTGGTGGGAACTACAGTGTTAGAAATAAGTGACGACAGTCATTTCCAGTAAATGGTTATTACTAGACAGGGGCTACTCACTTCTTTACATTTAGATAAGAAAGATGCAGCTTAAGCACTTAAGAAAAGTCTCACAACAAAATACGCTGTCAAAGCACTGTGTTGCCCAGTCCCATGGCATTCCCCTCTTTTTGGGGACCTGAGATTCAGTTTAAAAGTGACATCATTAATTTTTAAAGGTCTAGATGCGCTGCCTTCCAGCTGTGCCTGCTTTATAAACTATTAGGCCCTAAACACTACACAGGCTGTGTCAGCCCTTCCCTAAGGGGCTCCGCCCTGAGCTCAGTGGTCCAGCTAAAAAACAGACTAAAATAAAAGCTACCATCTAAATAAAATTGGTCTCCTTACAAAATCCTGTAGTAAATTTCTATAATTTTGTGTTACCTTGACATCCATTTTCAATTTTCCTCTAACACACCCAAACTCCTTCTTTAAAAAATAAAACTTAAAATTTCTCTCTCTGTGTCTGTGCCCTGAGATAGAGATTTGCTGCCGTTTTCAATAAAACTCAGTAAGGGCTCACGCCCTATGGGACAAATTAACTTGTTCCATTACAAAGGACACAGTTTAGATCCAACTGTCCTTTTAAGCTACTGAGTTTTACCAATGTCACGCCTAAAATTTTAAAATCAAAGCTATCAAGTCTTTATTTGTGTTCATCTATATTTTTATGTGTACACGTCTACATGCCTATTTATATATTATCTATATGATGTAAAATGGACTTATAAATGAGTACTCATAAATTAAATATGTAGCCCAAATGCTTTTTGAGTTCAAGTGATTTTAGTAATCTTTGGTAAATAAAAATAGTTTTAAAATTGCTGGTAAAATAAACTAGAAACATCTTCAGAATTTTATTTAGACATTTTTGCCTGGATCTACTGGTCAGATAGATTGACACTGTCTCTGCTAAATATTTTAAGGTCATAAAACTGTTGCTTTCATAATATTTTTTGATATTTGTTTAATTTGTCTTTGATCCTATATCTTTGGATCCGAGCCTTTAGGTTCTGAGGTCTGGACAAGTAGCCATGCTGAGGCCTGGTACCACATCCGGCCCGTCCTCCCGGCCCTGCTGGGTCTCTTGGCTGTGCTGGGAGGGGTAAGATCCTCCGGATTTTGTCTTCACAGGTCAGCTCTTCGTCCTGGACTCTATGTCTGCTATATAATCAAAACTGCCTACTTCCTAGATTTTCCACTAAAAATCAGGGTTACTAAGAGTTAACATTATAATTTATATCTAATCGAAACTACCAGATATAAGAAAAAATTCTGTACACAAGGTATATATGAAAAGTAGGAAGTGATTTTGGTAAACAAAAAGTTATAGGAATAACATTTAATAAAAATGTTATTGTTAAAGAGAAAGTAATTTTTGAAGTTGTTTTAAATTAAAAAAAAATTTTAAATAGACCTAGGAAGTTTGGAAAGACAATGGGAAAATTTTAAGAGGTTATAAAAGGTTGATGGAAATCTTACCTTGTGGTCAAAACTGAGATTGGATAAATTTGTTTATAAGGTTTTATTAAAATTAGCTTTAGCATTAATAACACACTGGTACAATGATAGAATTTGGCTTTCTCTTTTAAATAAGATTTTCATATAGTATTAATAAGAGATGGTAAAAGACTTTTGTTTACCTTTTGAGTAAACTACAAAAAAAAAAAAAAATGAGAGAGAGTGAGAGACAGATTCAGTTTCCCTGATGGTGTCTTAATAGGTCTTGTAACCTCGGGGAACTGGGTCTCCTCTCTACCAAAGAGTAAAGGGTTTTGCTTTTAAAAATCTTTAAATTAATGTTTTGGCTAATCAAATGACTATTATATTACAGTGTGACATGTGATCTCATTTTGAAAAAGAGTTTTAAACTTTTGATATTTGACAAACTTTCCAAAATCAAAATTTCAAATTCCAAATTCAGCATTTTTGACTACAAACTAACTTTTTGAGTATTAGGGTCCCTGGAAGTCCAAGAGAGACATATTAGCCTTATTTGGTATGTTAAAATCATACAGGGATAGTTATTTAACAAAAAATGGTATTTAACTTTCTTTAGGTTATATTTATATAAACTTTTATTAATATGAGTTCCAAAATTATGTGAGATTCCTAAAATTCTGGTATGTCTTAGTATATGTTATCAGTAATTATGATTATTAGGTTAAATTACTGTGCCACAAAAATTACCAAATTTCCTTATCAATTGTGTCTCTACCCATGACTATTCTAAGATTTTTGTCATTCACAATTATTGTTTTACTTTAACTCATCTCAAAAAGCAGTTTATAATCAACTATAGTCTAAAATTTGCTGCTTCTTTAAGGAAATTCATAAAAATGACTGTGACGTGTACTCTTAAATACAGGTTTCTGGTAACTTTAGAGATCACACCGTGGGACTATGTAAAAACTTCCAGGACTCTGATTAAAAATCTGATGTGTTCAGGTAGCTTGCTGACCCAGCATTAAGTGGAATAAAATTAATTACATGGGATTAAACTAATAGAGAACTAAAATATTTTTTATGACTTTCGTTTAAAACTTTAACTTCGTTTTGTTTTCCAGATTTTTCTTTTGAGCTAAAGTATACCTTTGTGAGCATTTATCTCTCTTTCTACCTTTCTCCAAAATTTAAAAACTATTTGTGAGTATTCTTAATTTATGACAATATATTTATTTACATAATTCAATAAAAATCCATTTTCTTTTGCAACAGGACACAATTGGAGACGCTGATTATTTTACCAAGGCTTTGCCTAGAAGGACATATTTTCAGATACGACCAGACTACTTTAAAGAACTGAGGTTGAGTTTACAGAGCCGATAAAAAGCGCCTTGAGAAGACCGGCCTGGTACCTCGCCTGTGTGGTTCCTTTACAAGGTTCCTGACCGGTGGCCAGTAAAGGCCTGGGAACCTAGAGTGATTTGGGGACCTTGAGGAAAAAAGAATCACGCAATTCATGTGGTTATTACAAGCACAGTCTGATGGCAAAACCTTGGCTTGGCTTCTTAGCCTTTTAAAAGTCTAATTTGAGACTATTAAAAAGTTCCAACAAAGCAATTTAACAGAGTCTATATAGCCAACCACTCTTCTTACTACACTTTATACAAGTAATCAAGCCAAGTATAAAGGACTAAAACTTATTTTACAAGTAAATTGGTCCTTCTAGAATTTGTCTTTGGTAAAAATGAGAGACTAGAGAAAAAATATTATGTTTCAAAAAATCTCAAAACTATAATATAACTTTTATTAGAGTCTAGCCTTACCCATTGTTTTTGAGTTTTTATCATTTGCCTACAATTTAGACTAAATTCTAAATTATTTCTTGGCTACAAGTCTCCTGTTTTCAACTTTTCTTCCATTTTTCTGACTTCAAATCACTAAAAATTAAAACTGTGCTTTTCTTAAGGCCCTACATACTAAAACTAGACAGCTTAAATAAACTTTGAGAAGAATCACAGCTTACGTATAATCAGACTTCTTGCCTACTGACGTATAGATCACCCCAAAAGTTCACTTAACCACCTAGTTTGGACTATAATCCAAAAAACCTGTCAAATGGCCACTGCAATCCAAAGATACTTCAAGACTCTAGAAAAACTAGTTTATTGACCACTCCACACATTAACCTTTGTTTTTCTTCTGTTTCCATAGAAACGCCTCTTGGCAACGATCTGTTTGCTGGCGCCATGTCTGCAGGCCTAGCCGTGTGCAGCGTCACCTCCCAGGCTGGGACAGTGTTTAACCAAACCGACCTGTTCTCGGGACTAAGAGACGGATTCAAAACGATATGGGGCAATGTACTTAAATTTGCTCTTTTCTGTTTATCTCAATTTATTTTTCCACTCCTTTGTCTATCTAACAACTTCTAACCCAAATCTCTCCAAAGCTCCGTCACCGTGGCTTCTAATATGTGAATTTAAAGTTTCACAGTGGGACTGAAGGAAATGAAAATATTTTACCCCCAAATGTACTTCTGTGGCATATGGTGAGAGGGCCGCGGGGAGCCGGCACAGGCGGCCCCGCCAAGCCGTCCTCGCGGGGAGATTCGCGTCTGCAGAACCCGCTCCACGCAGCCAGGCCCTCCCCGTCCCGCTCCAGGAGAGATTAACTGGGACCCGACACCTTTAAAGGTTGGAAAGAAACACCTGCCATCTCTTCTCTGCCAGCTCTCCCTGAGCTTCTGTCTGCGAACGAGACCACCCTGGCGGCGCCCTCCCCACGGCCTGCCTGGCCACGCTCCAGCCCTGTTCTCCCGCGACCTCGGGAGGGCGTACGGGCCCTGCACCCACTGGGGGCTGCCGTGAGAATAAATTTTGTATGCCTTTTCTCCAATTAATCTGCTTTTTCAAAGTGATTTTTCACTGAACCTTAGGGTGAAGGGGAATTTTTCTCTTGGCCTCTACGCAAGCACAGACAGATTTCTCCTTAAAAAGAGACGGAACACCTTGTGCCCACACGTCCCTGGGCTACCCCTCGAGTTCTGCTCCCTGTGGTAGCAGGGCCACGAGGAAGCTGTTCCCAGACGTCCTCCCGTCCCTCCCGTCCCACTGCTCCGGCCTCGCCCACGGGACTCCCGGTGCTGCCACACTGCCACACTCCCTCCCCACTGGGTTCTCACCCTCACCTGCCACCCCGGCAGCAGCTCCAGAAGAGCCCCCATCCTTCTGCAGGAGACCCCCACTCTGCGTGGCTCCCGGACGCCGCCTGCCTCCCTGACGCTCCTCCCCACGCCCCTGCGGGCTCCTCGCCCCGGCGCAGCGTGGGCTGCTCTGCACGGATCCCTGCGAGCTCCCGGCCCAGGGCGCGGCCTTCTGGAGACAGCGGGCAGGGGCTCCCCTCCCAGTCAAGCGGGCACCGCGTGGCGAGCCCTCCGCGGCGCGGTATCTGGGACAGCCTGGCAGTGAACGCTTAGAGGCCACAGGTCGCCATCTGCTGCTGTCCCACAAGCAGCCACGACACACACAAACGAGCGTTTGCAAACATGGGTGGTCCTGTGGATCCGGCCTGCGGGCTGTTTGCCAGCCCTGCCCTAGAAGATACGCTTACGTTTATGTAAATGTTAATACCTGCACACAGGTACGCGCACCTGTTCATAACCGCCACGCAGTAGAAATGACACACACGCCCTTCTCTGGGGAGCGCCGGGCACACCGCGGTCGGCTGGCTGCGAAGGAGGCAGCGTCTCCACCGCACCACAGACGTGACCGGCAAAGCAGACACAGCCCAGCAGAGGCAGTGACCCTCCACCATGACTCCAACCTTCCGTCCGTGCCTGTCTGTTGGCTTCCTGTCTCAAAGGCAGAGTCCCTGCCCTGCCCTGCTCCCCATCCTCAGTCCTCTACAGCCCACCTGTGTGGCTGGCCCCCCGCCCCCACCCGCACTCCTCCCCGAGCACGGGCTGACACCTGTGGACGCCAGGTAAGCCGAGACTCACCTCACTGTGGCATCTGCAGCACCTGGAGGTGCCTGGAGCCCAGGAGCCCTCGGCTAATGTTGCTAAGCGCACACCCAGCTCCCGTCAGACCTGCTCTGCACTCCCCACGCACGTCCCGCCTGGACGCAGAAATGCCGGAGGGCCTGGGCACAGCTGGCCAGCACCCTCACCCCTCCTGCCCGCCCACGGTCCCCACCCTGCTGGGGACGCTCACAACATCCAGGATGTGCCCCTCTGGGCTCACAGCGACCTTAGACAGCACACAGACAGTCCGGGAGAACAGACGGCCCCAGCCAGAATGTCTCACTGTCTCAGGCTCATTGTCTCATTTTCTAACAACGGTGAACCTTTCAGACGAGGCCTGAGGGGGAAGCATCACACCTTAGAGCTGGCCGGGCCTGTGAGCTCGCCCCGCCCTTCCCTCCCACCACAGGTGAGGAGTGGCGCCTGCAAGGACACCTGGCCAGGGGGGCCCAGCGTCCCGGGCCCAGGGCTGCTCGAGTGGGACCCTGCACCAGGCACGCGCAGAACTGACCCTGCGCATCCACGGAGGGAGCAACGGGCCAGGGCTTCGCGGTCAGTGTTTGGGGGTCCCTGAGGAGGGGCATCCATGGAGGATGTGTGTGGGAGCTGAGGGTCCCCAACAGCTGAGAGACGGGAGCCCAATCCTGACCTGGGGGATGACAGAGAACAGCATTTCCATGGCCGCCAGCCAGCGGGAGCAGGAGCAGCACGGACGGGCAGAGACGTCCCAACAGTGGACACGGCTCGGGCCCAGGGCGCGCTGGGAGCCACCTCCGCCGGCCAGCAGGACCCGCAGCAGTTCCGACAAGGGCGGCCATGGAAAGGGCACCTCTGTCCAGCCGCGTTTCTGGGTCAGGAAAGGGAAAGTGAACGAAGACCCAGGTGACGTGGCCACGAGCAGCGGCGCCCCTGAAATAATGAGCTGGCACCTGTGCAGCGGGGGCTCATTTTATTCTTCAACCTCAAGGGGAAGGTGAGCTGACATGTAAAAGTGAGACTCCCCACACCTAGCAGAGGAGGGACACGGAGCAGCGGTCGGGAGGCACTGACTCGCCCAACGAGGTCGGGTCCCCACCTGCGAGGGGGACCTGGTTCAGGGGAGGCCGGGCCGTGGGCAGAAGCTCCACCGTTGTTTATAAACGCTCACGTTGGAGGAAGGCAATGTGGGTTCTCCCGGAGCGGGATCTCTTTGGAAAACTAATTACTTCCAAATAGCTGCAGACTGTCACGGATCTGCCAAGAGGGTAAATCAGGAATGCGGGAGTGCTAGAGCAGTATGTGGTACTTCAGGGCCCGGGGCACCCGGTTGATAACCAGCCTCCCGTCGTAACTCAGGGAGGCAAAGAGCCACGGGTCGGCGGAGGACCACTCCACGGCGTACACGCTGTCCTCGTGCTCCTCGTAGGTGGCGATGACGTTGTCCTGCAGCGGCTCCTTACTCCTGCAACGCAACAGAGACGTGGCGTGAGCAAGGCGGGGAGGCACAGGCTGGGCGGGCAGGAGAGACACAGAGGGGACGTGAGCGCTCCCGCCAGGGGACATGGCCAGCACAGCCTGAGTGTCCCCTCCGCACGCTGGGAAGGCCTGCGGAGGCTGTGCTGAAGGGCGGCCTGGCTCCTGCAGCAGTGCAGCCCTCCCTGCAGCGGGGTGGGGAAATCCTCGTCACTGTCTGATGCTACCGTGGTGTCTCTGGCCCTCAGACCGTGGGAGCCCGGGGGACATCCTGTCAGAGGTGGCACAGGGGCCTCCCATCGTGGGTGCCAATCCCAACACCCCGAGTTGTGAGGAAGGAGAATGTCACCTTAGCCACATGCTGGCTGCTTTCTGCATAAACCACCTGCACCAAGACACCATTTGCGAGAGCGGCTGTGTCCTTACTTCTCCTCGGGTGGGTGGTCCTCCTGGTCACTGATGTCGTCATCGTCCACCAAGTGGCCAAAGGGCTCCGAGGAGATGGACACCATGTTGGAGAGGATGACCCTGCTGTCGCTGCTGCCGGTGAGGACCAGCTGGTCGTGCGAGTGGTTGTAGCGGACGTTCCACACCCTGCAAAAGGCGGGCACAGGGCTGAGCCACGCGTGTCCCGTGGACGGCTGGCACACTGAGCCCGCGCTGGCACTGCCAGGCCACCAACTCCCAATCCTGCGGTCTGACGTTAGGTGGTTTTTGGCAGAGGATTAGGTTTACCGTATGTTTCTCTAAAACATTCTCGTAAGTCCCAGCAGACAGAGAAAAGAAGACTAAACGTGAGCTGAAACCTGCAGGAGGAAAAGGCTCATTGCTCAGTATTTCAGAAAACTTTCTAAAATTCTAAAAACAAAAACTGCCCCCTAGTAACATGTGGATTACTGACAGCCTATAACATCAAACAAAGGCCTGTGACATCTTCCCAACCAACAGGGGCACAGGCCCTGAGACAGGAGCAACGGTGGTCTCTGAGAGCCCAGGGGTGCGTCCTGGGGTTCCGACCACACAGGACGGGCTTCTCACCCACGCGTGCCCTGGGTGCAGGGAACACAGACACCGTCCACACGGAGGCTCCCGCCTGGCCAAGGGCACAGCTGGGCATATCTCCTTGGCCTGCAGGAAATCACAGCAATTCACTGCACTTATCAAAACTGCACGCCAGTCTCCTGGGGTTTTAATTTTCTGATTGCAGAAACAATAGAGCTTCTGATAAGTAATTCAAACCATTCAGAGACGTGGGCCACGGGACGCAACATCCCTGTGACGGCCCCTTCTCGCCTGGGAGAGGACTTCTGGTGACAGCGCGGCTCTCACCCTCTCAGCCTTTCCTTCTGCGTATGCGTGTGCGTGTACACCCATGCATGCGTGGCACACATGCACACACGCACTTGACGTGAACAGAAATGGATTTACAGTGCACACATTAGGCTACGACTTGGTCTTTTTACCTGCTTGGCAAAGATTGCCAGCACACGGCAAACACTCAGACAACACTTCAGAAATAGTGAGCGCTCTGGGGCCTGCGTCCACAGCACACACGCATAAATGTGCCTCACGCTTCCTGGCGCTGCGTGATCTCCCTGCACGCACGTCACCTGATTCACTTAACCAGCCCCTACTGATGGACACTGGGGTGGTTTCCAGCTTTCCGGCATTGCAAACAATGCTGCGTGAACATCTGTGCACATTTATTTTTGCATACTTCAACCGGCACTGTTTCAAGAGAAAACAAAATTTAATGTTTTTCTTCTTTTCCTATGTTTATAAATCACAAACACTGAGATTTGGCATTAGCGTTTCTTTAGGAAAAATAACACTGGGTTGACTGAATGATTCGCAGCAGCACAAACTAAGCTGGTCCGTGGCTGTCTGATGGTAATTAGCAAAACAACCCGCACAGCCCCTTCCCGACGGGCAAACAGGCGCCCACCAGTGGGAGTGCTCCTCCAGGGTCTTCACGGGCTCCGTGACATTCCGGGTGTCCCAGAACTTCACCTTGCAGTCGTCCCCGCAGCTGGCCAAGTAGTACTGCTTGTTGGGATTAAAGTCGAGGTCCCGCACCAGCTGGCCGTGGGCGTTCTCGATGCAGTAGATCTGGCTGCGGGAGGAAAAAGAACAGCACAGAGAAATACCAAACGGGCTACGAAAAGCCACCGGGCTCTGCAGGCACCCACCAGCTTCCCCGATCCTGCCCGATCCCCTGGCCCGGGGCGCGGGTCCCCTCGACGTCCCCCTCGGACAGGAGGCTGGCACTGGGCGCCCCCAGCCCAGCAACACGGCAGTAACACGCTCGCCTCTCCGGGAGCGTCTCTGGCCCTCCTGGCGAGCTGTGGAAGTGACGCTGGTTTGTGGCCGTCAAACACGTGACTTGGTGTCTTGAGGATGAGGGTGCCAGAGAGGCTGCGATGCCACAGAGAGGCTGAAACAGACTTTTGCACGGGACACCTGACAAGTTTTTGGAAGGATACAGTGAAGAAAGAAAGGAAAAGGGAAAAAGACAGGGGACAAGGGCAGAACAAATTGTGTTGTTGGCATTGGGAGATACACAGAGAGAAAAGGTTAGAAAAAGTTGGAAACCTATGAAAAAATGAAGGAGATGGTGTTTGCCACCAGGAGGCCTGTTCTTCATCTGGTCACAGCACCTCAGGGTGCCAGCGCCGGGGGTCCAGGGCGAGCCACTCGTTCCAAAGACGGGGGGCGGGGGGTTGACATAGTGCATGCGCGTCACGCAAACCAGCTCACATGTACACACATATGCACCTGTACTCACACATGCACACATGTACATGAGTGCACACATACACACGAGTGGAGGCACATGCTTACACACAGTCACGCATACCAGCTCACATGTACACACATATTGCACACACGCACCAGAGTGCATGCATGAGAGGGCAGGCACACGCTTGCACACACACCCAGCTTAAGCCTGGATCCCCTCTCCTGGCTGCTCTTCACAGGGTCTGAAATCACAGTATCTGCCTGTCATGGCGCCTTCCGAGGTCACGAACCCCAAACAGAGGGCAGACCGTGCAGGGAGGTGGGACAGGGCGCCCTGACATCTCTCCGGCATCACCCGCCTCCCTCCCTCGCCACGGCTTCAGGGTGGACGGTGAACCACCAGGAACTTCTGTGCCTGCACTTCTCAGTGATTCTCTTTCAGGCCTCCAAAGACCATCATGGTTCGCTGCTTTCCAAGGTAGATAAACTCAATTTCTTTCACCTTTCTTCTCCCACATTGGATTTTCCAACCCCAAACCATCCTTAAATCTTTCAGTTTTTATATCTTGTGCCTTTTAAATATCCTGATTTTTTTCCTTAAAATAAGATACCCTAAACCTCAAGATCTTTCAAGGGAAACAGGCAAAGGTATGAAATTAAAATTTGGCAAGTTCTAGGGAACTGGTGGACGGCCACACACACTAGGTACTGGCAAGGCTCCTGCGTGCTCCCGTGGTGGGACCTTTGACCCAAGAGCAGAACACGATCTGGAAGAATCCCCAGTGGCATCCTGCTAAGTAAAAACCAAGGCTGCTCGCAAAGGAGAAGGCGCTGGGACGCTCCTTCACGGGAGCCAGCTTGTCACACAGACACCATGTGGGTGAACGAGGCGCCGCGGGGCGCCGATGTCACCAGCCGAGCCAAGCGCATCCACTCTTTGGTCTGTGATGTCAGTTGTCGGGTTTCTGGTCTTTAGACACTGAAATTCCTCACATCCTTCAAAGCACAATGGCACAAAGGGAGAGGTGGCCACAGGACACGGAGGAGCCACTTCAAGGATGTGCGTCGGGGTCTGAGCCTGCGGCTTCCAGCTTCTGCTCAGGAAACGGAATAAGCCCTTCACGCCCACAGCCCGGGCTGAGGAAACGGCGATTATTTATTAGCCTGAATTTTCAGAGGGGCCTCGGAACTGAATTTAAAGTTGCGTCCCCACCCTGGAAGCCACACAAGCTATTACATGACATCCGTCTTCTCAGCTCGGTGATAAATTACGGTGTGCCGAGGGGATAACTGTATCTTAAAAAAGCTTGTGTGGGCTTCTGTTGTCATGGCAACAGACGTGCCACCATCACTCCTTTGCCTATCAAAATCACAACTGGAACAGAAAAATCGCTCTTATTTGTTCCATTAGTATTGCTGGTGGCTGTGTATAATTACTTAAATGACAAAATACGATTACCCGACGGGCAAGTCTCTGGAAGGCACAGAAATGGGCAGACAACTCCACAGAGAGACTTAACCAGCGGTCGGCAACTGCCAACCTGCAGTGGCTGGTCCTGAGACAGAGCAGCCATGGTCACCGTCCTGCTCACGGCGTGTCACAAAAGCCCTGGCTTTGGTTTTTATCATAAACCGCGGCCACTGCAGAGACACCAGTGTGGGACAGCAAAGACCAACCGAGACGGACACTCTAGCGGCGGGCGGGTGAGGGACCGAGCCGGGGTCTACGGTTTCCTGCGGACAGGAGATGCAGACAGACAGACCCCGTGCCCCGCGCGCTGGCTGATGGCACTCTCGGTCACCGTCACGACGGGCAGGAGGTGCAGGCGTTGGCGCGGCTCACTGACCTCATGCTCCGGGTGTCCCAGCCTCGGAGGGCGGTGTCGTTCGCCGTGGCCACCTGGGTGCAGTTGTGATGCGGGCTCCACCGTCCCGAGGTGAACTTGAGCTGGCCCTTACCTTCCAGGGATGCCGAACTGGCCAGCTGGGAATGTCGTGAGGTTTTCCAAAGGAAGGAGAAAAGAAGAGTAATTAACTCGTTTCAGAAAACTCAAAAGGATATCCTATATTCAAGGATATTATGGAAAAAAATTATTGAGAAAAATTAGGAAGCTCTGTCTTTGTTTTCTTCCCTTAAAAGGCAAGACTGTTTGAACCTTACTTGGAAAAGACTATAAAACTGAGCACAGCAAAAAATAGAACGCATATTAATAGACGTCTATTAAAGAGGACCCGCTTGCGAGCGTGTGATTAGAGACAATCAGCTCGAACTTGGAGAAGACAATACGGAGTAGCTCAGACATCTGCCTGTCCCCAGAGACAGAGGACACAAGCCCACAAGATCAGCTCTAGAATAACAAAGGGACACGCATATTTACTGATCCAATACTGTTTTCAGTTCACATCCTCTTCCTCTCCTTTATCTTGAGGATCTATGAATCCTTCACATGGAGGTTAATTAAACCTCGCAGGCCAGGCAGCTGATAAGGAAGACTCCCCAAGACCCTGGGGACCGCCCGCTGGGGCAGACACCTCCTTCTGCAGAGAGGGGTTGGCCCTCGTGAGCCCCGCAGAAGCGCGCTTCCCCACCCACCTGGGACTTCATCCACAAAGCCTGTCTCAGTTTCTGGTTCGAATGTCGGTTCACACGGTGACTGCTCACGGTGGAGAGGACCCAGGCCCGCCCCGGCGGCACTCTCGGCCACGCCTGCCCCAAACCTGCCCACATGCACGAGCCCACTGCCACTCAGCTCACTCAACGTCCAGACCAATGTGCTCTTCTGCGCCCCCTGAGAGGGGCCCTGAGCACCAGGGGGCCGGCGCCCAGCAAGGCAGACTGGGAGGGGTCGGAGTGAGCCGGGAGGGGTCGGAGTGAGCCACGGGGACGGCGAGGCCCCGAGAGGCGTGCTGAGGTCATTCACCGTCTTACGAGATTCGTCCAGGGCCCGTTGTAGCAGCCGGGCCCACCCAGGCTCAAGCAGAACCAGGCCTGGACTCCCCGACAGAGTGTGCAGCTATGCCAGGGTCTGGTGAGGACCACGCCTGGGAAGCTGGTGGCTCACAAAGTGGGAGAAGGTGGGGTCCTTGGTGAGAACACAGAGGTCACCACCCACCTGGGGTGTGTGGATGCTGTGGTTTATAGCCCACAGGCCCCGGGAACACCTGTGCCCTCCATAGCAGAAGGCTCCCAACTTGGAAGGTGGCCCCCTGGAGGCTGGAGTGACAACACCTGGTGTCCCTCCGTCCTACGGGAACAGACTGCGGAGCGACCAGAGAACCCAAACAGTCCTGGGTAGAAGCTGAGAGGGACAGTCACCACTAAGGGATGCACAGAAGCTAAGCTTGGTCGGGAGGAAGAGGTGTCAGGCCAGGAAGGGTCACAGGTCCATCTCCCACTTCTAAATCCTACCGTGGTACTTAGGGAACGCTTTTAGAAACCGAAAGCCACCAGCTTAGCAGAGACTTATGGTGACAAGAGGCCGAGAGGTGGGAACACGAGAGACCCACAGGGGAAGACAAGGCAACCATGACCCCGTATCTGGGCAGAGGCAGGGTGGGTGCGTTTCTGGAAGTCGGGGTAGGACCACAGGGGTCAGTCAAGGCTCTCTGGGGACAGGCCTGGGCAGGGAGCACCTGCAGGCTGGCGCAAGAAGGACCCTGAGGCTCCCCCTGGAGCTCCAAGCTGACAGCTCCCACGTGTCTGGGAGCTCCTGGGTGCCCCCAGCCCCGTGCCCAGCCCCTGCCCCCCACCCACCCTGTTCTTCCCCACAGCCCAGGGCCTCATGGGAAGTCACAGGATGTCTCTCAGGGAAGGCCCAGGGCCTGTTTCACACCGTCCCAGTTAAAATGTGTGCTCCACTATCACATATACCAAGGATGACTATCGGTCCTCTCCACGAAAAGCTGCCAGGCTGCTCCTGCTGCAGGCTCGCGGTGTTAACTGTGCTCCTGCCATGCGGGACATGCCGTGAGCGTGCCCGAGAGTCCAAGCAGCACACACACGGAGGACGCAGGTGGGGAAGAGAGAAGCCGGCGCTGGGGTTCAGAGGGACGTCACCCGCAAGCCATAGTGGAGGGGGCCTGGGGCGCCGGCCGCACTGAAAGGCGAAGCCAGGCTGGGCAGTGCGGAGAGGCAGAGGCGACCCCACGGCAGGCGCCACAGCTGGGAAGGCACGGTGCAGCCAGCCGCCCCAACCCCACGCCAAGATGTCTGCGGGGAGCCAGGCCAGGCGGCAGCGGCCGCGTTCGGGGCAGAACTGCGGGGACAGAACTGTAGGGACGGGTGGGAGCCAAGTGCTGCCGGGCGAGGAAAGCCAGGGCCCGGGCCAGGTGTCAGGAAGGAGAGCCACGGACACAGAGGACATGTAGGGAGGTGGCCGGGGCCTGTACACCCTCCCCAGGACAAAGGCAGCACACGCAGCCACTCTGACATAGGACTGGAACCGGCTGGAGCACGAGGGAGACCGCACCTCCAGGACCCGCAGCTGGGCCCTCCCGCCCAGGCGCCGCTCTCCGTGTACCTGCTCCGACGCCCCCTCCAGCCAGGCTTCCTCGTCCCCACAGGGCAGGAGGCAAAGGTGCCCAGAGCAGCAGCCTGACAGCCCCAGGCCAGATGCCCGAAGAAGAGCCGGCCAACCCGCAGACCTCACCCCAAATTCCAGCTGTGCCGGCTGCCACCAGGAACAATCAAGAGAGAGAAAACAAGAGGAGAGGGGACAGCTCTGCTGACAGGGTGATGGTCTCCTGCCCGCCCTTCCCATGGCACTCTAGAGGATTCTACAGTGTCTCTTTCTTTTCCTTACCTGCACGGCACAGGAAAATTCAGTTTGGTTGCAAGGGTGCGGTTATTTTCCGTGGCACGTGGGAGTCGGGCTCCTTGGAAACGCTCAGCGCGGATAAACAGCGGCGAGCGTGGCGGGGGCGCCTCTGGCCTGGGGAAGCCCAGGCGGCCGTGGGAGCGTGCCGGGCGGCGCTGGGGGTCTGCGGAGCCCTGTCGCGGAGCCACGGGGGCGGAGGAGAGCACGGGCAGGAAATTCTTGCCGCGGCCCCAACTCTAAGCCACAGATTGTGCCTGGTAAAAGCCAACTTGGGAGCAGGTCAAAATAAGTCTTCCCAGCAGCAATGACGGAACACCGTCGTCACCTAAACACGGCATCAGCAGCAACACCACGTAGAAACACCAGAATGACTCTAAAATGTACATTGTTACAGACTCTGGGGGAGCTGGTTTTTGGCTTTGCCTTTCAATGTTTTAACCTCCACAAAGACAGATGAATGAAAAAATATTTTTGTAGCATCCCTTTTAGGTGAAAAAAAAAAAAAAAGCAAAACTAGTCACAGTGTTCACAGGTGCTATTTAGTTTTTGAAGACCTAGGTATCAGGTAATGATTATTGACTGGTGACAACCAATATGCTAAAAACCATAGGCTCAACAAGCAGAAATAACAAAAGGCTTGGATATATTTCCTAACTAATCCACACTGTGTTCTGATTCATTTTCTATTAAGCACACTGGCTTATAATCAAACTCTTCAGAAAGAGAAAAATATATGTTCACACATCTCGAAGGTAAGGCAAGCTCAGCAGAGCGAGCTGGACAAGCCAATTCGTGACGACGCTTTTCTGGGAAGACGCCACGAGCCACCCCAACAGGAGAAGGTCCGAAACCCCAGCACAACCCGAGTTCAAGCCTCAGAAGAGATTCTGTCGTCTGAAGCTCCCGCACTGACGTCCACTTCACCTCGTAAGGTCTCCCGGGAGCAGCCGGCGACACCGCGACCACCTGCTCCCACACCCACAGAGCGCGGGACATGCTCTAAACTGCGCCATAGACTAGTCTAGAGTTTTGAAATAGTAAGTTTGTTAATTAACTAGTTCATCAACCAGCCACCAGTGAACCATGCAACTGATCGACAAGTATTTACGAGTGAGGCCCAACTGCGCAGTCACAGAAAGCCGGCTCACAGGGGACAAGCCGGGTAACCACCACCAACGTAGGCTCAGAGAGTCCAGAGAAAGGAGAGCGTGCCCGGGCTGGAGGGAGGACCCACGAGGTTCAGGACTAGGATGGGTTTTCCACGTCGAGCAGAACTTACATCATGAAACAGGGGAGTGAGGCGTCCCCGGCAAAAAAGCGCACGCGAGGCAGGGAGATGGGAACACAAACAAGCTGCCGGAGGGGACGGGACGCGCAGCCAGGGACGAAGGGGAACAGGAAGGTGGCCCAGGCCGGGCGGAGTCAGGCTGAAGAGTCAGCAGCCGGGTGTCCTTGAGCTAAGCGCAGACCGCAGAGAGGGGGCAGGTGGCAGGTTCACCTGCCGGCGTGAGGCGGGCAGCGTGCCCAGGGTCCGATGCCTGCCTGTCCCCATGAGAACCTCGAGACGGCAGAGGTGGGCCGTGCTGAGCAGGTACCCTCTGGCCACTTGTTAGACGGCACCGGGGGACTCACAGGAGGCACTGACAGAGGTGATCGGGGCCCTCGAGTGAACCCTCCATCGCTCAGAGACGGGCCCTGGACCCCCGCACTGCGCAGAGGGGAGGGCGGGAACCCAGAGAGCGAGTGACGCCCCCGTGGCCCTGCGTCCTGACCCGGATCCTCCTCCCCTGACCGAGAGGACTCCTGTGTGCACGCCCCAGGCTCCCAAGGCTCCGTGCCCACAGGTGCAGAGAAGTCTGAGGGCGAATTTTAATAAAAGCCTGAGAGAGAGGTCGCCGTCAATTTGTGAGGTCTGCTCAGGGCGGACAGCACGGCGCAGGATGCAAGGCTAATCAATCACATTTTTTGGCTTCCTGGTGACACGGAGACAGAACTCAGCAAGCGCTCCACGGGGTGTGGTGTGATGCGCGTGGTAATCTGTTTTTCAGCATTAAAGAGAAATATTCAGGGCTTGTCCAGGGCCCGGAGAAAGGGATGATTAAAGGCATCCCACAAACCTTTCAGACGAGATGTTACTAATGCCGGGACGTGAACGAGAGAGAACACCTTCTAATGAACAAGGCGATGTGACCTGCATCCCCCGCAGCAGCTCGCGTGGGGCACGTCTGAGTGGAGTCTCAGGGTGAGATTCCCAGAGACAAAGAGCTGTATTCCTGCCAGCAGGAGCCGCAGAGCCGGCAGGCAGCCAGATTTGGGGGGGAGGAGAACCCCGGGGAGCACAGAACTGAGGTCACAGCAGGGAGGAAGCGCGGACCAGCAGAGGAAGCAGGCACCACCTCCCACCTTCCCGCAGGAGAACAGCGGGATAAAGAAACGGCCGGGCTGTGGTGTTTGGGGCACGGGAGACACACAGCACCCTGCGAGGCATGTCCCAGCTGTGCACCCTGACCTGCAAGGCAGGCTTGCGAAAGGCTGGAACCACCCACCCTGAGTCCCTTCCCATCCTTAGGGACAGACACTCTCTGAGCCAAGCACGAGGGACTCGTTCCCCTCGCCAGGGACCAGGCCTGCCAGGACAGAGGCACTTCCAGGAGAGGCTTTCCTTACAGACAGATGCACAGAGAAATCTGCTTTCTCTTCGCTGGTGTTGCGGAGTCTAGTTGTGATGGCTGGAACCCCTGCAGTTATCTTGCAGTCACACGGCAGTGCCAGGTGGATGTGGCAGAACAGGAAGACATTACTGAGACACCAAATTAACCAACCCTGGAATCGCTTTATTTCCACGTGCCTGGTTACATCAAATAACAAAACTTCCTCACTGCTCAAGCCCTTTCTTGTGTCTTGCAGCCATCTGCATCCTACCTGCCACACCTACAGTGCCCATTTGAGAATGGCTCCTACGGGAACTCCCTTCCCTGTCTGCAGCTGGGAATTTCACCCCAGCTTCGAACGTGAACTTCCTGAGTGTGAACCCAGCTCTGCGTCCGAGCGACTCGCCCCAGGCAGGCCGGGCCCCCTCTCCTGTGACTCACGTGCACGATGGGGACATTAAAGTTTCCACCCTGGAGGGTGATGCGGATTAAGGGAGGTCATACACGCCACGTGTCCAGACAGTGCCCAGCGAGTGGCCAGTGCCTTAAACATTTTTTTCTTCATTTTTACTGTGACTCAAAATCAACACTTAGGAACACTGAGAAGCGCTCTGAGCTGTCTTGGGGATAAGGACGCAGGTGAAGGCTGACGCTGTCTTCTGGGCACAGAGCATCATCTGAGAGCGTCACCGCCAGGGTCTCACGGAGGCAATGTAAACAGAATTCACTGGAAAGCCCGAGGCCAGCGCCACCTTCAGGACCTGAAGGAAAGAAGAGCTGGAGGATCTGGGAGAGCCGGCTCGTGTGGCGGGACAGCGGGAGCCGTGTGCACTCCAGCCGGCAGGCGCGGGTAGCACCGGGGCCCGGAGAAGGAATGGAGGTGGGGTCTGCCAGGGGCACGCGGGCAGCGGGGCACTGCACACCCGGCTCCCCGGCACACACAGGCCAGGGGCGCCGGCCCCCGGGGAGGCGCACTCTGAGCCACATGGAGCTCACCACTGAGGGCTGACATGACGCCGGCTGGAAAGCCAGAGTCTTCCTCATTTAGGAAGTGCACACGGGGCCACCACTGGGGGAGAGAATTTGATGGCATTTTAAACTTAGTTTATTTCTAAAAGGACTCTATTTGTAGGAGGAATAGAACTATAAGATTTTTTTGCCCCACTTTACTACACTGAAATCCAAGCTCTGTTTCTGGAGAAAAACGTGTGTCCTAAAACCACAAATGCAGAGGGGACCTCAGTTCCACAAAACCAAGACTGGAAAGGCCACGAGTGCAGGTTTAAATTATTTTACCACGATGGACTAGGGCATAAAAAGTATTTCTGTATCACCAATGAGACATCAGTGATCTGCTGGGGAGACGGATCTAATTATAGTCAATTCTCCAGAGAGGGAAAAAGATCTGTTATAAAGAATAACGAGGACGTGAGAAACCGGGAGCACAGCAATAACAAAAGCACATCGTGTCCCCCGTGCTTGAATTATGACGATCACTTGCTGACTTTGGGAAGTAATTTAATTATGGAGTAAACACAGTTGCTTTACGGTACCTCAGCTTCTTCCCTCTGTACTTCCTCCCTCTGTACTAGGATCTTCTTGGTGACCCTGTTGGGGACCCTCACCCATCATCTAGTTTTGGAGACCATGAATTACAGCTGCTCCATCATGCATCCTTGCACCCAGGTACCCATGAGCCACGCACCCACCCGTACATCCGTGTATCCGTGTACCCCTCCATGTATCCTTGCACCCATCCATGTATCCATGCACCCATCCATGTGTCCATGCACCCATCCATGCACCCATGCACTCATGCACCCACACACCCAGCCATGCATCCTTGTGCCCATGCACCCACACTCCCACCCTTACATCCACGCATCCATGCACCCATCCATGTATCCATGCACCCATCCATGTATCCATGCACCCAGGCACCCACGCACCCAGCCATGCATCCTTGTGCCCACGCACCCACACACCCACCCCTACAGCCATGTATCCATGCAGCCATCCATGTATCCACACCACCCAGCCATGCACCACCCATGTATGCATGCACCCATCCATCATGCACCCATGCATGTGTCCATGCACACATGTACCCACACATCTATCCATGCACCCATCCACGCATTCACCCACCCATCCATTTATCCAACAGGCACATACCAAGTGTTTGCCACCTGCCAGGCACTATGGAGTTATGCTATCCCCACATAATCCCACTGTTAAAGTGTCTCAGGCTCTCTACTTCACAGGTGTAGACATTGAGGCTTGGGCAGGCCAGAGAACTTCCGCTGGGCCACACTGTTCATGAGGGGCAGATATAGGACTCGATTTAGAAGTCTGCATTGCTGCCTTGACAATAGGAGTACTCCCTGCCTCTATGCCCCTCCCATGCCCCCTGTGGCTCAGGGCCTCTTGAATGGCATTCACGGTCCCTCTGGCCCATGCCTGTCCCAGCCTGTCCCAGTGAAACTTACAGGTTTAGATCAGAGGCATCATCTAGTTCCTGCACGCCCTGTAGCTGGACGCACATCACAGAAAGCCAGAGGCTCTCTCTGACCGAAGCTACAGCGGCATGTCCCTGTCCAGAGCCCGGACGCGCAGGCGTGCAGAACACGTGCTGATGACAAGCCTGTGCCAAAGCTGCCCGAGTTAGCAGCTCCTCCTCCTTGAACATACTCAGCCCTAAAAATGTTTAATTCACTTTTTATCATCAGAAAGAAGTCTTTTGCGAGCTTGGGAAACAAATACTTAGTTGCTAGATACCAACACCTAGCCAATTTTTTGTTAATTATTTTTTCAAGATTTAATTGGAAGACCAAAAAAAAAACTAGTTATCTTCAATTTTTACAAAAGATATGTGTAGCTATTATATTATGATATTAAGATATGTAACATAGTAAATTACCAATGCTATATTTTTTCAGAAATAATGGCTTTTTAAAAAAGAATATTGAAAACATAAATTTAAATGACTACTATCTGAAGTCTGTGGCTCCAAAGGTGACGTTTGACATAATGGTGCAGCCATTGCTCAAAATATTTTGGGATGTCATCTTATGAGTCTCACAAGAAAACCAGTTTTCACATAGTTTTAACATGTTTTCCACTAACCAGCTCTACAAAGCTTGGTTAACTATCTTGTTTACTGCATTTTGTTCCAGTTAACTTTTTTCAAAAATCAAATTCACCCTCACAAGACACAATGTTACTGGCCATTCCAGATACTCAAATAATGAGCAGGGTATTAATACTTGAGCACCTCACAGTGCCGGAGGAGGGTGGGCAGGGTGCTCGGCGTGGGCCCTCCGGGAGCACCTGCGGGTGGGTGGGGCGGGTCAGACCCGAACTGCAGCCCCAGCCCCAGCCTCAGACTGTGGCACCTTCAGAAACTGCCTTCGCCTCCGTGGGCCTCCCTCTCTCCTCTGCCAAGGAGGGGTCAACCGCATGATCACGAAGTCTGCGTCTTTGTTTAAATGGACTACCTTGAAACTAGTGACAAATGACAATTTGTTGGAAAATATTTCTTACCGCCTGCGAATGAGCTCACTGATTATTTGTGGAATTCACCTGGCCACAAGCAGGCTGGCGTGCTTGGCACAGGGCTGGCTTCCCATAGTCCCAACTGCGCCCCAAACCCCACGGCAACGCCCAGCGAGCCCTTCTCACGTGAGCACAGGACACAGTAGGTGCCATGGGGACCCTGGGCGGCCTGCTGGTCCCTCCTGCTCCCCACACAGCAGCCGCACTTGCCAAGCGGTGGCACGTCACCAGATTGAGCCACACTCATCTGGGAAGTTAGGACGTTTCCCTCTAATTAGACAGTGGAGGAGTTTTCACGTCATCGAGTCTTCAGACATTAGTGAGGGGGAAGGGGGACAACTAGCGAGGGCGGGTGACCGTGACCTTCAGGATCGCTTCAGGGGAGTCTGCTGCCGGGAAGAGGGGGTGCTCACCCTTTTCCTCTATTCCTCCCGCTAAGTACAACAAACACCCAGATGTTACACACAACACACAGACAGTTCTGAGGTGGGGAGAAGAGGGCAGACTCGCGAGCCCGTGGGACACAGGGGCCACGCGGTGGAGCTCCTGGGTGTCCCTTCTGCCTCAGTCGCCCCAGGCCTGGCGCCGAGAGGCTGGCAACCCGGAAACACCGACAGGTGCGGCCCCGGAAAAGCCCCAGCGCGAGCGGCTCTCCTTCAAAGGGGGCAGCTGAGCAAGAAAGAAAACTTCTAGACAATACGCACTCTAACTCCTGGCAGTCGCCCCAGAGAAACCTGTCTGAGCCCAGTCAGGCCAGCGAGGGCCAGGTGGGGGCCTGGCCTCGACTCCCACCTGCCAGGGGGTCAGTGAGGGCCACAGGGACCTGCACGCCTAATCTAAGATGGATCAGGCACGGAGACGTAAAACGTGCAACTAACAAACTCTCAGAGAAGAACAGAGGAGAAAAGCCTTAGGACCCAAGGCCAGTCACAGCCTTCTCAGCCCCGGTACCAAAAGGACAATCCTTAAGAGGGAAAATGGATAAACTGAACTTTATCAAAATATAAATCCTTCCAGACAAGGGGACATCATTCGGTGATGAAAAGAAACAGGCTGTCAGGCCACGAAGAGACACGGAGGAGCCTTGAATGCACACCCCAGTGAAGGGCGCCGGTCCGAACAGGCCACGTACTGTGTGACGCCAACCCCGGGACATTCTGCAAAAGGCAAAACTGTGGTAACAGTGGAGAGATCCGCGGTTGCCGGGGCTGGGGGAGGGAGGGAGGAAAGAATACTAGGAGGGACACGGGATTTTAGGGCCACGAGACTAGTCCGTGTGACACTAAAACACTGGCCACATCACTACACATTTGTCCGAACTCACAGAATGTGCAACATCAGGAGGGAATCCTGCCAGAAGCCCTTGGTGACGGTGGCGTGTCAGTGTAGGTTCATCAGCTGTCGCAATGGTACTGACAGTAGGGGAGGCTGTGTGAGCACCGGGGCCAGGGCTATGCGGGAAATCTCTGTATCGGCCACTCAACTTTGTTGCAAACTTAAAACTATTCTAAAAATTAAAAAATGAGAAACTTTTGCTCTGCGAAAGACGCTACTGAAAAGATGAAAAGACAAGTGACAGAACAGAGGAAACATCTGCAAACTGCATCCACGTCCCAGGAGCAGGACGTGAGAAGTACAGGGAACACCTCATTTAGGGACATTTCCCAGAAGCTGGACACACCCGTCCCACACACGTCCATTTGTCCCGAGCTCAGCCCACAGCCACACCGAGCTGCGAAGGAGGCTGGGGAGGGGTCTTATCCTGGTTCGTGCTGCCAAGGAGGACAGAGAGAACAGACACGGGGACTGCAAGCTGTCCCTGCACAAGCCTGCGGCAATCCCAGCCACCACGCAGGAATGCGCACAAGAAACCCACGTGCAAGGGTGAGTTATTCCCTGTGGCCACACTGCCTCAGTGGCGAGGTCCCTGCTGGAATCCAGACATGAAGTTCTAAACTTTAAGACTAACAGACAGATGCAACGGACTACACAGGTCTCCTTCCTCTACGCCACACTCTCTTCCCTCAAGGGGCTCAGTCTGGAGGAAGAGGAGAAGGAACCGTGACGCCAGGGCGTGGTGGCAAGGTGCGATTAACACCCGCCAACACCCAGACAAGTTCTAACCCCCCAACGAGCCCCGAGATTAAACTCAGCTTCTACCCACTGTCTCTCCGTCCCCAACACACCCGATCTCTGTTTACAGGCACGATGGGCTCGACATAGTTGCACTGAACAATTTTCCCACCCTAGTAGCTCTTCCCAGACTCAGGGTGATTTAATCCTCCTATGGTGCATTTTGAACGTCTGGTAAGAGAATTTCTAGCAAAAACCCTGTGCTCAGAAGCACACGCTCTCCCCTCAAAGGGTGAGGGTGCCTTCTCTGTGCTCCGCCACCACCCTTCCTCGACAGAACCCGTTTATTTCCACGGAGGCAGAAAGCTGCTCAGAGGTGAAGATGAATGAGCACAAACGGAGACACAGCAGCCATCCCTCTGCCTTCACCGGGGTCCGTGGGCCCAGGGAACCCTCCCCCAGACCCCCCCTGAGCCTGCTAATGATTATAAATGGCAAAGAATCTCCAATTTAATTGCAAAAGGTAATGATGCAGGGAGCATAAGATTAGATTCACCACAGAAGGCAATATCCTCAAACAAAAAAAAAAAAAAAATTGAGAAGCTGGGTGTGAAGACGGCTGAAATCGATAGGAAGGTTCTGTATTAAACACCACGGTGAGGGTCACAGGCGATATCGACAGAACTGCTGACAGCAGATAAAAAACGCGGGAGAGAAGACTAAATTGATCTCTGCAGAAAGTAAGTTACAGATTAATCACCCTACCATGAAATCCTTTTGAGATGACTTAGGGTCTGAAGATGTGCTCACAGCTTGGTTACGGGCTGGGACTGCAAAGCTGGGGCCAGTGAGGACCTGCCGTGCCCCAGGTGTGGCACTGGAGGCCTCCTCTCCTCCCGCCCCGCCCCACCCGGCCCCGCCAGGCCCCGCCAGGCCCCGCCAGGCGAGCACAGCAGGCGCGCAGACGACACCTCAGCTCTTCCCACACAGGGCTCTCCCCAAAGCCGCCGTGAGCCTGGCATTTTAGCAGCAAAGATTCGTCCTCTTCCTCCAAGTGTAGTTACGCAGGAATTCCCCGCTGAAGTGCGAGTGTTGGAAGGGGGGATTGGAAACGGGGGCCCTTCGACCGCGACCCAGATTTCCCGCCAGGCCTCCCAGAAGGTGATCGATGGGGACACATCTCCAGCCACTGCCAGGCCCGGGGGTGGGCCAGAGGGGCTGGACTCAGGCACTCCGCTTCCTTCAAGTTTCCTGTTTTGTTTTAAAAGTTTGTGCGAAATTTGTATTCTACTCCAGGATGTGGACATACATCTTATTTTTAAAGTTTTTAATAAAAATAATGTTTTTCCCTAAATACTATCGATGCTGTAGGAAGATGGGCGAGCACTGAATTTCACACTGAAGGCTTTGGCCATGCAGAGGTTTAAAACTTTAACGAGGCACTTCATGTTTTTAAAAGTCTCACTTTTGTGCCACAAATTAATAATGATAAACCATTACTCATGCCACCTCTTCAACCTAGAAGGGTCAGGACAGGATTTATTATACCGTAAGGCTCCACGAGGGAAACACATCGTAGGGACAGGTAAACAGAAGACGGGGTCTCCACTGGGGAAACCTGCCCAGCCACGCCCCCACTGCCGGGACTGTGTGCAGGTACCTGCCCCAGGTGTAAACGACATCGCAAACTCCCCAGGTGTAAAGGACATCGCAAACTCCCCAGGTGTAAAGGACATTGCAAACTCCCCAGGTGTAAAGCACATTGCAAACTCCCCAGGTGTAAAGGACATTGCAAACTCCCCAGGTGTAAATGACATCGCAAACTCCCCAGGTGTAAAGCACATCGCAAACTCCCCAGGTGTAAAGGACATTGCAAACTCCCCAGGTGTAAAGGACATTGCAAACTCCCCAGGTGTAAAGCACATTGCAAACTCCCCAGGTGTAAAGGACATTGCAAACTCCCCAGGTGTAAAGGACATTGCAAACTCCCCAGGTGTAAAGGACATTGCAAACTCCCCAGGTGTAAAGGACATTGCAAACTCCCCAGGTGTAAAGGACATTGCAAACTCCACCGTGTCAAAGTTCTTGCTCTTTCTCTTTTCTACAGTTGTTACTCTGACACAAACAAATGTAATAAAATTATGAATGCATGAAAAAAACACATTTTAAAAGAGAAAATTTTAAGAAATCAAATAATGAAAAAAAAATATTCATACATACTCCATGAAAGACAAAGCATTTGAAATGATGCACACTTGAAAGCAAAACTGGTTCCAAAGAAAGTAAATGCTAAAAGTTACTTTTATAACTCAGCCAAATGTGTTCAAAGAGCTAGTCAACACTATGAAATTAATATTTTACAACTGTTCCTACTTCAAGGTGTGATTTTAACCAAATATACTCTAAAAATCCATTCATTAAAAGCACAACACACTTGAAACAGAAGAATACACTGTTAGACTGGACACAGTACGGAGAAAGGCAGGAGCTCTGTCACCTGCGGGGCTCTGTGTGGCATCTCGCGTGGCCCTGGCACGGCTGTCCCCTGAAGGACCCTGTCACTCAATTCTTTGATTGATGATTCAGTATGTTCATCTGTTATCTCACAATTAATGTCAATATTCTAAGCACATGTGAATCGAGAGGCGTGTTCTGAATTTAGCCTAAAGGCCCAGAGTAAAAATACAAACAGGAAACCTCCGCCATTCTTTATACTCACCACGGCCTGGCTGGAGCTCTCCTGTAAATCCCACAGCAGGATGTGGTTGTCGGCCAAGGAAATCACCTTCTTCCCGTCTCCCATGGGCTCCCAGGCGACACTAAGAGAACGAGAAGTATCAAATATTATTAACACGGACACTGGAGACACCAGGCTGGTAGCTAAGAGCTTTTACACACTTTGTAATTCAGCAAGCTGCTTTCCTGGCCCACAGCCACCCTGAGTGTCTGTTAACATTATTATCTGATAATGTCTGTGGGGGACACTGTTGTCATCTCACTGCTGTGGCGTGAACTGTGTCCCCAAATTCACATGCTGAAGCCCAAACCCTCAGGGTGATGGTGCAGATGTTCCTCGAATCACGATGGGGTTGTGTCCTAATAAACCCAACATAAGCTGAAAATATCATAAGCTGAAAATGCATCTACTACACCTGTAAAATTAAGCTCAATCTAAAGCTGCCTCCTTACATACTTTAAATTCAAGGTTTCTGTGCAGATAGAGAAATGTAACCTAACGGCATGTGTAAACAGGCCGTAACCTGCTCTTGTAACAGGCAGCCAAGTCTCGGCCAACTGCTCGAACCGTGTTCCAGTGAGGCCAACGCTGAGCTGTCACCAACCCGGCTGCTTCCGTACCTCGTTCCTGTTTTCCGAACGTCAGTTTCTTTTCTGTCCGTAAATTCTCGCAGACCATGAGGCAGCGTCAGAGTTGCAGAGTTGTCTGGTCCGGGGGCTGCCCAGTTCCAGAATTGCTCTTTGCTCAGTTAAACTCTGTTACTAAAGTTTTCCTTTTAACACACCTGACCTGCTGACAACACCCTGGCTTAGACACACCTTGAACGTGCTCAGAACACTTAGCCTGCAGCTGGGCAAAATCATCTAACACAAAGCCTATTTTACAATAAAGTGTTGACTGTCTCATGTAATTCACTGAATACGGTTCTGAAAGTGAAAAGCTTTTTCTTAGGTTTGGGCCAATCTGAGCCATGGTTTCTCATCATCTGCAGCCAAAATCATCCTAACCGATGTAATGCATTCATTAAAAAAAGACCAAAAAGCGTGTCTCTGTGGTAAAGCCATAAAGAGAACAAAAATTTTTTCAACTTGGTCACAAATATGGACTTTTGTCTTCCCTGATGAAATTCTTAGAGTGCTTATTTGTAAGGAAGAGAATTTTGTTCCACGCACCCCAACACAGCAGTAGCTGCAGACGTCAGGAGGGGAATGTGCTATTTCTTTTTTTCTTTCTTTCTTTTATTTCAGGATATTATAGGAGTACAGATATTTCGGTTACATGTTATGACTTTGCCACACCCAAGCCACGATTTGAGGCATGCCCTTCCCCCACTCCACAACGCTCACCGCCTCCATTAGTTGGAGTTTATTCATCCCCAACCCCCCAACCTCTAACGAATATCACCACCGTGTGAGCACCTGAGTGTTGACCAGTCAGTGCCAGTGTGATGGCGAGCACATGGGGAGCCTGTTCTTCCGATCTTGTGATCCTCCCTCGCTTCGGAGGATGGGCTCAGGCTCTATCCAGGAAAATACAAGAATGTGCTAGTTCTTTCCCACACAGAACACAATGCCACCTGATTAGGGCGTGTCAGGCATGCTTCCTATGCCATCAAGACTGTCAGCGGAGCTATTATTACTTTTAATCACAACATTAATATAATTCAAAACCACAATTTCTTTCTCATTTATAGTGTAAGGAACACACAGAAAGCTCAGAGTACTGTGATCACAGGTACATTATTCCTACATTAGACAAAGAGTTTACTGAATCTTTTCTAATAATAACAATAAAAAACACATAATATCTAGTAAACAAAATAAAAACACCACAGCTGGAAGGGATGCCAAGAAACCTGCTCCCAAATCTGCTGCCCCTGTGCGGTTCAGACAACGGCCAATCCTAATTCTGAAGATTCTCCCTCAGAGCTGGGTGATGGGACTTCTCCCAGTAGTGTGCTTTGCAGGTGAACAGAGTTCAGGCGGTTTGACAGTGAATCCCAGGGAACACCCAACATGGGGAGAGGAGGAGACGGGCAGCCACAGCTCTTGTCCTGGTGCAGAGGAAGACACTCAGCCGTGCTAGACATTTTCTGTACGTTAGGGGCAATAAATTTAGACGGCTTTATAAGGTCCTCACCAGGTCTCACTAATAACATGCATGCCCCCCATTCTCCTCACAAAATTGGGGGGAAATAAAAAAGGCTGAGTCCAGGAGAGCCTGCGTGGACCCCGCCACGAATACAGGGACGGTGACTGCTCGCACGGTGCTGGCGAGACACAGTCTGACGGTCGCACCAAGACACTTGGAACTTTTAACAGAAAGCCCAGAAAGCCAGACGTTCCCAACTAACCCACAGATCACAGGATAAAGGATCGGCCCATCTGATGTCAAAGACTGACTGTCTAAGTACCTAATGATGAAGCAAAGTTAACAGCTCCTACATCCCCCGCCCCTTTCCCACAGCCCAGTTTTATCGACACACACTGATCTTGGCTACCTTTTCTCGTCCCACGAATATTTCACTAAGGTTTCCCCAGACAGATTGAAAGTCTCTGAAGTGTACATTCAATTTACTAAAACTCTTTAATGACCAGCAGCGTTTGGGGTCCATGAGATTTAACTGATACATGCCGATGAATTCTAAGGGTGAGGAATTCCAGGTAAGAGTGGACACACCACACAAAAATGGAGACCGTTTTAATAAATTCAGTTAATCATTGGTACATTTGGGTTTGGAAATGAGCCGACTACCCTAGAATGAGGAAAGTGTTCAAGGCCTCCGAACAGTCCGACTCCATGTGCATGGCCAGGACTCAGAGGCCGCCTCTGCCCACGGATTCACCCACGTGCCGACCTACGTGGTTACCTGATTCCCAAGTCCACAAGAGAACAAAACTGTGGACGATGAGAGGAGGGGGCGGTTTCAAACAGAAGTGTGGCTGATAGAGCAAGCTATAAAAAGTGGTTACTTGAGAGCAGTGGATTGGGAGGAGGGAGCAAAAACACAGGAATTAAAAAGGCCGGATAATCTGGGGCAGTTCACATTGAGTGGAATTTGCAACAGTAGTCTGTGCGCTGCGGGCAACACTGTATCGCAGCGTGTCTAAGTCCCTGTCCTTACCCACCCAGTAGGATGTGGAGGCATCCTACTGGGTGGCTTTTTAAATGCTTCCTCCGGGGTCATCTGCTTCATTCCCAGTGGGTTTTGTCTTAGAAGCCTCTCGTGTTATAAGCTGACGTGACTTCCCGTTCTGCCGTGAGTGCACCTGCTCCAGCCCTTCAGTGATCCCAGCGCACGTTTCCACCACCTGCAGGCACTTTGCAGCGTCCACAGCGTCCTCTCCATCGTCACTGTCACCACGATCATGGTGATTCAGAATAATTTTGGCTATTTCATCATCGGTCAATGAATGGACAACTGGAGGGGCATTACTGATGTTAAAAACCTCGATATCCACATCTTGCAGCTTACTGACACACTGTGAAGGTAATTTTTTTACATATATAAGGACTTTAGGCATCATTTTTTTTTTCCTCACTTGACACATGGAACCTTCAAAATCACCACTTTGTTCATTCATCATCATCACTGGACACAGGCACACGCAGACACTGTCCTGGACAGGCACAAGTCTTCAGTCACCGTGTTCCCAGTGTTGGTGGCACCACACAGGGCAGCCTTCGGGCTAAACTCCTTCCCCAAACCTCCCACACACACACTTCTGCTCACTGGGGCTGGCAGGCTGCTCCAACAAGTGTTTTATGTCTGCCCTTCGTTGATCTAAAGATACCCTGGCCATATGGCGGAACCAGCGATGTCATATTTGGGGAAAGTACACGGCATAAACATTATTTCTGATGAGAACTTCAGCTGGAGGATGAGCAGAACAGCTGTCAAGGAATGACAACCCTTTGCAGTCATGACCTAGGCCAGCATCTCTGCAGTGAGCACAAGCCACTGGTATAAAATGCTGTGAACCCATCAGAAAAGATGCCCCTGGCGGTTTTATGCCTTTGTGGAAGGAAGCACAGTGACGGACTGGAAGAAATTCACGCCCTGAGAACGCTAAGGACAAAGCGTTGCCTCTCACGGCAAGTCTAGGCTTACGCACGGTAGTCGGTGTCTTTCTGGAGCAAGAGCACCAGCAGCAATATTTCATTTCATCAGCTGAACACCAGAGCTGTTCTGAAATCAGATGACCCTGGCAAACTTATCAATAAGCTTTTCCATTGCTTGATGATCAGCAGATGCTTTATCACCACAAATCTTTAAAAATTTAATGTTGTGGCTTTTCTTAAATTTCTACAGACTATTGAATCTTCACAGCTCCCTTCTGTTTTCAGTTAACTGTGATACATCTTTGCTTCTTTCATGATCAGAACACCATTAAGTGACGTGTGTCCACAGTGACGCTGATGGATCCATATTGCGATACACGATTGAGATCTTCGTTTTCAGCTTTATGCCGTGTTTTCTATTATTGCTTAACTTCTGTGCATCGCACCCAGCACAGAACCTGAACAGCCTGTGCTCTGTTTCTTCAGGCTGTCTGTGGTGGTCCCTCCAACGCTGTGCCTTCTGCAGGACATTTCACACCCACTGTCCAGCTTCTCCAACAGCTTCACTCCTGCGCTCAGGATACACATAAACGCTTCCTCCTTTTCTTATCCCTCTTATCCAAAGGGGTATCTGAGGACCTTTTTGACATTTTCAAGACTATCTTTATACCATAGAGCAGAGAATAAGCAAAAACACGCAGTAAGCGCTGCACATAGGTCTTGGCCCCCCGTGGGGCATCATGGGGAACCTGCTGTTAGTGCATCTGGCCCACACATGTGACATTTCATTATCCTTTGTGGGATGTTTTTGTGGGGGAATCTGGGTGTGCACAGAAAAGATATATTGCAGCTGAAGGGGGCTGGGAGGGTCCTATTTCCTTTGGGGATGCTGAATAATCTGTGTGCTGAGCACCTGCATTCTGAGTTGGACCCATCACATGAGGTCAGGTGTAGAATTTTCCACTTGTGGTATCATGTCAATGTTCAAAAAGTTTTGGATTTGGCAGCATCTAGAATTTTAGATTTTCAGATTAGGGATTCTTACCCTGCACCATTTATTGAAGAGACTGTCCTCTCCTCATTGTGTATTCTTGACACCTTTGTCAAAGTTAGTTGACCATATGTATGTGGGTCTATCGGTTCTCTATTCTGTTCTTTTGGTCTATGTGTCTGTTTTTAATGCTGTACCACACTGTTTTGATTACTGTAGCTTTGTAATATAATCGGAAATCAGGAAGTATGATGCCGCCAGCTTTGTTCTTCTTTCATAAGATCACTTTACCTATTCAGGGTCTTTTAGGGTTCCGTATAAATTTTAGGATAGTGTTTTCTATTTCTGTGAAGAATACCATTGGAATTTTGGTAGGGATTGCATTGACTCTGTAGATTACTTTCAGTAGTATGGACACTTTAATATTAATTCTGCTGATCCATGAACACTGAGCATCTTTCCATTAAATATTTGTGTCATCTTTAATTTTTTTCATCAATGTTTTATAGTTTTCAGTGTCCAGATCTTTCACTGCGTTGGTAAAATTTACTCCTAAGTATTTTATTCTTTTTGGTGCTAGTATAAATGGGACTGTTTTATTAATTTCATTTTCAGATAGTTGCTAGTTGCATAGAAATGCAAATGATGTTTGTATGTTGAATTTTGTATCCTGCAATTTTACTGCATTCATTTATTAGTTCCAACGGTTTTCTGGAGAGGTCTTTAGGGTTTTCTATATATGAGACCATGTCATCTGCAAACAAGAATTTAACTTCTTCCTTTCCAATTTGGATGTCTTTTATTTCTTTCTCTTGCCTGATTTCTCTGGTTAGAATATCCAGTACTATGTTGAAAGGAAGTGCAAGAGTGGGCATCCTCGTCTTGTTCCTCATCTTAGAGGAAAAGCTTTCGGCTTTTCACAGTGGATCATGATGTTAACTACTGGCTAACATATACATCATATGTGACCTTTATTATGTGGCGGTACATTATTTCTGTATCTCATTTGTTGGGAGTTTTTGTCATGAAGAGATGTTGAGTTTTGTTAAATGCATTTTCTGCATTTAGTGAGATGCTCCTATAATTTTTGTTCTTCATTTTGTTAATCTGTATCACATTTATTGATTTGAGTATGTCAAACAATCCTTGCATCTCAGAGATAAATCCCCCTTAATAACGGTGCACAGTCTTTTTAATGTGCTGTTGGATTCAGTTAGTGTTCTATCGAGAGTCTGCATCTATTCATCGCGATACTGGCTTGTTGCTTTCTTTTCTTGTAGTGTCCTTGTCTGGCTTTGGCATCAGACTAATGCTGGCCTCGTAAAATGACTTTGGAAGTGTTCCTTCTTCTCAATGTTTTGGAATATTTTGAGAAGGATTAATAGTCATTCTTCTTTAAATGCTTGGAGAAATTCAGCAGTGAAGGTATCAGGTCCTGGGCTTTTCTTTGTTGGAAGATTTTTGATTACCGATTCGATTTCCTTACTTATATATGTTCAGATTCTGCATTTCTTCATGATTCACTCTTGGCAGGTTGATGTTTCTAGGAATTTATCCTTTTCTTCTAGGTTATCCAATTTGTTTGCTTGTAATTGTTCATAGTAGTCTCTTATGATCCTTGTATTTCTGTGGTATCATTTGCAACGTTTCATCCTTTGTTTCTGACTTTACTTCAATTTTCTCTCTTTACTTAGTCTAGCTAAAGGCTTGCCAATTTTATTTATCTTTTCAAAACCCCAGGTTAGTTTTATTGATATTTTCTATTGTTTTCTCCTCTCTATTTCATTTATTTCTGATCTGATCTTTGTTATTTCCTTTGGGCTTACTTTGTTCTTTTTTCTAGTTCCTTGAGCTATAAAGTTAGGTTGTTTATTTGAGACCTTTCTTTTTTCTTCATGTAGGAGTCTATCACTATTAACTTCCCTCTTAGAACTGCTTTTGCTGCATCCCATGGTTTGGGTATGTTGTGGTTCCATTTTTGTCTTAAGATATTTTTTGATTTCCCATTTTAATGTTTTTATTTTAAGCATTTGGCTAGAATCTACTTCGGGGTGTATCACACCTTTTTCCTTTTTTCAGGAGCTCCCTGAACACAGACCAGCTCGATGACTCACTTTCACACTCTGTTTTAGGACAGTAGGGCATCCCTGTTCCTCCTAGGAGACAGGACTGTTTGCCTCAAGTGACCCTAAATCGCTTTGTTCTTTTTTATGGGGTTTTCTTTTATGACAAATTCTGCCTGTAGCAGTGCAGACAGCGTCCCCTACCCTCTCTGTCACAGTGTGTGGCCCTGTCAGCACCGACTTCTCTCTGTTGTCAGGGACCTTGAAGGGCACATGCACTCATGTCTAACAAGTTTTGTTAACAAAATGATAAATAACCCTAAGTGGGCACTAAAAGAGCTCTCCTCTGAGTAAAATATCAGAAGCCCCTTGCCTTTGTGAAATCTGATGTTAAGTTGCATTATTTTGTATTGTAAATGTATAGGCACATATGTCCATTAAAAATATAGAAAAGTCCAAGTCTCCTGTATTCTCACCCACTGAAAACTACTGTACAGCTTTCCAGGTCTTTTCTTTAGATATATGTAAAATAACATAATTATTACTTATAAAAATATGATCAGGCTATTAATATTATTCTGCAACTTGCTTCTTTTTACTTAAAACATATCCTGGGTAACTTTCCATGTCAAATAGATATAATTCTTTCCAAAGGCTACACAGATTTCTACTGTGTGAATTTCCATAATTTTTTAATTCAATTCCCTACAGTATGACATTTCGGTTGTTTCCAATTTTTCACACAATTGACTCATACAATGAAGCAATAAGTATCCTGAAGATGTACTTCTTGGCGCACTTTAGGATAAGTTCTTAGAACTGTAATTGATGGGTCAAAAGACGGACATGTCTCCCAAACTGTCTTCCCAAAAGGTGCATTTCACACACCCCCGTCTACCCATGTGCACTAGCTTTCGGCCATAACTTGACCTTGGCCATGCTGACAAAAACTCCCCAGCCTGCCTCAGAAGGTGGTCTTTGTGGGTTTAATTTGCATTTCCTTGACAACTAGGGAGTTTGCCCATCCTGTCTGGTGTGTGCTGGCTTCTGTGAATTGCTGGTCACTTACAGCATCTACATTGACAGTCACACTTGGGGGCCTTCAAAGGAACGTTTGCCGACTTGTGAGGACCAGTCCTGCATCAGGGTCCCATCGAGGTACAATTCCCAGCGAGCTGCAGCCCAGATGGCAAAGAACTGCAGTAATAGAGAAATCACTAACTTTTCCTTTAGAATTTTAAATATCTCAGTTAAAGTCAGAAGTCAATATTCTAAACACCTTGAGCAGGCATCAGAAAGCTTTTCTATTACTATAAGAGGCTAGAGGACAAATGTTTTAGGCTTCGTGGGCCAAACTCAGCTTTTGGAACCACTGAGCTGTGTCACTGTAGTACAAACCAGCCACCAGTAACACACAAGCCAACATCAGTCGTCGGGATCCAGTAAAACTGAATCCACTAAAGCAGGAAGCAGGCCGGATCGGCCTGAGGGCCACAGAGCGGGGGTGTGGGTGAGCCCATCTGTCTCACTGCTGGCGTGAAAAGGAACTGCTGGGAAGGAGGAGACCACATGCGTGTGGAAGTGCTCGTGCTCACCAGGGGGGAGGAGCACCACATGCGTGTCGAAGTGCTCGTGCTCACCGTGGGGGGGAGGAGGCACCACATGCGTGTGGAAGTGCTCATCCTCACCAGGGGGGAGGAGCACCACATGCGTGTTAAAGTGCTCGTGCTCTGCTGAGTCTTTTGCCAATAACTGTGGTTTGTGTTGCTGAGTGTCTGAGACGGAAAATACCCAGTACCTCAAAAACTTAAATTCTGAAACTGAAAAGCCAGCTTCACCCTTTCCCATCTATCTTTTCCATCTTTCAGAGCTGGCATGGATCCCCGAGTGGGCAGGCATGCTCCGTGTCAGCTGGGGACAGCCACGTGGGGGGACCACACACCACGGCTCCGGCAGCCAGGGCCCCACGTTAAGATGCTCCATATCACATAAGGGAAATAAAAAGCCCAGGCCCAGGCTGGCGTGGTCCAGGGACATGGTGGCCAATGTCCACAGAAAGAGAAAAAAGAAGGAGCATGTCACTTGCTCATCTGTGTGTCTCTACAGGCCGTGCCGCACACCCGGCCCACACCGTAAAAGTTCAATGATGTACTTGCTGAATTAAAAGTGGCATCATTCATGAAACCAACAGCTGCTCCCTGAGAGCCTCTGCAGCCCCTCCCCAGCCCTGCGCCTGGGCTTGAGGACTCCACTCCTGCGGAGAACCGCTTTCCTGGGTGTGGAAGTCCTGGGCTCTGGGAGAAAAGCGTTCACCTCTGCAGCCACAGTGCCACAGCCTCCAGGAGAGAGTCCACATCTCAGAGACTCATCTACCCAGCTGGTACCAGGCCTGTAGCCACGTCCTTAATCTTCCATCATTCCTGGGTAGGAACCTGAATCTTCATGAAAACAGTGTTCTCCTTCCATAAAGTGTGAGTTAAGAATTGCAGCAAAATGATTTTCATGCTAAGTGTATACACATTTTCTATTGGCAACTTAGAACATCTTAAGGCTGCCGTGCAAACTTGTAAATCAAAAATTCTCGTAGAAAATGTAAATCAGAAAAGGAAAAAGAAAACGAAAATCTTCGATGACCATTTACCTGTTACTAACTCATTTCCGTCTTCACAGATTCAGCAGTAAACCGAGCACAGCACGTCGCTGTGGTTCCGACATGGAATTAGGGGGCATTACTTCAGCTACTCGCTCTTCGTTCCTTCTGCCTCTGTTAGTCTGAGATTCCAGCGCAGTGATCACCCGCACGCCAGCGGCTGGCTTTGTCTCATTGAAGGTTTCCTTTAGAAACACACGTGAGTACACACACGTGCACACCATAAACTGGAGCTCCCTGAGACTCCCCGAGGTGGCTGGCAGATGCCCCATAGGCTGGGCCTTCAGGCTCACGCTGTGAAGGTGCTTAATTTCCTAAAGCACCTGATGACAGTGGACACTTTGGGTGCTCCTGGCACTAAAGCTCTTTGAGGAGGCTCAAAATGGTCTTATTGCAAAACTCCAAGTTGTGGCAGAACTTATTTTAAGTAAAAATTTGATAAATTTATCATGTAATGGAAAATTTTAAAGGTTTATCACATAATACAAGTGAATAGAATCACCAGAAAGTAAATTAAAGTCCTTTCCTTCGAGCAATAATTCCTTGCTGTTACCGGAATTCCCAGCAGAGACTGACCCGCAGCAGCGTTTGGTCTAGATGCTAAGGAGCCTTTCACCCCATGTCCGGCCTCTGCATCCCGAGCCCCACGTGAAGGCTGGAGTTTCAACACAGACCGTCCTTCTGGCGAGACCCTCACTCAGATCAGGACTTCCGTGGAGAGAGTGTGTATTGCCAACGAGCACTGGCGATCAGGCCGCATGGACACTCCAGACTCTCCCAACACAGCTGGGAAAGCACTTCCCGTGCGTGTGGCCCTGGTCTACACCGCCGTCTCCCTAACCAGAGCGGGGCAGCTACAGCTCACAGCCCGACCTGCCCCAGTGCACACAGCCGGCGGGGCAACGCCTCCGCGACTCACACCCACTCTTGGTTCAGCGTTTGCAGCTGTTCGGCCCTCATGGGGCACTTCTGGGACCAGCTTCATTCTGAACAGGGCTGCCCTGAATGTGCCATTTGTTTCTGAGAGGGTCCACGTTTCAACCTCTGCCGTTTCCACGCTGCGAGAGCTGGTCTTGCCAGCCTCACGTGCGTGACCCAGGGACTCCAGCAGCCCCCGGATGACTACATCAATCGTGTCATTAGCTGTTTGCTCACTTGCCTTTAAAAAGCCCGGCCAGGGAGAAAGGAACTAGCGCTCTGGGATGGATGAGAAGCCCACGGATTTCTCCTGCTGGGTCTGGTCTAAATTCGGCATGAAGACTCTGACAGAGCAGCAAGGGGGGAGTTCGAAGTCCCAAAAGCAGAAGACGTGAAACCAACAGACAACACAGCACACCCCATCTCCACGGGGGCCATGTCCTGGCTTCTCACTGCTGCCCACGCACTCGCCTGCCCCGAAAGAGCACAAGAGACACCCACGAAGCCAAGAAATTAGAGCCGAGCACCTGGGCACCTCTGGTGACAGGCTCCCACCGGCTACGTCTTCCGACCTCAATATCACAGGTGAGTTGGTGCCAGCTCGCTAATTAAAATCTAGAAGAAAAACAAACAACCCCCCACCACACACAGAAGGGGGAGTACATAAAAGCTGCCATCAAACAAGAAATGTCACGATTAGAGAATCTTCAAGTAGGAACAACCTAGGTTCACTTTCTTTAGAAAACTACGATTCTGCAGTTGATGTGTAGATGCTTAGACATAAAAAGGACAGCACAGCCTGTGCCTGCAGGTTTTCCTTCTGATCTGGCCATTTAGAGGGTGCCTGGGACAGCCCAGCGACACGTCCGTGCCCTTTCAGTCTCAGCGTGTGGCCACACCACCCCCTGCGCAGATGCCCGGGGCACACATCCCTGTCTGCTCATTAACCCCACCCTCGGCTCCTCCTGACTCTTGTTTTCTTTTCACCTTACTCCTTGCATGTATTTGTCTTTTATCCTATAAAGTATATGCACATAAGACGCTCTAATAAACAAACAAACAAGGTGTCTTTGTTCTTCTCCAGGGCGGTGTAGAACTGGAACACTGAGCAAAGCTAGCAGATCCGTCCTACAGAAAAGCATTTCTCGGGTGTCTCTGCAGAGCCGGAATGCAAATGAGACGCTAGATGTTTCACGGGGGCCTCATCACTGAGTAAAACTCCCATGGGGAGAGCTCCTCTGTCATACCTTTCATTATTTATCTGTGGGTGACACATCTGGAAATAACGGCTGTTGTTTTATAGGTAGCAATCCCTATAATCATTACTGTTTGCAACAAACCTTGGAATAACCGGAGTATGCAAAGTGCAATAAAAAGAGAAATTGTATTTTATCATGGATCATCACCATGAAACTAGTACTATAAACGTGAAGAAAAAAACCTAGAATTTCAGCCACACTTGCTACTCCAAACTAAGAAGTTTATTTCTTTGTTCGTAAAAATCATCCACTTTTCTGCTTTATCACTCTCTACTAGTGAATTTGAGAGGCCGTAAAATGATATTAACAAGTCAAGAACAAAGTAGTATGTACCTAAGGTAAGTACACTACAGCCCTTCGTAATCATTGAGAAAAACACAAGAGTCAGGCTGCCTTGTGTAAATAAACCCACATAAACTAAAACAAGGAAATAAAAAAATCTAAACTTCTTTGTGGCAGTTAACAAGGGCCATGGTAGCAGAAGTGATGGTTCTAATTTGGCAGGTTTCATGCTGATCAAACAAAATACATACTGCTCTTCTTCAAACAAGTGATTCCAAAACGAGTGGCTCACCGTTCTGGATTTTAGCACCCGGGGTGAGGATGGCTCAAGGGACGCCAAGAAGTTCTCAAAACAACCTCCATGTAATTAACTTCAATTCACGTCATCTGCAGATGCTCACTGATTTCCCCACAGCCATTCGGGATGGGAAGCAGAGGTGCCAGGACGTGTGACAGGAGGGGCCCAGCTCCTGAAAGAGCGGAAGCCACGGCTCCACACCACACACCAGGCAGCAGCCGCAGCTGCGGGAACAGAGATTTCAGATGACACGGGAATGCTTCTGTGAAGACTGTTCCAAATGCATTGGTTCCAAATGCATAAACTCTTCAAGTTTATTACTTTACTGAAAAAGGAAAAACCTTAAGAAAAGACATTATCTACAAAATGGTGATTAAGTCATTGGTTACCAGTCAAATTTTGAAAAACTCTTTAAAAAAAAAAAAAAGCATGTAATGAAGTATTTCCCCAGCCTAGAAATCTCTCTTACAACATACAGACTTGGCAATGTGGTTAATTTCTTCCTGCTTGAAAATGCACCATCGAGCTTATGACAGCTTTCCATAGCGCCGCAAGATTGAAAAACGGAAGCCGAGGGTCACGTCGCACCACCCGGTCAGCGAGCTCCTTTGATGAAACCTACAGATGCACAAGTTCTGTATGCGGTGACACAGGGACACTTCCAGGACCAGAATCCCGTTTATACACTGCCTGGTAACCCTTTCCGACAGTGACTTTTGATACTGGGGGACTTAAAAGTCTGTGTTTATTCTGACATCTCTCACTGGGACAAATTTATAGCTCCAACAACCAAATAACTCCAATTAAGTCAGACAAAGAGCAAAGGGTGAATACAGGCTGTAATTAGGGGAAAAGTTTTTTTTTCAGATTTTTTTTCTTTTTTGTGGCTGCTCACATCAATAGTTAGCCTGAGTACATCCACAGCACATGTCCATAGGTCCACAGAAATGCACACTCCAGCAACTAAGAATTCACAAGTGACAAGGGGCCTGTTTATTGAGTGTGTAGACACAAAAGCAATGACACTGACACCTGGACCTCAAAACCCTGCTCCTGGTGGACCATGTTCCAGGGTCGGGCACACTTGTCCATGGGACAAAGGTGGGTGAGGAGTCACAGCGCGTGGCTCTGTGCTGGTGGCTCTACCATCCTGAGGCTCTGTCGCAGAGAGAGCGGGAGGGCAGAGCCGGCCCAGAACGTCATTGGAATGGGTGGAATTCACACCAGCCCCAGCCCATTGGCCTCCCGCTGGGTTCACGGTGCAGTCATTCTCTCCCTGCAAGGTGCTCCCTAGACCGGGCAGAGGAGAGCAGGCCTGCTCACGTCCACCCGACTCTGTAGGGCAAGTGTAATAAACCAAACGTTCTTCTCCCTGGGTCTTCTCAGCAAGTTCAAAGGCACCTATTTTAAATCATAATATATTTTGAAATGAAACATTCTATCTAGAATCTATCTAAAATTTGAAGAGCAGTTTAGTCTTTCCTTCTTTTTCTTCCACCACTTCTCCTTCGCCCCACCCCTGTTTTTTAAACAGCAGAAGAAAAGTCAACCATAGTTAAAAATTCTTACACATAAACGTAGTATACCTACAGGTTTTTTGATTATTTAAACCTCAGGTATAATAGAACATTTAAAAAATATTTTCTACTCTAGTCTTAATGTTTGTGTCCTCCCAAAATCCACATGTTGAAATCCTAATCCTCAGTGTGATGCTATTGGGAGTTGGAAGCTTCAGGAGCTGATGAGGCCGAGAGGGTGGGGCCCGAGGAATGGGATTGGAGCCTCATAAACGAGGCCCGGGGGAGCCCGTCCTTCCTTTCCCCAGGTGAGGACACAGGTGGAAGGCACCCTCCGTGAACCAGAAAGAGGGACCTCACCAACCCTGCCAGCGCCCTGATGGATTTCCCAGCCTCCACAGCTGACAGAAACGAATTTCTGTTGTTTAAAAGCGACCCAGTTTGTGGTATTTTGTTAAGACACCTTGTAAGCCATGATTCTGCTGGGCAGGCTGGGATGCCTTTCTTTGCCTAACACACTCTGGGAAATACCCATTTGGTTCATAAGAGGATTGACAAAAACACACTTTGGAACCATTTTATTTAACGGAAACTTGAACTAAAATCTTAGGGAGAACATGAATTTCCCTTGCGATACAGATAATTACCTACACCTCCTGCACCGCGTGCTCAGATGTTCACATTCCGAACCTTCCTCTCTGGTTCCATACAAAGTATAAAATTATTTTTTCTAGATCTGTAAAGAATGATGATGGCACTTTGATGGGGACTACATTAATTATGTCGATCACTTCAGGCAGTATGGATATTTTGATGATATTCATTCTACCAATCCATGAGCAAGGTAGATTTTTCCATCTGTTTACATTCATATCACGCTATAATACCCTACTCACGCCTGTGATCCCAGCACTCTGGGAGGCTGAGGCAGGAGGATCGCTTGAGCTAAGGAGTTCGAGACCAGCCTGAGCAAGAGCGAGACCTCGTCTCCACTAAAACTAGAAAAATTATCCAGGCCTGGTTTCGTGTGCCTGTAGTCCCAGCTACTAGGGAGGATTGCTTGAGCCCAGGAGTTTGAGGTTGCTGTGAGCTATCATGACGCCAGTGCACTCTACCCAGGGCGACAGAGAGAGACTCCCTCAAAATAAATAAATAAATAAATAAGATAAATCTTTAATGATGAGACTTGACTTTCATAATTACGGACAATTCTCTATGGTCATTAACAGCAGAATAACAGCATTGGATCCCTGAAAATTCCAAGCACATTTTCTTACGACTTACCCTCAAAGTCAACTTTTGCAAGATGTTATGGAGAGCTGTGAATTTACTACTCTTTGTAACATTTAACCTAAGCCAATTTCCACTGTCTGTCACATCAAACTAAAAAGAAGAAAAACGAAGAGAGATGAGGCCCATTCTTTTGTCTTCTAGACAAAATGCGTCCAGTGCTGGTGGACCCACACTTACTGCTTCTCTTCTCCCTCCTCTCCCATCTCGGCACCACTGTCTGCGCCCTTGTCCTTCCTCCCGACCAGACCTTAACACGCACACCCGCGTTCCCAGGCCTTCCTGAACCCTCTCAGCCTTCCTGACATTTCTCTGTGCTATCTGCCTCCGTCTGCATCGAAGGGGTATCTTCCCCTCAGAAGCAGGCTCAGGAAGCAGAGCTCAGCTGGCCACCGTGTGGTGTGACGGGCCCTTGGACACGTTAGGGAGCGTGTGGCACGCTGAGCCGCGTGGCTCAGCTCAGCCCACGTGGACCCTCCCCGTGCTGGGCCACGTCGGGGCAGGCTGGGAGGGAGCCACAGCCGCTGTCGTGAGCTGTACCCTCTCCCTTAAGAGCTTCTTGTTACTGATTTTAGTAACTTCTCTTTAGGGGAGGTTTTCATCACCCGAGAAACAAGGCGACATGTATGACTCCTCTTGATACGCCACTTGGGAAATGGAGCACAACGAGCATGTGCCCGGGTTTCCATTAGTTTGACTTTGCTTCCAGTAGCCAGCAGGGAGCATTAATCTGCAGCCAAGGTGCGCAGCTCTCGAACAGCTGGAGGGCCTCTTCATCATCACAAGGAGATGGAGAACCGTAAAATTACCCTGTTGTGGCTAATCAGCCATCGAGCCGGTGGTGACGATGATGCATTGTGGAGACTCCACATCACAGCCTCACAGCGAGCTGACACCGAGACGTGCTGGCGGATGGTAATTACCTCCTTCCTGCTCTCACCTGCAGAGCTCAGGAAACCGCCCCTTTGTCAGGCTCCAAAAGCCTCTGGTATAAACATGAGCTGGAGGATGTCAAGTGCAGGAAGCGCGAGAACGCGGCGAGTCTGCAGCGACTGCCCACGATTCACTGTCAACGTGTTCGCCCTACGTGTTGATAAAACGCATTTCGCTATCGGTTTATCACTGATTCGAGGAGAAACCTGATTCTTTACATAAGAATAACCACATGCAATATAAACAGAGTGGGCTTTAAGGAGCTCTTCCTTATCTACTGCTGAAAAGGGAGAAAGTGTCATCGGTTACAAGGGTGACATTGGGATTAACCTCTTTTAGACTAGTTTCTTTAACGGTAAAAAGCCCACATTTTATTAATTCCCCTTATTTATATCCCGTCTTGCTCCAGAGAGAATTTAAAGTAGCCAACACTCACAATCTAAAGCATGACAGCGTGACATGTGTGGAAACAGTCAAAGCGTCACGCTAGACGGGTGCGCTGTGGTGAGAGCCTCCCCCAGCTCAGCTGCCTGCTGACCCTGCTCCACCACGGAGGGAGTTCAGTGAAGGACTTCTCCAGTCCTACGTGGCCGGAACATTCTGTGACCCTGTCTCATGCAGGCTCCTCTCCTGTCCGAGGCCGGCTGCCCGGGCCACGGTGGCAGGTGTGCCGTCCATGCTGACGGGAGGGGAAGAGGGTCTGCAACCTGTTTTGTTTTGGTGTTTTGTTTGTTTTGTTTTTTTTCTTTTTCTTTTTTTTTTTTTTTGACAGAGTCTCTCTCTGTTGCCCGGGCTAGAGTGCCGTGGCATCACCCTAGCTCACAGCAACCTCAAACTCCTGGGCTCGAGTGATCCTCCTGCCTGAACCTCCCGAGTAGCTGGGACTACAGGCATGTGCCACCATGCCCGACTAATTTTTTCTAATTTTTAGCTGTCCAAATCATTTTTCTATTTTTAGTAGAGACGGGGTCTCGATCTTGCTCAGGCTGGCCTCGAACTCCTGACCTCGAGCGATCCACCCGCCTCGGCCTCCCAGAGTGCTAGGATTACAGGCGTGAGCCACCGTGCCCGGCCTGCAACCTGTTTTTGATTCGTTAAAAACAACGTTATGTGGCACTAAGTGTTGAAGAAAGCCCACTACATCTAACAAATTTAGAACTGGGGAGACTATCAGAGACCCCTACAATCACCCACACTTTACACACCAGGAAACGAGGCCTAAACCGGAATGACTTCCTGAAATTAGAGCACTACAAATAATCAGCCATCGGAAACTAGAGCGTGGACTGCGACCTCAGAGTCCATAATCTCGTCCACAAATTATTATAGGCTGAGTGAAGAAGCAAGTCGAGAGAAGAAAGCATGTCAGAAAAGAAGGTGGCTTTACTACCTTCAAAATGAGTAATTCCTCCATAAAGCAAAATTTCTATTTGCCATCCAAAAAGACCAGCTGGAAGTACTCCAACATCCTCAAACTTACTCTGATGAAGACAAGTTTAGATTCCCGGCAACCGAAACGATGTCCACACCATGACGCTATGACCACAGATGGCCCCTTCTGCTCACTCAGCAGGGAGGTGACTCTGGTGTTTCTGGGGTTCTGGGGTCACACCACCCGGCTGAGTCCCACACACTCCACGCGGGAGTGAGCAAGCCCGGGTATGATCTCCTCCGTCTCTCTGGACCTCAGGACAATGACAGTCCGTCCTTCACAGGATCACCGTGGGCAACAAATGAGGTAATGAGCACAAAGCCCTGGGAAGTTGCTACAATTCATTTACCTTCTCACCCACACACCTGGCCTGCCCGCCTGCCAGGTGCCGGCGCTGTCCTGGGTGCTGAGGACACGGCTTCGACCCCAACAGGGTCAGGAGCTTCCGAGAAGGCTCAGAGTCCACAGATAAAAGTCACACCTGAGTGTAGCCAGACACAGGGCAGTGCCAGGCGGTGACAGCTGCTGGGAAGAAAGATGAAACTGGGTGAAATGACAAAATGTTTCAGGGTGGGAGGAGTGATTACTTAAGAGAATGGTTAAGAAAGACCTCTCTGACGTGGGGACACAGGGCCATGAAGCCACGAGCCACAAAGCCACGCAGCTCTTTAATCAGACGCAGCCTCTGAGCTGCTGGGTGTGTGGCAGCTGCTCCAAGCTCAGCCCAGGGGACTCCGTCCCCACGATGCAGAACTGCAGAAGACCAGGCTGGAAGAGGTCTGAGCGGGTACCTTATACTAACCCCTTCGTGACCTTATTTTTATGATTTTCCTTAACAAATACAGTAAGGACCACATTTCCTACTGCGTAACCATCACAGTAACTGTGCAGCATCACCTCCATTGCGGAGATGTACGTTTGATCTGGAGAAATGAGGGACTTTCCCGGGCTCCTACCACTACCTGGAGCAGGTGAGGACAAGAAACCGGGCCCTGTGCGTCCCAGGCCAGACTCCATCGGCTTCCGCAGGCAGCCTGGCTCTGGAGCGTGTCCGGTGAGCGTTCAGCGGACACGCTGGGTCGTGAAGCTTTCCAGCCCACTCGCGTGGCCTTCGTTGTGCCCACCGACAGGACGATGGCAGTGGAGGGCCGGCTGTGGTGAGCTCCACGCAAGCTGCTTATGGGCGGGGGGCGGGGGCGGCCTGGCCCAGGGCTCAGACGGCTCCAAACAAGCAGAAGCAAAATGGCCTTGGGGACGGGAGCCCTGACACTGCTCCCTGCGGCAGGGGGCACACGCCAGCCCGCAGGCACGTGCACCGCGGCCGACCTGAGTACAGGGAGCCGTGCGACATTCCTGGGCGCAACCCCACAGCGGCAGGTTGCTCAGGAAATGTCTCCTGGAGTTGCTCTCAGCTCCAACTTCACACCCCAGGAAGAGAAGCAAACAAATTAAAAACACCACGATCACCTTGACTTTGACCCCAAACAGCATTCTTCACCTACACTGTATTCACCAGACTGAAATTTCCAAAAATCAAATACCCTATCTAATAATAAAACTTTGACATCATTGAAGATGCCTAAAAGACAACGCCAAGTGCCGGTGAGGACAGAGGCTGGGTCCTTACACTGCGGCGCCACATCAAGTGTGTGGTCACCCTGGAAAAGAGCGGCAGCTGCACTTCGGGGTACTGAGACCTTACGTTCATGCAAAAACCTGTACACTAATATTCACTACCGCTTAATTCATAAAAGCCAAAAACTGGAAAAAACCCAGCTGTCCTTCAACAGGTGAACGGGTAAACACACCATGGGACGTCCACACCGTGGAATACAACTCGCAGCAGAGAGAAATGAGCTCCTGATGGATACACGCAACAACCTGGGAAACCAGCTTGGAAGCCAAGCGACCACGCGCCCTCCAGGAAACTGAGCTGAGTGAAAAGAGTCGATTATCAAAGGCCACACGGCATGCGCTTCCATCTGCATAGCGTTCTCGAAATGACACAGTCCCAGAGACAGAGCACAGATTAGTGGCTGCCAGGGGTTAAGGATAGGTGGGGGGAGGGAGGTGGCTGCAGGACAGACGCTGGGGACAGAGCTGTCCACACCTTGACCACAGCAGTGGCTACGTGAGCCCGCACGTGTGACAGAATGGCAGAGACTAAGTGTTCACACACAACTGCGTGTACAACTAGTGAAATGCGCACAAGGTCAGTGGCTGCATCTACGCCAACTTCCTGGCTGTGACACTGCACGGTCGTACGCAGCGACGCTGTCAGGGAAACGGGGTGAAGGGTGCCCAGATCTCCCTGCGTGTGAATCTGCGACCTCAGAGTAAAAAGCTCAAGGGAAAAAATGGCGGGGAGAAAAGAATCTGCAATAATATATTGGAGAACAAAACAGAATTCAAGAAATACTCTGAACAATGGCAGCAAAATCAGAACAAACAGCATTCCAGGGTGCATTTGAAGAGGATAGTTAAATTCGCCTATATTTAAACATCAGCAACTACTTTCATGGCTTTGTGTCCCATTTCAGTCTAACGCTCAGTGCCCTATGACACACACACGTGGCTGCCTTTCTGCATGGAGTATGTGACAGAGGATCTGCACACGGGGGAAGTCGGGGAGTGGTCCCGGGCTCCCCACCCCGGGCAGGGCAAGGCCCCTGCTCTGAGCACACCTCTCTGTACTCGCCAGTGGATCTCACAGCTTCTGCACACGTCAACCCCTGAAAGTGACCACTGACCTGCTCCCCCAGTGCCACGGTGCCTCCTAGAACACACGTGCATGCTACATACATGTGTGTGATGCACACGCATGCAAACAAGGAAAAACACATGTGCACAAATGTGCTTACACATGCATGCACACACCCCTGCAAACACACATGCACACTTGCACAAAGGCATACACAGACACACACACGAACGCACACAGCCATGCACATGCTTGTTTGCTGGAGAACGTGGCTGTGGTCTGAAATGTGGAAGTCTGAATGGTGCTGTGTGATTGGCACAGAGACCCCGTACTCGGATGGCCGAGGGACAGCATCAAGGCGATCACCCCTGAGGACTTTAGGATTCTCCAACTGCCTCCCCTCACTCTGCAAGACTGCGTGTGATTGTAATACTCAGAGCACCTCTGTGAGAAGAAATAGCCATGACCTGGTAGAAGCACAACAATTACAGAAATAAATCACCACAGACTGACATGCAAAAGGCTTTCTAGAGCCACGGGCGGTGCCCAGCCTGCAGCACTGTTCTTCGCTGCTTCAAGGTCCACACCCGATCACAGACACCTGAACTGGTCCTCAGTCCCCGTTCCAAATAGCACCTCCTAAGTGACCCCTCTCCAGCTCCTCCAGTAATGAACCGCTGCACCCTCTGGGGCAGAGCACATGGCTCATCACGGGTCGGTGCATGGCAGCACAGCCCGTCCCGCCATGGTTAGCTGTTTACACTCTGGCCTCCCCTGGGATCATGACTCCTTGAGGCCAGGTCCCCTGATTTGTCACCTCGGTGCCCCTAGAGGTGAGTGCAGCAGGTGCTTAATAAGTATGTGTTGGATTAAATTTATTTAATTGGTAGAGTTGACTAAGACAGAACCGACTGACTGTACAGAGAACATGAGTCTCTTTCCTGTAGACACACATACACACACGCACACATACAGACATACACACATACAGATATACACATGCACACACACGCGCGCGCACACACGCACAGGCGTGGACCAGTGATTCTATTAAGTAAAATGATAATTACTGTTATTGTAAACACCCATAACAATGTGATGTCCCTGCGATCCTTCTAGAAAACATGGCTTCCTAATTTTGCCACGGTTTCAGGACTCCAGAGATGAGCCATCGCTGCTGTTCAGAGGGCCCCTGGCAGCAGTCGGTGGGCGGACACAGCAAACCCTCCAGCCAGGCCGGGGAGCCCCCATGAGCAGTGGTCACATCTCTCTGTCCCTTGGCACTCTGCATGGCTAATGGGAGGGCTTGGGGACACAGCCAGACATGCACACCGTGTGCTCTTACTTAGACTACAGGAGGAAGAAATTATAAGCCTTCAACCTGAAGTGACAAATAATTTATGCACAAGTGCTGAATAAAAGTATATTTACAAAGTTGAAAAGCAATATTCGACTCAAGTGCTATGCGGTGCCTGACAGCTTTGTCACTCCGTCAGGGAGCCGTGGGCAACACTCGTTTTAGACAAAGAGGAGAAAGAACTGGACATTCTCCTGTTACACATGCGGGTGGCTTCTGCAAATGGGGGTGGTCTAGAAAACACCGGGGCTGAAAAATAATCAACTTATAGCAGCTTTTTAAAAGAAAGCAGCATTTTAAAAGTGCGTGTGATCGCGTCTGCAGTATGAACCTGCGCAAGCTCCAGCACCTGTCCAACCTTCAGGCTTGTTCTGGGCAAATAAAATATGCAAAATCCTACCAGGCCATGTTGCCATGGGCTGTGTTGTCAAGGTGACAGAGCAGCTCCAGGGTCTGTGCGGTGCTTGATGAATCATCAGGGGACTCGTGGCTGCCTGATTCCAATTCCTTCGGCATCCTCCACACGGCTGCACATGTCAGGACTCTGCTGTCTGAAGCTGCGCAACAGAGGATAATGTCAACAGAGCGCGGGGTGCAGCCACGGTCTGCCCGCAGCGCCAGCATTCACACACACTCACAAGCAGGGCACATCTGCTCTTTAAAATATTTAAAATCTCAGGCAGCAGAGACAGAGCAGAGAGGAAGACACAGACCGGAGTCAGCAAGCAGAACGAGGCACAGCTCATAATTAGCATCCAGTTAACCCACTTTCTCCTTGTTTCAGAAACCACCATTCTGTTTCAGGAGAAAATTTAATTTCCTCAGAATCGATTTCCTTCTGTTCTTCTTCAACAGTTCTTCAAAAAAGGGAGCAAAATGGGGGACGAGAGATATAATTGCCGCACACACAGTTCGTGTCAAAGACTGGCATTAAATGGGTTCTTTCCTCACAGCTTTTAGGGACCATCTTAAATGGGTATTGAGCACGCTGAGAAACACTCCATTTGAAAATATGGTCATTAGTGTTATTCTGCTGCATTTTACCTAAGGCGATGAGCGTTTAGGAGCAGAGGCAGAACCACCGAGAAGTGCGGGGCTGAAGCTCACGCGCTTTGTTCCCCGGGCCTGGCAGGCGAGGGGACAGCCTGTGCCCCGCAGTGTCACCCACTGTGCCAGCATGGTGCGTCCTCCCAGAGCCATCGGCTGTCCTCTCGGTCCTGCTGCCGGCTGCTCAGTCTGCCTCTCTTCCCCCAGAGTCTCAACACTCTTCATTTTTAAGATGCTCCAGGAATCTGTGCAGTTTGGAGCACCTAGAAAAGCCACTCTGTGGATAAAGAAACTAACCTTACATAAGGAAGCCTGGGTGGGGCCACTTGTTCCCAGGGACGGGACCAGGCACTAGGTCTCTGCCCCCCTAGAAAATTTCTCGGTATGACAAATTTTTAAAAAATCAGATTCAACATTAAATTCCTAAATATAACTCCTTTTAGAATTTGCTTTCCATTTAGTTTTAAATTGCATATAAGCTGATAAATTGATAAACACCTTCCTCTTTTAAACATAGCCTTTAATAAATGATTATAAAACAATCAATAGGTTTCAACATTAAACTATCAATTGATATCAAATGAAGAATATAAAAGTATTAAATACTGTTAGAACAAGGAAAAAAAACCAGTAAGTAGCATTTCCTACACATAAACTAAGAAAAAAACAAACATGGCATTATAAAGGGAGAATGACCGTATATCACATATGAAAATGTGTCACTTATTAGCTACAATAGTCCTTCAATCAGTGTATCAACTAATCAACCAAGAAATACAGCAGTAAACACATGACAAATTGTCCAGCTTTATGGGCATTATTATTACAAATATTACCCACGATCAAATAATAGTAAGTGAAAGAATTAGGTTTTCAACCAGAGTTTTCTGATTCCAAATTCTGTGCTCGTTTGATATACCCTGTTTGGTCTAAAAAAATACGTAATTGTGGCTTAAACAAACAGAATCATACATATCATGTATATATGTATGATGTTATTTCCATCTTTACAAAAATGGAGTGCACAATGGTTTCTGTCTATACGAGATTTTTTTTTTTTTTTAATGAAATTTTCAATTACCCAGTCTTTCTGCAGAGCCTGTGAACCTGGCAATGGCAGTCTTCGAAACACAAAAATAACCAAAAAGAAAGTTGGCCACTCTGAGTTGGAAAGAAGAAATCAATGCCTGGAACATTAACCCAGTAGAGGCACAGATTATATTGATCTTTCTAAATGACAGAAAAAGAAAGGTCTAATCTGAAAAGCGTTAGAACTAATAACAGGAGAACTAAATTGTGGCTGAATTGCAAAATGAATGAAATACACAAAATGACAAAGGTAGGGAATAATAAAAATTGCTGCTATATGGAAGACTCCCACTGAACAAACTCCTTCTTTGGAGAATTCTATTCAGGTATCTAGAAAGTAACTTTTCCTATAACTGCCAGCTCACCAAGCTTCTTACCTGCTTCCATGTTACCCTCAAAAAGGGCAAAATGGTGCTTATGAAATAAGATTTTTCACTCTCTAGTAAACTGTCTCCCTTCAAAGTCTATAACAGATACTAAACTTAAAGGACTGGCAGGACATCGAAGTCCCCCTACATCCTGCTCACCTGCACGAGTGACCGCCCCACCCCAGCGTCCATCAACCCCATAGCGTAGGGAAAGCTCAGGGGAAGCTCCAAGACAAGTTAGCAGAACATACACTCACTTCCACTTCACCCCACCCTGAAGCTCTCCTAATATTACTACAAAGAGGGCTTTTTGGTTCTATTTTAACAACACAAGGATAAGAAGAAGAGCAATGAAATTCTGGAAGCTGGAAAGCAAATGGCTCAGTACCAGGTGACTTAGCATACCCAAAAAACTGAATACTGAGACAGCAGAGGAAGGCTTAGAAGCAACCTCATTCGTATTGTCCATAAGGTTCAGGAGCTGGTGGCACCAGGCTCCCTCCAGAAGAGGGGGTAAACAGGAAGGGGAGGGCAGCTTTAAACAAAAAGAAAAGATTGGCTGAACATCTGTTCCAAAAGCATTTATGAGGTGCATAAACTATCAATGTCAGGAATAAATAAACGAACATCACTACAGATCACACAGACATTAAAAAACACCAAATGAAATGCTATGCACAGCTTTAGATTAAAAATGTTTAAAATTCAGATGAAATGCTACATTCCTAGAAAAAGTAAAACTTAACAGAGTGGGTATCAGAAGAAATAAAAATACTTAATAGATCAATATCTATTAAACGAATTGACTCCAACATAAAAACTTCCTACAAAGAAACCACTAGGCTCAGATGCTTTCCTCATTCTCCCAGGCATGCACTTAAAGAAGAAGAAAACAAGCATATACAAACTCTTCTAGAAAGAAGAGGGAAAAAAAAAAAAAAAAGAAGAATATGAGGAACATTTCCCTGATATCAAGAGCTACAAATGGCATTAACAGAAAGAAAAATCATAAGCCATTCATTCTCATCAATATAGATGTACAAATACTAAACAAAATACTAGCAAATCAAATCCACTGATGTATAAAAATACTAATATTTGCCATTTGAAAAATCAGGCAATATAATTTATCACAGTAATAATCTCAAGAAAAAAATATATGATCACCACAAAAGATGTAGAAAAATTTGATACAATTCAATGTTCCTTTCTAATACTCTTAGCAGACTAGAAAAAGAAGGAAATTTACTCTGATCCAGAGATCATCAAAAACAGAAAAAAGAAACAAACAAAAAAAGGGGGAAAGTCCTACAGCACACATAACAGTTGAGGTGAAAGACTAAATGCTTTCCCTTGACGATGTGGATGAAATAGTGCCTTGCACCACTACTTCTAGATAGCATCACACTTGAAATATAGCCACTTCAGCATGGCAAGGGAAAAGTAAAAGTATAATAGGAAAGCAAGAAATAAAAATGTCATTACTTGCTAATGATTATTAGAAATAAAACAGGAAATTTAGCAAAACTACTGAGTATAAGTAATATATAAAATATCAATTGGATACCTACAGCAACAAAAACTTAGAAAATGAAATTGGAAAAATGACATTAACAATAGCATTAAAAAATCAAATACCCAATAATAACTCAAACTGAAGATGCACAAAAACCCATAAATGGTAAAACAAAGAACACTGCTGAGAAAAGCTAAAGAGCTAAATAAACAGAGGAGATAGACCATGCTCATGGATTGGAAGATTTTGTATTGTAAAGAGTCTACATGCCTCAATCAAAGGTCCAGCATGTGTTTTTGGTGGAAATCAACAATCTGCTTCCAAATCTGTAGAATCTGCATGGAAATGTGAATGACCCAGATACCAAGACAGTCATGAAGAACAATAACAAAGCTGGATGATTTATAAACCAGGTATAGTATAGTATTGGCACAAAGATAGACAAGCAGCCCAGAGGAAGAGAATAAGTCTAGAAATAGACCCTTACAAATATGGTCACTTCATTACAACAAAAATGCCATTGCATTAGAGTGGACAAAGGATGCCCTTTCCAATAAATGATGCTGGATCAAATTTATATATATGAAAAAATAAACACAGACTACCTCACAACATATTAAAAATTTAATTCCAGATAGACTGAAGATGAAATGTAAACGAAAGTAATAGAAATCTTTTCTAGAATACATGATAGAATATCCTCACGATCTCGGGACAAGCAAAAATTCTTCAATGGCAGGGGAAAGAAAGCAGACCATAAAGAAAAGACTGGGGGCATAGACTACCTTAGATTACAAACTTCTATTTGCCAAAAGGCACTATTAATTGGACTTCATCAAAATTAAAAACTTCTGCTCTTAGAAAGATGCTGTTTAAAAAAGGGCCAAATTGGGAGGAAATATTCATAATACATTTACCTGACAAAGTGACAAAGGGCCTGTATCTAGAATATATAAAAACCTCTTACAACTTAACAATAAAAAAAAAAACCCAGATTTTCAAAAAGTGCAGAAGACTGAATCAGACGCTTCACAAAAGAAAACACACGAATGATCAACAAGCCCCAGAGAAGATGCTCCGCACTGTTGGTAACTGGAGGATGCAAAACGAAACCAACACATCTTCCTAAAGTGGCTAAAATTTAATTCTAAAAAGATGAACAATACCAAGTACTGGCAAAGATACAGAGCAACTGGATCTGTCACAGATTGTTAAAAAGAGCATGCAACAGCACACACATTTTGGAAAACACTTTTGCAGTTGAACATTCACTTACCAGACGGCTTGGTAACTCCACTCATAGGAGAGGCCGAGCAAAGCGTGGCTTGTGGATAACAAGCGTTGTGGCAGCTCTGACTCGGGCAGTGAAACGTGGCCCCAAAGCACTCGTGGCCGGGTGACGGTACGTAACTGCCAGGAGTCAGGGGTAGCAATTATCATAATGACCAGCGAGGCCAGGGGGCCGTGGAGACAGTAACAGAATTGGTGGTCCTGGGGCCAAAACAGGCAGGCGAGCACGGACAGCACCATCTGCCTGACACGCGTGTGGGCATGCGTGCCTGTGCACACACGCATTCAAAGGAAAACAGGAGGGAATGAGGAGGCTGAGGGAGGGAGCCCCATTAAAAGTCACAACCCCTCGCCCAGTCCAGACCTGAGCCAGGGTCAGACCTGGAGCCCACTGACCGTAAAGATAGTCAGGGGCCCCGGAGACAGGAACCCGCAACCGCAGGGCAAGTATATATCGTAATAATCACGCCAGTCTGTAGCCAAAGGGACCTGCTGGCATTTACTTAAGTGCCTGCCGTGCACTGGGTAAAAGGTATCCCCAGACATTTCAAGGTATGCTGCACACAAAGTCTGTGCACACACTGACACCTGGTGACCCAAAGTGTCATCACGTCCTCCCGCCAGACTGGGGGCGTTTGGACTCCAGGTAACACGTAAAGTCCTGGACAAGGCCATGAGTGAAAAATGGGATTGACATACCGGGCAGCTCGTGAAATACCGACACTGGGGTCCGTGGCCAGGGAGTTAGCCGGGAGGAGAAATGGAGGCCTCTGAAAGTGCCCTCCCCCGCCCAGCCCATCAAAGGGTGGCGGAGACCCGTGCCTACCTTGAGGTCACGGATCTGCGGGGCCTGGCACCCGGCCCCACAGACAGCCATCGGCCCCGCAGAACGACTGTAAGTCACGCTAAGCTCAACAAAGCAGGGGCCCTGCTCACTGCCACGGTGCCGGACACGGACTCTTGTCAGAGCAGATTCACACGGCCTCAGCTACGTGCTGCGTGAACACTGACCTCCAAGTGCGTTCTGTCCCACCCTGGTGAAGAGAGGATCAGAACCATCTGCGTTCACGAGCAGAGGAAAGCAGTGTCCAGTCTTGCCAGATGGCAGCGCTAGCTCTCCTGCCCTCTATAATGGCCCAAAGCTGCCTGCACATCCCACAGAACGTCACATGGACCCATCGCGCTGTCGGCCTCACGCTGACGAGCTGACGAGGCAAGAGGAAGACTCAGAGGCCCTCGGCCACATGGTGGGAGACACGCCCATCTAGACTCAGGGACCTGCCCCTCCTGTTGCGGTTCAGGATATGCTGAGGCTGCCCCTCCAGAGTAAGAGCAAAGAAGGAGGTGCAGTGCCTGGCAGGCCTCTTCATTCTGCAGGTGACGCCGTACACACCTGGAACACGGGCCGGCGCACATGCCGGGTGACAGGTAAGGCAGGGCTGCCAGCTCAGGGCCGAGAGGCTCTGCAGCAAGTTTGGGCTGTCCCCTGCTGCTGGGGACACGCCACCTGGCAGACCACTGGTGTGGTAGCTGTCGAGCCCAGGGAGCCACATCCAGCCCAGGGAGACAGTCACAACATGGTGCCCGGGGTTCCGGAGCACGGCCATGCCTTCTGCCACAGAGAACCATGTGCCTTTCGAAAAACAGCTGTGACCATGCTTCTGGGCCGTGGCAGATGGAACTCCTGACTGTGGGGCACCAAGTGCCATGTGTCACGCACGTGACGGGCTCAGTCACCCACCAGCGTCAGGGCTGGGCAGAGCCGGCATCCATCGGCTGTGAGAGAGACAGCGCACCGCGACAGAGCAGGTGGGACCGAGGGCACAAAAAACTGTGTGGTAGGTGTGCGGACCACACAGGAGCCCCAGCACCCCCCCTGCACGCGCGCCGGTGGCCATCTGGGGACCCTATACGCTTAGCTGAGGGAGGAGGAAAAGCCTGAGGCGCTTCACAGATGGAGGGGCTCGGTGTGGGCACAAGCCAAAAGCGGGCAGTGGCTGCCACCAGCTGTGCTTAGGGGAGACCCCTGCAAAGAGCTCACTGAGAAGCAAGGTCGTGAGGCACAGAGCCGGGGGCACCGCTCCGGTCACCCTCTCAGCGTGCAAGCAATGGCGCGTGCTCAAGGCCAAGGCTGACTTCCTGGCTGACCGGTCAGTTGCCTGGGAGGACAAAGACTGAAAGATTGGAGACAAGGACTGGAGACCCACGGTCCACCTGGCAGCAAGGTGACACACTGAGCCCCTGCCATCCTTAGAGGGGCGTCATTCTCACAGGAGGAACACTGGCGGGTACACCGGAGACACACACGCTGGCTCTGAAACTGAGGTTTCCACAGCGCTACGAATCTCAGCAGAGCACTCAGCGCACGTGCAGCAGCTGTCAAAGAAACTGCGGTGCTTTTCAGACGGAAACCCCGACCTTTAGAGGGAAAATGCTGCAGCACGCAGGGAGGCAATCATCTCTCATCTCTGTCTGCGGCACCGTCCTGAGGTTAGGGCCCGCAGTGTAACTGGCTGCCTGTGCTGCAGTGACAAGTGGCATTACGATGAGGAGGAGCCCCTGGAGGGCAGGGCTCAGGCCGCCATATGAAACCAAGCCTGGGGCACAAAGCACAGCCCCGCCGCGCACAGCGACCCCACGCCGCTGCCGGGACAGCCAGAGAACCACAGACGCCAGGGCTGGAGGAGAGCTCACGCAGCGTGCGGAACGAACGCAGCCCCTTCGTTTTACAAACGAGGAAACCGAGGCCGGGGAAGTTAACTGACTTCTCCAAGTGCACGCAGCTCATTAGCACCAGAGTCGGGGTGAAAGGAAGCCTCTTGAGTCACAGAACAATCGCTTTGAAAGGGAAAATGCCAAGTTGTATCTTGAAGGCCAATTTGACGCCACTCTCTGCCTTTCACATGTTAATACACAGCTAAGGCACTTAATGAGATAAAAAGATAATCGGGGCAGAGTGAAGGAAGAGGCGCACTTGAGGCTCCCGGGCACCGGGAGTGCAGGCTTGCTGCAAGGGATTACCCGTCAAAGGCCGAGAGGGACTCAGAGGAGATTAGAGCCTTTGTGCGGAGAACAGCAGCGCCAGGCAGCTCTGCCAAAGGGCTAACAATGCCCTGGCTGGGGACATAGTCTGACCCCGCTGGAGGGAAGGAGGCCTCAGGGCCTGTAGCACAAGACCCATGTTAAGACTCTGAGGCTAATGTCGGATGGCAGCCATCTCCAGCAGCCTGGCCCAGGCGGAGCAGAATGAATGAAGCAGCGCATGGCTCCAGTAAGCAGCCACCTGATGCAGGTGTACCTCGGTGTGCACGGGGATGCCTGAAACCTGTGCCCAAAACACTCTTGCATATTGGCCTTGGGGTGGCATCGCGTCTAGAACACACAGCCCGAGTGTGCAGGGGTAGAGCCCAAGGCTGGCCAGGACACCGGGCGGCATCAGGCGCCCCTCCAGGTACTCCCTGCCCTCCCGCATCCTCCTGGCACCGGTGGGCACCAGCACCCAGCAAGCTCTGACACCAGGAGGAGGTGCCAGCCTTCCCCGCTGCCAGGGAAAGGGGACTGAGGAGTGGGTGTGCCGGGGACTCACCGGCCATGAGCCCCAGAGACAGGTGGGTGCGGGAATGAAACGCCGGTCAGAGTAGTTAGCCCAGGTGGTCTGTGGCAGTGGCCAAAGGAGAAAAAGATGTGGGCAGGCTGCTCAGGACCCCGATCCACACACCAGAACAGCCCGGGCGGACACGGAAAGCTGGCCCAGGTGACCACAATGCAGGCAAGGCCCTCAGCTCTTCACCTGAGACCGTTCACGGACCGAGAGCCCCCTGAGTTTGAGTCCCGCTGGGGATACAGGACAGCTGTATCCACCCCTTAGGGCTGCAAGGGGGGACCGTGCAGGGGCCTGGACCCTGCAAAGGCACAGACACAGTTAGGGAAATACCCCGCCACGCCCCCTCGCTTGCCTTCCTGCGATGACCTGCTGCTTGGGGGTCACGCGTCCTTGCCTGGGACAAGATCTGTGACTTCCCCAGTCGCTCCTATGATAACACCTCTACTGTGTAATAAAACCTAAGACTGTCCTTTGAGGTATCTCCCAGCCTCTGCATTCACGGGACCAAATGACCCAACCGGACCAGTGGTCACACGTGGGCACTGTCTCCACATGTCCTGCAACCTCTGCCCATGACCTGTCCTCAGCCAGGAACACGATTTCTGCTTCCCAACCCTGTGAGCTCATCCCCAGCCAATCAGCAGACCCAATTCCCTAGCCCTGTGTCCACCAAACTATCCTTAAAACCGTTAGCCCCCAAATTCTCCGGGCGACAGATTTCAGAAATTCTTCTCCTCCCCTCGCTGGGTGCCCTGCGATGCTACACTCTTTCTCCGCTGCAGCACCTGCCGCCTCGGTGTCCTGGCTTCCTCCTGAGCCGCGGGCAGTGAGCCGGGTCGGGCGGTAACACGGCCGTGGAGAAAGCAGAATGGTCCACACCTGTGAGAACTGCCACATAGACCCTGAGTCGATGCCGATCCCCACGGACTGGACATCGCTACAGTCTGTGGCCAAATGGGGACCCGGGAGCTGTGGCCAAGTCCACCCCACAGCAATTACTTTCCCGAAGCCTGCGTGCACACTGGAATAGGTGGGCCTGGCACTGGCAGGGTCCCCACACAGCACTCACCCCATGGTCTGCAGAGCCAATTAGGACAGGGAGGACCAGATGGAAGCCCCAGGAAGTTTCCTCACCTCTCAAAATAGCCAACCCAAAGCAATAACCCAACCCCGGGGAGAAGAGAGAGCTCGACCACCATCAAAGCCCTGAAAGATGCTGAGCAGCTGAGTTTTATCAGATCCCACTAAATCTACATGTTTGGCCTCCATAGTAGCAGAAGGTTCTTGGAGAATGGAAGCACGTTATCCTAAACTTCATCAGGAAGGTGACTCCAACCGCAGCTGCTACTGCTACAGAGGCAAAACCATGCCGCCCCTGGCTTCTGATTATAGAGACCGATCTAGCAACTGTATTTTCACAGCACCCTTTGCAGGGTTGCCTGAAGCCATGGGCCGTCACCTGGCAGGGACAGCAGTGGACGCTCACCTCCTGCTGCAAACCGGCATCGAGACTCCTGAGCTCACCACCAACTCCCGTGGACAGGCTGCCCACTGGCCACGTCTGGCCTGCAGCCTGTTTCTGTGGGAGCCATGAGCTAAGAATTGTTCTGCATTTTAAAGAGACATAAACGGACACAAAGAAGAAGAGTGTGGCCTACGACACCCAAAATATTTACCGACTGGCCCTTTACGTAAAGCGTGCTGACTCCACCTGCCTCAGCGCTGAAAGCAGCTACAGACTGTGCTCAGAGACGAGCCACAGACTCCTCTGAGCTTCCCTCCTTGAAGGTGAGCTCCATGTTCCCAGCAGAAGGGCCAGGACAGACGCTGCAGGAGGAAGGGGCTCCCACAGCGTGGTCCCGTGAGTGGCTGTGACAGTGGCCAGGGGAGCTCACCCAGCACAGGACCCTTGGCCCCTCTGTGACCTCGCTGCTGCGGCCTGGTGATCACCTCTCCACGGGTCTCTCAGCACAGAAACTGGTGCCACGAAGCTTCCTGCCCAACTGGCTCTGGAAGGCCTCGAGCCCATGCCAGCGTTCTGGTTCCCTCTGAAGGTCCCTAGGTGGCCCGTCTGCACCGTGTCTGCAGCCCTGAGGGTTCCCACCCTCTCTGCACGCCCAGGGCATACCACGCCACCAGCTGTGGCCGCCTGCTCCCCACTGCATTCCGGGGTACAGCACCTGCCTGCCAGCGACTGCAGACCAGCCCCGGCCTGGCCAAAGCAGCAAACTTCTCCGCTGCCCGTGGGCCGAGCTACACCTCCTCCGGGGAGGCCTGTTTCCTTCCAAGTTCTTCCTGCCTTGGCTGCCCTCGCTCAGTCCTAGGGTACCTGAGCAAGTGTCCTCACATCTGATACCAGTTGCTCTTTGATCATCCTTCACACTTCTTCACACTAAACTTCCCTGTTTAACCTGCTACCTGGTTTCCAGATGTACGCAGCCTGACCTCACCCACAGAGACCTCGAGCACATGGACAAGGCACTCTGAAGACAGCTGCCGACGGGCCTGCTGGACAACAGGGACACCTTAGATGGCCAAGAAAAACAAGTGCATAGAGGGTGGAAGTAAGCCAGGGCCGCTGCCTCAGTGGGGCTTCAAGGGCCCAGTGATCTGGAGGCATCTTCACCACCAAGAGGCTGACTCTGGCGTGCCTTTGTGAATCTGGGAGGCACCGTAGGACATGCGGGCAGAGGGGCCCCACCCCGCGACCCGCAGGGCTGACAGTGCTGCGGCAGGTCCAGCACACAGCACCCCCATTGGCAGCCGAAACGTCAGGGGCAAATGAGAATGCTGCATGGATCCCTGGGACCCCCAGTGGGACAGTCACAGGCCAGCCTCTGGGTCCCTTCTGCATATAGTGAATCTCCTGTCAAGAAACAGCTCCTGCTTGCTGGTTGGCCCTGCTGGGTGAGGTGGAATCTACGCAGCAGGCACTGCCTCTGCTCTTGGACACAGCTCCGATCTGCTGGGCAGCTGCCTAGGACCTGACCAAGGAGGGGCACCTGCCCCGGCCTGCAGGCAGCTCTGCCTGGCACACAGCACCAGCGGAAGGTTCTGTGCCGGAGTGTCCCTGAAAGCAAGAGGTGAGGAGCAATCATGGCAGGAGGCAAAGCTCTGAGCACTCCGTTGTCCACGTTGTCCGGATGGGAAGACGGTCAGAGACACAGATCTTTATCTATTTATGGGCAGCAGCTTCCATTCTGGCCACAAAATGAGGACTGGGAAAGCACAGAGCAGGAGCAGACCCAGGGAAGGGTGCAGATGGGGGATCGGGACGCACGCAGAGTGTGAGCCCACCTGTGCCACGTAGCAGTCACCAGGGTCTCCCTCCGGAGAGGGCTCGTAGATCTACTCCACGGACGCCAGCTACGCCCCAGTGGCTGCAGGGTGTGCTCTGCAGCCCCTTCCAGCTCCCAGGTTCTGACGTCCCGTTTCCTAACCCCAAGCCCTGCAGGGCGCTAGTGGCTTCCATGCGTAGAAAACAGAGTCTACCCTGAGGATCTGCAGACTGAGATGGTCCCAGTGGGATGTACGTCCGTCCGAGAACACAGGTACCACGTCTTAAGGGAGAACACCTGAGCAGTTTCTAGAATTGAACAAAAATGAAATACACAAATTCTCTGATTCTGGAAGCATAACAACTTCCAAGTAAGATAATTAAAAATAAATCCATTCTGGACACACTGTAGTAAAAATGCAGAACATTAAAGACAAGGACAAAATCGTCACAAGCTGGCCTCGGGCCGACTCCTCCAGGGCAACAGAGGGATCCCGAAAACAGGAAACAGCGAAGTGCTGGAGAAGAACCGTCGGCCAAGAATTGTGCGGTCGGGGGACGATCACTCAGCAATAAAGGCATCTGCAGACAAACCAAACCGAGAGACCTACTTGGTCTCTAAAACACGCTCAACTCTCTTTCTCTCTGTGGTTCAAAAAAATAAAAGTCAGAATAAATAAATAAATAATTAAAACACCTTCAACTAATGTGGCTTCTAAGGTCACTCTAAGGTCACACTTGGAAAGAAGGAAAGTGACCCCGGAGGAAGGTCTCAACCTGAAGTTTAAAAAGTATCAGAGAAGCAAATGGCGGAGCTCTAGAAAACATCTAAATACAGATGATGTTAATAACGGTGATACTAATAGTATTTAATTTTGAGGTTGGTAAAAAGATCCAAAGGTAAAAATAAAATACAGGCCAATAAATAGCCAAGATGGGGGGAAGAAAGTAGGTCGAAAGAGCTCTTAAGTTCTCACGTTGTTGGGATGGAGAGATGCCGAATAATTAACTTCACGTTTTATGTTAAATATGAATGATAAATGTTAAGAGTAAGCATTTAAAGAGTAGAAAAAGAGCACAGAAATTCTTAACAAATAGAGGGGGTGAAATGGAGCAAGATTATAATCATTCAAAAGAACAGGAAAGGACCAAAAAAAAAAGCATAAACTAAGGTGATAGAAATTATGACCAGTCATCACAAAACTGTAATGAGCTAATTTACCAGCTGGAGATTGTTAGACTGGATTTTTTAAAAATCAGCAAAATGCTGTCTACAACAAACACCCCTGAAAACTACAGGCGCAGAAACGCAAAGGCTGGAAAAATTCTTAACTATATGCACTTAATAAAACTGCACCAAAACACGTAAAGCAAAAATTGATAGGGCAATCAAAACAGAGAAATCCAATATCACAGTGGGAGACTTTAACTCAACTCTGTCAATAACTGATAGAGCCAGTTAGAAAAAAATAAAAATGGTAAAGTTACAAAAGAGTCTAATACAATTAACACAATTTTTCTTAAGCATAAATGAAACATATAAAAATTAACCTTATAATAGTCCATTAAAAACTCAACATAGTTCAAAGAATTAATATTAGACGGTCATGTTTTATTTTTCACTGATGTCCCAACCATAGACATGAGACTCCACATCAGTATCCGAATTTCTGAAAACCACCAAGAGAGAATGAGCAACCGAGAAACAGCTGACTCCTCACAAGCGCCTTCCTGTGAAAGTTCACGGCAAATCCACGGCTAAACGTGAAAGGGCGGAATTGAAGGCCATTGAAACCCTCTAAGGCAAACACTGCTGATTTAAATTATCTGGCTGCCAAGGACCACGCCCTCGAGTAGATTGTTACAGACGTCAGGTGAGAACAGTGCTGCCCGCAGCTACTCAGGCCTGAGGTCCCACAACTGCTAACAGCAAAGCACAAACAGCAAAAGTCTAACGTTTTTTCTATTCCGTAACACCTGTATGTATTGATGACCTTGATCAAATAAATATTTAAGAAATTTGCCTAACAGTAGGGTAGCAGTGAAAGGACCCCACTTACGTGCAAAAACCATTCAATTCTATAGGCATTGCTATTGCACACAGATACATTTTCAAGATAAGTGTACCCCAATTTTTTTAAATTGCCACTTAGGGTGAAATTCAATCTAAGGTGGACTGTTTACTTCCTTGCTCTTGCAAATGTTACACCAAAGATTTTTTTTAATTCTTCTTTGATGATTTATTGGCAACATAATTAGCTATTTTGACGCTCCAAATACTCACCTACAGAGAGTGGGTGATGGGAGATCCCACAGTGAGCAAGGACTGACTCTATCCACAGCCCTGGAACTTCCGTCTGTGGAAATGATTGCTTTTACATAATTTTTCCTATAACATGTAAGAGGTAGACCACAGCCTGTTTAAGAGCCGTCTTTCTGCAAGATTGCTTTCCTAACGCGGTCAGAAGTTCAGACCACCACCGTCTTTCCCGCCGCAGCCCACAGCCACGGCCAGGGCCCCTCAGCACAATGCAGACCGTGCCTCTCCTGCCGGCGGGAGCACGCAGGGGGTGCCTCGTGCTGCGTGGGCCGAGACTGCGGCCACTTCCTCCACAATCACTGCTGTGGAAAAGTAGGAAGATGGTTGCAATTCTCCAGTCCTGGGATCGGGCTGGGACACTTTGGGAAGATTTACTCAGGTCTACAGATTTCGTCTATCAGAAGATGTTTTTAGTTGAGGTACACTGATTTAATAGTTTTAAGTTCTGGTTGTTTTAACAAGGAACATAATTCCAGGTGTAAGTAATACTGAAATGATAGCATCCATATTATTAGGTTAAAAATGCCAACACCTGCATTGATGGATTAGTTTATTGAAATTTCTAAATTTACATTTTATATTTTGAGTAATGCCTTAAACCACGGAAAGGGTCACCTGGGAGCAAAGCTGTTGCGCCTGTTTTGTGTACGGCTGTGATTCAGCGCTGCAACATAAAAGAGAGAAGTCGCCATGAAAACTGAGTTGAACGCTCTAGAAAGCCTCGATGAAAGCAAGTTAACCAAAATCCTACCTGTTCAGACGTAGGCAGGACAGAGTAAAATGCGGGGAGGACCACACAAACACAGACTCCACACTGGTCTTCGTGTGTTCTCTCCTCGGTGTTTGAAACTAAGACTGGCAATCGTAGTGAGGTTTTATGGGAATAATTTATCTAAGGATGACACAGAAGCCGGACACTCAGCTGCATGAAAAGGCCCTGACCCGACATCAAAGACGAACAGCGTCACAGTGTTGACGAGTGACGGAGGCGAGAGCACCTGCAAATGTTTACGCCGCGCCAAGTCTGCGCCCGTCACCCACGTGCTTCCCCACGTTAACTCGCTTACCCAGTGACAACCCTCCCCCCGGCGCTTCCTGTGCCGCCTCTTTGCCACGAAGAAGAAGAGTCCGGTGAGTGAGGCCTCCTCCTACGCCACGAAGACAGCTCCACCTCCACTCAGGCCTGGACCCACGTCCCAGCCCACCTTTTATGTCCTGGACAACCTTGGGTAGGCCGTCTACCCTCTGGGAAAGCCGCTGCCTCTCCAGTGAATCCCACAGACTGCAGTGAGGGTGAAGGAGGTTAAACGAGAACGCACACTTGGCGTCAACTCTGACGCACAGACGTGCTAAGCAAGCGACACGTCCTCTGCCTGGTCCTTGGCAGAGGCCCATGACGAGCAGAGCCAAGCGAGCACCAGCTTGTCGGGCTGCACCACCGTCGTCACGGCATCACCGCCGTCTCAGCCTCCCCGATTATTCCTGAGAACACTGGAGTGTTTGCACCTGCAGCAGAACCTTACCTGGGTCCTGTCCCTGTGCCCAGCCTCCTTCAGTCTGTCCCTGGGGCTCGACTCCAGGTGCTAGTGACAGGCCCCAGAGAGGAAGGCGAGACGCGGTCATGGAGAGGCATCTGCATCCTCTCATCCTGCTCTGCCAGCTGCCACCAACTGTACCACACACACTGCCCCTGGGCCGTGCTGCACCACGGGCCCTGGGGTGGCTGCTGCTCTGCAGGAGCCAGAGGAACGCGTCTTCCACCCCGTAGCCAGCTCTCTGCGATGCCCTCCACTTGGCGCTGCTCTGCCCCGGGGCACTGGCCCTCCTTCACCCGGGGCCCTTTCCTCCCCAGGCCTGGCACCCAGGCGGGGAGCAGGTCGGGAAGCGGCAGGCCCAGCTCAACCTCTCCTGCCCCACGAGTCCCAACCCCTGCAGCTCAGCCCGGCCTGCTCCACCACAGGCTTCTCTCGTGGCCATTTCTTTAACCAGGGTTGGGGGGCCATGGACTCTCCTCTTCTAACCGAGCCTGCTCCAAGGACCCCCAGACTATCAGAGGGCTGTGCCCATCTCTGAAACCCAGCTGTGTCTAGGGTTCAGGTGTTCCCAGAGGATCAGACAGACAGCTGTGTCTGTGTTTCGTATCTGCACCACGCCTGGGATGCCCCAGTGACGTCCCCAGGAGGCCGCCTCTCTCTGGGTGCAGGGGCCGCAGGGGTGTTGCCCGGCCACCAACAGCCCAGCAGCCTCACCTCGAGCCAGCAAAAGCAACCTGGCACATAACTTCACTTGTGCTTTGAATATATCGATGCACTTTTTATCCCTATAAAAAGGAAACTGACATTTGCTTGACATCAAACTGCTCCCTGGGCTGTGACCCTCCACGTTCTCATTAAAACAGAGAAAAAGTGGATTCATCAGCATTAGCTAAAGCGAAAATGGCATGCATCACCTCAAGGGATGGGTTTTCTAAAATCAGTGTTATAAATCCGCTCCCGCACCCCCTCACAACAGAAATTAACACCCTGCCCCCCGAATCTTCATACCTTCATCCTATGAAAATCTAATAATTTGCTCACTGGCGTGTTTAGGTTTCTAATATTTTTTCCCAGACTGGAATATCAAAAACACCCACCCATAAAAATATCCAATCAACACAATTTATATATAAAAACACTTTTTCTGGTAAGTACTGGGAGGGGGGATGTCTGTGACCTTGAGCCCAAGCAGGCAGCATGGGGCAGCCATTAATTCCAGAACATTTTTCTTTCCTACCATCCACCTTACGCAGCAAACACTCCTTTAAACCTGAGGTTTTGAACTTCACAGCTGGGAAGCACCTTCGTTATCATCGCATCTACAGGCAAGAAAACAAACCTCAGGGAAGTGGCACGCTCACCCTCGTTCACACAGGGGACCTGGAACCCCGTCCCCCAGCTCTTGCCTCCGCCCTCGTCCCGCTGCCTCAAGGTCGCACCTCGGGCTGAACAGCCCAGCCAGCGCGGGTCTGCAAGGGACTCTCCCAGCCCTTGCGGGGGGAAAGCAGGGTGGGCGGAGTGGCACTGGGGACCTGGCACCATCTCCCTGCTTGTCCGGTTGTCCGGCCGACAGCAGCTTCTACCCAGGGAACGCTGCGAGGGAGCATGCGGGTTCTGCCCTCCCCACGCGGGTTCCAGCTGCTCCAGGAGAACACGGCTCTGCCCATCTCACCCACGACGTTGAACTCCCCGTTGGCAGGAAGGACGTGGTGGTTGCCTGTTCCCAGTCGGGGAAAGCACCCGCTCTGACGTATTAGCAAGCAAGCCCTTTTTGTTGGGGGGCAGCTCTGTCCCCTACTCCATGAAAGCCATGGGCATGGCTTCCGCAACGTGGTTCCCTGAGTGTGGCATCGCTCAAGGGACGTAGCCGGCGCCACGCCAGATGCCATGCCTTCCGGGGTGGACGGGGACTCCATTCAGCCGCTGGGACAAGACCAGGAAAGCTGCATGGCCAGTACACGTTCCTCGCGCTGCCTGTGTGGTCACCTCTGGCTTCTGTTCGCCCCCCACAGTCATTTCTAAGGGCCACCTGCATGGCCACCACTCCTGGACACTCTTCCCCTTCCTGGGCTGCCTCATCTCGTCTCTCATGCTGTGTCACTGGCCACCTGCTCGGGGGCGCTGTCTCCTACACAGTCCTCTCAGGGAGCCCAGGCACCATGCCCACCCCCCCCACAGACCCCATGCTCACCAGGGACAGCACCCCGTCCTTGCCTTCGTTGGGGGGGGGGTCCTTATGCACTTTTTACTCCACCTGCAGTCATGGTTTGGCTCACACTGACTAATGTAAAAATTTAAAGTTTCAGCAACTTGAAAATAAAAGAAATTAAATTTCTCTTCTTTGCTCACAGGTGCCCTCTGGGTTTGGTGGCCCTGCTCTGCTTCTTAGCATCCCTGCAAGAAGGCTGAAGATTTTTTTTATAGATATCACCTGCCAGGGTGCACTTTTCTTGAGGAGGAAGGAGAGAGAAAGCAATTCTAAGGAAAAAGAAGTCTTCGTTATGAAAGCTAAAACAGCTCCAGGATTAGGCACCTGAGAATATTTATATCTGTTTCATGAAAAAGAAAAACAACACAAAATAATGAAAAAAGGCAAACAGAAGACAGCAATCCAAGAGACAAGATAAAAAAAATGAGTAAAAATTCAGAAATTCGGTGAGCTGTTCCAAAAGTCCCTACCGTCGAACGGCGTCTGTGGGCAACGGCAGCGTGTGCAGGAACAAGGGTCCAGACATGCTCCCATTAGGTGGCAGCTCCCAAATATCACTTAAATTCATTACATTATAGTATTTAACCACGAATGCTTCTGTCCAGCCACCCCAAATTAAAATTCTATGTTGAAACTGGATTTGAAAATAAATTATTTCCAGATCTTCAAATGTAACTGTGCTTATTTCAAATTCCTGTAGATCAGAAAGAGGGAAAAAAATAGAAACAAACGCTTTTAAAAGAAATGAAACATTAAAACCAAAGTTTCTATGGGATGGTACGGAGACCGTTTGTAAGCGCTAGAGGGTCTTTCACTAATTGAACCGAGTTAGTGTTACGTGGCAACGCCAAGTTCAAATACCAGAGTGCTCTAAACGTGCGCTGCTTGAAAACGGGGGTTTAGACTCAACACTGCAGAACAGGTGACTGGCGGGAGCCAGCTGGTGCAGCCTTCATCTGAGGGGGAATCTCAGCAAAATGAAACGAGCAAGTTCATGGAAATTCTAGGGCAAACCCTGCCACGTGAGTCAGTGCAACTCTCTGCCGGGTTGGTGTCAGCGCCGGGCTGCTGGCCTGTCCCACCTTTGTCCCTCTGTGCTGGGCGAGGCAGCACCTGCTGGCAGGGACGTCCCCTCCTGCGATGGCTGTGCCCACACTGCAGCTCACGTCACAGCCACAGCTCGCTGGACGTGCCTGACGGGCCACTCTGCAAACGTGCTTCGCCCTCAGACAAGGGACACAACCCTCCGTCCTTCCCAGCCTTTTGTCGAGAGCAAACTCGAAACAGCCCGGCAGGCTCCGGCAAGCCAAGCGCTTCCTTTTCACTGCGCTTCATTCCCCCCACCCGGTGCATATCTAAACACACGCAAAGTGCGGCCGCTGTCTAGTTAGTCATCTCGCTCGTTCCCTCGTGCTTAACCTTGAAACCTGCCTGCGAAGGCCCGACCTCAGAGCCTGCAGACGGTCGCAGGGCTGCAGCGCCGGCTCCTGGCAGGGTGCGCTTTGATGGGCTCAGGGCAGCGCCAGCTGGCTGCGCGACGCCGTTGCCCGGGGAACAGCCACTGAAGTGTGCGCTCCAGAGTCTGCACCAGGCGGGGCGCCGCTCGCCGTGCTCGGCTGAAGCGTGGAGCTGCAGGGGCTGCGTCCCAGCTGGTGCCATTAGTGCTCCAGCTACAGGGCGAGGAGCAGTTCCAGAAGCCTCCTCTTCCCACTGACACACCGGCTGACCTGGCTGCCTTATTAACGAACATAATATCCCTCACCCACCCAAATAAAACGCTCAAGGATGAGGAAATAGCTGTCTCAAGGATGTGCTCTTACTATGTTTAAACAATGCCTGTCGACTAGAACGAGAGCAGTAGCCCTGCACACCATGGAATGATCCACCCTTTTACTTAAGCGCTTTAAACGCCTCCCACCCCAATTCAGTCCTCCCCCGGCCTTACAGTCCTAACAGGGAGATTATATAAAATGCATACGCCCTCGCCGCTTTGAAGAGTCAGCAGGAGGCCAGCTGCCCTGGCCCGCAGCTCCCAGGGCTGTGTCCTGTCTTGGCGACAGGCCCTCCAGAGGCAGGGACATCCCAGGGGTCCACTCACACAGCCGCCCCTCCGCCCGCACTCCAAGGCTCACCTCCTTCCCCACCAGGGAAGCACAATGCACTGGCCAGGACGGCCAGGTGAGGCTGCGCTAACAATGACAGGAATGCACCTGAGGGGCTCAGCACAGCCAGGGCCACCTCCCACCTGGGGGCCCTCCCCTGCCGGGGCCCAGCCTGCTCCTGTCTCCTCGCTCTGCAGCCCGCCTGAGTGCGGTGCAGAAGAAAGAGGGCTCGAGAGGACCTTGTGCCCTAAAGGAAAGTGTCACCTTGGCTTCCCCCACCACAAAGGATGCTCAGAGGAGAACCAGACACCAGCTAATGAAAGAGGGCCACACGTTAAAGAGGAGGAGAAAAGAAAAAGGAAACCCACTCGGGGGACGTGTGAGGGACGTGCAGAGGCCCCGGCCAGGAAGCGGGTGGAGGAGGCCGACCCATCAGTGCGCAGAAGCCGCGCAGCACGGAGACCTGGCCCAGACACTGGGCCACCCGACCAGCGTCCAGACCACACACAGTAGCGTGAAAAGGGGAAGTGCAGTAATGCTGACTCAGTTTCCGTTATGTGACTGCACTTTGCATTCCTCGACCCCACTAAGCTCGCTCCAGGAGGCAGGCGTCACTTCCAGCCTGTCGATGAGGAATCAGGTGCAGAGAGGTGCACTTTCTCAGGACACAGAGCAGCTAAACTGCAGCAGGATTCAAACTCAGGCCCTGTCCAACTCGAGTCTCTTTCTCCGTTTGCTGTTTAGCCTTTTGGCTGACGCAGGGAAGAGCACACAGTGGGGAGGGCCCACCAGTGGCAGAGTCAGAAAGGAAGACGCGGCGGTTGGGAGTGGCAAGGGGGGAGCAGAGGGCAGCAGGGAGGGTCCCGCGATGCCCCACGGAGGGAACACGGGCATCAAAGCCACACAGAACACCCAAAGACCCAGCAATTCTCCCCGAGAAACCTGTCCAAAAGAAAAAAGTCAAACAACAAAAGACGTGTGTGTGTGGGTTTTCAGGATAGCATTGTTCAAAAGAGCAAATCATTGAAAATAAATATCCCTCAAGGGAGAACTGGCTAAACACATGGGGACACGTGACACCACCACTGAAAAGGGCCTGTGAGGGACTGTCTCCCTCTGTGACAGGGCAAGCCGGACAGTCGCCCCCGGCCCCCAAGCCCATGCCTTCCGTGTCCAGCATGTCCCTTCCTCACACGTGCCACAGACCCCCGCCAGGAGAGGGAGCAGCTGGCAGCAAACTCTGAAATCTGGTTTCGGGTCACACTGAGGGCCGGAAAACAGAGCCCGGCCCCTGACACAGATAACCGCTGCGGTGGGCAGGGAGCAGCGGGGCCCACCACCCGCCAGGCTGCGGTGCACAAACACCGTCCCCGGACTCCACCCAAGTCGAGACTCGGGGCCCGTTCCATGCCCGACGCTGGGGATTGAGTGCTTCTAACTTCAAACCACGAGTCTGCTTGTTTTCTTTCAGAACTGCTCCAAAGGAGCTTGCAAATGAGAGCAGTTTGCTTCTAGGTTCCAAAAGGTTCCACAGAGGCCAGGCGTGGGCTGTGCCTCGGGCCTGACACCACCAGAGCTCCTACCCACGAGGACTAGAAGTCGGCCAACTCCCTCTGTGCTCTCGTCCCGGAAACACGGCGCCCGTGCACAGACCAAGCCACCACGGTGGGGGCCACGTGCAGGTGCTGTAGCCTCAGCTGCCACACGCGGGCGTGGACGAGGCTTCCTATGATCTCAGCTTCGTCCAGCGGGGCCCCAGCCAGGTGGACGGCGACAACCCGATCCCGCCTGGTTGCTGACCCTCTGTTCTCGCGAGCATCATAAGAGGTTGTCGTTCTAGTAAGAGAAAGCACGCCAACCTTATTTACAAGCCAAGGGTAATTTTATAACTGCTGTCGCTACATGTACCTGTGTATGATGTACATATGTATGCTATTCATATTTAACGTGTTTTACTATGATACGTCTTCCATTAATCTCCAGTTGTCAGATGACAGATTTCAGAAAGCCCCAAGAGAAGACACAGAGGAGCAGGACAGAGGACATCCAGGAGGTGGCAGCTAGCCTGCTGGGCACGGGAAGACCTAGGGCTGAGGGACATTCTGGTGTCCACGACCAGGACAGACCCAGTGCCAAGCTTGTAGCCTGTGTCCCGGGACGTCGACCATATTTGCCTTGGTGGCTCTGGGGGCACGTTCCTAAGCGTATGAAACAGGTGGTGTGGGGGGGACAGGGAGTGTCCTGGAGTCCAGTGAGTATCACAGAGCACCTAAGACAGTGACTGGCAGAGCACAGCACCGAAGCCCACTGAGGAACGCACCCGACGGTGTCCCGGGCGCTGCGCAGTCCATGCTCCCAGCAGCCCCGGGGGGCCACGTCACTGTTGTCACACGCTGACGGGGAAACAACAGCTCGGCGTCGGAGCGGCCTGTGCAGAGCACACCCGCAGTGAGGAGCAATCCAGCCTGGCCTGACCCCAAAGCATGGCCCGCCCCAGGTGCGGGGTCTGCGGAGGGCAGGGGCCGCGTGTGGAGGGTGAGCTCCCTCACAGCAGGGGTCTCCCCGACTCCTATTTTCCCAGCATCGAGGGTATTTGCTGAACAAGTGCAGGAATGAATGCCGACATCTATGTTTTCCTAAGGGGAAAACAGAGGGCCCGTCCTCGGACGGGGCTGGGAGGCGGGCAGGGCTTTCCTCTACGTGCCCCACCTCTGCTCCCTCCCACACGGGCCGACCGTCTCTGCACTCTCAGGGCCACTGCCCAGTCTCCCACTTGCCTTTCCCCGGAGCGATTCCTGCAAACCCCCTGGTGGCAGCTGCCGTGGTCGGGCAGGGGCTGAGGCCGACTGCCCAGGGACCCCTCCCCTCCCGGCCAGCCCTCCTGGGACGCGGGTGAGGGAACAGAGGCGCCTGGTCCCGCCAGGGCGACGTCGCGCCTCCAGGGGCAGCAGCAGCCTCCGTGACCTTGCAACTCGGCTTGTGATTCAGCCCCCGGGTTCCTCGCTGGAAAACGAGGCGTGTTGTTATATTCTTCAGCCACGGCTACTTCTGCCAACTAGGAACACAGGTTCTCGGAAAGCAGATCACTGTCACACCTCCAGACCAGAAAGGAATTCAAACGCTGGATCTGAAGCACATTTTGGGAGTCCTCAGCAGTTTAAGAAATTTTTATTAACACTGTCCAAGTCCTTCGAGAGTCACCATGGGGCAGACAAAGAGATGACTGAAATGCCACATGTTACAGCTGAAAATAGGTCTTCCATCATTCAGCCTGCCAGGGTATTTGGAAGTCCTCTCGCTTCTCTGACTGGCAGTATCTGTAAACAGCAGTTACTAATGATGTAGGAATACTAGCAATTACAAAAGGACTTCCACTTGCAAGGCTAGGGCATCACTGTGGTCCTTGAACAAATGCGGACAGGAATCCGTTGCTAAGCAACAGCCCGCCCTCCGCCATGGCGGGCGCCCCCCTCCCGTGGGCGCCCGGTGTCGCTGCTGGACCTGTCAGCCCGTGTCAGAGGGTGGCAGCCACTTGACTTGAGTCCAAATGTGCAGATCCCAGGAGTCAAGATCAACCTTTCACTGTCTCTGAGAAAGACTTCCACCCAGAAAGCACAGCCAGACTCTGCGGCACCACGAAGTGCACACGGTAACTCTGGCCCATAGATGTGTCACATTCAAAAGCCAAAATGCAAGGATGCCTGCTTACTGAAGTCATGGTGGGGGCCTTTTAAAGGAGATTCCGATCAATCCACTGTTCCTGCCCAGGATGAGGCACCAGGGCAGGCGGAGGCTCTGGACGGCACCCTCGGGCTGCCGAGTACTGTGGCCCCCTCTGGCGCCCCCTCCAGCGGCCGCTCCGGCAGCCCTGGCCCACGCAGGTGGCCTGGTGGCACAGGAGTGCTCGAGGGCACTGCCCTGCCCCATGGGGAGGGCACCAAACGCATCCTCCAAGGGCCTTCACATCCATTATCTCGTATGATTAAAACGCAGTCTTTCAGATCCGTGATTTTCACGCACTACGCAGCCTTTTGGAGTTTTAACTGCCCATTTTGCTTTCTTCCCAGGCAACAGACTGCTCTGCTAATATTTCCCACTGGCTTCAGGAGAGGGAGACTCGGGGAGTGCCGTGCTCATGCTAACTGGCAAAGCTCTGCCGCGTACTTCCCGACCTCTCGGGGTTCACGTTTTCTGTCTCTTCCTCTCGATCACTCCCCTGTCATTCTCTTCTGTCTGCATTAGCTTCCGCATTGTAGCTTTAAAACAAAGAATGCCACCCCCAGGGTGCGCTTGCTCTCCGTGCAGACAGAGATGGGCACGTGGCCCAGAGACCTAGGTATGTTCTTATGTCTCTAGCACCTCCACAGCCGACAGGAGGAACAGTGCGTCTGAGAAGAGGGCAGGTACAGCTGGCAGGTCCAAAGACACACCCTCCGTCCTCACCACGCTGAACCCCGAGGAACATCAGACCCCAAGCCGTGCCCTGTTCCCCGCCCTGCACCAGCCCCTGCCCCCGTGCCCATTTCTGCACTGGCTTTCTTAGTCCCGGGCTGGTGGGCACCGCATGCCAGGGCCCCTCCGTGACTCCTCCTTTCTGTGCCCACTAAGGCCAAGGGACATCTCATGGCTTTGAAGCCCGAGGGTACGTCGACGACACACCAGTTCACGTCTCCTGCACTCACCTCCAAAGCAGGCTCCCAGAGCCACCTGCTTCCTCAGGTGCACAAGGTGCAACTGGCACTGACTGTGACCAACCTTGAACTCCACCTCCCGGCCTCACCCTGCTCAGGGCTTCCCAACCCCATACACGGTGCCACGGTCGGGCACCTGGTCCCCTCCTCTCACGCCAGGACTCTGCGAGCTGCAGCCACCACCCCACTTGCCGCTGCCTCTGCAGCTGGCACCCGTTTCGAGCTGCCACTGCTGCCCCTGGCACTGCACGTCCTGGGATGGGCCCCACTGCTCCGCTCCAAGCCCCGGCCGCCTCTCCTCCCTGACCCCTGACCATGTGCGTCCTCCCTGACCCCACAGCACACGTCACAGGTGTCACTGTTCCCTCAGTACTGTCTGCTCCCAGCCCTCTAGACTGCGGGCTGCGAGGGTGAGGCTTGGTTGCTGCCGCGTGCTGAGAGAGCAGCTCGTCTTGCTCACTCAGAGGCGGCTCCGTGAGGGCACCTGCAGGCTCAGGGCTGCACCCCAGGTCTAGAATGCTGCTTGGTACAGAGTAAATGCTCAGGAATAGAGGTTGAATGCGAAATTTCAACATGCTATATGCAGTACACAAAAGAGCATGAGACATGCAAAACACTTTTTTAAATGCAAAAGGATACAACAAGGATGATTTAGTTTTAAGGATGCTATTTTACCACTAAAATGTGATGGGGGTGGGTATGGCAGGGTTGGACTTGAGGGAGTCACATGTTCCCAGGAACCTAAGCCACAGTCGAGAAAACTCTTCTCCCCTAAGACGTGGTGACAGCAATCAATCGTGGCTTGTGCTTCTTCGGGAATACAAAGAATTCCTAAAGGTTGGGAAGCGTGACTCTGGCTCTATAACAGGACTTGCCATTTGGCCATTTGTAGACTTCATTTGGCCTTGAATTTAGGGTGTGCAGTGCCACGGCCCTCCCTGGAGGAAGGTGACAGGGGAACAGCACAGAGGGAAGGCGGGACACACCGACCCCTTAACTGTGGACGAGGCAGGTGTGTCCGGCCATGCAGTGGGGCCGAGACATCTGCTGAGACAGGGAGAGGCTTTCTGACGTGGACGTTGGCATGTGGGGTCCTTCTCTAACTGCCATCAGATTGCGGGTGTCAGCAGATACGGATGGTGCTTCTGCCACTGCTGAACAAAGCAAGAGAGCATAGAATGTTCATCTATTGCTACGGCCAGGCAGGAGTGAGGCGAAGAGGCCAGAGTTACATGAACTTCACATTCCAGGAGCCGACCTTCAGTTTTCCCAGCAGGGAGCAAGCTGGGTTTAAAATCTGGCTTCTGGCCCAGTTCCTGGGAGATTCTCCCACCTCTGGCGTTGCTGAGGATGTGGTGGACGCCGAAGGCCAGTGTCCAACCTGAAGGGTACACCTTAGACGCAGGATGGACACCAGCCCCACAGCAGTGGGGACATCGGGGGACAGGCAAGACGGCTCGGGATGGAGCCACAGTCACACCCGGCCTCACTACACACACTTGAAGGTCAGGAATTTGATTTTCTTGGGATTAGGACACACATCAATGCAAAACAGGATGCTGTCCTACGTGAATGGTGCACAGTTCAGTACACACCTGAACGCCTTCTGCGTACCAGGCCCTGCCAGGTACTGAATACTGATGACTCAGAACCTGTCTGCTGTCCAGAGGGACCTAGGAGAGATGGCCAGTTGCTAAACACATTACGATGTAGATCAAAATTATATTATAAAAAATGTCACATTTTAAAAGACAGTTTTATTTAAATAAAATGCATACCTCCTAAAACAATGGCTTTAAACATAACCAAATAAGTTTGCATCCATTCATCTTTGGCAGGGAGCATATTAAAACGTATGTGGGGTGACACCACGTGGAACCGCAGACAGAGAACTCATCCCGGCACGTTCCACACTTTCTCTCATTTAATCCGATGTCAGATCTGCACATTACTATCTTTTTACATGACAGTGATGCTATCATTTCATAAAGAGCAAAACCAAAATTCTTAAATACAACTATCCTGCCATTTTCCCGATTTTCCTGGAGAAATACAACTGGACGTTAGGTGAAGGTCAGTTGGACACAGTCACGTGGCCACAGCCAGTGCCCACAGCTGGCAAGTGGCGCAGCTGGGCTTCTGTCGGCCCCAGGCCACTCTGTGCCCTGTCCGCTGGCCATCGGGGCTCGGCTGGGCCACACGCCCCAGGGGCGCCGTTCACTTGGGTTCACCGTGGGCTCTCCAGGGCCCTGCAGCCACACGCTCTGCTCTCCACGGAATGTCTCCAGTCAACAGTTTCCAGTTCTGGCTACATGCAAACATCACTCGGAGAACAGTTTAAGCCACCAACACCTGGGCCTACTGGGGACGCTCTGTGTGGCGGTGAGGGCTGGGGCACCAGGACTTCCTCAGGTCCTCCGTGCCCGGATGTGCAGGGTGAGGAACAGTCCAGTGAGTGGCTGGCCAGTCCTTTATCTCATGTCAACGTGTGTCATCCTCAAGCGTGCTTTATAACATGTTCATCCAATAAAGACCAAGAGCCTTACGGGTTCCAGGTATGTCCCACGCTGGGGACGACGACAGCCACGGCCACCCTTGATGCTGGCTGACACTGCACACCTCATAGGCAGGTCTCTTCGGTCCCCGTAACAAGCATCCCAAACAGGTGTCTATCTCCCTTTTACAAACGATGATTCTACGCCTTGGAGAACCTAAGACACTTCCCAACGCCACACAGCCCCCAAGTCTGCCCTGGGATTCGAATCCCGCTGCGTCTGACTCTAACGTCTGGGCCTCCCCTGATGCAGAGGTGACGGCCACCAAAAGCCCTCAGCCACACAGTGGTGACGTTCCCCAGGATGATGCCAGGAGCACGTGGAAGATTAACATAATGCCCAGTTCTTTATAATGGATCCAACTGTTACCGAAACCAGTAAGATACAAGGCAGAGATGAAAAGTGTTTTGCCAAAAGAAACTAAAATGAAATGTAGGGCTTAGGGGCTAAATCTAGAAAAAAAATTGTCATTGGTAGAAAACAAAAACAAGAGTTGCCGTCCCACATTAAACAAAATAAGCCATGCATACCTTCTGAACCTGTTTCAAAAAAGGAAAGAGAAAAGAAAACAAAATAAGTCATGCTGAACCAATACTACAAATCCTTTCAGTTCAAACACAGGCTTCCAGGCCAATAAAAATGGTATTCTTCTTCCACTGTGTGAGTCTTCCTAAGTCCTCTGCCATCCCTTCTCAAGGCTGCCTTTTTCTTCTCATTCCAGCACCGAACAATCTTGAGAAATCACCACACCCAAATCTACAGGATAATAATGCGATTCGCTCAGCGCCTCCAGTTTACTCAGCAACCTTTGAGCTCGCACCCAGGCCTCCCCTTGCGCCTGCCTCCAGCATGCTCTGACAGGGTCCCGGGATGTGTCAGCAGGCCCAGGGCAGATGTGGTAACCGGGCCAGCGGCTCCTCCAGAGTGAGACCCTTGGTGGCTTCAGCAGTTGCGTGAGAAGGACAGAAGGAAACGGTGCTGCGCAGGGCCTGGGCAGGACCAGATGGGTGGTTCTGCGCCTGTTACTCCTCGGCAAGGCTGCGAGCCCCAGAGCGGACAGCACTGCCTCCGCAGCAGTCCTGGCACCCGGAGGGTGGCTTGGGCTGCAGGAGGAACACCTGCTTCAAAACCAGGGGCGTCAGCAAGGGTCGCACCAGTCACCACGGGCACCTCGACCCTGCAGCCTCCACTCTGCTTCTGTGTGCCCCTCCCCGCCACCCCACTCTGCTTCTCCCCTGCCCCAGGGCACACTCCGCCCAGGTCCATCCTCCAGGGTTGGCAGGTAAGTCACAGTCCCAACAGGTGTTGAAGGCAGGTGGCGGCAGCAGTGGGCAAACTCTCTTAATATGCTCTGGGTAGGCCGGGCGGCGCGGTGGCCACGCCTGCAATCCCAGCACTCTGGGAGGCCGAAGCGGGTGGATCGTTTGAACTCAGGAGTTCGAGACCAGCCTGAGCAAAAGCAAGACCCCGTCTCTACTAAAAATAGAAAGAAATTAGCTGAACAACTAAAAATATATAGAAAAAGTTAGCCAGGCATGGTGGCGCATGCCTGTAATTCCAGGTACTCAGGAGGCTGAGGCAGGAGGATCGCTTGAGCCCAGGAGTGTGAGGTTGCTGTGAGCTAGGCTGACACCACGGCACTCTAGCCCGGGCCACACAGTCAGACTCTGTCCCCCCCCAAAAAAAATAAAATAAAATATGCTCTGGGTAAGACCTACCTCCATGAATCAGAAAGTAGCTGTTATTGTATTTAGGAATGATCAAGCCATCTTGAACTTGGTTATAGACAACTCTGAATTGCTCGGGACGGCGTCACTGTGATGTTTAAACATTGCCTGTGACATGCGGTGAAGTTAACAGAAACCACATGGACTATTCAGTAAGAAAAATGCTTCTTCCTTGGACTTAATTAAATGAAACAGTGGCTATTTGAACACCATAGACTCCACACAGATAACAACCTTAATAATGCTTTGATGGTATGCAAAGTGCAAATGATGTTTTCCCTCTTGAACAAAAAAATTATATATAATAAACATTTAACAAATATGTTTAAAGACACAAATGAAAAATTTTTATCATATAATAGGGATGTTTTTTATCAGAAAATCCCACAGGAGGAATCATTATAATCATGTGACTGCTTTCAACCAGTTCAGCTGAACTTGTGACCTGGCTTTGACCTGAAACTTTTTTTTGTTTTTTTGAGACAGAGTCTTACTCTGTCGCCCTGGGTAGAGTGCAGCAGTGTCAGCCTAGCTCACAGCAACCTCCAACTCCTGGGATCAAATGATCCTCCTGCCTCAGCCTCCCAAGTAGCTGGGACTATACAGTGTGTCACAATGCCTGGCTAATTTTTCTATTTTTAGTAGAGATGGGGTCTCACTCTTGCTCAGGCTGGACTCCAACTCCTGAGCTAAAGCGATCCTCCCGCCTCAGCTTCTCAGAGTGCTGGATTACAGGCGTGAGCCACCGTGCCTGGCCTGACCTGGACTCTTGAATTGTTGTGCGCACACACCCTCCACCCAGCCTGTCCTCCCCCCCTGCACACACTCTCCATCCGGCCATCCCAGACATTTTTTCCCTTGCACGTGACCCAGGGCTCTGCACTTTCTTCCACCTCAGCTGTCTAGGACCAAGCCTCTCACAGTCTCTGACTTCCGTGTTTAGGGGTTGCCAATTTGAGCGCTAACCTTGTTCTTCTGCCTAACCTGGAAGCCACAAGAAGCAAATTGTAGCGTCCTCTCCCACAGGCTTGTTGGGTTCTTGATCTGCTACATTGCAACGCACACTCGGGGGTTCAGAAACGCTTCACACCAACACTAACAGCCAGGCTGTGTCTCCCGACGTTCAGGCTGAGCTTGAGAGAGCCCCAACCTACCCACCCAGCCACGGTCAGGTGTGCGCCCTCCTCCTGTCCCGGGGAGGCCCCAGTGTTTACCTGAAAGCTTCCCAGAGGCAGGGGAAGAAACATGCAGCTCGGGGCGGCTTCCATATTCAAGCCCCGCCTTGCAGGGCCCCTCTGGACTCAGCATTAATCACTCCCTTGCCCACCTCCTCGCTCCTGTGCCCCATCTTCTCTCTGGAATCGGGGAGAGAAGCCCCAGTCCTCTTCTGCTCATCGGTGCTACAAATGCAATAAAACCCCACCATGATGCTACCAGTGAGGTCCAAAAACCTCAAACGTTTAAAATGGGGTTCTCCTTTTTCAAAATTAATGAGATGACCAGGGTGGGCTCTGGACTTCAGGAAGCCGAGACCATCCCTAATCCCATTAAGCCCCAGCGAGCACAGTGGAGAGGGGGTGATCGTGGAGTCGCACTGTCATCGAGAATGGCCACTGCGTCTACTTGCAGGTCCTCTCACGGGACCCTCCACCACTCCCACCCTGCCCTGGAGCACTTGGCCTCAAGTGGTCGCCGTCCTGGCGGCTGTGCCCGGTGTTCGTCCAGTGCTGCTCTGAGAACTGGATGCCACCAGGGGCCGGGTGTGGCCCCGGTATGAGCATTTCCTGCTCTAGAGTAGAGCTCTCGGAGCATACTGGCTTGTTTTTCAATGGGCAAATCATACTGACTTTTACCCTATAGCCAGGTAAAATCTTCTTTGTATGTATGTTTTAAATTGCAGAAATGAAAATATTCTCTCTCTCTCTCTCTCAGACACACACACACACACACACACACTCTTCAAGTTACAGCCATACGTGTGACACAGCTCTTCTTAGGTTTTGCCAAATCGTGGAAGAGAGACATCTTGGCAGTCTTTGTGCAACGCTATCTGTCCCTAAGACATCATTCACTAAGCGACGTCCCCCATTGTGACAAGCTGTGGAAAGCCTGGTTCTGACAGTGAATGAAAAGGACCTTGGTCCCAGCGCCAGTGCCACCAGGTCCCATCAAGTGCCCGCAGGCCGGTCACTGCAGCACTCAGCGCCTGGGTGGACAGACACGCGTGAGAAGGTCAGACCATCTGGTCCCCAAGTGCCTTTCGCCAGTGATCCTGAAATCCCAATACCGGAACGCAGTCTGCAGAGCGGCACGCTGTGGACAGCAGCGCACTGGGAACTGTGGCTGCATCACCACGTGAACATATGCAACTGCCATTTTTATAGGTCAAAACTGGCCGAATTTTAGGGATTTCATACAGTACAACCTTCTAAAATCTCAAGCAAGCCTTTTAATCTCTCAGTTGTCACATCTGCAGAATGAATGTCCTACATTACGGTAAGGTATTAATAGTTTTCAGACGTCAAAATTCCAAAATTCCACTTGGTCTATTAAAAAGACGGTTTTCCCTACAATATATACATTCTTGTTTGTACCTAGACGGTGGTTAGGTGTGAATAACTGACGTTCAGGGATTTTCTGCTTCCCACGGCCCCACTCCACCTCCTCCTTTCTGTCAGTGCATTGGGATGCACCCTCTCTCTGCTCCCGGACACGCCCCGTCTCTCTGCTCCCGGACACGCCCCGTCTCTCTGCTCCCGGACACGCCCCGTCTCTCTGTTCCCGGACACGCCCCGTCTCTCTGTTCCCGGACACGCCCCGTCTCTCTGTTCCCGGACACGCCCCGTCTCTCTGCTCCCGGACACGCCCCCTCTCTGCTCCCAGACACGCCCCGTGTCTCTGTTCCCGGACACGCCCCGTCTCTCTGTTCCCGGACACGCCCCGTCTCTCTGCTCCCGGACACGCCCCCTCTCTGCTCCCGGACACGCCCTGTGTCTCTGCTCCCAGACACGCCCCCTCTCTGCTCCCAAACACGCCCCCTCTCTGCTCCCAGACACGCCCCGTCTCTCTGCTCCCAGACACGCCCCGTCCCTGCTCCCAGACACGCCCTCTCTCTGCTCCCAGACACGCCCCGTGTCTCTGCTCCCAGACACGCCCCGTGTCTCTGCTCCCAGACACCCCCCGTCTCTGCTCCCAGACACGCCCCGTGTCTCTGCTCCCAGACACGCCCCCTCTCTGCTCCCAGACACGCCGTCTCTCTGCTCCCGGACACGCCCCCTCTCTGCTCCCGGACACGCCCCGTCTCTGCTCCAGGACACGCCCTCTCTCTGCTCCCAGACACGCCCCGTGTCTCTGCTCCCAGACACCCCCGTCTCTGCTCCCAGACACGCCCTCTCTCTGCTCCCAGACACGCCCTGTCTCTGCTCCCAGACACGCCCTCTCTCTGCTCCCAGACACGCCCCGTGTCTCTGCTCCCAGACACGCCCCGTGTCTCTGCTCCCAGACACGCCCCGTGTCTCTGCTCCCAGACACCCCCCGTCTCTGCTCCCAGACACACCCCGTGTCTCTGCTCCCAGACACGCCCCCTCTCTGCTCCCAGACACGCCCCCTCTCTGCTCCCAGACACGCCGTCTCTCTGCTCCCGGACACGCCCTGTCTCTGCTCCCAGACACGCCCCCTCTCTGCTCCCGGACACGCCCTGTCTCTGCTCCAGGACACGCCCTCCCTCTGCTCTCGGACACGCCCCGTCTCTGCTCTCGGACACGCCCCGTCTCTCTGCTCCCGGACACGCCCCGTCTCTGCTCCCGGACACGCCCTGTCTGCTCCCGGACACGCCCTCTGTCTGCTCTCGGACACGCCCTCTCTCTGCTCCCAGACATGCCCTCTCTGCTCCCAGACACGCCCTCCCTCTGCTCTCAGACACACCCTGTCTGTGACACCAGTAAGTCCTCAAAGGCTTTTGAAAGTCTTGATAATTTAAAAATAAAAATGTACCTAAACATCATAGTAAGATTGTATTATGTTTATATTTAACCCCCAAAAATCTTTAGAGTATAGTTGTACCTGTGTGTGGCATTTCTCAATGGCACACAAATATTTCTAAATTATTTTTATATATTAGACTTTGGTATACTGCTAAATGTTTTATGATTCTTTTCCCCAAAACACTGATTTTTTTTCCAAATAAGCAAATCAGTGTAGTTTTCTGTACGTTAGGGAAAATAACCACTGGGAAAAAAAGTAGATTTTTCTTGGAAACTTGATGCTGGTATGTTATCTATGAGACCAAGAAAAACTCCATTTCTATGAACCTCTACTATTTTCTTGTTTTTAAAACAGGGTATATGAAGATGTCTACTCTCAGAAGATTACCAGAAATATCAAATTGAAACAGCTTGAAAAGTGCTTTGAAAACGGAAAATCAGTGTGCAAACATAAGTTACTACTTACTTAGACCTATTATGTGTACGGATGGAAGTGTCCCTATCAATAGAATGCCTCTATCTTCTAAGCTTTAATATTTATAGATCAGGAAAAAAAAAACAAGATTTTATTCTCTTTGGTCTCGTGTTATACACTCTCAAAAATCTGGTTCCTCTAAAAAAAAAATATCAGTTTCAATAATTAATTATAATTCCTTATCTTTTTAGTAAATCTTCCCCTAAAAACAGTTTGCTAACTCTTTAGATTAATAATCTAGGCTCTATAATCCTATATGGATGTTTATAGAAAATTTACATAGGTTTTGGAAATCTCTATTTCTCTATCCCTAGGTTCTCATCTCTCCACTTGTTCACCTGTCAGCTGGTGCTTTCTTTCTAGGGTCAGCCCCGCACGTAGTTCAAGGTGTCTGCTATAAACAACCTTATAAAGCAAGATTCCTTATCGAATCTTCTTTCAAAATCAAATGTAAAATGCATGCAGAGACCCCAAATTCCTAAATTCTTCAGAGTATCATCAATTTCATGTGAAATCAACTTGGTAATTCTGACATAGCTCAGCAACCAAAGGCAACACCCCTAACATCCTAAGTTACTGGATATGGCAAACTCAACACACTTTCAACAATCTGAAGACTCTGGAAATGGTTTCTTCTCACATTAAAAAAAAAAAAAAAAAGATTTTTAGAATTTAATTATGAACAATTTTGGGGTGGGACTTTTTGTTCACAATTAGAACACCTAGGAGATAGTCAAATATTTGAAATCTGGACGCATCTGATATTCTCTTATAACAGTTTCATTCTCTTTCATTTAATTCAAAAAATGTTGAGACTTCAGATAGGCCAATCTTCTCACTAACGCCTGCCCCGCCATCACCCTACCAAGTGCACAGGCAGGCGCGACGTGGAGCTTGCAGGAACCTGGCTGTGAAGACCCTGCCGTCCAGGCCCTGATGCTGGGGTCTCGTGGGCAGTGGGGTGTGTCACCCAGCCACTGCTGAACCCCCTGGGACAGGGCTTTGGAGGTGGCTGAGGACAGAAAAGCAGCACTCAGTTTGTTGCATGTAGGAAGAGTTACTGAAAAGATACAGAATTAGCAGTTACAATATCATTGAAAATCATGTATCTTTGGGAGTGAACCAGTTTGAGAGTGTGTAACACAGACCAGGGGAGTGAAATCTGCTCGCTTTGTTCTGCTCTATCAACTATTACAGCACATATGGTAGGGGCACTTCTACTGATGAGACACTAAACACCGTGCCTCAGTGGTTCCAACGCACAGTCCCACCCCCCCGCCCCCACTCTGACCCAGGATCACCCCTCGGGGGGCCACAAAACACCACTGTCCCCACGTTCCAACACCCAACCAGTCTCACGAGCTTCCCAAATGTTCTCCAGGCCTTCCGCTCCCAGTCTGTCAACCACTCTCCTCCGGAGATGACCTGAAGCCATCTCAGCCCCGTCTGTCTGCTCTGCCTGTGGCCTCCAGGGACGTCCCTGCCATGCTCTGACCTTCCAGCCACCGCCCGCTGACGGCAGCGCCTCCACAGGAGGCCCAGGCTGCACCAACTGTCAGGCGGCTGTGGCATAAATCAGAGTTTGCTGGCAAAGAAAGCCCTGCTCGGTTCCGTGGGCTTGCTGAGGGGATGAGGCTTACTTCCTACGTGTGCAGCTCATGTTTTGGACTCACGACGGGACCTTGCGGTCGTCCCTACCCAGATACTCTCCGTCGTGCCCAACTCCAGCTTCCCAAGGGCCTCCCACACTGCCCCTGCCTCCCACCACCCGGCGCCTGCTTCCAGCAGGTGTCTGTCATCTGCGAAAGTGGAACTTTTATGCCTGGCTTCACGGGTGAAGGCCACGGGTGACAGAGGAACCGCAGGCTCCCGGTGCAGAAGGGCCATGACAATGCATCCAGGCCAGGACAGAGCAGGGCCCTGCTGCGCATCCCCAGAAACAGCTGCATGGCAGCGGACAGAAAAGCACGCTCGGAGATCTCAGTGTTCCATCATCAGTAATGAGAATGGACGGTGTGGCAGACACTGGTCTCAGCCACCACGTAAGGTGACCGTGTGGTCTTCACATGATGCTGCGGGGTGAGCGCCATGCACCCGGTTTTACAAACGAGGCACGTGAGGCTGGCGGGGTGGGCGCAGGACTGGCCGCAGCTTACCCCAGTGCTGAGACGCAAACTCGGGTCTGACTGCAGTGCTCCCCTCACGCCAGCTTGGAAGGCCCTGCGGAGAGCACGCCACAGCCTCCCACTCACGCAAGACCTGGGGACCCTGACTCCTTCTAGAAGGGGAGGCACCAACCGGAACACCAGCATGCTGCCCACCGAATCATCTCCAGGGTGACGGTTCCGCCCTCTGGTCCCTCACCCATCACGTTCTTCCTCTTGCTTCCGTGATTTGGTAGGTGTGGCCTGTCCTTTGCTCCCATGCCACTTCACATCCTCAGTGGCCAGGACTGTGCCTAACAGGGAGCCCTGGGAAAGTGCTGGCGCAGGGACAGAGGGGTGGCAGCCTGTGGGCAGGCTGAGAGCCAGGGAAGGAACAGCCAGACAGCAAGGGACAGAGACCACGAGGATGACCCCAAACTGCGGGCAATGCCCATCTGCCTGGCACCCCTGCTGCCCCTGTCCCCGCCTAGAGGGACCGTATGTGAGCTGAGACCTGACTGGCAGCTGATCCCCGCCAGGTACCGACTGGGAACAGCTCCGGGCAGGCTGGACCAGGGACACAGAGATCCTTTTCCTTCTGAGTTCTCCAGCGTGGTTGCTTCCAAGGACATTAGCCTAAAGACGCAAAAGGAAAGGCTTCCAACGGTGACATGTCAAGTTCCAGCACAGACAGTGGGGAGGCACTGAGGGCAGTGGGACCTCCACTCAGCTCAGACTTCACCACCTACTCCCCGCCCCAGCCACTCCTCTTCCCAGAGCTGGGCAGCCATCAGAAAGGTGCTGAGTTCTGCGAGTTTTTGTTTTTGCCTTCATTCTCAGGCCCAAACAGCATGCGCCCCGTCAGATTCTCAGCTGGGGTGAGTTAAGTCTCATTCCAAACAAAGAATGGTTCATTCACTTACACACTCATTTTCAGGTGTAATAAAGCATGTTTGTTTTTAAAATAATGTCCAAGTTCTCAGGCATGGTATGAGAAAGCATGGTTCCCTGTCCTCCAGAGCAGTGGCACACGGGCCCGACACTACTGTCTCTCAGGTTAGCCCTAACGCGTAACCTTGACTTACCGACACCCGTGGGGGAACAGTGGCTGCCCAAGGCAAAGGGACCGGGGGGTGGCAGTTAGGGGTGGAGGAGAGATCTCACGTTTACTAATACACAGCCTCGTGCAGTTTGAGCTTCTAAGCAGGTACATGATCACCTTCACAGAAACACAGCTGACCCTGAACAACACGGGTTTGAACGAGGCAGGTCCACTTACACCCGGATTCTCTCCCACCTCTGCACCCGAGACAGCAAACCAACCTCTGCCTCCTCCTCAGCCCACACAACGGGAAGACCTTTGTGATGATCCAGTTCCCCGTAATGAATAGTAAATATATTTTGTCTTCCTTATGGTTTTATTAATAACATTTTCTTTTCTCTGGTCTACTTTAATGTAAGAATAGAGTATGTAATACATATAAAAAGTATGTGTTAATCAACTATTTATGTTATCGGTGAGGCTTCTGGACAATAGTGGACTGTTAGTAGTTAAGTTCTGTGGGAATAAAAAGTCATACTCTGATTTTCGACTGCCCAGGGGGTCAGCGCCCCGACCCCTGTGTTATTCAAGGGTCAAATGTATATTTTTATTTAAAACAAATAAAATACAACCTAGACATCGCAGCCTTTCCAGAGCTCTTCCGATCTGAGCACAGCGGAGCTCCCGACACAACTGGAGGCCAAACACCGTCACTGGAAGAAAAGAGCCACGCCCTCCAGCGAATAGCCACGCTTGGCCTCCATGTCCGGGGGTTCCACAGATCCAACCAACCACGAACAGAAACTATTCGGGGGGTGGGGGGGAAGCAGTAAAAACTACAGCAATACAAATAATACAAATTTAAAAACAATACAGTATAAAAACTACTTGCCTATCATTTACATTGTTCTAGGTATTGTAAGTAACCCAGAGATGATCTAAAGGCCATGGGAAGATGAGCATGCATGACGTGCAAACACTACACCATTTTATATCAGGAACTTGAGCACCCACAGATGTTGGCATCTGCCAGCGGTCCTGGAACCAACCCCCCATGGGTCCGGAGGGACAGCTGTCATTATGATATGCTCATTCATTCAAGTACTTACTCTTATATCTAAGGATCTGCACTGGGGACACAGCCACATCCGAGAGCTGACAGTCATAGAAGTGGGACCAGCAGAGCAGTCGGGGACCAGCTGTGAAAGGTGTCGGCGCCCACGGCAGAGGCCGCCAGCCCAGGCTTCCCAGAGGAGGGACCCTCGAGGACGAGGCAGGGAGAAGGGCCGGGATGCCCACCGCCACTGTCCCCTGAGAATGACAGCGGAGGTGGGAAGAGCCTCCACTGGGCACTTCAGCTAATCTTTGGAACCCCAGGCTCAGGAAAGCTCTCGATGGGTAAAGTTGCTTGGTCTGCCTTTGCTGGTCTGTGGCATGGGTTCACCGCAGGCTGACCCTACAACGGGCGGTGTCTGACCAGGCTTCCTATTTGGGGTGTGCCCACTGGTTAGGGTCACCGGATTGAGAAGTAAAATTACTTAGCACAGGACATACTTGTTTATCTGAAACGCCAGTTTGACAGGGCATCCTGCGTTCTATCTGGCAACCCCAGGTCTGATGCACAGACCCCACCTCAGCCTCGACACGAATCTGCAGGAAAGGTACCGTACTGCACCAGCCCAGGGCAGACTGGCGGCCAGGGAGGCCGGCGGCCACCTCCACTCAAACAGCCAACAGGACGCACAGCTGGGACGAGGGCTCCGCGTCACCCCACTGGGGGCCAGAAAGCAGCCCTTCCCCTACACACAGTCTCACACAAGGAGGACAGCTGAGAGGGGACATTGTCTTGATCCCTGAAAGATGAAATGGATTCTGACAGGCAAAGATTTGGAGGAAGCACATTTAAGTACCACGAAAAGCCACCTGAGAATGACAAAAGTGCACGGGGGGAATTTGGGCCACACACAGAGCCCAGGGACTGTGGAGAGACGTGGCAGGAGGCTGGGGGGCGGGGAGGCAGCTTGGGGAGAGCTCGTGGAAGGAGGACGTGGTCCAGACTTTACATGCCAGGGCATTAAACACCCACCGTGGTCCCACAGGCACCATGCAGAGGGGCCACACGCTGCTCAGGCCTCAGGGGAATAAACGTCAGGCCCAGGGAAATGTCCCCATTCGCCCAAACATAAGTGGCCGCTGTCCCTACCAAGGTCAGGCGTGCTTATGAAGCCTGGGCTCGACCACACCAGCTTCTGAGTTGAGGGTCTGGATCTGTGTTTTAGGAAAACTAGTGGTGGGAGTTGAATTATATTGGTTCCCATGAGACCCCCGAGGCCCAAGCTGGGTGGGAGAGAAGGAAGCAGAGAGGCTGCTGACCGGGGAGTAGGGTGGGAGGTGGAGAGGGGGGACCGCCATGTCACGTGCCTCTGACCCTCACCCGGGTCCTCGTTAGCAGGGTCACAGCAGCAGCGTGGGCCAGCCTGAGCCAAGCTGCACGTCCGGGTCAGTGTCCCTGAGCCCTGGGACTAGGGAGGGCTCCCCCGGCCAACGCTGCCCTCCTGCCACACTCCCCGGGAGAAGGATTTGGGGACACAGAGCACGCGCCAGCCATACTTCACGGGGACCGCCGCTCTGACAGCTCTTCGTGGTTCCAATTTCCCGAGGACGCTGCGCGGGCATGATCTACAGTCCTCCTGACATTTCACCTTCCTCTGCTGAAAAATTCATCCCAGTGCTAACACGGGACGCGCTCTCACAAGTGCAGAGGCAGGAGATTGATCCCGGCTGCCGCTAATGCCAGCTGCCACTCAGCCACCCTTCCTGGGGCCCCAGAATGAGCTGCGGCCTGCATGTCGCCAATTACACAGAAAACTTTAAAATCTTAATGTATCAACTCTTTTGCTGCATCTTTTTACGTTTATTCTCCAACACGGGTGGGTATTTATCATTTTTAAGCATATAATTCCTTTTTTTGGTCTTCCCGAAATTTTACCAGCATGTTGAAAGGTTTTTCTCATTTTCATAGCACATGCCTCTTTTTTTTAAAGACTGTCTTTGCATAGTGTTATGTCTGGTGAGTCATGGGACCACAGAGTGACAGGGACAGGCAGAAGAGGAGCAGGAGGTGACAATCCCAGCCAGGCTCTCGGCCTGCAGGGGTCTCACCACCCAGCCCCTCCCTGGCCCTCAGTGACCTTCTTAAAATGCACATCTGATCCCAGAAATTCTCTGACTCTGGGCTCTGATGTCATCCTGATGCCTCCAGAAAAATCCAGCCCCACCCACTTCCAGCCACCTCTCCCAGGCCCAGCACAGGCTCACCTGGGCCAAGAGACAGCAGGTGCCCACTGGCACTCTCGCCCTGGCCCGGTCACTGCCACTGCCCGTCGGCTCGAGTTCCCTTGCTCCTCGCATACTTGCATGCCCCACTGTCAGCCCGAGCCCCCCCACCATCACCCCCACACTCCCCACCCTGTTTCTACCTCGGCATCCCCAGCACCTGCCCCGGCACCACACACAGAGAATAACCCTCAAACACACAGAAGGACAGGCTCCTCCCCATTCGTCTGCCGTGTTCTTGCAGGGCCACTGTGGCACACCCACTGGCTTAAGTACACATTTAAGTGACATACTTAAAATTCCTACGAGGCAATCCATGGACAACCATGACACTCGGATTTGCAAATCCACGAACATCGAGACGGAACCCTGTCCTCTCCCACTCACCGGCCAGACACACGTGTTTATGAGTAGAGCCCATTCCTCAAGCTAACTGCTTTTCAACTTTTACCACGTTTTTCCATCTTCCTTCACGTTTACTTTTTTCACAAGGAAGCTTTTTAATTTTTACTCTCCCCAGAGGGGTCACTGCAGAGATAACCTCAAGGAAAGGACCACACAGAGGGCTGCAGGCCTGACCCGGTCCACGCCCCTCCTGGCCACAAGGACTCCTTGCCCCGTTCCAGACACAGTCTCAACCGTGAAAAACTCAAAATGCCTCAGCAAACCAGAGCCCAGGCCTTCAATGCCACCTGTCATCAGAACCACAAAAGCAGAGTGCGTGCAGGCCGAGGGCCCACCGTGTGGTGATAGGCAGGCTGCCTCTCGTCCCATCGCGTATGAGAGCCAGATCGAGACAGGGGCCCATCCCCAAACCTCTCACATAAATAATGGCATCAAAGAATCCATGGCTGCATGGACTGCATGGCTCACAGGTTGACACCCTGACCTGACTCCAGGGTGGCTGTACCGGAGCCGGGGCCTTTACGATGGTGATTACCGTTAAATGAGGCCGTAATGTGGGTACCGACCCAACAGGACTGGTGTCCTTACGAGAACAGGGAGGGACACCTGGGATGTGCGTGCACAGAGGGAAGGCCACGTGAGGACACAGCGAGAAGGTGCTGTCTGCGAGCCACAGAGAGAGGACTCAGGAGAAACCCACTCCACCAACACCCTCATCTCAGGCTTCCAGCCTCCAGAACTGGGAGACGATGAATTTCTGTTGCTTGAGCCCCCAGGCCGTGGTATTCTGCTGCGGCAGCCCCAGCGAACATGGCGGCAGGATGCACGACACTTCAGGCAGGGAATCATCTCCAGGCCACCGTGCCTTACGTGGGGTGCCAGCCGCACAGAGCCACAGCAGCAAGCTGCTCCCTCTCCGCACCTCCAGGGCAGAACTGCAGGTGTACTGGAGGAGGGCGAGGGCCAAGGGCAGAGCACAAATCACCAGGCCGTGGGGGAACACGGCAAATAACATCTGGAGGTGAGGGAGGAATTTGGCATGGTGTTTTTACAGTCTTATTGGAAAAATTAATTCAAGCTGGGCTCCGTGCAAGCACTCCCCTGTGGACGGAAGCCTGGGAAAGGACCATAAACAAGGAGCGCTGATGAACGACAGAGCGTTAAGCTGCAAGGAGGTGTCCGGCAGGTGCTCTGGGATCAAGTCTTATTTAACATCCTCATTAGTGATCTGGAAGGAGCAGTAAACAGCACATTAATTAAATTTCCAGATGATACTAAATTTGGAGGTGCTACAGAAAGTCAATGAGGACGCAGAAACTACACAAATGGGGTCCGACGAGGTTAGTGGGAAGCATGAGAAGCAACACAGAATTCAATCTCAAACAGGGAAGCTAATCAAAAACTTTCCCTGTGTTCTGGAACTCCATCCAATTTCCATAAGAAGACTGTATTAAAAAACGCAGAGGCGATGCTCCTTGCTGTCGGGACTCTCCTGCTACTCAAGTCCCCACGCCCCGTGTCAGGAAGCCAACAGAGTCAGCAACGCTCTGATGTGTCTCTGGCAACCAGAGTTCTCCTTATCCGACATTCAAAACTCAGAAGCCAGAATAGACTCTGGGAACGTGCTACACCGTGATCCCCAAGCTTGCAGTCCAAACTCAGGAGGGGACTTGTACGTATAGCACTGTTGAGCTCATCTGCCACCTGTCCAGCCCAGTTTGGAAAGACAGGACATGCTGGCACAGTATGTTTCCAATCGTGGCACTCAGAGCCCAGAGGAAGAAGGTCAAGGGACAACATTATGTCCTCAAAAAGGACAAGAAGGAACTAAGACACTTGGAACTTACCCAAACAACAAAATATTTGGGTCTATAAAATTTAAGTGTATTTCTAAAGAGATAAAGGAAACAAGTGTTTGAGATCTTTAATCTCACTGGCCTCTAAACTCCAATATTTGAGTGTCGTTATAAACATCACTCAAAAGTAACAATTATATTTCCATCCTACACAACAAAGACCAATAATAAGAAAACATTTTTATAACAAGGCAGTTTACAAAATTCTTGCCTCAGAAGCAAAATCCTTGGACCCTAATCCCTGTGGGTCAGGTGCTCTGGGGCCGAGCTGCACAATTCTCACCTAACCATGCCGCTGCCCGGCAAGTCACCTGGCCAATCCCCAGGCTGTGAAACGCACGCGGTAACAGAGGACTGAACTAGGTGACTCCCGCCAAGCATCCCAGGGCCTGGCACACGAGTGTTACATGGGAGCTGCCACTGCCATCATCTTGCTGTCATCGTCATCATCATCACCCTATTTCCTCACACGTAGCACAAGGATGATAAAAATGATAAGGTCAAAAATACCAGGTGACCTTTCCAAGCACCCACCACTAGCAATGAAGCTGTGGCCTAAACTCGAGTCTTCCAATGTCTCCTCCTCACCCTCCACGCCGCCAAGCACCTTCCACCCATGCCGCTTGTCTACACCATGCCCTGGCGTGGCCTTCCTCCGTCCTGCGGGGTGGCGCTGCACCCTGCGTGCTCTGGTCCTGGACACAGGGCCCTGCAGGCCACCAGCAGCTCCGCCTCCTCTTACGCACAGAGTCGGGTGGGCAAACAAGCTGGCGGTGGGTGGAGCATTCATTTCTCCTTGCTAGGCTACGTTATATTTATCATTAACAAATAAACCATAAAGCAGAATATGCAGCAATGAAACTCACAGTTTATGGCGATGAGATTTAGTAAGCCGTGCCCTACAGGAAGACTCACTGAATTGAAACAATAACTTCTTCCCCCAAATCACCATCGACAGAACTCAGGCGGACTGACACTTGATACAGTTCTCCTGTCGCTCACCAGACAAAGTGGCCCCAGTGAACTATGTCCACGTGAATCCCAAACCAGAGAGGACCAGAAGAAATACAACTTCTAACATTGCCACAACAGGTGATGCAACTTCAGGTCTGTCTGGGCTGACGCCTTGGAGGCGAAATCCCCTTCAGCAGAGGATGTGGTTAGCACAACCCGGTTAGCACACGGCTGTTCCAGAGAAGACAGGTCAACTATTTTTGTTAGTCATGAAAAAATAAGAACCCACAAAATATTTAAGTTTAAAATGGAATACAAAATGTTTTCATTTCAAAACATATTTTACTTGGTTTGGTGTGAACATTAAAGACAGGGCTGGCGCCGTTGAGCTGCTTTTACGAGAAACATCTGCAGAGGGCGGGGGCTCTGGGCGAAGCTGCCCCACGCGGAACAGCAGAGACGCCCAGCAGTGGGTGTCTTCCTGAGTGGGCTTCCCGAGCGGTGAGGGCTCACGGGGAGGTTCTCCGACACGACAGCTCTCTAGCGATGATTTCGTGACTTCCTTCTCTTTTCGAGGTGCTATTTCTTGGCACCAGCATCATAAGAAAATTTAATTCTCACCTTTCCTAGCTGAGCACCTATACCCTAAAAAAAAGAAAGTATTCAATCTTTTAACATCTGCACAGAAAATACGGAGTAAACATCAACCAGAGACACACAGCCAGTGTGTGTTAGAAATAGCAGGATCCCAAGTGCAGCAAAGCGTCCTCCAGCCCCTCTTGGATTAAGCAGCACTTGAAAACCAGCAGGAGACGGACCCTGATCTTTCTCGCTGCCTCTCACGTGCTTCATTCTCTCAAAGGAACCGCAATCATTTCATCTCAGGATTCTGGCTTCACAAGGAGGAGCCTTAACATACTCTTTTCCAGGAAAAACCCACTTCTCATAGCTTATTTTCACAATGCAAAGTAACCATTTAAATTCAAAAATGCAATTTTGTTCTAATTTGGTGCAGAGATAAATGGGAAACTGTGGCTTTAAACAACAACTGTGTGCTGAGCCGGTGATATACTTGTTGGTACCATCAGAAACCCTCAGTGGACCCGCCCACCCACCTAGCGCTGCAGGGGAAGCTGACTTGCTGGAGTTTGAGTCCAGGACCAGAGCACGCAGGGTGGGGGGTCACCCGCAGGGAGGAGGAAGACCACACCAGGGCACGGCACAGACAAGCGGCCTGGACCGAAGCCCGTGCTTGGAGGCGAGGAGGATGATGAGGAGACACCAGAAGACTTGAGTTCAGGCCGCAACTCCACGGCTAGGTCCTTGCAGCTACCAGGAATCTCAGGAACCACCTCGTTCTGCTCCTTCGTTCCGCAACTTAAGGACTGTCCTGCCCTCGAGCAGGCGAGGACCTCAGACACTGCCGCTCCAACGAGCTATCCCATGAGACGCCAGGGCCCCGGGGAACAGAAGGCGCAGACACCGCACTCAGTTATTTGTTCTCAGCAGTGAAAACCTCCACAAGGTCCACCACGTCACGCAGGGCCACACGAGCTCAAATGATATCGGCTGCTCTTAAAAAGGAAGGTTCTGACAGCCAACTACTGACAGCATCTGCATTCCAGGGGTCAGTGGTGAATCTCACCCTCACGTCACGGGAAGATGTCCCAGGCCCAGCCGTGGGGCGGTCCAGAGCCAAGGCCGGGGTGGGACTGTGAAACCCCCTCTTCCCCAGGGGGTCAGAACAGCCCTCCCCTCGCACGGCCTTCCGTGGTGCCTGGGCTCCAGGGCTGATGACCTCAGGCTGCTTCCGAAACGCGGCAAGGACCCTTACACCACACCGCCTGGCCGGGCTCACCACTGGCCGCATCCCTCGTGGCCGCCCCGCTGGACCCAGGTGCCGGGTGCCTGGGTCTGGTTCTGCGCCTTCTCACCTCTCAGCCCAGTACTCAGGGTTGTGTCTTCACCACAACAGAAACTCAAAAAAAACTTTTCAAAACTGTAAATAACAATGAATGTCTAAAGTGGGGAACAGAAAAGGGTCTTAGCCATAACTGAAGTTAAACTTCCTTTTTTGCGGATGACAAAACTGGAGCCTAGAAAGTTCCAGTGTCAAAGGTCACAGTATTAACAACCTGGATGGAACTGGAGACCATGCTCCTAAGTGAAGTATCACAAGGATGGAAAAAGAAACACCACAGGTACTCACTTTTAACCTGGAACTAAATGATCAACCCTTCATGTGTACGTATGGTAGTAAAACTCAACAGAAATCAGGCAGGTGGGAGGGGGAGGAGGGGATGGGTAAATTCACACCTAACAGGTACAGTGTGCACTATCTGGGTGATGGACACACTTATAACTTTGACTCAAACTGCACAAAAGTAATTATGTAACCCAGAAGTTTGTACCCCCATAATATTCTGAAATTTTTTTAAAAAGTCACAGTATTAACTTTGGGCAAAATCAGAGGGAAAACACATGTCTCCTAAACCAAACCCCAGGTCTTTGTGGGTCAGCACTGACTCTGAAGAGCGAACGTGGTCTGCAGCTGTGGATGAATTAGTCAGAGCTGCAGAGCCCCTCGCAGGTGTACCTGCCCTCGCCTGAGCACAGAGGCTGCCCGCGCAGTTAGGGGTGCAGCCGGGCCAGGGTCCCGGCACCAGACACGTGCCTTGAGGAAGTCACAGCCTCACCGTGCCTCCGTTTCCTCCTCAGTGAGACGGGAGCTCCGCGAGCCAATGCTCACTGACGTGCTCAAAACGGGGCCTGGCGGAGTCCGCACCCAGAATGCCCGCGACGTCTTCCCTGCAGTTGCTGATGAGGGCGGGGACACGTTGGCTGTGATGACTTTCATCAGCTTAAATGCAAGTCGTCACTGTCACCACCAAATACATAAACTAAAAGTGGTCAACGTTATTAAAATGCAAGGACATTAAAGCCCCATAACCTCTGGCTCTTTCTGGAGATTCAGAAATTGGCAAATAAGGTAACTTATATCACAGTTCCTTTCTATATTTAAAAAAATAAAGCCTGGCCACTGAAGAAAATAATCTCTCACAGGTATAAAAATTATAAAATTTCATTGCATATTTGAAACCATGCCATATGGACATGTCAGAAAGTCTGAAATTGAGAGTTTTAGGCCTAAGAAATGGCATCTCCGATCAGACCAGCAGTCTGCCCATGCAGAGCATGCTGACGGGAGCACCCAGGAACCACGCAGCCTCGGGAGGTGGGAGACTGGCCGCGACACCCCTGCTTCCTGCCCAGCGGCCCACTGTGGGCCTGACACCCACGCGGGTAGCTGCGCTCTCCCTTCATCACTGAGCGCAGGGAGTTCCTTAAACCTTCGCCAAGCCCCACACGTGACAAGGTCTTCGTTCCCCATTGGATGTGGTCTCTCCGCCCACGATCACTGCACCTGCCGCCTCGTGACACGGGCTCACATGATCGGTGTCCTCCGTGGTGACTATGTTTGGAGTTCCTCCTCACAGAGGAGAAGTACCGTGTGTGAGGGAATCTGGGACCTAACAAGGCAAAACACAAAGAGCGCAGGGCACAGTCTCCAGACGGGCCACCCAGGCTTGAACCCGGCCTCCAGCCCTCGCGCACGCACCGAGGCAAGTCACGCACCCGCTACAGACCCCTGTTCTCTCATCTGAAACACCGGGATTACTGGTGGTGTCCGCTTCTTAGTTTTGCTGGGATTAAACAATCAGTCCGAGTGAGGAACCGAGCAGTGTCTAGCGGAGCCTACAGACAGAGCTAGACATCTGCTGGCTGGGGCAGGTTTGCTTCTGATGCTGTTTTGTTACAGCACACAGCAATCACCAACCTGGAAGTTCTCGCTAGATCTGGGAAAGAAAACTAAATTAACAGCACTAGTGTTAAAATAACGGCAGGACAGAACAACAATGTAAAAACCTACATAGTAATAGTCACAAATACTACGATTTTCAAAGCATTTCGTGTATGTGGGCTTCCTATGAATCCCAACCCTAAAGCAGTCAAGGCAGACATAATTCCTCCCGTTTTATAGATGAGAAAACTGAGGCCCAGAGGCAGTGGCAATGCGTCTCCAGGTGCTGGGCGGTCTCTGGCTGCTCTAGCCCAGGACCCCCCATCAGAGCCCACTGCCTCTGGGGACAGGATCAATGGCCACCTGTGAGGGACACATGACGGTGCCCGCGGTGACCATCAGGAATCATGAGGCTGTTCTCAGGACCTCCCAGCTTCCCCACTTCCTGGAGGGGCAGTGACTCCAAGTGGAGACATTGTATCAATATCTAAGGTTCACGCGGAGTTCCCAATATCCCTCCCCAGGACACCGTCCTCCAGGCTGGAACTCCAGGCCAAGGCCGTCCCCCGACCCAGCATCTTCATGCAGCTGTCCACACCTCCCGAGAATTCTTTGCTGGGCTCATGACTCACAGTTAGGGCAGGTGTCCCGGCACACCCTGCCGAATGCACAGGTTCTGCCTGCCCGAGGCATCCGCCGCCCCGCACTCAGGCGTTTTCTGAGAGCTGCCCACCCCGACACTGCACTGGGCACTGTCTATGAAGCACTTGGTGACCTCTCCTTGCTACAGTAACCAGTTCCTCTTGTGCTCCCTGGACCCGGGAATGACCTCTACAGAACGTCCTCGACTTTCCAGTCGACAGAATGAAACGGCAAGAGGAGACCTGCCAGAAAGTCCCCGGGGCTCAGACTCCTGGCCTGGTCACGCCTGGCATGAGTGCACTGAGAGACCCGACCCCATCAGGCTGGAGCTGGACGATGTAAAAAGCAGCACGTCCAGGTTCCCACGAGGGGCAGGACCAGCTACGAGAACCACCACGCTCAGGCCCACAGAATGGCCCCCAGGAATTCAGGAAGCCGGAGCACCCAGTCTGCATGCAGCTGGCCAGAGATCTCCTTTGTGGTTCTTTGCACCACAGGCAGTGTGGCCTAGAACATACACAAACACTGCCCTTACCTGGTTCCCAGGGAAAAGAGGAGACCTGGGCCAAAGAGGAAAGCTACCAACAGAAGGCCCCGGCTCCGGCTCGCTGCAACGGCCAAGGCGTTGGGACCCTCTGGATCACTCTGGATCGGCGCTACCACTCTGGATCACCCCCTATCCCAGACACGGTCCCCATGTGACCTCACCCAGGCCCACTGTGCAGACCCGCTGGCTCTCCGGGGTCACGGTCGGAGGTGAACCACAGATGGGGGAATCCTCCCGCAGGAGAGAAGCCAAGGGGGGGACCTCAGGAGAGGGCACGGCCTGTCGGCTCGGCCCCTGGGACTTGGCAGAAGAAAATCGAGACAGGTAAAGCTGCCGAGAACCTGGGGCACCTTCTGCTTGAGGGAGCCCCGTGAAAGGGCCCCTTTCATCACAAATCTTCCCTGTGTTCACTCAACCTCCCGTGTCCCCTGTGCAACATCCCCTCCCATCCCCCACAATCCCAAGAACAGAGCATCTGTGTCCTCAGGGAGCCACACCACTGACCAAGGACAGGGGAAGCACATCCCACGTGGCAAGATCCTTACAAACTGTCATGTGCTCACATAACAGGACCTGGGGCCTTAGCGAGGGGACCCTCTGGGAGCCTTATGTTTTATTCATGAGATTCCTGTGAAGTTTGCATTCTGCGTCCTAACACATCTGCACTCATCTCAGGCTACAAATGCTGTCATTGTGTAAAATCAAATAAAACTGACACTACAGAAAGACACACCACATTTATCCTGTGGATTCGAGCACGCCGGGCACTCTGCCACCTACTCTGGAGGGCGCCGTGCCCCGTTCAGGAAGCGCGAGCACCAACGGGTTCCCAGGCTGGCGGGTGCCGCTGACGGGTGCTGCCGCCGCGAGCCAGGGGCACCCACGCCGCTGTTCTCCAGTGCAGAGGAGGCCGGGGGGCACCACCGCCCACTACTCCTGGGCACCAGGGGCACCACCCAGCGCGCGGCACAGTCCAGACGCTCAGAGCCCCGCTGTTCGGGACTGCGGTGCAGCCCCCGGGCCCTGTCCGTGCGGAGGGCACAGATGCAAGGCTGAACTGCATCCACTCAGCACAGCCTCATGTTTTCCCATCATTTGCTTTTAAATGACGGTGTTAGTTTAATTGTGCCCACTTTACTGATGAAAGCCCAGAGGTCACTTGCCTGGTCCAGGCTCAGAGAACGAGTAGGGGGAAAGACGGGTCCAGGTTTTCCAGCTGCCAACCCCGGTGCCCGTCCCCTCCCACCTCCGCCGCCCAGCTCCACCTGCCTGCCTGGCGAGGTGAAAGGAACGTCGGAAAGTAACTGGGCCGTTTCACACGTGGCTTCCCTCTTTCCCCTTTCGATGCGCTTTGACAATGGCTCTCACTAAGTCACCAGACGCCTCATGAGGGGCACAGAGCAGTGTGTGCTGGAGGGAGCGAGACACAGAAGGAAAGAAACCTGCTTCGGGTCCTGCCTCCTCCCGCCAGCGCGCTGCATCCCGTGGTTGCGGGCCGCCGTGCACGCAGCTGTCCAGCTGTCATTTCTCCTCTTGTTCCCTCCCACTGATTTACTCGGGACTCTTAGCACCACAGCTCCTAAACAAATCCACTGTACCTTCCCAAATCTCACCAAGACGATTATTTTGAGACGGCTTAACTCAGCCAATTCCATCTGTCAATCCTGTCTGAGTAGCTGCTATGTCTCACAGCAATACGGTTTCTCATCCAAACTGCGCCACATTTCAGAGAAGAGGGTGCCAGGACGAGAGGCGAAAGCCATGCCGCCCCCCCCAAGCCAGGGCACCCGGGCACAGAGACGAACCACGCGTGCCCGGGCCCTCTGGGGTGTCCCATCCACAGGGAAGACGTGAGAACTCAGACGATAAACACAGAGATGGCCTGGGAAGAGGTGGCCGTGCGCAGCACTGACATGGAGCAGAGACCCCAGCCAGGGCTGGGGAGGGGCTTCCAGGAGGAGGTGACTGTGTGCTGTGTTTCTTTCTTTTTTATTTTTTAATAAATTTTATTGTTTAAACTTAAGGTGTACAACATGATGCTATGAGATACATATGGATAGTATGTATCTCATAGGTTACTGTAGTGAAGGAAATTAACATACCCATCATCTCGCTAGCTGCTAGTTTTTGGTGTGTGGCAAAAGAGGCTACAATCTAGTCATTCAGCAAAAATCCCGAGTCCGATACACCTGCCATCCCCAACCACAGACCAGCACCATCCGTGGCCTGTTAGGAACCAGGCCGCACAGCAGGAGGTGGGCAGCTGGTGAGCCAGCGAAGCTTCGTCTGTACTCACAGCTGCTCCTCATCACTCGCATCACGGCCTGAGCTCCACCTCCTGTCAGATCAGTCACCGTCTCCCACCACCCCCAGATGGGACCATCTAGTTGCAGGAAAACAAGCTCAGGGCTCCCACTGATTCTGAGTTGTATAATTGTTTCATTATACCTTACAATGTAGTAGTAATAGAAATAAAGTACACAATAAATGTAACGTGCTTGAATCATCCCAAAACCGTCCCCACCCCACCTGCCTGGTCCATGGAAAAACTGACTTCCATGAAACTGGTCCCTGGTGCCAAAAAGGTTGGGGTCCCCACGATACACTACTATTAACAGTGATCTCTACACTTCTTCATCCTATAGGTCTGCTACTTTGTATCCTTTGACCTACGCCTCCCCATTTTCTCCTCCCCCACCCCCACTGTCTCACTCCCTATCTCTGCACAACCTTTTCTGTTGTTTAGATCCACATGCGAGGTTACCCCCTGTTTCTAAGGGTGAAGAAGAGCTCACGATGGACAGAAGGGAGGGCAGCAAGGGGACCAGGGACACGGAAAGGCATGGAGGTCGGGGGAGGGCACAGGGGGACCCCTGGGGAGCCGTGTGTTGGCATCACTCCTCCGACCCAGACCTCCTGGTCTGAGCATCCTCTGTGCTCGCACACCTGTGCCTGCACAGTACACCTGATGGGAAACGCGAGACCTGGCCCACACAGAACAGCCCCTCTGAGGACCACTTCTACCAGGGGCTGCCTCTTCTGCCTGCTGACCACATGCCCACCATGCTCCAGTGACCTGAGGGTGCCACCTGGTCTCCCCTGGACCTGAGGTCTGTCCACCACACCCCAATGACCTGGAAGTGCCACTTAGGGCCTCTGCTGGACCCGAGGGCCATCCACCATGCCCCAGTGACCCAGGGGTGCTGGCCTGACCTCCCCTGAGCCACAGGTCTGTCCACCACACCCCAGTGACCTGGGGGTGCCAGCCTGGCCTCCCATATGAGGTCCTCAGATGTTGACGAGGGTTCCCTGTGTGAGTTCCTGGGGTTCAGGAGTCGGGAACTAAACGGAAACCAACCATCTGCTCTGGGGAACACCATCTAACGCATATCACCTCAGCTGTATGCAAGGAGTCAGTCCAACTCTGCAAACGTGTTTTTTCCAGCAAGGTCTAGAAGTCTGTGAAGATATTCAGAGAACACCAAGAGAAGTGGAAAAAGGGTTTAAAGATGGCTTGTGTCAGCACAGCGGATCAGGTCAGGACGTGGCCCCCACGACAGGAGGGGACCACGGAAGGACCACAGTGGGCAGGACACAGCCGCACCGCTGGTGCCCTCTGCTGCCTATGAGGCCACCACGTGGCGTGTCGGCAATGACAGTGTGAGCAGAGGCAGACACACACGCAAACACACAAGCACAAAGACACACATCACACATGCGACAGTGTGAGCAGAGGCAGACACACACGCAAACACAAATGCACAAAGACACATGCGACAGTGTGAGCAGAGGCAGGCACATGTGTAAACATACATGTACAAAGACACACATGGCACATGTGACAGTGTGAGCAGAGGCAGACACACACGCAAACACACAAGCACAAAGACACATGAGACAGTGTGAGCAGAGGCAGGCACATGTGTAAACATACATGTACAAAGACACACATGGCACATGCGACAGTGTGAGCAGAGGCAGGCACATGTGTAAACATACATGTACAAAGACACACATGGCACATGTGACAGTGTGAGCAGAGGCAGGCACACGCGCAAACACAAATGCACAAAGACACATGCGGCAGTGTGAGCAGAGGCAGGCACATGTGTAAACATACATGTACAAAGACACACATCACACATGCGACAGTGTGAGCAGAGGCAGGCACACGTGCAAACACAAATGCACAAAGACACATGCGACAGTGTGAGCAGAGGCAGACACATGTGTAAACATACATGTACAAAGACACACATCACACATGCGGCAGTGTGAGCAGAGGCAGGCACATGTGTAAACATACATGTACAAAGACACACATCACACATGCGACAGTGTGAGCAGAGGCAGGCACACGTGCAAACACAAATGCACAAAGACACATGCGACAGTGTGAGCAGAGGCAGACACATGTGTAAACATACATGTACAAAGACACACATCACACATGCGGCAGTGTGAGCAGAGGCAGGCACATGTGTAAACATACATGTACAAAGACACACATGGCACATGCGGCAGTGTGAGCAGAGGCAGACACACACGCAAACACAAATGCACAAAGACACATGCGGCAGTGTGAGCAGAGGCAGGCACATGTGTAAACATACATGTACAAAGACACACATCACACATGCGGCAGTGTGAGCAGAGGCAGGCACATGTGTAAACATACATGTACAAAGACACACATCACACATGTGACAGTGTGAGCAGAGGCAGGCACATGTGTAAACATACATGTACAAAGACACACATCACACATGCGGCAGTGTGAGCAGAGGCAGGCACACGTGCAAACACAAATGCACAAAGACACATGCGACAGTGTGAGCAGAGGCAGGCACATGTGTAAACATACATGTACAAAGACACACATGGCACATGCGACAGTGTGGGCAGAGGCAGGCACATGTGTAAACATACATGTACAAAGACACACATGGCACATGCGACAGTGTGAACAGAGGCAGGCACATGTGTAAACATACATGTACAAAGACACACATCACACATGCGGCAGTGTGAGCAGAGGCAGGCACATGTGTAAACATACATGTACAAAGACACACATCACACATGCGACAGTGTGAGCAGAGGCAGGCACACGTGCAAACACAAATGCACAAAGACACATGCGACAGTGTGAGCAGAGGCAGGCACATGTGTAAACATACATGTACAAAGACACACATGGCACATGTGACAGTGTGGGCAGAGGCAGGCACATGTGTAAACATACATGTACAAAGACACACATCACACATGCGGCAGTGTGAGCAGAGGCAGGCACACGTGCAAACACAAATGCACAAAGACACATGCGACAGTGTGGGCAGAGGCAGGCACATGTGTAAACATACATGTACAAAGACACACATGGCACATGCGACAGTGTGGGCAGAGGCAGGCACATGTGTAAACATACATGTACAAAGACACACATGGCACATGCGACAGTGTGAGCAGAGGCAGGCACACACACCATGGCCTAAGCAGACACACATACACAACATACTCTAATTCAGAAAAATAAAACAGATATTGAAGCAGCAAAGTCATTTTTTAAAAACAGTTTAACTATTAAAGTTTATCTAAAACATATGCTTTTTTCCCTCAATGAAGCTTAAGAAAACCTTGGTTGCGCACAAGAATCTGAATCTAGGAAGTGTGATATACAAAGACTTGTACGGTTTACCGGCAGCACATGTGGAAGTGGAAACAAATCGGGGAGGGAGGTGAATTTAAGTGTCCGACAGTTCCAAAGGCAGAAACAGCGACGAGAAATAGACGTCATTTAATCCCTGGAGTGACCAGGCTTTTTCCTGGTGGCAACAACAGAGCTCAGGGATCCAGGCGTCCTCCAGCCCTGAAGTCTCACTTTTGTCTGCAGGGGGTAGAACCCACCCCTCCTCGGGAGCCCACCCATCACCCACCCCCCTGCACACCCACCGGCAATTCGCTGCCACGTGCCAGCTACTATCAAGATCTCTCTTGTCACTCGCAGGTTTGAACAGTGCTCTGGAGACACCTTCCACCCTGGCCACAGTCCCTCATTTTGCTTTCAGAGTGATGCATTTTTCGTGTAAAATTATCAGAAAGAAAAGCTAAAGTTGTTTTTTTCAATCTCATCATCCATGTAGAAAAAGTTACAAGAGAGTTTGCCGTACATACGACTCCCCCCACGACACAGAGAACGTATTTTTCGGTCATCACAGAGAATGGCTGAACAAAGATCAATGGCAGTTATAAGTCCCTATCAATAATCTGTGACAATCGGTGTCCGTCACTTAGTCTTCACATGAACAGAGATTTAAGCTAGGATAGACGGGTGCATAGTTTGATCTGAAAGAGTTTGAATTTTTAAGTTACTTAAACCTACTGCAAATTTTCTATCATTTCTAAGGCACGGCGGAAAGAACGTCACTGAGCGAGCAGGCTTTTGCCTGTGAGTGGCAGACACTTAAGTTGTGCAAGGGGCATTTAACATGGCCTTGCCCACCACCCCTCCTAAGGCCAGCCGTAAAGGGGACAGAGGAAGGTTTTCTCGCTTGCATTTAAGAAACCAAGTTGTGAGTCCATCCAATTTTCCTTATTTGTTTACAAGGCCATTGAGATATTTATTCCAGCATGCGTGTGTGCGCAAGTGTGTGCCTAAGAGTTCTATCACATCGTAACGTTCTTGTTTATCACAAACCAAGATTCCTAAACAAGAGCAGGCCCCTCCAAATGAATTCTGACCTAGACGCTCTCCCTGGGGGCCACTTTTCTATGATTCCTTTCTCCTTTCCTCCCCGTAAGATCCATGGAAAAGAGTGTCAGGACCCCTGTGGAGGACGACGGCACAAACAGGCTTGAAAGAGGACAACTGTCTGCTGGAAGCAGGGCGCTCCTGAAACTCGCGGACTGGCCCTGCGACATGCCCCCTCCCCACATGTGGTCCTACTTCCCACGCACCGCCCACCGGCCACCCCCGGGTGTGCGGCTAAAGGCAAGTGTCAGAGGCCCTCGGCCTCTTGGCTGAAAGATGCTGCCGCTAACCAAACTACCATGCCAACTAACCAAAACAAAAAAGAGGGGCCCCAAAAGAGCAGGGACACAAGAAAGCACACATTGGGGCGCCAGGGACATCAGACTCGGCACTTCTCATAAACACGCACTAATAAATAAGCGCGAGAGGGAAAATACGCAACACACACCTGCGAGAAGCCTCCCCTGGCCCAGGCAGGGACAGAGACGCGCTATGGAAGACGAGGAGGATCTGGTCTCGACCAAAGATCTGTCATCAGGAGGTGGCAACTGAATCCAGGTTTGTGGTGCTTCTGGATTTAATTCATATTTAATTTACTGAAACATGGAGGCCTAGCGATTTACACGCAAGCTAAGTACACAACACGGAGCAAAAGTGTCTGTTTGCAAAACATACTAAGTCCCTCTGAAAGGTGTCTTCCGTATCACACCGCACAGCAAGCTTAGATCTTTAACCCCAAGCTCTTCTGAAGGCCTCTGAACAGGGCAGTTTGTACCTGGTCCCACGAGAGCGACTATTGGCAGATGACTTGATGTAGATTAGGCTAGAGTAGGCGCGACCCTAGGAATGGCTCCAAAGGGCAAAGGGCTAAGGTTAGGCACAAGCAGTGAAGCTGTGCTGCTCCGTCCTGCTCCGAGCGGAAGAAAGAACCCGGCATTTCACATCGGAAAACCGCCCTCCATACGGGACAGAATCTCTCAGTGCTGCCTGTGGCAGGAACAAAATAGAATTCCTGGAACCTAGACATGACTGTTGTGAGACAATTTTGTCTTTCTTCCTAGAGAGGTTGACAGATTAGGGAAATATTTAACAGAAGATCTGTGCCCTCCAAAGACGGGTGGGAGGAGCTGGTCTCCGGAAGCCCCTGCCTCGAAATCGAGGGATTTGGGGTGACTTGAAGGAAGCAATCAACTTACACCTGTGAATAACCAGAACAAGACTAAGTAGTGCTCAGTGACTGTATTGGTTTTCTATCGCTGCTACAAATTACCGCCAATTCAGCAGCTTAAGTCAACGACCACTCACAGCCCCTAGAGCTGAGCGGCTGCTGACAGCCAGCCAAGCAGTGGGGGCTCAGTCCGACAACCCCAGGAACTGGATTCTGCCAGCAACCCAAGCCCAGATGGGGATGAAGCCTGGCTAATGCCGGGATGGCAGCCTTGAGGCCCCAGGCGAGGACACGGCTAAGCCGTGCCAAGGCGTAACCCATGGAAACTGGGAGCAAAGACGTACGTGCCGCGTAGGCTGGTGTATTTGTAGTCATTTCTCGTGCAGCATGTGACAACTATGGAAGTGGCTGCCGCTCTCACAAATGCCCAAATGTGGGAGGAGCTTTGGATCCTGGCAGCAGGTGGAGGCTGGGAGGCCTGGGAGGAGCAAGAGAAAAGCGTAGCCTGCCCGGAACGGTACGGGAAGGAGGGCACTGGCGACTGCAGGCAGGAAGCTGCAGTGACTCGGGGCCAGGTCTGTCCCGGGCGAGCCGGTCACACACACACACACACACACACACACAAACACACACATACACACACACACATACACACACGCACACAGGGGTTTCCCAGCTCAGGGGGCAAATGAGACAGGAGAGACAGATGGAGGGAAAAGCTGTTAAGTACAAGGGACGACGGCTGGATAGCTTTGAAAACAGCCTCTGGTTCTCTCCAAGAAAGGAAGGCTGCAACCTCCCTTGAGAGGGGTGGGGGCAAGCACCCGCCTAGACGAGCGGAGGCAGAGGTGCCAGCAATGCGGGGGCGCCGGGGCAGCAACGGGGACAACACACAGGGCACAGGCCGCCTCCTGGGACGGCACCCGGTCACCAGCGGGAAAATACTCGAAACCAAACACCGAGTGGGGGCGGGGGGGCCACTTGCGTAGCGTCAGGCAGTGTTTACCCCTAGTTGTCAAACACAACAGCTGTACAACAGCAGGTGCCTACGACGTCACCATCTCAAATGTGCTGCTGGGAAGACTTGGGGGGAACACCGGTGGTCACAGTCCAGTGGGCGGGGCTGGCTGTCCCCAGAGACAAAGACACACAGAAGAATAACTGGGCTCGTCCTGACGACAGGAGGAAGAGGAGTGAAGCTGGGCTGGGAGACACGTCCCCATGAACGAGTCCTGTCACTAAAACTAAACACGAGAGAGAAAGCGTACAGGGAAAGACCCTTCAGTAAATAAGTGACTATTTAACTTTACAGCTACCTTTCTTTTTTTTTAATGTAGTTAAAGTAGAAAGAAACTTACACAGGATTCTAAGCAGCAGAGAGCCGAAGCACAGAATGCTCTGGAAGCGAGGCAGTGAGAGGAAAGACAAGACCGAATGCATTAAAAGTGTCTTAAACAGCATCCCAGCATGTGGGACAAAGGAAACGTTTTAGAAACTACATAAAGAAAAAACACAAAGACTTTATTCTGGCTTACATAAGAGAAAAAGAGGTAATAGATATTTTTTCCCAAAGCCAGAATTTGGAACGTAGCTACTGACAATGACAAAATGAGGAGCACTGAGTCAGTTCAGCGTCTCAGATGTTTGCGTGGACGTAAATGTAGCCAGTCCCAGAGGTGGACCCAGCAGCAGGGGGAAGACGCTATTTGGGTGCATTAACACGCGACTTGCACGTGTCCCTGGAGCCGTTGCCACCAGGAGCCCTGGAGGACCCCCACAGCCTCTCCTTGCCACACCTGTGCCCAGGCAATGAGAAAGGGTTGAATCCCTGCTATGCCCCAACTGCTGTGGTCAACATATCAGGACACCTGTGTCCACCTTCCCAGAACCTCCAGCACGGTTCTCCCCTGCTCTGAGAAGTGGAAGTTCCTGGAATAGCTGTGATTCTAGCTTCAATTCTCAGAATCGTAGGATTGGAGTGATTTCTGCAAACATCTACTCACAGTATCACAGTTTCTCTCATGCACACAGCATCTTCATTAACGCTCAAATCTTATAAGTCAGCGTTGACCCATCAGCAATACAAAGCCAGTCTTACGCAAGGAGCTCTAGCTGCAGAACAGCGCAGGACAGCCGCACTTACTTCTGTTGTAGCAGGTCGCCAGCACGCCCTTGTCCGCCGGGCTGGTGCTGATGTGCCAGATCTCACCCACTTGATGCAGGAGGACGTTTTTATTTATAATGTTATTTTCATCATCAAAATCTATGATGTGGATCTACAAACACAAGGAAAGAGCACATCAGGATCTCAAATGCTTTCCTCAGCGTCTTAATTAAATATTACGATTACAAAGAATCATCAAATGCATTTCATGACAGACACATCTTTGATTGTTATTCCCATTATACTAACAGGATGTACTTCTGTAATTTAATTCTTACTGCACTCCTCTCCAAAGACAAGGTACGGAATCCTTGCACAGTAGTTTTGGATGACAAGCTACATAACATTGCACTCTGGTCACATCCAGTCTTAAAGAAATTAGGCCCCAAAAGCTCTGTCCTCGAGAGGCTCCAAGGTTGGGCCATCACTGGTGTTGGAGCCAGAGTTGTCCAGGGCTGTCCAGACCGGCCAAGAACCTCTCAGACCTGCCGTGAGTCTGCCGGGAGGCAAGGACGTGGCAGGGCACCGCTGCCTGGTTAGGTCTGAGACTGAGCGTGTTCGGCCTCCTCTGTAGTGGGCAGAACTCCACTCACATATCAGAAGTGATTAGGGTAGGAAACAGTAAGAAAAGACTGTATATTAGCACACTTTAAGCTTTTTATTTTATTTATTTTTAATTTTTTAGACATGGGGTCTTGCTGTGCCAGGCTGGAGTACAGTGGCACAAGCATAGCTCACTGCAGCCTCGAACTCCTGGTCTCAAGAGATCCTCCCGCCTCAGCCTCCCAAGCAGCTGGGACTACAGGTGTGAGCCACCACACCTGACTCTCGACTTCTGATGGTCCAAAAAGCCATCAGGATCTATCATCATGTTAATTGTAATAGTATTTTATTTTAGCCATTAAATGAAAAAGTTAAATAATGCTACCTCTATGTTTTTCATGATAATTTTTAGAAGAATTAAAATGATTTCACATTCAATCTCTTATCAATATCCAAGTCAATGATAAAACATAATTCTTCTTTTAAAAATAAATTTGTACTGAGAAAATATCCCTGGATCTGTACGAAGATTTATATTCAAGAATGTTCAGGCCGGGCGCGGTGGCTCACGCCTGTAATCCTAGCACTCTGGGAGGCCGAGGTGGGCGGATCATTTGAGCTCAGGAGTTCGAGACCAGCCTGAGCAAGAGCGAGACCCCACCTCTACTAAAAATAGAAAGAAATTATATAGACAGCTAAAAATATATAGAGAAAAAAATTAGCCGGGCATGGTGGCACATGCCTGTAGTCCCAGCTACTCGGGAGGCTGAGACAGGAGGATCCCTTCAGCTCAGGAGTTTGAGGTTGCTGTGAGCTATAATGACGTCACGGCACTCACTCTAGCCTGGGCAACAGAGTGAGACTCTGTCTCAAAAAAAAAAAAAAAAAAAAAGGTATTCAATGTTCAGACAACAGAGCTAGCAGGAAACTGGTCATCTTTGGGTGGTAGGATTGTAAGTATTTTTCCTTTACTTCTTGTGATTTATTTGTATTTTTAACATTTCTTCATGATTAATATATATTACTTTTGCAATCAAAACATTAATGCTATTTTAATACATATTTCTATGACAGCCACTAGCATCTGCCTGCCACGTTGCTTCAGGCGGCTTCTTGTTAGACCTCTGACTGCTTCCTCTCATGCAACGTTTTCATAAAAAAACAACCTCCCGTCCTCTTAAAGACTTGCTCTGGACTCACTCAAAGTAGAATTCAAACCTGCCCCTGCACAGAAGGGCTGTGTGACACTGAACCACAGTTTCCCCCTGTGCACAGTGAAGACACTGGCACTGGCCTCCTGGGATTAACGAGAAACCAGGCGTGGCAGGGAGTGACCTCACGCAGAGCTAGAGCCTGGTTGAATACGAGTGTCTTCCCTTCGCTTTTGGAGAGACACTAAAAATCATTACTATTATTTTTAGAACTATTTTCAGCAAGTTTTTCCCTGCACTCATAGCCTAATGTGGTAGGTTTTTTATTGTTTTGGGGTTTTTTTGTTTGTTTGTTTTTTGAAAGAGTCTCAGTCTGTCTTCCAGGCTGTAGTGCAGTGGTGTCATCACAGCTCACTGGAGCCTCAAACTCCTGGGCTCAAGTGATCCTCCTGCTTCAGCCTCCCAAGTAGCTGGGACTACAGGTGTGCGCCACCACGCCTGGCTAATTTTTTATTTTTTGTAAAGATAGGGTCTCACCCTCACCCAGGCTGGCCAATGTGGTTTCAATAGTGGGTTTGGAAATATTTCTAGTGGACAGCTTCTGAATTACAAATTATGCATCTAAGAACTGGGGAAACTAACACAGCACTTTTTATTTAAAGTGAAGGTTTATTGTATACATTTTCCTTTCCACACTCAAGGAAATTTTACCTACAAACACTCTTTTCCTCCATGGATATGTTACACATTTGAAAATCTATTGATCATTAATTACTAAATAATTATTAACAAAAACATTTGGCAGAACTTCAGAACTCACTAAAGCTAAACATACACATACATGTCCTCTGACCTGGCAATTCTTTTTTTTTTTTTTTTATTTTTTAGAGACAGGGTCTCAGTCTGCTCTATCACCCAGGCTAGAATGCAGTGGTGTGATCATAGCTCACTGCAGCCTTGAACTCCCAGGCTCAGGTGATCCACCTGCCTCAGCCTCCCATGTAGACACTGGAACTACAGGCGTGCCACACTTGGCTAATCATTTTTATTTTTTGGTAGAGAGGGGGTCTCACTATGTTGCCCAAGCTGGTCTCAAACTCCTGGGCTCAAGCGATCCTCCCACCTCAGCCTCCCAAAGTGCTGGGATTACATGGTGTGAGTCACAGCACCCAGCCTGATCCAGCAATTCTACTACTGGGCACAGACTTATCTAATGCCAGAGAAAGACACGCGCAAGAATTCTCACAGCAGATTTATTCATGATAGTCAAAAATGGTAAACATGCCTAAATATCCGTCAACAATAGAATGGGTAAATAGTGGTTGATTCACAAAGTGAAATACAATCATGAGAAAAGCAAACACATACACGGACAGTGCTGAGGGAGAAAGTCAGACACAGGAACAACACTGTATGATCTCGTCACATGAAGTAAAGAACGGCCAAAACCATCTGGAGAGGGAACGCTGGCCACTCACGGCCCAGACCCTGAGGGGGCTGCTGGGCTGAGGGGGATGGTCTCCTTGGTGGTGACACAGGTGCACATGGTACACAGCTGTGGGAGAATGTGTGCACATGTGTGTAAAAATGCATCAAGCTGTATACTTTGGATACGTGCACTTTAATATGTGAGTTACACCTTGTAAGCAGAAATCCACTGGAGTAAAAACAAGTAACAAACAAATAGGTGAGGGCCAGGCGTGGTGGCTCACACCTGTAGTCCCAGCTACTCAGGAGGCTGAGGCAGGAGGATCACTTAAGCCCAGGAGTTTGAGGCTGCAGTGAGCTCTGATCACACCACTGCACTCCAGCGTGGGCAGCAGAGTGAGACTCTGTCTCAAAAATATAAAAGAAAAGAAAATAAATTTTAAAAAATAAGTAGGTGAGGAAAATTTATTCTTTATTATAACCAATCACTTAAAATTTTTAAAATAAGAATTCTGTGATACCAATATTCAATAATATTTATTATATTAGCCAGTTTTTTTTAGTAGTGACAAACAATACTAAAAAGGCTTTAGTAAAACCTGCATATGTTGTAATCTGTATAATTCTTTTAGAAGGTTTACTATAATATGTAAATGAGAACTATATAAATGTTGAAATTGAAACAATAATCTGATTTTCTTGAAATCTGCCCCAAAGAATAAATGAAAAAGGTAGGTACATCATGGAATATTATGTAGCTCTAAAATTATGATTAAGGGCAATTATAAATACCAAAAATGGTATAAGAGTATTAAACTTTAAAAGCAGACTATGAATGATTAAATAAAACTGTCGCATGTGAACACAGACTAAAAGGTTAGATACAAATTCTGAAAAAATTTTGTGTTGTTCAGGAATTTTTCTCTTCATTATTTGACACATTTCCTACTTACCAGGAAATCCATTAACACTAGAAAAAAGAATGCACTTAAATGTACTATTTCAGCAAATCTCTGAAACGCTCGGCGGGTGCGGGAGCAGGAGCACCGCCCGGCAGGAGCGCGCATCTGGGCCACGTGCACCAGCCTGAGGACAGCGCGTCCCTCCCGGAAGTCCCGCCCCTGCCTGGCACGAGGCTCCTCCGCGCCTGCCAGTCTCGGGGCCATCTCGCTGGTCTGGGCCCGCCTCCCTTCTCCCCACTCCCCACGAGCTGTTCCCCTGCCTGCGAAGACCTGAGTTTCCAATCGGACGCCGCTGCTCCATCCAAGCGCGTCTCCCTTCTGCTCGTCCTCCCACCCAGCGAGCGCAGGGGACAGCGCGTCCCGGCAGCAGGGACAGCGGAGCCCGCGCTCCTGGTACGCTCTGCCGATGGCCCTTCACCTTCATTTCTAGGCCTGAGGGGTCTTAAGATCTTTCCACAAGTCCTTAACTTTACAGTAGGTCTACAGACAGGTGCCAGGTGCACATTTCCCCGGACTATGTGGAAAGGATGGGAAGACAGCAACCACCACAAGCAAATCATAACGAAAACAGTAACGGCCGAGGTTTGCAGTCACCAGGTACCATGCCAAGTATTTTACATACACTCACTCCTCTAACCCTAACATAGCCCTGTATCATTATTGACCACAGTTCACAGGCGAAGAGACAGGCCCGCAGAGGTGAGGTGCGCGGCTCACTCCGTGGACACAGCAGCGCCAGGGCTGGGCGCACGTGCTCTGCAGCCCGGCGCCACCTGCCCGTGGGCTGCGTGACAAGGACAGGGCCCGTACCTCAACCCCGTCCACAGGGCACCACCCCTAACCCGCTCACACGGAGGTACAAAGAAATGTTTGCTGGATAAATCCGTGTAGCTCTAGGCCAGCTGCAAAAACAAGCAACACAATGCAGAAAGCGCCGTAACTAAGGCGAGTGCAGAAGACTGAGGAGCAGAAAAGACAGACCCACGGTGGTGGGCTCGCAGGTCGGGGAAGACGGGGCATCCCGTGGCTGTGCCTAAATGCTACCCTCAATTCCTCGTGCCATATCTGATTTTTAAAAATGTTTTAATCACTTACAGTGAAGATCAAACTCACATATTGTGAAGGACCATTAAAATTTTTAAAGTGGAATCTACTAGTGCTGGGCTAAGGCCATAGCTGACCGTCTAGGAAAATTTACAGCAAGAGTTATAAAATGTATTAGGAAGCCCACCAAGATGAACGTAATCAACCCTCCCTCCTTTCTGGAAGCATCGGGGCTCGCAGAGAAGTGCTCTGTCTCGGAGCCTCACCGTGAAGGCTCCCCTGCCTCACTGCCTGTTACTGAAGCCACGCTGTGCAGTTCCTTAGGAACAACACAGAATGCCACCTGCGGTGACAGCTCGAATAAAGCAAGTCATTTTTATGGTCTTGTATGGACAATTTTCTTTACTCAGTTGAAGTTAGTATCCTGAAAATGCATTTTCTATTACAGTCTGTTTATCTTCATCATGATATGATGAAACAAAAGTGATCTGGGGGTCAAGAGACCTGGGTTCTAGTTTGGATTCTGCCACTTCCTGGCTGTGTTACTTCAGGCAAGTTACTAACCCTTTCTGGGCCCTTGCTTCAACAGTTGTAAATCCTACGATATCAAGAGGCGTATGTCACCGAGACAGGAGAGAGAAAAGATGGCAATTACTTGCAAGCTGGGGAACTAGAAGAGGGGCTGACAAGGGAAAGACAGAACAGATGACACGAGCTGCAGGTAGAAGAGGTGAAGACTCAGAAACCTCGAAGAAGAATCACAGATTCCACTCCAGCTGAAGAACCGTCCAGGTGGATCGGCAGGAATGCCGACGGCCCCAAGAGAAGCCAATGCTTCAGAGGAGTAAGGAAAAGGGTAACACCAGGGAGCGCCTCAGATACTGCATCTCAGCCTCGCTGACCTGAGAGAGGGCAAGGGCCCCAGCAGAGCTCCCCAAGTCCTCAGACACCTGGGCGTGCACCGACACACAGGCCCGTGGGGACAAGGCCTATGCTGAGGCCGCCAGGCCAGAAATGAGAGTGATGGGTGCTTGTACCAGGCATGGGCCTCTGACCCGGCCTCCAGGGAGGAGGCCAGGCCATCTGGTGACCCTCCAGTTACTCAGGGCAGCAAAGGCCTTTATCATTAAAGAAAGGGATGGGTGAGTGGAGGAGGAGGAGGAGGAGGAGGAGGAAGGAGGAAGGGAGGAGGGAGGGAGGGAGGGAGGGAGGAAGGGAGGGAGGGAGGGGGTGGAAATGGAGGTTTAGTTAGTCTGGAGTGGGGCTGGGAGCCTGAATTTTTGCCAGTCGCCCTGGTGATTCTGAGCACAGCCCTGGACAGGGCGTGCAGGAAGAGGGGCTACAAGAACGAAGTCATCATTAACCAGAACACAAACACAGAACAATACAACTGTGGCCAAAAACTTTAAGAGTTATGGGGGAAAGGAGCTGTTCTGTCACCGCCCTGCAGCGCCATCAGCCTTTGCACTGATGGGGACCCTAACCATGGGGCTGCGTGAGAAGAGGGCAAACCCTGGGCCTCTGTGTCACCCTGGCACACCCAGACGTCTCCGGAAGGAGGACTGGGACGCGTCCCTCCTCTGTGTTAGGAAGATGAGGCAAACTGGAGAAGGCCCAGTGCATTAGCACAGGAACCCGTCTGCAATCCCCCGCACCACACCTCCCTGCTGTGCAGCCCACGGCACCCACCTCCAGGAGAAGCTCCACCTTCCCCTTGAAAGGCGAACCCCAGAAAGAGGGGAAAGAGCCCAGAAACCCTCATCCCTGCTCCCACCACAGATGGCTCCAGCACAGCCCTGCACAGCACTGAGGGTGCAGAATGAAAAGTCCACACCACAAAGAAAGGTCAGCAGCTGTGACCTTCCTAACAGTGTCAGCAGAACAGCACAGCTGAATTAAGTAGTGATGGTGCAGGTGCCGGCATTTTCCAGGGAGCTAATGAGCACCCGGGAGGGGACAGCCTGAGGCAAAGCCAGGGGCATCAACCCTTCCATCCAGCAATCCCGGGACAGGCCCCGAGAGCTCCAGCTGCGAGGCAGGGGCAGGAGGGCTTCAGTGTCTACTGTCACAGGCGTGGCACGGGCTGCAGCCCACAGCCAGCCTGGGCCCACCCCGGCACTCTCCCGTCTGTTCAAGTGTTCACAGCTGGACACCAGGGGGCCCAAGCGTGGGGCTGGGACAGAGCTGTCCTGATTCCCAGGACATCTCATCTCATACAGAGACACTGCACAGCAACAGCACATGTGCACTGCTGACATGTGTCTCTGAGCAAAAGTGCACACTAAAGCTTCAGGTACACGAGCATAGCTACTGCACATGCCTTATAGCTAATCTGCAGATTTCAATGACAGGGAAGGGAGGAAGAGAGAGAAGTAGATGTGTGTTTTTTTCCTCAATTCTGCTACATGTCAGCTCCACACCCTTAAAAACCAGGTAACTGCTTACGGCCAGCTTTCTCATCTGTTTAAAAATGGGGACAATAAAACCTGTCTGTCAACTGAGGCATCAGAATGGGAACAGCCCTGACTAGCCTGCAGCTAACTCACCCACCCCCTGTCCCAGGAGCACAGCTCAGTCACCTGTGGCCGGGAAGGGGGCAGGGCCCTGTTTCACGAAGCCACGTGCCCGCACAGCGCCTGCTCACTTGGCTCCAGATGGATCCATAACACTCAGCTGCTAAAGAACCACACAAACACCACTGGGACACGACGGGGACACAGGAGATGCCGTGAGGTGATGGGGACACCGTGAGATGGGGCCAGGGAACTCCAGGAGATGAGGGGAACACGGGGACACAGAAAATGCCGTGCGATGGTGAAACTAATGCTACTGTGAGTATGTGCGTGTCAGTTTCACCATTTCATTGCACACTCAACTCAGGGCACATGTATCTGTTCAACTTTTGTGTAATTTGCCCATTAAAGAGAAGAATTAAAGAGTTCTGGGGCTGGGTGCAGTGGCTCATGCCTAAAATCCCAGCATGTTGCGAGGCCAAGGTGGGAGGACTGCTCCAGGCCAGGAGTTCAAGACCAGCCTGGGCAACACAGTGAGACCCCTTCTGTAGACAAAAATTTAAACAACAAAAAATAAATAAATAGTTCTGTTAATTTACTAAACAAGCATTTGGTGAGTGGATGGATGGATGAATATCTCAAAAACGTCACACACCTTTCCCAGAAAGACAAAACCAGTATGTCAAAAACACATTCTCACACCCATCATATGGGTTCACAGACAAAAGAGAACTGTAGGTAAGTGTGGAAATATGAAGTCATATTTCCTTTAATTCAATCACGACTCAAAAACTCTCACTGCAGCCAGAGGCTACGAGCCTGAATGAGCAGGTTTGTAGGGAACGAGAGGGCAGAGAAACGGCAGTTCCGCAGGCAAAGCGCTCAAGTCTCGTGGCAGATGGGAGGGTGTAGAGAAGGCTACCAAACATTTACACACTTGTTACCATAAAATTTAAATCAAATATACAGCTTTTTTTACCCTCAGAAAGTTGAGTTTCTGTGTAAGACAGATCATTAAGAAGGACAAAAATCTCTCATTTAATGTGAAAACATTTCTGTCACCAGGTCCAAGGATTGACAACTCGCACAATAGAAACCAGAACCGCAGTCCTCTCTTCCTCGAGGTTTTGCTTCCTGAGGTCTCAGTTACCCGTGGTCAAATGTAGTCCAAAAATATTAAATGGAAAATTCTGGAAATATAGCATTCTTAAGTTTTAAACTGCACACCTGAGGAGCGTGATGACATCTTGAGCCAGGAACGTGAGTCATCCCTTGTCTGGTGGATCCAGGCTATAAAGCTACTTGCCCGTTAGTCATCGGCATCGTCCGTTCCTGACATCCGACCACCAATGTCACCACGCGTGACCATCCGGGATGGCCCGAAGCGGACGACCCTCCTTCCACCCTGGGAAGGTCGACAGCCGCCCGAGACCACGCCTCAGAGCCTGCGTCACTCACCCCACCGCACCACGTAGGCACTGTGGCACCTCACGTCACTGCCCAGAGAAGACTGTATATCTTACATGTATCAGTATATCAAGATATACAATTAAGATATTTTGAGAGAGAGAGAAAGAGACCACCATTCACGTAACTTTCCTTACAGTATATTATATTTGTTCTATTTTGTTAGCAGTTATGGTTGTTAATCTCTTGCTGTGCCTAATTTATAAATTAAACTTTATCATAGGTATGTATGCATAGAAAAAACATAGCATATGTAGGATTCAGTGCTCTCCGAGTTTTCAGGCATCCACTGGGTGTCTTGGCATGTACCCCTGCAGATAAGGGGGGCTACTGTATTCCCACCACCTGAAGATAACCGTTGGCTCAAATGTAACAGCAAAAGCAAAACAAAACTACAAAAGTAATGCTCAACAGAATAAGTTTTAAGTTATTGAACTCGATCATTATATATAGTTGGATAATACTCTTTGATTTGAAAGATACATTTAAATCCAATGAAAGCTTCTGTTTTGTTTGTGTGGCGTTAATTTTTGTTCTCAAATGTTGCTTGAAAAATCAAGAGCAAAATGGTTATAAAACTAAGAATAGGCTTAGTAATTAACATGTATACATTTGTCAAAAATAGTTACCTGATTATCATATTTAAGAGACTGCGTCCCAACCAAAAACCGAATGGCATCTGTTTCTGCAGTTTGAGGTGTTAAAGCACGTGCCTGCAGGAGGGAAGAAAAAGGCATACACATTTATGAAGTTAGATTTAATAGAGATTAAAAAGGCAGTTTATTCATCTACTGTTGATAAAGTACAAATTAGTACACTGTCTGGAAGGCAATTTAAAAACATGTATTAAAAGCCATAAACTTTTGTACACTTTTAACACAACAGTTCTACTTCAAATTTATATATGGAAATAATTGTAAATAGGCACAAAAATTAAGCAACAAGATGTAAATTATTTAAATAGCAATGGTTAAATTACTTTTTTTTTAACAAAACCATTATTTTAACAGTAATAGATTGGTTAAACAAATTATACTTCAACAATACAGTAGAAAATAACTTCCAGCAATAGCAAAGTAGAGCGTTTAAACCAATTCTTCTGCAGAGAACTGGAAAAACTAAACAAAATACTGTGAGTCTGTTTCAAGGCCTCGGAGAACTACCAAGGCAACAAAGAAATGCCAAGATCCAGGAAAGGAGGGAAGCCTGGAGAAGCAGCCCAAAATCTGGCCACTTTTTACCTAGAGGCATTTGTCACTTTGGAGATTGCAGCTAAAAGGCTGACGCTGAGGAGCTCTGGCAGACTCTCGGATCTTTGGGCACAAAAGCCAAAGCACAGGGCTCATAAAGCGCTCGGCTAACGCCACAGGCTTACAGCCCAGGAGTAGGTGAACTAGATCAGCCTGCACAGACTACAGCTCCAAATCATCTCAGTCCCCCATGGGATTCAAAGTGAGCCAAGAAAATGGGAGGGGGAGACAAAAAATACAAAAAGAAATAAAGAAATAAAGTGATCTGAGCAGCCCAGTGCTCCTAGGCCAGCAGCCTCCTGCCAGAAGAAGTCAGTCCTCCAGAGGAAGGCAAACATCCAAAGTTTCTCAAGTCTTGCACATATAATGTCTAACGTTTAATCAAAAACAGCCAGTCATACAGTAAGACAAAACCATATGACCAAAAACCAGAAGAAACAACCACCAACAAAAAAAGACCTGCAAAGGATCCAAATAATCAGGTGCCCTGGGAAACAAGCTCTAAGTTAATCCTTTGTTAAAAGGCTTTGTTCTGTAAAATTTGGATTCAGTCAGAAGGCCACACTCAAGGATCCAGAAGGCCACATGTGGCCCCAAGGCCGCAGGTTCCCCGCCCCTGCAAGCTCCAAGATGTGCGTAGAGGAGACTTCCTGGCGAGTGCTCCTGGGAGCTCTCCCACACGAGGGTGAGGGAAGTGGGGTGGGGCAGGGGGGAGTCCGACTGCACTGCACCTCAACCTCTGCCAGCCCAACGGGGGCTCCGCAGCTGGACAGCCCTTCCGAGTTGAGGCCAGATGGCCAGGCCTCCTAACCCCCACCCCCATGGGTCACCACTGGATGCAGGCTGCCCCTGGGGACGGCATGTGGCGTGGGCACAGGGACTCTGCTCGGCTGAGGGCAATCCTGGCGCAAGACCCAGCTGAGAGCTGTCGCCCTCCAGCAGTCTCAGAAGCTGCTGGATTTCCTGAAAGAGAAGTCTAGGCAGTATCTGACAGCATAAATTACAGTAACTATACTTAATGTGCTCAATAATTAACAGACAAAATTAAGAATTTCAGGTGATGAATCTGAGGCTTAGAGGGGAAAAGATTAAACAACTAGTTATTAGAGCCGTGGCTCATACTTCAGGCTTATAAATTCAAACCCAGCTCTGTTTTAGTACCTAGACCAAGTCCCTGAGGTAGACATCATAATGGCCCACCCAAAACGCCCACTTTCTAGCCCCAGAACCTGCGGATATGTTCATTTATATGGCAGAGGGACTGTGCAGATGTAGTAAAATTAAGGACCTTGAGCTGAGGAGATTATCCTGGATTACTTGATCACATGGGTCCTTGAACACAGAAAACCTTTCCAAGCCCCCGTCAGAGAGAGACGTGAAGACAGAGGAGAGAATCAGACAGGTGGTGGCCGAGGAGGACTCTGCAGCCACTGCTGGCTTTGCAGATGCGCAAAGGAAGACACAAGCCAGGGAATGTGGATGCTTCTAGAAGTCAAGAAAGACGAAGACACCGATTCTCCCCTACAGCCTCCAAGAAGTAGGAAAGACTTACTGATGCCCTGATTTTAGTCTGGTGAGACCCCTGTTGGGCCTCTCACCTACAGAACTGTAAAATAATCAAATTATGTTGTTGTGAGCCACTCAGTTTGCAGTAACTTGTTACGGCTGCCTCTACCCACGCGGACCTAGAAACACACCTACTTCTTCAACCATCACGTCAGTTCCTACACATTGTCCCCAATTTCTTGATTCTCCCGTTTCAAAACAGGGTAAGAGAAACAGTTTAACAGTTGTCCTGACCGCTTGGTCTATCTCATTTTGACTTGGTTTCCACAGCTGGAGCAAAACAATCAGATCTCTTGGGTGTCCACTGAGAAAATGTTCAGGATAACAATTTCATGACCTATTCTTAGAAAACGAAACCACGCTATATATGTTCCCACCCTTCCCAAAATAGTCCGCAGCGCAGAAACATCAACCACTAAAATACATTTCAATAAAACCAAGAAAATGTATGTCTAGAGCAGTATTCACATTTATTGGACATTTAAAGAAAAAAAAATCTATTTGAGCCAATTCAACTATTCAAAGCAGCTTTAAGGTTCCCACCGTCAGTACTCCTCCACCCTCTTCTGCAAACTCGGCTGAACAATTTTTGGAGCCTTAGACCTCTTTGTGAAACGCTGAATTCTTTGTGAATCTATAGGCCTTCTGCCAAAAATGTGCATACACAATACATAAAATTGTGTATATGGTACCGGCAAGTTCATGGAGCCTCGGAACTTCACCCAACTGAAACCTCTGGCTTACAAAGACAGGACCTGCGGGAGGGGGCCGGCCACTCCTGAGACACGGGCCGGCCACTCCAAGGTGAGCCAGGACAGCGGAGACGCAGGGTCAGGCCCGTCTTCGGACAGGACATGAAGACCTTCAAACACAGGAACATGCTGTCACCCAGATGACAAAGGCCTGAAAGTCCCCCCAAATGGGACCCAGGAGAGGACCTATCTGAAAGGAAATGATACTTTGCGTTACAGGACTTGGCCGCGCTTCGAGGGAGTGCCCACCGTGGTAGGTGCTCTGGGGGCACCCAAGAGCGAGAGGCGTCATCTCTGCCCTCGGCAAACGTGGCCTCGCGTGAGGAGAGAGGAGACAGAGCCTCAAAGACGGAAAGACAAGATGAGATGTGATTAAGTATCAAAAACACTGGAACAGACCATAATAGCAGCAAATTAGCATTTATCAATATGCACCCACGAGCGCAACATTAGACACAGGCAGGATTAAATGCCATCACTATAAAATAGAAGGAAAAAATAAGCAGATTGTATTAGTAGCTATTATATTGAATAAAGAAGGGCAATTCAAGAATGCAGAAGCTACTTGAGTGAAGATAATGAACCGGCATTCAATTTGCTTCATTCTAAAGCAATTTGTAGAGCCAGGAACGGCATACCTGGAGAGGAATAACGGTAGGCACGCAGGAAAAAAGCCTAAATAGATCATCTGTTTCAGAGAGCTCAAAGCTGCCACAGTTTTAGAAAAGCACGACAAATTTGGAACTATCTTGTTCAAGCTCACACAAGAAAAGACACTTCTTTTTTTAAAAATGGAAGAGGGAAATCATTTGTATAGACAAATCTAAAATGTATCTTTAAAAATCACAGTGAAATCTCATAAAAGTTTAATTCAAGAGCTTTCCAAAAATTATTTAATTCTGGCCATTCTGGTGAAAGACCTATAGACATGTATCCATGTCTGTAATTCTGCTTCTTTGATTAAAGCAATGATAAAATGACCTCCCCAAGTCTAGCAGTGTGATAGTTTCATAGGTGTTCCAATGACTCTATCATAGTATCAAATTGTATAGTATAATAGGTGACAAAGCGTTTCCACCTGCTTTGTCTTGGTTCATCCCATAATTCAGCGAGGTAGACAGGATGGACGGCAACATCCCCACTTCGTAGATAAAACATCTGAGGACCAGAGAAGTGCAGTGACGCAGCCTCTGTCACCTGCAGCTGCCGAGGAGGAAGAACCCAGACTCCCTGGTGAAGCCCAGTCATCCTTCCCTCACCGTGAAGCAGGGTCACTGGCAACACAAGTGACACATGTGGCCACAGTCAGAACAGAAATGCCATGTGTTCTCCCCGTTCTCGTGAAGACGGGCCAAGGAACTCTCCTAACAGAGCCCTGTTTCTAGTCTGTCAGCCCCATGAAGTGAACCCAACCAGCCAGAGCGCCGGGACATGCGGAGGGGCTGAGACCACAGCAGGAGAGAATCATCAGGAATGTCGGGACATTACAGGAGCCCTAAGTACCAGAACCCACAGGTGTGGGCTGAGCACACGGCGTCCTTGGAAAGTCACAATCACATGCACTTGCTCACCGGACTAAGCAATACCAGGTAGCAAGCCGTGCCCGTTACCGTTCTTCACCTGATCTCCCCACGCACAGCAGCACTCAGGAAGCCACGGGGGCTGGGGGGGGGGCGGGTGGAGGGGACTTCGCTTTAGCAGTGGAGACCCAGGGCAGGGCAGCCGGCCTCCCTCCTGCCGCAGGCGCCTCCCTCCGGAAAGGACCGCTCACGAGGCTCTGCTCCCACAGCGCCAGGAGGGCAGGTCAGAGGGCGGGGAAGGGAGGGAAAAAAGTAAAAGAAAAAGGGGGACATCCCGACTTTTCATTCTGTGCTACCTAAATATCCGTGTCTCACCTCCCCCACCCAAAAGGAAAAAGCAGTCAAAGGTTGGGAGTGCATCAAAGGAAAACAAAACCTCTGAGTTACCCAGGGAGAACTGAGGTAGCGACACTGTTTCGAGGAGCCCCCAGGCTCCACCCCTCACAGTCACATATTCACTCATTCACCCCTGCAAGGCCAAAGGGAAGCCCCGGCCTTTCCCCGGGGCCAAGGACCGTGCGGTCACGGCACCACTCCCTCTGCACGGCCTGCGGCACAGGCTGTGTATCGTCTCCTCTCAAGCCCTTGGGGCAACCCCAGCCCCCTGATTTTCACCAACAGAGGTCACCCCACACCTCCCCACAGCTCTCTGCTCTTTCACCTCTCCCTGCTCTGGCTTCTGCCCCTTACGGAAAACAGCTCACATCTCCCCTTACCCCTGACTCTCTCTCCCTTGGTGACGCCACACCTCCATTCCTCCATTCACAGCCAGACAGACGATGGCGCGAGAACACAGGGAATGCCCTCCAGCTGCCAGGAGCTCCTCACCTCTCGAAGGCCTGGCCTCCGCTCTGGCCACCGGTGTCACCCAGTTGCCAGATCTCAGAGCCACCTCTGGCCCCCACCCTGCTCAAGCCCCCAGACGCCCTACCAGGGGCCCTCCCATCAGCTCCCACCCCCTTCCCTCTGCACCCTGCATTGCTGGCCCCGGCTGCATGCCAACCTCTCTCAGTCCACGCCCTCCTCGTAGGCGGCTCACTTTCCCCCAAGCATGATCATCATTGATAGGCCGATGATTTCCAAATGGGACTCTCATGGCCAGACCCTCGCTAAGCCACTGTGAGCCAGCTCTGCACTAGGTACCCACAGGCACCCCTACAGCAGCCCTGCCAGCCTCCCCAGACCTCCTGCTACACCCCCACTCCACACCTCCAGTCCTCACCTGGGTCCTCACTCCCGCACGGCCCCTTTCCAGTCTCGCGCCCCCTCCTCCCTCATTCCCTGCTTAAATTACATTTTAACAGCCTCGTAGCCAGTTTTCCTGACACAAGTTCCTCCTCAACCTTGCTACAAGAGCTACTTTACCAAATCAAATCTGGACCTTAGGTTTTCAAACAATGGGCTAAAGACTCCATTTCTCTCCTCTCAAACTGGGAAATCACAAAAAAGCAAGGAGAATGAAAAACAGAAATGGAAACTCTGTTTGCAGTGAAACTCGTAAACACCCATGATGCAAAAGCACAGCACCTGAAGACAGACAGCAGAGGCCACGAAGGTCAGAAACAAGAGAAGACGCTGGAGGCAGCACATCCCAGACAAGCCCCAGACAAGCCCCAGGAGCAGCTCCGCGGACTGACCTTAAGGGGCAAGGCCGGAGCCCCCGGATGGGACCACAGAAGCAGGTGCGCAGGCCGGTGGCAGGCGCGTCCCACACACCATGTGGTGGGAGTGAAGCGGGGCAGACAGGGCCACCAGTACCTTCTGGGGAAGCAGAGTCCAGGACACAGGCACTGCATTGTGGGCCGCCTGCACTGACCAATCTCCTCTGGCTTGCAACAGGTGACAGCTAAAAGAATTCCTCACAAACAGCCCGTGCCACAGCATCCCTGCCAGCCTGCGACGTGGGCCTGGCCCGACTCCATGGATAGAGCCTGCAGGGAGCCAGACCAGGAAGGACTCGCCACTAAAAGAGCAAGGATCAAAAGGAACTAGCACGAGTGCTAGGCAAAGGCACGACAAGGAGAGAGGAAGGGAAGACAAACAGAAAAGACATCAGAAGATGGAAAACACAAACCAGAAAACGTTGCCACAGAATAGCTAAAAATTGTGAACAAACATATGAACATAAATTCATAAAAATTAATAGAGCAATCATCTCTCTAAAAAAAAAAAAGGAAAAAGAAGAAAAGAACAGAAAGGAAAAAGACTCACAGAGTGGGAGAAAATACGTGCAAACTATCCCTCTGACAAGGGATTAATAACCAGAGTATGGGGGGAGCTCAAGCAACTCACCCACAAAAAACATCAAGTAATACGATTAAAAATGGGCAACAGATCTGAATAGACATTTCTCAAAAGAAGATATACAAATGGCCAACAGGTCTATGCAAAGGTGCTGAACATCACTAATCAACAGGGAATGCAAATCAAAGCCACAATAAGATAGCATCTCACCCCAATTAAAATGGCTTTTATCAAAAAGACAGGCAATAACGAATGCTGGAGAGGATGTGGAGAAAGGGGAGCCTTCGTACACTGTTGGTGGGAATGTAAATTAGTGCAACCACTATGGAGAACAGGACGGAGCCTCCTCAAAAAACTAAAAACAGAACTCCCATGTGACCCAGCAATCCCACTGCTGGATGTATATCCAAAGGAAAGGAAATCAGCATATTGGAAACAGTATCTGCACCCCCATGGTCATTGCAGCATTAATCACAATAGCCAGAATATGGAATCAGCCTAAGTGCTCATCAACCAATGAATGGACAAAGAAAATAAGGTATATATACACAACGGAGTATTATTACAAAAAAGAATGAAATCCTGTCACTTGCAGCAATGTGGATGGAACTGGAGGTTATAATGTTAAGTGAAATAATCCAAGCACAGAAAGACAAATATCACATGTTCTCATTCTTATGTAGGAGCTAAAAAAGCGGACCTCATGGTGATAGAAAGTAGATTGGCGGTTGGTTACCAGAGGCTGGGAAGGGGGGAATAAAGAGAAGTTGATTAATGAGTACAAAGACACCATCAGACAGAAGAAATAAGATTTGGTGTTCGACAGATCTATAGTTTACAATACTCTATTGTACATTTCAAAATAGCTAGAAGAGAATAATTTGAATGTTTCTGGCACAAAGAAAAGACAAATATGGAAGGTGATGGATAACCCAAGTACACTGATTTGATTGTTAAAAATTATATGAATGTATTAAGTTATCATATGTACCCTGAAATTATATACATCCATTATACATCAATAAAAAATTGTTTTAACAAAAATGAAAAAAGAAAAAATTCAAAGTAGAGATCAGAGAAGATATGGCAAGACAACTCGAGAGGACTGAACATGAGCTGACAGAGCGCATGGAAATAAGAAACAGAATGAGCACAAGAAGGAAGTCTGCACTGGGAAGGACCCACAGACAGACGCCCCCAAAACACAGCAGGGAAAGGGGACAGAGTTCAGAAAGATCTCTTAAACAAATTTCTCATCACAAAAGAAATCAAATTCAAAACTGCAAGATATCCAGGAAACAATAAAATCAAGAAGTCAGCGTTCAGAAGAAAATCCATGGGTCGAAAATGGCTGTATTGATAAAAAAAGAATGAAAACAAATAAATAAAGCACCTAACTGATAAAGTTAAAAAAACAAACCAAAAAAAGGACCAAACCAAAAGACTACCTGCATTCCCAGATGCTCCACTGCGCCACAGGAACGCCCTGCACCTTGGATGTGCAAACCCACAAGGGCTGGGATTTTGTCTTCTTCCTTCTCTGTTGGTTTCCAGGTGCGTAGAATAGTGCCTGGCATATTGCAGGCAATAAATAAATATTTCTCAACTGAAAAATGAATGCATTTTCCAGGAAAATATAAGTTACCAATACCGATTTCAAAAGAAACACAAGAAATCTGAGTTGCCATGAACCAAAAGGTCAGCAGTATAAGAACATGAAGCCACAGAAACAGGCAACACCAACACCACTTCAGCTGTTTCAAACACAGAAACAGAAGGAAAACTCCAAGTGCTTTTCATGAAGCCAGCATAGCAGTGAAGCAAAACTCAACCAAGAAAATACACAGAAAATTACTTACAAACATTAATGAGAAAACGCTAAGTAAACCGAATCCGGCGGAGCACCCTTCCACGATTCGGTGGAATTCTTTCCAAACATGCACTGGGGGTCCAATGTTTAGAGAGCTATTAATGTGACTGACAAAAGAGATCAAAACAGAAAAATCATACAACCAAATGATCAGTTCCATGGATGTAAAAAAGCATTTGAAAAATTTAATCTCCATCTTTGACTTCAAAACTCTGAAAAGGTAAAAATCTGCAGACCCTCCAGGGTAGGCGTGATGGCAAAGGGGTTTCCTTACTTGGCAGCGAGCAGACCCTTGAGTGATGGCCTGGCCCATCCATCCCTCAGCCCGACGGCACAAAAGGCAACAAGTCCACATTCTTTTCACCCTTCTGACCTGGCTGCACTGACCTCAGGACTTCAGGAGAACCTCCCAGAACGCAAAGGGAGCACTCATATCTTCGTGTGGCTTACGGCCTTGGCTCTGCTTGCTTAGTGATGTTGGTGGTAAACCCAGGGGAAAGAGACTTGAAATGAGCCAAAGTCGTCTCTGTCACCCACCCTCCAACTTTGACCACCCTTTCTGGTCTGGCCCAGCTCACTGGGGCAGCACTGGACTCAAACGGGAGCTGACAGATGTTCCCCACAACTCCGTCCACACCTGCAGTACCTGCTGGCTATGCTGGGCCATCGTGAATCCCACCAAGCCTGCCCCCGGCAACTTACACGTTGGCACAGCCACCACTGGCTACAGGCTCACTCCTCCCATCGCTCTCATGTTTACCATGTGGAGATGTGACCCACACAGCTGAAGGTCTCTTAATGTCAGAAGTTCAAAGAAATAAGATTGCAGGAAAGAAATCAACCTGTTTGTATAGACTTTGAGATAGTCAGAAAAAAACTACTGTTAACTGAGAACTATTCATTAAACTCATATTTAGAAAACTGCTACTGACCAGTATACTAAAAGTGTGTAAAAGCACCTGAAATTTCATTTATACTATAAAAAATTCAAAACAATTACCACTAATCTGCTCAGCACTTTTCTAAATGAATGACCCTTTGTGTTGGTCATCTGCCTTTTATTTGCAGTTGTGGTACCTTGACTTTACCTCTCAAGCCTCTTTCCCTTCAGTCAGTGGTCAATATCAGCTCTCCAGCTTTTGATGTAAACTGTTCTCCATGTGATGTGAACGTCACTGATGACCAAAACACTACTATCACTTTCAGTTCTTTTTATGCTTACTGCAATGATGGTTCTTCAAATTCAAAAGAGTCATGGCCCATGGAACTGTCTAATAAGTGCAAAAATCAGCTACTTCTTTTAAGATGAAGAAATTCCAATAAAAATTTGACTCCCTTAAGAGGATCGATTCTCTTAGTTTTTCAAATCTCAGGAAATAACATTTAAGTTAATCTCAAAGATCCAATACTGGAGATCAAAACCTCTGAGTTATCTGGGAGATTTCTGAGTGAGATCAATATGTTATTAAGTAGCATTGGCAGAAATAACTGTACTACATTAGGTAGTAAAAGATTATGGAACCTTATATCTACCCATATGGTCCCACCCTATGTAGCCCCATGTGTACCTAGTTAAGGAGAAAGCATAGAACTTAATGGTCAAGAGGCTTTGAAGTCAGCTTGGTTTTAAAGTTTAACTAGGTCAGAATCCCAAGTGTATCATTTACTAGCTAAGTAGCCTTGGACAGCTAACTGTTCTCTCTCAGCCTCAGTTTCTTCATCTATACAGCAGGAATAAAAACATCTACCAAAAATGATTGCCGTAAGAATTAAATGAAATAGCTGTTCAGTGCAACGTGGAGTATCTGACATAGCTCAGTGCTCAGTAACTGGTAGTTTAGCCGTCACTCTCGTGAATGTGACATAGCCACCAGTCAACCCCTGTAACACAGTTTATTACCCATATGACACTTAGTTACAGCCTTGTATGGTATTTATTTGTAAGAATTTTGTCTGATTATGATGATTAGAACAACATTTATTGAACACACTGTATGCCAGGCATTGTTCCAAGTGATTCAACTACATGTATTAACTCACTGAATTTTCATAACAGCCACAAGGGTGGGGGTAGATGCTTATTTTCCCATTTTATTGGCAAGAAAACTGAGGCTTATGATTACATAGTAAGTGCTGGAGCCAGGATTTAAATCTTAGGAGTCCAGGTGGCATCCATGCTTTTAGTAACTAACAGTGCTGCCTCTCTCTCTGTAACCTACTTGAAAGCAGGTATCAGCCAGGCATGGTGGCTCACACCTGTAATCCTAGTACTTTGGGAGGCTTGAGGTCAGGAGTTCGAGACCAGCCTGAGAAAACCGAGACTCCATCTCTACTAAAAATAGAAAAAATTAGCCAGGCGTGGTGTTGCGTGCCTGTAGTCCCAGCTACTCGGGAGGCTGAGGCAGGAGGATTGCTTGAGCCCAGGAGTTTGAGGCTGCAGTGAGCTATGATGATACACCACTGCACTCTATCCAGAGCAACAGAGTCTCCAAAAAAAAAAAAAAAAAAAAAAAGGAAAGCAGATATCATTTACATCTTTAACACATATTGCTGCATCCAATTATGTATCAGGTACTTTCCATAGCAATGAACTGTGTTTTTTATCTATCCCTCAGTGCCTTACGCGTCGTAACAGATTCTCAAAAGCTACTTGAATAGAGGAAAACGAGTACAGGGCTCTAACAGCCCCTGCACAATTCTCACCTATCTACCCTCCCATCTCATCTCCTACCTCATTCCTCCCACTCATTCACTCTGCCCACACCAGCTTTCTTGCTGTCCAAAACTGCCATGTGCATTGCTTATGCTGTGGGAGCTGATTGAGTTCGTAATCATTTGTTGAGCACCTGCTATGTGCTAGTCACAGTGATTAGGCACTAGAGAATACAGGATGATAAAGAAATAGTACACTAGTGAAAAAACAGGTAAACCCAAATAAAGTCTTTGACTTATTTTATTATACCAAGGTTAATTTCTAAGCTTTGATAAATCTACCGTGGTTATGTAAGACGTTACACACACTGGGGGAAGCTGGATGGAGGAAACGCAAGAACTTTATGCGCACCTTTGCAACTCTTTTGTGTACCTTAAGTTGTTTCAGAATTAAACAATTTTTTAAAAACCAGACACAGTTCTAGCTTTCAGGAACTCAAATTCTAGAGGAAAAGGTGTACGTGTAAACAAATGAGTACATGAAGCGAGCGATAATTCCCAGGCCAGAAGTAATGTTCAGGATGGGATGGGAGGTGAGAGGAGGACGGCTGTGCCAACCCTGCTGTCATCCAGGACCCAGCCGAAGGGATCTGGACTCGGTGCTAGCTCTGCAACCGTTGGGCCTCCCGAAGCCTCGGCTCTCCCCTCTGCAAGAAGGGACCCCGGGGGCTGCCGCGAGTCCACGCAGAGCTGGCGGAGGGTCTGCAAAGCCAGTCCCTGGGGGACTGCGCATGCCCTCAGCAGCCGGGCCGAGCGCACCTGCGCCCTCCGAGTGACCCACCTGGAACTCCAGCCCGTAGATCACCGGTGCATCATCCTCCATGGTGCGGGAGGGCAGCCCGACCCCGGGCGCTCACACACTGAGGCTCTTGCTAGGGCCGCGGCATCAGCACCTCGCAGAAGTGCTCCCAGTGCCCATTCATTCACTCCGCACAGCAAACGGCTCCGAACGGGCACCCTTTACGGCCCACACCAGCTCCCGTACGGTCCACTTCCTGTTTTTCTCGTGCGTCATCAATGCGCTCCTCGATGGAGGCCAATGGCAGCGGCGCAGAGCTTATACGCAAGTCCATTTGCGCTCCCATCCGGGCTCTCAGGCGCGCTGGTTCCTGGTTGGTGGGCGGGGTGGAGAGACCGCGGAGGCGGCGCTCAGCGAGCCGGCGGGGAATGGGCGGGCGCGGACCTCAGGTAGCTGGGAAAGGTTGCTCAAAAGTCTCCTCCCGAGTTTTACCCTATAAAGAATGATCAGTCGCGGGAGAAGCTGTCGCTGAGATGCTGCCATGTTTTGTCATTTGTACTGTTGCGTGGCATTCCCGAGCGCTGGGCCCACGCTTTACACAGCCGTAAATGTCTTCGCTCTAACCTACGAATAAGCGTTAGACCTCGCTTTACAGATGAGACGTGCAAATTTGATTAACAATTGCAGGTGCGCGGTTATTCAGGGAGCTAGGATGCGCACCTGAGCCGTCAGACTCCCCTAGGCTCGGCCTAGGATCCCCAGGTCAGAGGTCATGCCTGATGCGTTTCCGCGGGCGCCGGCACCGGCTGTGGCAAAGGGTGCACTACGCCGAGTGGGGTAAAGCCGAAAGCCGGCACCTTGCCACTGGCAGTACTGGGCCAGCTTTTGCCTTGGAATGGGAGTCGGAAGGGAAGACCGTGGGATCCCCAGAGGTCGCCCCTCTTGTGCAGCAGACCCAAAGTGCCTGCCTTGACGTTGGGCAGTGCCCTTGGAAGGCAGGAATGACATGGCATGGAAAACGAAATAATCATGTCATAGCTGAACCCCCATCACTGCTTCCACCAGGGTGTCCAGGACCACGCACCTTTCCTCCATTTTTGTGATTATTTAGTTTTTCCCTCTACCCTTAATTGATCTCCATGACAGAAATGGCTGGGTCTGGTTTTGCTCAATGGTACCTGACACCCAAAATGAGTGACTGAGGCAAGGATTTCAATCAAGATTTATTAAGCCAGCTTTAAGGTCCTTCCAGGAAAAACGCAAAGAAGAGATTTTCAAGATGTTTAGTATTTATACATTTCTTTAAAGCAGGGGAAGGTGTATAGGAAGAAGGCAGGTAGAGGGTAAGGCAAAAGGTTGCATTTTTATGAGACTTTAGTTAGTGTCCAGGAAATGTACATTTTACATAAGATAAGGTGAATGTATGGGGAGAAAAAGAGAGTAAAGGAAGAATCAATTATGCAGACATCTCTACATGGATGGAGGAATGAGTGACCTCATCTTGTCTCTGTTCTGCACTTGGGAAGATAATCTTGTAATCAACATCAGCGTGAAATCAAACAGACTTTAGTTTCAGGAGCTGGACTTAGACTGCAGACCTAAAGTTACAATTGGCATGTCTTTGTTTATGAGAGGCCAGCAAAGAATTTACTTATGAATGATCTAGGGGGGCAGTCCTTTGTAGATGCCTGTAGCTTTGACCTTTCTGTGGGGATCTGACTAATGCATACTGTTAGTAACAGCTAGCTACTCGATAGGAAGCGGGCATTTTATGACTCAGCCTCCAGGCTTGACCTTCCCTTTTGCATAAGGAGATTGGGGGGATCCTGAAGTTCTTATTTTCCTTTACACACCCAGTGCCCAGCACCCTGCATGGTATAGAGTTAGGCGTGATGAATATCTGTTGAGTGAATGAGGAGACTTCAGAGATTTATTAGAAATCAAGTAAGCAGAGGTCCACACCTAAGAATAGTACTCAACCGCTGCATCTGCCCAAATTAACTTGCTGAGAGAATGCAGGGTCTTCATACATCTAGATTAAATCCACCCACCAAATCTACCCACCTATCATTGATATTATTACTACCACTATCTTTATCATCAATGTCATTATTGTACAAATACAGGTGCATGGTAGAAAACACAGATAAGCACAAAGATAAATTCCTAGAAATACTGGCCAATACAAATAGCCTAAGCGTCTCCCTCCACCTGCCCCTTCTGCCACAGGTTTGCCTGTAGCCTCCGAGTGTCAGAATGAATTCAGAATGAAGCTAGACAGAGGGTAACTAACTCCCCCCGCCCCACTTCCCAGAATACGGCCGCTCCCCACCCAACCCCGACTCCTCGCCACGCTCCGCGTTCACACCTTGGGCTCCAAGTCCCGCCCACCGCAGACGAACCGGAAACGCGCCGCGCTTCCGGCGAGGACCGCCGGTTCCTGCACTGGGCATGCGCGGAAGTAGGCCCTCCGCGTACCGGCAGGTGCAGGCGCAGAAGCCGTACTGATCCCCGTGTCTTCTGCCTGCCTCTTGGCTTCCGTCACCTTCTTCCCGGAGCCTGGTCACGGCCCCAGTGGGCGGGTGGCAGGTGAGGATCAGGGCCCCGCAGTCAAGAGGGAATCGGCCATGCCGAACCGCCTCGGGGCTGGAGCCCGCCGGCTCTCGGCCCTCGGCCCGGCCCCCTGGGTCTCCTCGGAGTCGTTTCCTAGAGACGGGCGGGCTTCCCTCCTCCTACCTGGGGCTTGTCCCCCTCACAGGGCCACTTCGGGGCTGGAGCCCGCCAGCCCTCGGCCCGGCCCCCGGGGTCTTCCGTGAGTCCTTTCCTAGAGAGGGACGGGGGTCACTCCTACCTGGGCACCTCTGCTCCGCCGGCCTTGGGCCCAGACCTGCATGCCGCCAGCCGCGCTCCTGCCGTTGCTCTCCACGTCTGCCCAGGGCTGGCACCTTCTCCCCAGGCTGCGGTCTCTAAAGGGAGGGTGAAAGCCAGATGAAAGTCAGTTTATAAACGATCAGCCGGCACACACGCGGAGTTGTCACTCGGGCTCTGCACAGAGGCGCTCGGGTCTGGAATTGAGACCCCCGGGTCTGGAATTGAGACCCCAAACTCTGATACTGTGCGGCCAGCTTGTCCCCCAGCAAGCCCCTCAACTTCTCCGATGCTTAGTTGACTTTCCTGTGAAAAGAGGTTAATGATAAGTTGCCCTACCTAACTCTCAGCGTTGTGAGGTTACAATGCAATTAATGTAAAACCATTTGTTACTGCGTAAACGTTGGCTGTTATTACACATCCTTACTGTAGAGTATATATACTGTGAGTACTGAAAAAGCATTTATTTAGAAAGAAGCATAAGGTTCAAAGATGTGTTTTAACGTGTGTCTGTTTTTTTCACTCTTGACTATAAAAGAGTTTAACCCCAAGGAAAATTTTTCTTGGACCTACGGTTTCAACCTTTTTACAGCTCCTTGAAGATGTGGTGTCTTTGGATTCAAACACTTTACTCCCTGCTTCTTTTCATAAGTTCGAAAGATAGTCTTGAGTGGCAGACAATGAGCCAGGCCCTTGTGTGGATTGGGTGGGAGAAGGATGTGGAACGCAAGTGGAGTCCATAGTTGCAGCATTATTCATTCAGCTCTTACATTTTGTGATTTCTAACAGGATCTTCACAGTTCCAAGACAGTGTGTTGACTACTCTGCTTTATCATTAAAATTCTAATTACTTTGCTTGTATTTGTGCAGCTCTTCACAGTTTAAAAGGTGCTGGTGCATGGGTGCTATTTAATCCTCTTTATCCTGATGTACCAACCTCATCTGTGAGAATGAATGATTGACAGATGTCACTTTACCCAGTAGTGAGGCCAAGACTCAGCATAGTTGTTACCTCCCTGCATTCAGGGCTCTTTCTGCCCCACTCTTGCTGCTCTGGGTCATTATCCACCCGGCGTCTTACAAGGACAGCAGGGAGGTGACCAGCACAGTGGAAAGAGCATGCGCAGAAAGTTCTGTGTTAGGATCCTGTCACCATCAAGTATCGGCAGTGTGACTTTGGGCAGATCACTTGGCTTTCTCTGTAGTGTGATAGAAGTAATAATAGTACTTGATAAATTTATTGTGAAAATTAAATAAGATAATACAGGTAAAACACTTGATCTGTTGTAGGTGTTTATTACCTGGAGAGTTTTATAAATATATGCTAATTAGATTCCCACTACACAGCATAGTACTCTTATGGAAAGGTTTACATTGCTGCAATTTGGTAAAAGATTTCTGTTTACAAGATGTCTGTGTCCAGGAAGTGAACCTGGAAAACCAAGTTTTAATTGTTCTTAGGAATGTTTTATTTTTCAACTATATAATTACTCAAATTTAATACTTAAAAATTTTAAAGAGTTAATTATGTACATTATTGTGCAGAGCACTCAATTGGACAAGGAGAAAGTCAGATTTCTTTGCTGTGCTATGATGCTTATGTAAATTTAAAATCATATCTATGGTTTAATAAAAATGAAGCCATAATAGGAGGGAGTAAAGATGTATATCACATACAAATCAAGAACAGATGCATGTTTTTCCGTTTTTTAGTTATGAACTATTAAGACTACCTATAACGTACATGTAAGATCTAAAGATCATTGTAAATCCCACCCAGGCTTCCACCACCAGCGTAAGATACGGAGTTACCCCTTGCTTTGAAAACTCCCTCGCCATTGCCTCCAGCCCTCTCCTCAACTAAAATGGGTATTATTCTATCCTTGCTTTTCTTTGTAGTTTTACCAAATGCTTTTGTGTTCCTAAAACAATAATTACTTAGATAACATATTTTTGAATTTATAGAGTCATGCTCTTTTCCTACTCCTTTGTGCACAATCGTATTTGTGAAATTCAGATGTATTGATGTGTTAGATGAAATGGTTCATTCATTTTTACCACTGTTTTAATACTCCATTTTTTAATATGCCACAATCTGTTTGTTTATTATTATGTGTACAGGCAGTGGCTGTTTTCAGATTTTTTATTTTTGGGAATTTGAGAGAAAGGTATTTTGATTTATTGTTGATAAGCATTGGCCATGGCAGCTTAGGGCGCTCACGTGCAGGAGCTGCTCCAGGGTGCGTAACTGGCAGGGGAATTGCTAGGGCGTAGGACCGTGACCACAGGTTTAGGGTCTCAACCAAACTCCTTTGAGAGTGAAAGGCAGTACCTGACAATTTCACTGAGACCATAGGTGAAAAATGGAATTGTCATGGGAAAAATCAAGTATTATGGGATATGTGCTTGTTAAGCTTTTCTAGATAGTACCAAGTTGTTTCCCAACCTGGACATTCAGATGCCCCTTTCAACATGTGCAGCTCTTATTTTTCTAGTGGATCATTTAGTGTCCTGTTTATTTTTAGGAAATCCTCACATATTCTTGATATTAATCCTTTCTCAATCACATGTATTTGTGTTTTACTTTCTTTGGGCTACTTTTATAAGAGTTTTTAATTTTAATACAACAAATTTATCGATCTCTCCCTTTATGATTTGTGCTTATTTATTATGCCTAGTGTAAGAGGTTTCCCCACCTTGAGAATATATTCTCTTGCATTTTCTTTTGAAAGTTTTCAAGTTTTGCCTTTCACATTTAAGTTTTTAATGTGCCTGAAATTGATTGTGTGTCTGACGTGAGGCAGCGTTCCAGTTCGCTTCTTCCCTTGTGTATCACGAGTTGTCTGAACGTCACTTGTGAAAATCCACGTCCTTCCTCGGTCTGTGCTCCGTGTTCCCTGACCAGTGCTGCCCCTGCCGTATTTTGATCTTCACACCCTAGATTTTTGGTGTATTTTAGGGAGATAATCATACACATAAAGAATGAAGGGATTTTTGTTTTACCTTTTAGTTATTTTTCTTGTCTTATTCTGCTGCCTCGGGCATCCACTGTTAGACCAAAAAGAAATATTGAAAGAGGACGTCTTTATCTTTTTCCTACTTTTAAAGAGAATGCTCTAAGCATTTCACCATTTGAGATTTCCTTTAGGTTTTTGGTAGATACCCTTTATTGCGTTAAGGAAGTTACTTTCTATTTCTAGTTTGCTAAGAGATTTTATTTGATCAGATGTTGAATTGTATCAGATACTTTGTTCTGCGTCTGCTAAGATAGTAGTTTTTATTTAGTCTATTAATGTGTTAAAGTGCATAAATAGATTTCCTAACATTAAGCCTACATTACATCTCTGGGATAAACTCAGTTTATTTTAAAAATAAATACATTGCTGGATTCAGTTAGCTAATATTTTAAGATTTTTATGTCTATGTTCATGAGTGAGATTATAGTTTTCCTTCTAGTATGGCCTGTCAAATTTTGGCATCAAGATTATATTAGCTTTATAAAGTGAATTAGTTCATGCTCCTTTTTTTCTCTTTGCAAGAATATTTTACAGTAGGGTTTTGGGTAGAATTCACTGGCAAACTATCTAGACCCTGTATTTTCTTTGTAGGAAGGCTTAACTACTGATTCTGCTTTTAAAAAAAAAAATTTAATTTATTTACTGTGTTACTTTTTTTTTTTAATAGGGGTGGGGTCTGGTGATATTGCCCAGGCTAGTCTCAAACTCCTGGCTTCAAGCGATCCTTCCTTCCGCCTTGGCCTCCCAAAGTGCTAGGATTACAGATGTGACCCACCACCATGCTTGCTCTACCCAGAGAATGTTTCAATGTCAGAAACAGTCAAGGAGGCCAAGGCTGGGAGGATCGCCTGAGGCCAGGAGCCTGAGACCAGCCTGGGCAACATAGTGAGACTTTGTTTCTAAAAACAAACAAAAAACAATAGAAAAAGTCAAGGAAGAGACTGTGAATAAAGAATAGAGCAACAAGATTGAACCTTGAGTGCCTTTATTTGGTGGAGGGCGTGGAGAAGGAAAGGAAGGACCAAGTTATCTCTAGTTCAGACTTAGACAAAATAGCAAGAGAGAGGAACGGCAGTCAGAGATAGGTTCCTAAAGATCGGGAAAGTTGCCAAATCTACCAAATATAAATTCTAAGAAGTGAAACATATTCTTATTATACCTTTTTAGTGGTTGTGGAACTATCCTGGTTTTAGGTATATGGTTAATACTAGTGTCTACATGTGAATAAGGCTAGAGCAGGGAAACCCTTAGACATGAGGAAGCTGTTTTGCTACAGATGGTACGTGCCTTACCACAAAATGTTAGGTATATAGTTTATATATGTGTATATTTTTCTATATAATGTCTTATGTATATATAAAATCATCTAAATCATGTTTTATTATATTATTTTCATTTGATCATTCCTCTTAATTTTGAAGAGGTAAACCTTCAGATCCTTGCTTACAAGCATTTTACTTTGTAAGATAAAATGTAAAATAAAATCTAGATGATTTTATTTGTGTAAAAGGGAAAGTGATAATCCCTTTATGGCAATTTATAACTTTAATATTTACTGAAGAATAAAGTTTGTTTTTTCCTTTACCTGTCTTCTCATGAGTGGTTTGCAGGCACTAATGAAAATTTTAGAAGTTTGTATTTTATCATTTCTCTTTATCAATTTGTAAAGTTTTTAAGCTATATAATTGAGAAGCATTTTTATCTTAGTTTTTATTATTTTGGTGATGTTTTCCTAGACAGTGTTCTTTCTTATCATATTTTTGGCAAACAGATTTCCCCAAATCTTAGAGGTATAAAGCAGCAGCATCTTCATAGTAGTAATTTTTTTTTCTGACAGTTTCTTCATAAAAGGAAATTAAATTGTTAAAGCTATCTACGAGACCGAATCAGAATTAATCTTAGAACCTGAAACCTTATTAGGGCTAAGGGGAGATGAGAGGGAGGGAGAATCTCTTTCTCTCATTATAACCTTGTCTGGAACAGACTCTTATTTCTGGAGTACGGTGATGAAAGCACTGGAGTGGTGTGGAGTCCCGGCCGGGAAGGGACAGGGCACAGCCTCGGGCCTGCTGTTGGTCTGGTCTCTGCACCCACCCGGCCTCCGCTTCCTGACAGGTGGCCCTGACAGAACTGCCTCACCACGTAAAGGCACGTCCCCTCTTTGGTGTTCTGGGGTAGCTTCCTCCCTGGGCTCACTGCGAGACATTGCAGGAAAGGGGTCTTTTTGTTCCTTTTCATTGTGTGTGTGTGTGTGTGTATATGTATATATATATATATATTTTTTTTTTTTTTTTTTTTTTAAGAACAGGGTCTCATCCTGTCTCCCAGGCTGGAGTGCAGTGGCGTGATCATAGCTCACTGCAGCCCCCAACTCCTGGGCTCCAGCCTCTCAAAGTGGTAGGATTGCAGGCCTTTTCATTGTATTTTTGACTCATTTGTAACTAATAATTATTGGGTAAGTATATAAGTAATGGATAATTAGTAACTGACTGTGCTGGACCAGAAACTTCTTCAAAATGTTTGCCTTTGATTATCTACTTTAAAATAATGTTTTCAGACCTCAGGGTGACCCCGGCTATACAAGGGGGGCAGCTAAGTAGGATACTGTGATGGAAGTATTGGGAATGAGGAAAAGCGGCTCTATCTAAGGGTCAGCCAAGTGTGGTTTTTGATGTCAAAAAGTTATGTCGTTTGGTTTTTGTTTTGTTTTGTTTTTTTTTCTGAAAAAACTCTCATCTATTATAATAGTCTCTTAGATTTCCTTAACTTGAATTTATTCACTGTGAGAGTAGGACTATATAAAGTAACTTTTGCCAGGAAAAAAAAAAAAGTTCTTCGAGGAAAGGAACAAATGCTTTCTTAGAGTTCAAGCTCTTTGTCTCATTCTGTGGCCTCCACCGGCCGGTGGCAACCCAACGTTTCAGCCTCGGCGAGTCCTGGTTTCTCCACTTACCAGCTGTGTGATTTTGAGCAAGGTCTATAGCCTCTCTGAACCTCAGTTTCCTCATCTGCAAAATGTCACAGGGCTGGTCTGAGAGAGGGGAGCGAGCGAGTGCGCACACGCATGCACACGCCAGGCACACGCCAGGCTCGTGCCAGTAAGTGCTATCTGGTTTTGTTGTCTCGGCTTCGGCGCTCAGGGAGGATACCTTTGCTTTGTCACCGTTTAACTTTTGCTTGTGTCGTTCTCACTGCCTCAAATTTCCAGAATTAAGCAGACGATATCGTAAGTTTTCAGGGAAGAGGCAAAGAAAGTATTATAGGATGGAATGTCTTGGGAAAGCTTCATGAAAGAGGGGTACTTCAACTGAGTTTCAAAGAATTAGTGTTCAAATGGCTGGAGACCTCACACCTATTAGAATGGCTACTATAAAAATAAAAACAGAAAATCATAAGTGTTGACAAGGACGTGGAAAAATTGGAACACTCCTGCACTGTTGGCAGGAATACAAAATGGTTCAGCCACTATGAAAAATAGTTCTTTAGTCCCCCCCCCCAAATTAAAATAGGATTACCATAAGATCCAGAAATTCCACTTCTGCTTGTATACCCAAAACACTTGAAAGCAGGGTCTCAAAGAGATATTTATACACCCATTTTTATAGCAACAATATTCACAATAGCTAAAAGGTGGAAGCAACCCAGTGTCCTTCAATAGATTAATGGATAAACAAAATATGGTACATATATGCCATGGAACATTATTCATCCATAAAAAGGAAAGAAATTCTGACATAAGCTACCACAGGGATGAACCTTGAGGGTATTATGTGAAATGAAATAAGCCAATCCCAAAAAGACAAATACTTTATGATTCCACTTCTGTGCGGTCCTTCGAGCAGTGAAATTCATAGAGACAGAAAGGAGAGAGGCGGATGCTGGGGCTGGGGAGATGGGTGTACAGGACGTGGTTCAGTGGGGATAGAATTTTAGTTTTACAAGATGAAGAGAGTCTGGAGATTGTATAAGAATATGAATGTACTTAACACTACTAAGCTTAAAAATGGTTAACATGGTAAAATATTTTGTGTGTATTTTCCCACAATTAAAATTAAATAGGTAAGAAGCTGGAGAAATGGATTTTTTTGAATTTTGAATCTTTTGACTATATACCCAATAAGCATTTCTTCAATTGAAAAACAAGGTAAAATTAGTTTAATGGTAACTGAAAGAGAAAGCTGATGAGGCCAATTTGCATTTTTCTTTGTTTCAGGCACCATGGAGACTGCTAAAGGTGGCAGGCAGACTGAGGAGTCCCCCCCGGCGCAGGTGGGCACTGAGGGCATCTCTCCGCAGGGGCCTCCGGAAGGACAGGGACAGGTTCTTTACCACGAGGAAACCATCGATCTGGGTGGGGACGGGTTTGGATCTGAAGAGAACGAGACCGTGTCAGAAGACTCCACGAATTTCGCGGGTAAGCTGAACGAGCACATGATGGAGAGCGTGCTCATCTCCGACTCTCCCAATAACAGCGAAGACGACGCGGGTGACCTTGGTTGTCTGCAGGACGTCATGGAGCCGGTGGAAGGCAGCGCTGACCACAGACTGGAAAATGTCACAGATAAGGAAGAAATGGACACTCTGAGTAATGGCAGCGAAACTGATGGGGACGACACACCCAAGGACGTCTCAGACATGACCCCTGATAGCAGAGCATCTTTGAAAGAAGACTCGGCACAAGAAGACGCGAAAGGCATGCCCGAGTTCGAGGGCGAAGATGCAGAGGACCCGGTGCCCAGGGATGATGAGGCTCCCCAAGAAGAGCAGGTGTCGGGGACGTCTTCCAGCCAGGCCTCTTCCAAAGACGAGCCTGTCCCCGTGTGCACCATTTTCAGCAAGTCCAGTTCGGCTCCTTCCCAGCCTCACCTGTTCCTGCACGACGGCTTCGAGTCTCAGATGGTGAAGTCGCCGAGTTTCAGCAGTGCCAGTGAGACGGCGGCCAGGACGCCCCCTCAGGTGGTGCAGCCCAGTCCCAGCCTGAGTAAGTTTTTTGGAGATACGATCAACACTAATTCGCTGGCCTCTGACTTCTTTGATTCCTTCACTACTTCCACTTTCATTTCTGTCAGCAATCCCAACGCAGGCGCCTCAGTTCCAGAACAACTGTCTTCACTCACTGCTCCAGTGGGAGAAACCTCCCCGGACTCCACTGACCCTTCCTGCTCAGCAGGCGCTGAACGGTCAGAATCAGGTGTTTCCACAGCTTCTCTAGAAATTCCCGAGTCTCCAAAACCGTTTTCACAGATACAGGCCGTGTTTGCAGGGAGCGATGACCCCTTTGCCACGGCCCTGAGCATGAGTGAGATGGACCGAAGGAACGACGCCTGGCTGCCCAGCGAGGGGACCAGGGACATCCTGACGGCAGTCGCCACCCAGCAGTACGGCACCGTGTTCGTAGACAAGGAGAACCTCACCATGCCGGGCCTCAGGTTCGACAACATTCAGGTAAGACGCAGAACATTTCTGTGTTTACATCTTGTCCCTTTTTATCTCTCTCTGTAAAATATATACAGTACCTTTCAAAGGATAGGAAAATCCTTATTTGTCAGTAGTTCCTAAAATTTTGGTTGTTAGAGTCTATGTAATTTTGTCACTAGGTAATTAGGAACTCTAATTGGTTTCCCTAACATAACGTATTGAATGTACAACTTAGAGTCATAGAGATAAATACCAGCAAGGTAGATAGTTACACCGTAATTCTCTGAATTAGTTCTACACTTTGTGTGATCAGTTTATGACATCTGAAGTCTAGTAAATGATAAACCCACTACTTTTTATTAAATATGGAAAACATTTGTATTACATATAACATGTTTGATATAGAAAGTTTTTACAGTCAATAAAAAAACCAAAAAATAATAAATATTTAAATGTTATATATATGCTAAACGGTGATACATAATGTCCAGTCTCACTAGTAATCAAAGATAATCAAATTATTTCCATTTTCCATCTAATAGATGTTTTGTTTGTAATTATTTATTGTTTGTTGAAGTGTGGGCCAATAGCCTAAGGTAGCCCTGGTGGGACCAGAAGTTGATACAAACATTTTAAGTAAAGTTAAAACACACATTAAAATATGTATGTCCTTTGACCCAGAAATTCCACTTTTAGGAATGTATTATAAGGAAATAATCATACTTGTATACAAATAATGAGCTATTGTGATGTCACAGTGAAGTGTGTAATTGCAAAGATTCTGAAATAATGTAAAAGCCCGTTATTAGGAGGCTCGAATGCTAATGAGATGACGCCAACTCCTCTCAGCTTTACAGTGGGATATTTGTGCAGATATCAAAAATGATGCCAGGAGTTGGGGGGAGGGAGGGATGAATAGGTGGAACACAGAGGACTTTTAGGGCAGTGAAACTACAGGGTGTCCCAAAAGTCTCCACACAAAGGAAAAATTTTATAAAATTTTATAATGAATATTTTGTAAGTAAAGGTACATTTAGCTACAATTTCCCATTTTCCCTATGTATGGTGACTTTTGGGACACCCTGTATGTACACTGTAATGGTGGAGACATGTCATTATTCATTTGTCCAAACCCATGGAATGTACAGCACCAAGAGTGGACCCTACTGTGATACGGACCTTGGGTGGTGCTGATGTGTCCGTGTAGGTTCATGGTTGTGGCCGACGCACCACTCTGGTGAGCGAGGTCCGTGGTGGGGAAGGCCGTGCATGTGTGGGCGCAGGAGGCATCTAGAATCTCTGTTCCTTCTGCTCAGTTTTGCTGTGAACCTAAAACTGATCTAACTGCTCTAAAACCAGCTGACAGGTTTCCTCTGCCTTTTAAGATGCCATCCCATTGTCCTCCAGTTTGCATAGTTTCTGATGAGCAGTCTGCACAAATTCTTACCCTTGCTGTTGTGTACCCAATGTGTATTTTTTCCCGTTTGCTTTTAAGATGTTATCTCTGATTTTTCAGCAGTTTGATTCTTGTGTGCCTCCACATGGTTTTCTTTTCTGTTTGTCTTGCTTGGAATTCAGTGACCCTCCTGGATCTGGGAGTTTATCATTTTTGTCAATTTGAGGAAATTTTTTGGTCATTAGTTCTTCAAATATTTTTTGTGTTTTCCCTCTCTCTCCTCTATTCTGGAAGCTGCAGTTACACATACTGCTTGATATGGCCACAGCGTTACTGAGGCTATGTTTTTGGTATTGTTTTTATTTTTCTGTCTCGTGTGTGTGTGTGTGTGTGTGTGTGTGTGTATGTGGTTAAGTTTGAAATTTCTGTTGCTATGTCCTTCGGTTTTCTCTACTTTGTAGTTTGCTGTTGATCCTGTTCAGTGACTTTTCCACATTTTTTGTCTCCAGAATTTTTATTGGGTTCTTTTTTATATCTTTTATTTTCCTCGTCATTTTCAAGTTTTACTTTCGCTCCTTGAGAACATTTATAAGAGATGTCTTCAAGTTCTCTTCCAGGCCAGGCACAGTGGCATGAACCTATAGTCCCAGCTACCACTTGAGCCTGGGGTTTTGTATCCAGCCTGAGCAATGAAGGTCTCTTAATAAAAGAAAAAGTTCTTTCTGAAAACTCCATTAATTTCTGCGTCTATTTCTGTTTAATTTTTCTCTTAGTTATGGGTCACATGTACTTTCTTGTTACATGTCTAGTAATTTTTTTTTTTTTTTTTTGAGACTGGGTCTTGCTTTGTTGCCCAAGCTAGAGTTGCATATGGGAATGCATCACAGCTCGCTGCGACCTCAAACTCCTGGGCTCAAGCCGTCCTCCTGCCTCAGCCGCCTAAAGTGCTGGGACTACAGGTGTGAGCCACCATGCCCAGCTTCAACTCATTTTTCCCTTCTCTCAAATGACAGCCTTTCCCGTGTCTGAAAACAGTTGTTAAATTTTGTTGTCCATTGTTGTGGTTGTTCACATTAGGACAGTAAAGTCCAGTCCCACTTACTCAGAAACAGACAGAAGCGAAAGTTGCTGCTGCTTTTGTTCACCACACTCACAGGTGGGCCTCTGTTCTCCTCCTCCAGCCCCCAGTCTAAGGAACCCTCCATTGAACCGAAGCCTGTGCACGGAGCAGGGGGGATTGGAGAGGCTGGCCCAGGCCTCTTTGTAACGTTTACCTGTGAAAATATTTTTCAAAATCCCCATTTGTTCAGGGCCTCATAAGAAAAGAGGTTTATGTTTGTTTTTGGTTCTACAGTGTTGAGATATATTAATAATTCATATACCATAAATTCACACATTTAAAACATGCAATTCAACCACTGTTAGTATATTTGCAGAGTTGTACAACCATTGCCACAATTAATTTTAGAATATTTTTATCACCCCAAAAAGAAGCCTCAAACCCATTAGCAGTCATTCCCCATCCTCCTGCCCCCACCCCAGCTCCAGGCAACCCATCTCTACGGGTTTTCTTGTTCTGGACATTTCATATAAATAGGATCATACAAGACATGGTCTTTCCTGACTGGCTTCTTTCCGTAAATATAGCATTTTTAAGGGCCATTTATGTTGTAGCATGGATCAGTATGTCATTCCTTTTTATTGACAAGTAATAGTCTATCGTATGGATATTCCATATTTTATCCATTCATCAGTTGGTGGACATTTGGGTTGTTAGCATCTTTTCCTTGTTGAGCAGTGCTGCGGTAAACATCGTGCACAGGTGTTTGTGTGGACATGTGGTTTCGGTTCTCTTGACGTGTAGCCAGGCGTGGAATTGCCAGGTTGTCTGTTTTCCAGAACGGCTGTCCCATTTCCCATCCCGCCAGTGACGTAAGAGGGTTCCAGTTTCTCCATAGCCTTGAGTTTGGGGTTTCGTTTTGTTTCTGTTTGTTTGTAGTTTTTGCTCAGGTGTTTCCACGTTGCCTGGGAGAAGGCAAGCGCTAGAGCCAGAGGACAGAACGCTCCCAGGAGGGACAGCGAGTGGCTCCACCGGAGACCTGGCAGGGAGCTCAGCGTGCTGTGTGCCAGGGGCAGGCGCTGCGTCTTTTCAAGGACACGGCCCCGTGACCCCTGTTTCTTTAGGTGTCCCGGACAGCATGGCCCGTACGCTCTGAATCAGCTGCTCTGGGTTCTGTTTTGTCTTTGGCCGTTAAAATCAAGAAGGAACTACTAAGACCCTGAGACCGTTCCGCATTGCAGGAGGGGCTGCAGGCCCACCACCACCTGCTGGCTGTGAGAACCAGCCGCTTTGTCTTCCATAAATACCCGACCAGGAGAGTGGGGCCGCGTTCTACGTTGTCAGACTGTGATGAGTCCCAGACTGTGACACGTTCCCGTCAGATCCCCTCCGTGTTCCTCAACCTTGCCTTGGGTAGAGCAGACCTTCACTTAATGGTTTGCTGATTTTAAGGATCCGCTGGTTCTGCCTGGACACCCTCCCGGAGTGACAGCGCCCTCTCCACACGTCCCCCCACACTCCAGTGCCCGCTGGAGCATGTGCATCCAAAATGTCTCGATCTCATTGTGCCACGATTGCCCTCAGTTTAGTGACACAGCGAGGGTTAGGTTTGTCTTAAGACATTTGTCACATCCTTGGACTTCTAAAGGGAGGATATTTGTTAGTCATGTGCTAACATCTCAGGAACTTCCTGTGGTAACTACAGTGTTAACAGAGAATTTTAAGGACAAGAGATTTTTGCCGTGTGGTCTCATTAGTTGAGGGTGTTGCAGGGATGGGGGTTCAGATTGGCCTTCCCTCTCCGGCATTCAGATCTGACTTGCTCTTTGCCCGGCCCTGGTCCTCTGGCTAAGATAATGCTCTTTGTCTGACACGAGTTGCATTTCTGCAAAGCTTTATGGAGCCATATGTCTAAGCTCTTTTATTTTGCCCTTTAATTATGGCTCCTAGATCAGTTAGCTGCTTCCGTGGCTCCGGTATTTGAAGTACTTCACCTTAACTCTCTGAAGGCAGAAATTATAAAACTGCTGCTCCTAGACCTTTGCCCGGTGTGGGAAGATGCGAGGCCTGGCCGCTGCAAGCAGAAGCCTGAGACCCAGGGAAAGGCAGGCCCGTGACCTGGTGCCACCGCTCCCGCCCCACCCCCGCCACAGGCTGTCAGTCTCTCCATGGAAGGGCGTCAGCAGAGCGGGAGAAGCGACAATGTCAGCAGCTTTTCTGCATCTCTTGCTCACATGGTCTAGTTATTGCTTTTCTTTTAAGTGTCACCATTTTGAAAGATAGCAAAAGATTGAAATAAGCTTGCTTATTAGCAGAGCTGCTTCTATGCTTTTTTCCCCCAGCCAGCATAGAACAATGGGAAGGGATCTGAGCCAGTGGTGAGGTCCGTGCAGGGAGCACCTCCACATTGATTTTTCTCCGTCCTCGGTGGCCATGTGCTCCCTGTTGTCCTGCAGCATTGGCATTAGCCTCCCTGGGGCTCAGGCTTTGTGCTGAGACAGAGATTTAGGCTCCCTCCGTGCCCCCGCCCTTGCCCCCCACCTGGAGTTGTCCTAGTTTTAGAGAGACCCTGGGGCCCTGTGCTGTGCTGCTTTATCAGCAGCCGCTGCCCCCAGGGCACCAGGGCACATGTCAGGGAGGGTGGGGCCGATCTGGGGCTGCTCCTATCTCAGGGATTCCAGGGACCTCAGCACGGCCTCTCCTCAGGCTCCAGTAGGGAGAGGGCTGTCCATAGCTTTGTCCCTGTCACAGCTCTTTGTCCTGGGCTGCCTGCGGCGGGCCATGCAGTGGTGAGTGTCCTTGTCACAGACCTCTGAGGGGCGTGGTGTGCAGCCAGCAGGCCCCGCCCTGGGCCCCCACGTCAGCCTGCACTGCAGCCACGAAACAGCACTGGAGACCGCTGGTGTGACAGTGGTGCCTACCAGCTTCTCCCCCTATGGCATTGAACTTGGTAACTTGCAGTCGGGCGTGCCTCACCTTTCTCTGTAGCCACAGGGAGTTGTGCAGGCTCGGAAACACCGATCACCTGGCTGCTTGCTTCGCACGTCCCCAGGTCTCCACCCCAGCTAAGAGACTGAGCCCTGGTGGGTCCCCCATTGGTACATCTCTTCTTTCCCGGCCCGTACAAAAGCTCCTCCTTGCTCCCCCTGCCCTTCTGTGTCTTCCCTTTAAAGTAACATGTTTCAGATTCCACTTGCCATGTTCTTTAGCACGGTCTAAAGATTGGCATCATCTGAAGAGTCTGGTTAGGAGACAGAAATGGCCCCAGTGCAGAGGTGAATGTGGACCCGCCCTGGCCTGCAGCACTAAGTGCCGCCACTCCTGTGAGCAGAGGGCCTGGCTGAGCAAGGCCGTGAAGGACCTGCTGGGAGAAGGGAGGCCCCGTTGTCCCTGGCCTGGCTAGTGACCCTAGTGTCGAAAGCAGGGTGGCCGCTCCATGCCATTGGTCACTCACCTTCCGCCCTGTCCCTAAAGCCTCTCCTGGACGTGCAGGCAGGCGTGGTGAATGGAGGGGTTCGGGCAGACGGGTCAGGCCTGCCTGCCCCAGCGTGGGCCCGGCCACTGCAGGTGGTCCTCCCAGCAGCCGTGGCTCGAGCCCCCAGCGGTGTCGCCTCACACTCTCAGGCCTCCCAAGCCCTCACCTGCAGCCCCTCTCCCGGCTTCGTTTTGGCTCTTACCGTAAGCTGGTACAGGTGGTGATGATTTAACATTTCTTCTTCAAAATGAAGAACAATTCTAAAATTATACATTTTATTAACAGGTGTGGTAATTTGGCTTCTGGTTGATTGAAGTTTTATGATAATGTAACCAACATTTTTACCTCTATAAGCTAATGGAGAAAAGAGGGATTTTGTTTAGTTATGAGTTCTGGTTTGCTGAGTTTAATTGACATTTTATTGTCTTGACATATTTTTCTTACATTCTTTCCAGGGAGATGCAGTTAAAGACTTGATGCTTCGCTTTCTGGGTGAAAAAGCTGCGGCAAAGAGACAAGTCCTAAACGCCAACTCAGTGGAACAGTCTTTTGTTGGATTGAAACAGCTCATCGTAAGTAACAATGTGTTTGATTTTCAGTTTGTTTTTTGATAAGTATTACCTTCCTTCATAATATTTTCTCTGGAAGTTAATTACTTTGAATGTGTTATGTTATCCAGAGCCCTGCACATAAGTGAGAATTTTGTTGTATTAGATACCAGTCCTGCAACAGCAAAAAGCATCATATTAATACACAGATATTTTAAAGTCTAATCCCATTGTTTTAAATGATCAAATTACTTGAAGCGGCATATACTTTGATCACGTATGCTTCATCAAATACAACAGAGATAAATGATTTTATGTTTGATTTTTAAAATATACATTTTCTCCATTTCAGGTAGAAACTTTATTATTGAATAGGTGGAGTTCTAAACATTTTTAAACTTTGCCAGGAATTCCATAAGTGGATTTTTAAAAATTCATTAATACTGGATCACCAATACTGTACATGTTGATTTGTTTCCAGGGAATTTCTAATCTATAAGACAGCTTTAATAGTGTTGAGTTGCCTTCCTTTATTAAGGAGAAAATACCGGAATTCTCTCACCTACGTTTCATTCAGGAATCCTAAGGCAACCACCTGGTAGATACTCTGAAAGGACAGCCACGTCCCCCACTGCCCCCTTGCCGCAGCGTGGCCTCCTCCGTGCGCTGTGGGGTTGTTCCCGCAGCTGGTCCTAGCGTGGGCTCGGCCACGCCCTGCTCCGCGTCTGAGCACGGTCAGCAGGTGCTTTGTCGGAGGGGTTTGGAGAGTGAGGTGCGTGACTTTGGGAACAGGTCCCACTGGCCGTCAGAAACTCCCGTGTTGAAATTCAGCCCTCGCCCTGAGTATCCAGTGGCTCATCGTCTGTGCTCATCTTGGTTTGGGTGAACAGTCTGAAGGACGCGTATGCACTTTTCAACCTTTGCGAAGGAGAATGGAGTCTCCTACTTCGCTTCACTTCTCTAAGAGTTGCTCAGCTTGTTTTTCTTTGTTGTGACTAATTCTTCTATACGAAGCTCCAGATTTCACCTATTGTGAGTAAGCTTAAGTTCTACAAGATACAATAGTTGAGAGGTGTAGAAATTTATTGAGGATTTAAGTTTGCCGCCCATTTAAGTCAGAGGGGAAAGTGAGTCTGTGAAGTAAAAAAGAAAATGCGATTTTTTAAATTTTGTCTTGGAGAAGCCTGCGGTGCAGTCTCCACGGAGAGGCGACCATCTCTGGTGTTAAGACAGTGGCATGTAAATCACTTGGCTGCCAAAGACTTCACAGTAAAACTTAGAATAAGATAATCCTAGTTCCCTTCTTGTTACATGGCCTCCACCTTTCAGTCAGTATCCGAAAGTCAGGTGTATTCCCGTCCTCATTCTGCCAGAGATCACTGATGTTTGCGAGGCCAGAGTCTCAAACCAGAACCGCAGGAGGGGAGTTGTGTCTTGATCTCTCACAGTAGCAGTCAGCAAAGTAACGAAATTCCTTTTCTTAACTGACTAGTTCTCTTGAATTCAGACATCCTCATACCTGTGTGTGGTTTTGTGACTTCTGTACCATTTTAGAAGCTTTCCTGGGCTCCAGACAAGTCGGGGCTGCCCCTGCAGTGACAGCCCAAAGCTCTGTGCGGGGCGCAGCACCCAGCTGTGACAAGCAGACCCCAGTGTCTGCCACGCGCAGGCCTCTCAGGAAGCGGAGCTGGGCCACCAGGAGGTCAAGCGGGGCCTGGCTCCCTCAGTCACTGGATTTCCTGGTCTCTCTCTCTTGACTTCACAGCCCGGCTTTAATTTTCTTGTGTTCTGTTGTCAGCAGATCTCTTGCTTCCTATAAAAGGAAAAAGAATTAAAATCCTCTCCATTTCATTGAAAGATTAATTTCTTCAGTCTTGATTGTTATCTGCCTTTGATCCCTGATCTTTTTCTTGGAAAATCTTTTTTGGGGTCTTGCCAAAAGAGCCTGTTTTGGGAAAAGTCCTGAACATTGGCCAAGTGCTCTTAGTTACGTGGATTTTATCCTGACTCCCGTCACGTGTCTGCACTGGAGGGTAACATGTCATCAGTGTCAGTAATAAATGCTGTAACTCAGGGTGGAGGCAGAGCCAGACCACGACCGTTACAGACCTGCGGTAAGTGCCGTGGCAGGCGGGAAGGCGTGTCCTACTCACCGGGGGATCTCTGGGCCTGCACAGCCGGGCAGCAAGGGACGCACGTTTTTTGAATAAATAAAGGGGAGAATGATGGGTAGAGAAGAGCGCCCCAGGGAGGAAGCTACTCTTTCGAGACAGTCCAGTCGGACTGTTGGTTTCAAGAAATGGATGCAGGAACTCGTACGGGGTCTGGGGTGCGGGGACTGCCAGCAGAGTCCCCAGAAGAGTGAAGAAGAAACGAAACCATAGTGGAAGATTACTTTCGAAAACGATGGAACTTTTCTTCCTCCACCATGAGAGGAGAGGAGGATTCGATAGGAGTTGAAGTCTAATCTGGCGTGTTTTCAAACTGTGTTTCCAAGAATGCTGGGGTTCCAGGGAGGGCCTCCAAGTGGCCGTGGGCATGGCCGGGGGGTGAACTGGGAGGGCCAGGGCCAGCGGAGCATTCAGCAGTGTCTGCTTTGTGTGTTGAAGTCTCTCTTGAGATTGCTTTTTGCGGGGGGAGGGATGGAGGGAGTGGTGGGTGAGTTTTGCTATTTAAAAATTTTGAAGACTGGGCGTGGTGACTCAGGCCTGTAATCCCAGCACTTCAGGAGGCCGAGGAGGACCACTTGAGACCAGGATTCAACATAGCAACGTAGCAAGACCCCATCTCTACAAAAAATAGAAAAATTGGGCAGGCCTGTTGGCGTGTGCCTATAGTCCCAGCTACTTGGGAGGCTGAGGCAGGAGGATCACGTGAGCCCAGGAGTGTGAGGTTACAGTGAGCTCTGATGATGCCACTGTACTCTGGTGTAGGCCACAGAGTGATAGATACCCTATCTCAAAAAAAAATTTTTTTTTCTTTTGGGAAATTAATAATAGTCCAAAATCTCACTTTGCAGATTAGAAAACTAAGCTAGAAAAGAGAACAGCTTGGCCCAAGACAACAACCCAGAGGTCCCAGCTCCTGGTCGTCAGAGCCGTCCCTGTTGCCCTGTGTCCCCGAACAGTCCGCACAGCCCAGTGAAGACTGTACTTCCTGGGGGTGGTTTTTGCTCACTGACTGCTTCCTACCAGTGACTTCGTATTTCTGAAACACTGAATATATGCACTGGGGGAATTACATTTTGCAGTAGCTTCTAGGACTGGGTTGTATCCAGGAGTAGGATTTGCCCATAAGAAGATTGTTTCATATCTGATGGAATTGAAACGAATTCTCAATTGTGTTTCTTCAGTTTTTGTATTCATTCAGCAAACACATTAAGCCTCTTATTTCGAGCACTAACAGTAAAGGTTGCTAAGATACGGTTCTTGCTGCATGAAGTTCTGCCTTCTTAACCACTTACGGAGTTTACTCAGATTTAGAAGTACTATGCTGTTATTTTTTTTTAAGGAGGGATACATTCCATATTCACAAATTTATTATAACTCAAGGGTGATTTTTTCATCAGTGTCTTCAGACACAACAGAACCGCAGCTGCATCCTGACCCTAGCAGTGAACTCTCCCTTTTCCCTCCCCTTACTCTGCGTCCACCTCCCGCAGAGCAGCTCATTATCCTGGAACTTGAATCCTGGTTCTCTAACTCTCGGGAATCCTGAGAGCCCAGCAAGGATCCTTAAGGCCTGTTTTTGCCACAGAGCAGAGTTCCCAACTGTTCACCCTTGAATGGACTGAAGGACCCTCCAGGGTCTGTGAAGCCAAACCTACCCCAGAGACTCCGCCTCTCCTCCCTCCTCCCCACTCTCTCCGAGTCATGGAAACATCACTCACATGGTCACCAAAATACACACTAAATATAAAGTCTTTATTCATTAACTCGGGTAAATGCAAAACCCAGGCAGAGACCCTGCCCTAAAGCAGAGGTAGGAAATTATCGTAACTGTGGGCGTCTTCACGTGGAGTGCTCAGATGCTCTGGCAGCCTGCGGACCACAGGAAATTGTGTGCCCCCAAATTGCCTTCCTTCTCAGCGTCTTTTATCATATCTACAGAAGTATGTGTCCTCAAAAAGGTAAATAAGAATCACTGTTTAGGTGGTCAACAGGCTTTTTATACATAACACAAAGTTTAATTTTCAGTTAATGTCAATCAAACTCTTCACTGAGTTTCTTTTACCGAAGTGATTCTACAAGCATCACTATGATTGGAAAGCTTTGGAAAGGAAAGATACGGAGATACTCTTTTTTAAAGGGGGAAAGAAACAACTGATTTTTAAAATCTTTACTTGAGAGTTTGTTAATGAAGTTATAGGTCCTAAGCAGGGGTGGGGGGACCTGCAGCCTTAAGCCCACATGTGGCCTTCCAGATCCTTCAGTGTGGTGTGGCCTTTTGACCGAATCCCTCGGCCTCAGGTTCCCACCCCTGTCAGGTGCCCTTGCCCGGCCCGTGTGAAACTGATGACGTGAACCGACCGTCCCTTTGCTGAGAGGGTGGTGGTGGTCCCTTTATTTGGCCTTGAAAAAACTCTCATACATCGTCAGGAGTAACAGGCTGTGTTTGAAGTATGACTTTATTTTACAGTTGATGAGTTTAAAAGTCACACACACAGCCATGCGTGTTAGCTGTAATTAACCCGTTCTGCAGGCTGTCTTTTTACCTGCTGTGGTTGTTCCCAGTATTAATAAATATATACAATGGTTCCCTTTTTTTAATACATTGAGAATACTTGAGACCATTAGAGATTTTATTAACAGTCCTAACAAGGAAACTTATGTAAGGTAGGAAATGTATTCATACAAAGATCATTACCTTGCCCTGGTATTTTAATTACAGTATGTCCTAAAATAATTCCTCTTGCCTTATGGCCAGGAAAGAGATTCTGAATGTATTTTCCTAAGTCACGTCAGAGTGTTCTAAGATTGTAATTTACGGGGAAATGAATGTCACAGCCCGGGGAAGAGGACATTTTAATCACTTCAGTGGTATCATACGTAGAGTTAATGATTCTGTTTGAGTCTTAGATGGAGAAAAGTTATGTACATATTTTTAGTTACTTGAGCGATTTTTATTAGACTATTTTTCTCATCTTTTGGAAGTTGTAGAATGCCTGTTTGGTTTTTCAAATACAGTGTATGTCTTAATCCTAGTAAAAGAAAGTAATATTTATTTAAATTTAGATATTTTTCTCTTCTCTAGCTTTATTATCAGAGTTCCACATGTTGTAATTGTGAGAGTTTCATGAGATTTCCTTCACAGAGCTTAAAGTTTTATGTGGTATAAATTCTGATTTTAAAGATGATTTCTCCATTGCGCATGTCTGACATCTGTCATTAACAGTGTAGGAAAACCACCAGGAAGGGGAACAAGAAGGTAGAAAACAAATGAGATAAAAATAACAAAAATACGCTGAGAAAATAAATAATTATGATTTCAAACAGCATGTGGCTGTGTCTCTCACGGTGGCCAAAGTCACGTCCCACTTTAGAGGAAAACAGTGCCAGGCATTCCAGCTCCGTGCCGCGCGGGTTCCTCTGGCCTGGCCTCCGGGCTCCCTGTCCCGTCCCCATAGCTCCCGGCTGACTCGCCAGGGGGTGCCCAGAGCTGCGCAGGGAAACTGCAAGGAGCGGCGTGGACAGCCCCTCTCTCCTCTCTGCGTGTTTGCATTCACCGAGCGCCCCGGCCCTCCGCTCCAGGTTACTTCACGCGCAAGTCCGAAGATCAGCAGGCTGAGGCTGTGCTCTGCCCAGGCTGGTAAAATAAACCCCCAACACGCTCGATGTGCGTGGGCAAGCCTCCAGTGGGAGGCTCCTGCCGGGGAAACGCTGGCGAGGGGGGAAATGGGCGAGCCCGTCAGACCGGCAGCCCCGCGTGGCAAGGGCAGGCGGCGTCCTGGTGGGAGCCTGAACTGGCCTCACTGCCTTGCAGAGCAGCTGGACAATCGCTAATAAACGCTTGTGTAACCTTTGGTCCAACGATCCCACTTCCGGTAACATACTTTAGAAAAACTCTTGTACATGTGTGTAAGAGGGCATGTTCAAGAATGTTTGTTAGGCCGGGCGCGGTGGCTCACGCCTGTAATCCTAGCACTCTGGGAGGCCGAGGCGGGTGGATCGCTCGAGGTCAGGAGTTCGAGACCAGCCTGAGCAAGAGCGAGACCCCGTCTCTACTAAAAATAGAAAGAAATTATATGGACAACTAAAATATATATATAGAAAAAATTAGCCGGGCATGGTGGCGCATGCCTGTAGTCCCAGCTACTCGGGAGGCTGAGGCAGGAGGATCGCTTAAGCCCAGGAGTTTGAGGTTGCTGTGAGCTAGACTGACGCCACGGCACTCACTCTAGCCCAGGCAACAGAGTGAGACTCTGTCTCAAAAAAAAAAAAAAAAATGTTTGTTGCCATATTATTTGTATTGGCCAAAAATTTTATTGAAAACCTTAATGTCTAATAACAAGAAAAAGAAAATTATGTTATATACAGTCAAATAATTTGGAACAATTTAAATAAATTAACTAGAGTCACATTCATCAGTATGGATAAATTTCAAAACCAATGTTAAGCAATAAAAGTAAATTGCGAAAGGCTGCCCCCAAGGTGCTAGCTTTTCTTAATGTTTGAAACAGGTCAGTGATCCCTTAGCCATGGCTCTGAAATCCAGGAAAGCCCTGAAAACTGAAAATTATTTTTGGCCTCAAAATGTGACCTGACCAAACTCCTTTGGCGCCTGCCCCATGAATCTCTTCCCACGCACCCCCTCTGCTGCTGTGCTCGGCGCGGCCCGAGTGGTGTGCGCTGCACTCCCCATGCCCTGCCTCACCTGAGCAGTCTCCTGGTGGCCCGGAACCTCCTCCGCAGGCTGTGACAACTGTCCTGTACCCTGGTCCCCTCGGCACAGGCCTGCCCAGGGCTTCGCTCTGTTGCCAGACCCCGGGGACATCACTGTCCCTTCCCATCCTTTTCCAGAGTCCCTTCATCAGACTCTTCAGGAGACCCCATGGTGGTGCGGTGGCCGCCGTGTCCCGCAGGCCCCTGAGGGATGCGATGGCAAAGCCTGACCCTGCGGGGAGATGAGTACGGTTCCCCTCGGTGTGAGCAAAGGTGTTCCTGTGCCTGGAAATGGTTTCAAAATCCACGTAAACTTCAACTGTAGCCAAATAAGTATTGTGTATCCTCTCATCAGAAAAAAAGTTATTTGGAAAAGTATTAATTGTAAATGGTAGGCTTTCTAACATAATTTTTTTGTGCTCTTTTCTTTTTTCCCTTTAATTTTTGTTTGTTTATTTCTAATTATGATACAAGGAAACATCCTCATCTCTTTGTTCCCTCTACTGGCATGTCTGACTCTCAAACCAGCAGATAATTCAAATCTGAATTAGCGATTAGAGGTCCTGAGTTGCGGTGGGGCCCTGCGTGGCTGGGCTCTCCCTGGCTGGGCCCTCCCTGGCTGGGCCCTCCCTGGCTGGGCTCTCCCTGGCTGGGCCCTCGCTGGGTGGGCACCGGGTCTGGGCCTGGGCCTTGCCCCCTCCCTCCCACACTCAGTGCCTCAAACGGGTCTGCCAGCTTCGCGCCCACCGAGTCTCCATCCGAGAATGGAGGAGGAGAGGGCCGCCCAGACTCCCTGCCACAGGGTATATTTCGTGTTACTGTCTCAAGTAATCGAGTTGTTCTGACATCTGGAAAATTGGCTATCAGGTTAGTGTAAGTTTGTTTAGATATGACTCCATGTCATTTATAGACCAATCAATATTAATCAGAAAATTGCTTAGCCTAATAGTGCACACTTAATCAATAGCAGCAATTATCCAAGTAAATCTTTCATACTCAGTCATCTATGGGAAAATTTTATTGAGGGAAGCTGTTATAGGAGCATAAACATTTCTGCTTTCTATTGTTCAGTCAGGAGAGAAGCCACTTTTTAAAAGATTTACATTTGCAAAAAAATGAACAATTGAGATGGTAGATTTTTGCTTCATTTTTAAGAGTAGCGATCTAGTTTGAGATATAGAAAACCACATCATAGTATATGAAATCATAGCAAGAGCTGAAGGCTTTTTATGTGATGTATTTTACTATTTTTAATCATTTATGGAACACTTTGTATTTGCAAAGTCCTTGCAAGTAATTTTATTATACATTTAAATATTTTATTGGTGTATCTATACATATGGGATGTAAAATGAAATAGGAGCCTTTACTGTGTTATATTTCATATTTGTTTTCAAAAATATATAAATATTCATAATCAAATTTTCTCATTTATAAATTTTTGCACCCACACAAATTCTAATTGCCCTTGAGATCTGTCAGGTAGGTAACAAATTGAGTTCCCCGGAAGCTGTGCAGGCGTCAGGGAACTGAACGTCGGGAGACTTTGTATCTACTGTATCTAAATCCTTATGTTTTTCAGAAAAAAACAAAACAAAACTTTCCTCCTGCTTTAGCTGCCAGACGTATTAGTAACCTCTGCCTCCCATGCTTGGTTTGAAATACGGTGGTGTTCCAGCAAGCATGGGTCTAGTCCTTGTATAGCCGGTGCTGCCGGGGGCACAGGAGTGACGGGTCCCTCCGGGCCGCCGCTGCGTGGACAGAGTGGACACGCACACAGTCCGTTGCCAGAGGGCCAGGAGGTCGAGGCCTCGTCTACACGGGTGCTATTCCAGTGGGTGCACAGCATGGCTTCTAACCCACAAACCTCTTTCTTCCTGGTTTTACAAATAGCAAGTTCTTACTTGCTTCAGAAAAACTGGAAAAAAAAATTTGTTTATTTAACTATTGCCCTTAAAAATGAAAGCTGCCAACTAAAAAAAAATACATAAAAAAAACTACTGCTCTTTTACATTTTAGTATATATGAATATATATACACATATGTGTGTATATCTGAAGGATGAATGGATACATATGTATTTGTGCAGATATGCCATACACAACTTTCATATTATGTTTATATAGTTTTGTGGTTTTTATTATTTATCATATGGTAGACATTTCCCCATATTAAAGACTCTTTTAAAACATTTCAATAGCTGTATAATCTGAAGTTATTATAAATAACCTTGCGATGAATCCATCTTGTACAGAAATCTTTTCTGCATGTATGTTCATTCCTTTGGGATAAGTCTTAGAAAGCAAATTACTAGGCCAAACAGTACGGCCCTTTTTGAGTCTCTTAATATTTATTACTCATTGTCTTTCAGAAAGATTATTCCAGTTACATTCATCAACAACATGAGTGTGCTAGCTTTAGTATCTTCTTGCCTACCCTGACTTGTATCTTTAAAAAACAATTTTTTTCCTAATTTCTTAGGCTTGCAACAGCATTTGCATTTTTCTTTTTTCTTTTTCTTTTTTTTTTTTTGCTAGTGAAGATCAACTCACTAGTAAATTGTAATTTGCTTTATTTTGGTTACTAGTGTGGTTAAATATTATTTTTTAACTGTCTTTTTGTAATGCTAGGACTTTACTGTCTGTTACACAATTTTTGTACATGCCAAATGCCATGCAAAAGAAATACTTTTAGAAATTTTTTTTTTTTTAGCACGTTAAGCCTAGAGATGTAATTTGCAGAAGTTAAAAAGCAATGCAGTAGATAAAGCCACTGCTCCAAAGAGCTTAAGGAGAAACAGGAATTAAGAATAGGAAGGTTTCAGCATGGGCAGGAAAGACATCATTAAGATCAGATTTGAGCTCAGTTTGAAGGGTCGTGATCTCTGAGTGAGCAGTGACAGGTGAGTTCAGACTGGGAGCAGCAGAGGGTCCCTAGGAGCGTGGCAACACAGGCCACTGTACCTTCACCCAGGGCACATTTCACCATCGTCACCAACTCTAGCACGGCCAGCTCAGAGACTTGGAGGCATCATCTGTTTTGAATAATTGATATAATTGCGGTTCCCATGGCCTGTACTGTTATTTCAGACCTGATCAGCACTCTTAAAACTTCGCTGAAAATTAAGGATGCTTTTTACACAACGGTAGGCAAATAAGTTGATAAGTACAACCGAAAAGACCTGACTGAGCAATGAATATTGGATACAAATAGGAGTTACATAAAAACAAAATAAGGAAAATATACTGGAAATCACTTTCCATGCACTTAGTAAGTGTCCACTGTGTGCAGAGGATCATATTCATCTATTACGCAAAGATGGACAGTGGTCTCTCTCCCAAGCACACATCCAGAGGAAAGCAGTTGGCACTTTCAGTGCACAGGGACAGCAGGGGTACTGGTAAAACTTAACTGTCACTTGCAGTTTCTTTTCTTAACTTCTTATAACTTCTGTTCACAAAAACTGGCAGTTTTAATTTGTCTAACCGGCACATACCTTGTCACCTCATTTAGCACTTTTCGATTTTCTGTGACTTTGTGTGCTGCTTCCATTTGTGATAGTCAGAAAGTTGACTCCTTAGACTGCAGGGAGCCTGATCTTGATTTCTTTTACCCTGAGACACTCGTCATCGTAGTGGCAAAGGGATGATCTCCTTGTCTTAGCGACCCATGGTCATCCTAGAGACGCGTGCTAGTCGGATGTCATTGGCCAGGTCGGTGGGACCAGCAGCTCTCGGTGAGTGATCAGTGTTACGGCTTCTGACCCGTGTGCAGACATCCACAGCAGGGAACCAGATTGACAAATGATGTCTGCGTTTGTGTCATTAAATATCAGGCACCATTAGAAATCATGTTTTAAGAAAATACTTGAGGGCACTAAGAGTCCTGTGCCGTGCCCGAGGGGTGGGTGCTGTGTAGTGGGTGTGAGCTGACGCCGCCTGCGTGGCAACGAGATCGGTGTTTACAAGGCGTCAGCACACGTGATAATCCCACCAGCACCCACCGCCTCCACCTGCTGCTTCTCCAGGGTCCCCTCCGCTAGCTAACGGTCAGAACCTGGAAATTTTACCTCCAGAATGTTCACCATAATTGCTTTTCTCCTGCCGTGCCCCACCCCGTGCTAACTCAGGCCCTTGTTTCTTTGTGCGTGATTCACTAATCAGCTTAGAGCCCTTTTTGTTCACGTAATACCCCCAAAAGAATCAGTCAACTAGGTACCCCCTCACACATTTCTGAGTTACTTAAAACGTTTGATCATAAATTTAAACTGTTTCAAGAATATAATTAATTTTTAGCACATAGTATGTTGCATGTGATTGAATTATATTTCCATCAGCGCGAGGACTGCAGATTAGGCTCACTCAGTTTTGGGAAATGTGACCCACTTGGCAGCCAGAACACATCGTGCCCAGTCACTCAGAGCAGGCACGTGTTATCTCAGAGGAAATTGCACTTCATTTTGTAACCCAGATCAACACATCGGCGTGATCCTAGCAGCAGTCACTCCACGCTAAGGGTTAATCCTTGGACTGTGTCTCCCCACAGCCCTCGGGGATCCTGTCATCCCCTCCTGCCCTCTGGCTTCAGCCAGCCTCACCCCGGCCATGCCTCCAAACAGTTGTGACTGCTCTGGACCGTCTCGGGGCCCCTCCCCTCTGCTCTGGACCCTCTCGGGGCCCCTCCCTTCTGCTCTGGACCCTCTCGGGGCCCCTCCCCTCTGCTCTGGACCCTCTCGGGGGCCCCCCCCTCTGCTCTGGACCCTCTCTGGGCCCCTCCCCTCTGCTCTGGACCCTCTCTGGGCCCCTCCCCTCTGCTCTGGACCCTCTCGGGGCCCCTCCCCTCTGCTCTGGACCCTCTCGGGGCCCCTCCCCTCTGCTCTGGACCCTCTCGGGGCCCCTCCCCTCTGCTCTGGACCCTCTCGGGGCCCCTCCCCTCTGCTCTGGACCCTCTCGGGGCCCCTCCCCTCTGCTCTGGACCCTCTCGGGGCCCCTCCCCTCTGCTCTGGACCCTCTCGGGGCCCCTCCCCTCTGCTCTGGGCCCCTCCCTTCTGCTCTGGACCCTCTCGGGGCCCCTCCCCTCTGCTCTGGACCCTCTCGGGGCCCCTCCCCTCTGCTCTGGACCCTCTCGGGGCCCCTCCCCTCTGCTCTGGACCCTCTCGGGGCCCCTCCCCTCTGCTCTGGACCCTCTCGGGGCCCCCTCCCCTCTGCTCTGGACCCTCTCGGGGCCCCTCCCCTCTGCTCTGGACCCTCTCGGGGCCCCTCCCCTCTGCTCTGGACCCTCTCGGGGCCCCTCCCTTCTGCTCTGGACCCTCTCGGGGCCCCTCCCCTCTGCTCTGGACCCCACATACAGCTGTTTGCTTTTCTGTTCTTCTTGGATGTCTGAAAGGCCCATCTAATTCAGCACCTCAAGAATCAGATCAGATCAGTTCCCATTCCTGAGCCGGTGCCCTCCCTCGTCCCGGTCTCGGGGCTGGCACCCCACCCACCCGCCATACCCAGCAGAAGGCCGAGTCCACGCCCTGTGGCAGACCACTGCCCGCTCAGGTCCCTGTGCTCTGCTGCCCTGCTCAGGCTACCCGCAACCATGCTTTTCAAGCTCAGTGCTGAAGACACTGGTACTTTTTAAAAATTTCTAATCTGTAGCAGACTACAACTTCTGTAAAACTCAGTATAGTGAGCAATTAATTACCGGAAAATGACAAGGAAAACATATACCAAATACAGGCCTCTTCTTTGTTGTCCTTGCGTTCAGCAGACAGAGCTCTGTCTCACTGCTATGAAAGTGTCAGCTTCTCTGCTGTCCTCACGGACCTGTCACAAACCACTTCGGGCCGACACCAGTCCACGGTCCTCTTTGAAGTAAAAGGCAATGAGCTACTGACCCAGTAAAAAGTCTAGACTGGGGTCGGCCAGCGTTTTCTGTAAAAGATCACAGCGTAAATATTTCAGGCCTTCTGCTTATGGGGTCTCTGCTGTGACTACCCATCTGGTCCATGGTGGCACGAGGCCTTCGACAGCTCGCACACAGACGAGTGAGGCTGGGTGAGGCTGGGCTCCAGCTGTGTGGGCAGAAACAGGTAGTGGGTGGGTTCGGCCACAGGATGGGCACAGACTGCCAGCGCCAGGCCTGGCCCCTGACTCCTGGGACAGTCTCCTAACTGCTCCATTCACATCTGCTCAACTTCCTCAATGTCACCCCTCACTGCAGGGGGACAGGTGTGGTGACGTGACGCTACTGTGACCTGTGCTCCCAGAAGCCTGCAAAGGCCGCAGGGCTCAGCCTCACCGGCCTCCCACGTGCCCTGGTCCCCACTGTGTCCCCTCAGGCCATGCAGCCGTCACGGTGCTCCCTGTGCCCCTCCCCACCCCCCGTGCCTGCTCAGGCTTTGCGCACACTCCCTCGGGTCTCTACTCCTCCCTCCTCCCTGGCTAACTCCTCCCCATCCGCAGTGGGGGTCACTCCGGAGGGAAGGCGCCCAGCCTCTGTTGAGAAGAGATGCCACCAGCAGGAGAGGCCAGAATGTTCAACCTAGGGAACCGGGGAAGGGAGCAGTCATTAATCGCCCCTGGATACAGGATCTGCTCGGATACATAAATAGAACTGGTTCACACTTGGCAGGGTATCTCTCCCTCGCACTTTTTCACATTTGCAATTCAAAGAGAATATACATAGCCGTTTGTATTATATAAAGTGATTATTGCATTGCATTTAGACCAGAGAAGGCATTTGGAGACAGTTTCAGTAAACTATCTTAACCAGTCTAAAAATATTTCTGAACTGTCAACCAGAACACAGAAATCCTCCAGTACTTGAAACTGTTTTGCCGTAACTTGGACAGGTTGGGGGAAGGCGGCACCGATTTCGTCTTCACGTTTGACCAGTGCTGCTCAGCCGCGGTGAAGCGGCCGCACCCGCTGGTGAGGACGCGCAGGCGTGCGGTGCAGGGGACATGCGCGGTGGGGCAGTGTCGGCCGTGGGAACCGCACTGCATGTGCTGTGCAGGCTCCTCATCACCAAAAACAGAAAAAACTACAAGATACGTTTGAAGGGATCACGTGTGAGTGGTCCGGTTAGTATCTGCAGCTGGCTGGCTGGTGCCGCGGAGGCTGCCGCTCACCCTCGGGCTGCGGCAGGTACCGTACAAGGAAAACACGTGGGAGAAAACGTGGAAAAGCCCCCCCGACAGTGAGATACCAGCACGCCTGTTAGCGTGGCCCAAACCCAGAGCGCTGGCGGCGTCCGGAGCTGGTGAAGATGTGGAGCCGCGGGAGCTGTCATTCGTTCGTTGCTGGCGGGAATGCAAAGCGGTGCAGCCACTTGGAAAGGCAATTCGGCAGTTTCTTGCAAAACCAAACATTCTCTTGCGTACAGTGAAGCAATTCGGTTATTGCCTCATATTCCTAGGTGTTTCACCTAATGAAGCTGAATACTCACACTCACACCGAAGCCTGCACACACAGTGAATAGCAGCTTTATTCATGGTTGCCAATAACTAGCGGCAACCAAGAGAGGCGCTTGGACAAACTGGTAATCCATACCATGGGACGTTATTCAGCCAAGAAAAGAAAATGAACTACTGACCCGAGAGGAGGGCTGGAGGAACCTGAGATGCCCCCAGCCCAGGGACAGCCGGTGGCTCGTCAGGTCACAGGGCTAATCACCAAGAGAGCCGGCTGTCATGAGGTTCCTTCCCTCACACGTGTGGTTTCACTAAGCATGCACACGCCAACACATACTCAAAAGATAGAAAAGAGAAAAAGATTCTTCCACAAGGTGGTCATGTTGGTCCTTGCTGACAGGATTATAAAAAGAAATCATTGATTCACACTAAATGGGAAGAACAGGCTGGATTTATGTAGCAACAACTTGGGAATTTTTTCATGGCATTGTTAACATTTCTGATGTCTGCTTCATACCTGGCACTGTGGTGTTACCTCATTTAATCCTGCTATCCCTGAGGTGGGATGGACAGCTCAGCTCTGTAAACTCGAGCCAGCACTGAGCCCGCAAGGATAGGCAGCGCTGAGCCCGCAAGGACAGGCAGCCCTGAGCCCGCAAGGATAGGCAGCGCGCCACGGCCCCTAAACGCGCGAGCTCCGGCTCCTGACCGCAGCACGCTCCCTCGGCCACGGCCGCCTCCTAGGAAGTTAGAAGACATCATTAGCTCCCTCCGGCCTGGGAGTCCCGGAGAAAGGACTGCAGAGCCACTTCAGGGAGAAGTGGAAAACCATTTTCCCTCACGAGCCTTCACTAACAGAGGCCCGCATCCTCTGTGTCCTCGCATGCCATGAGGAGATGTCGAGAGGGAGCAGGGCACACGGGAGTTAATATGCAGAAGAGGTGTGTGACATGCTCTAACACGTTTTAAGTATGTAAATTCCTAAACTTCTTACTAAAGAAGCACATGGCTGCACACAAAATCATTTAATTAATCCTTGAAAACCAGCCTGTTTAATGTCTGTCTTCCTTGCTAGATCCTACACTTAAGGAGTTAGGGACATGGTGTTCATTCATACTGTGATCCCCAACCCCGGCCTTGTGGTCTCTGCCAGGCAGGAGACACTGAAAGGCTGTTTGTTGACTGCGTAAATGGGCACGTCTATGGTATTCAAAGATAGTTCCTATTATATTGAGAAAAATACATATTGAGTATCCAGTTCTAGCTTCTTAAAAGATTTAAACATTCTTTCCAATAATATTTTCCAATACGTTTGTCCAGTAGCCCCTCCCTCCTCTACTGCATAAGGGCAAAGATAAACACACGAGTCCAAGTGAATGCACCAGTGTGTGACACCAGCCAGCCTTTCCCTGGGTGAAGCTGTAGCAAGAAGTCGCATGAAGAATGCTCTGTAGTGACCCACTGGCCTGTCACATGTGGCATTAGCATTGTTCATTGATTTTTTTTCTTATTGATAAATTGGAATTATGTTGAACACATAAAACCACTTGTAGTCACCTGCAGATCTTACAGATACAAATAAATATATCTAACACATAGCATAAAATGAAATCATTGACTTTCAATTGACTACAAAGGAAACCAGTCTTACAGATTGGAAGATGGGGGGCTTTCCAGTAAAAGTCTCCTGTCTGTGTTCTCTCAATTGTTAAATTTTAATGTTTTTATGATTTTATCTCAAACTGTGTCCCGCTTGGCTCTCTTATTCCTGATTACACGTGCAGTGTTGACAAATGGCACCGTCCTCCATGCCGGCCGGCTGACCGAGCTCACCACGTTCACCTATGGCCGGATGGAGCTGCTCCGGCAGGGCGGGCAGCCGTGTCTGGTGGCTGTGTTGGGTCACGCCTTCCGTCAAGTCCTGCACGTGTGTTTGGGTGACACATTCCGTCGTGTCTTGCAGAGCTGCAGGAACTGGAGGGCGGCGGTGGACCTGTGCGGACGCCTCCTCACGGCCCACGGCCAGGGCTACGGCAAGAGCGGGCTGCCCACCAGCCACACGACGGATTCGCTGCAGGTTAGAGCACCGCTGGTTGCTGTGCTTTTATTTGGGCTTATCACAATTTGGAGACACGCAAGGGACCGTGGCCTTTCATGCCAATAGAACAAGCTGAGCACAAAAAAATGGATTTTCATATCCTGAGCTTAATCTCAGTATGAAATGGCCCTGCTTCTTCCTTTGTTATTTATCTGTTTATATTATACCCACGGGAACTGGAATTCTCAGTGTACCCTATTATGAAGTAGCCTTTGTGCACCGCAGAAGCTCACTCCCTGAGTGCTCAGCATTTGATCTCACAGTGGAGATGGGCTCTGGCTTAAGGCTGGCAGGTAGGTTCACCTCTCCCAGTTGGCAACAGCCGGCGCAGGACTCGTGGGAGTGTCTGAACCGGGTGGAAACAGCGGCGTGGGCTGAACACACTTCATTTTTCTCATCGGTAAGGTGAGAATGGATTGGGTCATATTCGACGGTACCTACAATTCTAAAAGTCCTGACCCGGGAGCTCTCTAACGTGCATTCCCAGTTTCCTCCCTGCACGCCACGTGCTGGCCATGTGGGAGCTGCCCTGCTCAGGTGCTTCCCACGCCGTCCTTGCTGGGCCTTGGTTCTCACCATTCCCTGCGCCTGTGGGCCCTTAGCCGGCGGCCTCCGCAGTTCTGCACCCTTCAGGGCTGTGCTCCAGCACGGCCAGTCTCCACAGCCCCTCCTGCTCTCCTGCCCCCCCAGCCCATTTTTGCCATCAGTCTCCACCCCTTCCAGATGATAAACTCTGGAAGGGGCTGTGCTTGTTTATCTCCCTAAACCTGGCCTAGTGCTTTGTACACACACTCGGCTCAATGCAAATTGTTTACTTACTGAGTAAACAATAGTATAAAATTGTTTACATTGTTATTAACCTCAAGATTTTTTTCTTTTCTTTTTTTTTGTTGGAGATGGGGTCTTGCTGTGTTGCCCAGGCTGGACTCGAACTCTTGGGTTCAAGTGATCCTCCCACCTCAGCCTCTCAAGTAGCTGGGACTACAGGCGTGTACTGCCATGCCCACCCAGCTTCCAGAGTATTTTTATAAACATGGTTATACAAAGCTGCAAAGATAGAAAGTGAGATTAGCCCCTGTGTTAATATATTAGAGATCAACCTCTGATACAGATTAATAGGGAATAAGAATTTCTGAAATTGATACATGTAGATAACCTATTGTTCCATTCTATTTTGCGTTTTTAGCTTTGGTTTGTGAGGCTGGCACTACTAGTGAAGTTGGGCCTCTTCCAGAATGCTGAAATGGAATTTGAACCCTTTGGAAACCTTGATCAGCCAGATCTGTATTATGAATACTACCCTCATGTATATCCTGGGCGCAGGGGTAAGGCAGTGCTGTTTACTATTCGTACCTTTGCGTGTATTGTGCTGTGCTTCACTTTGATTTATGAATAATTAGGTATCCTCCGTTCTCTTTATTCACCCAGTCCTGAAAAAGCCAAATAAGTACCTCACAACAAGCCTTGGCTCACAAAACCATCTCGCCCAGCTTTATAAATACCCTAACCTAGCGGTGCTCACTGACGCATTCTGTCTGTTCATTTAACAACCGTTCATCACGCACCTGCTGCGTCAAAGCAGTGTGATTTGCTGCAGGGACTTTGGTGGTGGCCTTTCAAACCATACTGCACAGTAAAAAGTAATTTCATGTCACCACCTAGTACGTATATCTGCATATAAGTGAAACGAAAACATTCCTAAAACAACACTCGTCCTTAGCACGTGGCACTCTCTGTGATGTTTTCTATGAGTGTCTGTTCTGATTTAATTTATTTTCAGAGTCTGTTTATGGCCCCCCCACTGGGTTACGGTTACACCATTGTCTGTAAAACACGGGGCCACAGCATAGGGCAGTTTTAGGAGGGGGGCAAGAAACAAGAAGTGAGGCAGGGAGGCCAGATTACAGAGACCTGTGGGCCACCGGGAGCCTTGAAGTGGAATGTACGTCCCTGGTGGAGGACCTTGTAAATACGTTTGAAACCCCGCACAGAATAGCCAACAGTCTCGGAAGGATGTCTCTGGAGAGGCAGCGTAAACTCAGGCACTGGAAGCCTGGGCTCTGCAGGCAGACTTCCTGGCTGACGCGTGAAACTCGGGCTAGTTAGCTGGTGTCTCTGTGCCCAGCATCCTTATCAGTGGAGCAGGTGATGATCCTGCTTGCTTCCTAGGGCGTCATGAAGATTAAATGATGTCATGTATGTAACTTGCTTGGAACAGTGGCTGGCACATAATTATAATTGCTGCATTTACTGTTTTTCTTATTCTGTTCTGAATTAATCAGTAACACATGTGACATTCAAATACTGCTCTTTTTTTGTAAGATCAACTAGTCAGCATTTGTTGGATGCAGCAGTGGAGCTACAAAGAATGGCCTTGGTTGTCAGGAGACTTAGAGCCTAACTGGAGGTAGAAAATACAAAATAATAACATACAAGAGAGTACAAAGACTTGCTCAATAATAACGAAATAATTGCTATAGAGTTTCAAAAAATTTAAATCAATATTCTTTTTAACTTGGTTGATATTGGTAAGTAAATAGATGAACTAAGAAGGCCAGAAGTAAAAACACGCCTTTCAGCTGCTTCTCGTGCTGTTCTTTCCGTAACACTTGGGTCCTGCTTCCTTGGAGGGGGTACAGGAAAGGACGGGGTCAGCGTCCTCTGTCCTCCACGCTTTGTCCTCGTCAGCTGTCCCTTTCATGTGGCGTTGGCGGGAACTAGTCGGTATTATCCTGAGTTACCCCAGAATGGCAGGGGATTTTTATCATTTTGGGTGTGGGATGCTTGTTGACCTTTAGCCTCACTAGTATCAAAAATGTTTCTCCTTCTGATTAAAGGAATTTACCCCTTGTAGAAAAGAAAAAGTAAAAAGGTAAGTTTTACTACCTAGAAGAGCGCATGAACCGAAGAGATTGTCTTGGCTGGGCGGCATGATTTAGCGGACGGGAACCAAAGCCAAGTGGGCAGATGCAGTCAGGAGGGACCAGCCACCGCACTGTCATCCACAGAGGGGACTCCGCTGCACTGTTATCTGTGGACGTAGACTCAGGCCTTGGTTTGTGACACTTCTTACACCCAGTAGTCTGTCGGGCCCGTCCTGTGCGCCTTCCACACGCCCGGGGAGGACAGACCAAAGCCAGGAGCCACGTGAAGGAGAATGCTCAGAAGTGTGGCCCATCTGCCCAGGCCAGGCCTGGCCAACAGATGGAAGCAGTGAAGTCAGAGGGGTTCTAGGACTTTCTGCGGGGCCCCTTGGTGGCATCACTGGCCTGGTCAGGTAGACACGTCTTTACTTCCTTCCGGGTGTTTCTTCTCCCGCACGCTGGCTGTGAACACGGTCACTGGGGAGCAGGGCTTTCCCCATCCTCGTCTCCGTGAATACATCTCATCCCCGTCCCTCCCTGAGGCCCACCCGTCCACTCTGCACGCAGGTGATTCCCACACCCCCGTGCATTCAGGGAGGTGCAGCCACCGCTGGCTGTTCAAGGAATGCTTTTCTAGCTTGTAAATTAACAGGGCTCCCTGACTGTGTCATCGCCACTCTGTAGCCATTGGAGAGTCCTCCTTTGCATTAAGGCCTTGAGCAAACTTCCAGCCCAAAAAGAGGAGTGTGTCTTTCCCTTCTTAATAGTTGTGATGAAAAGATAGAAAGGTTTAAGCCATTGTTAAATGGGGAAGTTTGGGGATGTTTCTATTTAATCAGTTATGCCTGGTGTCTCTGATAGTCAAGAGACAACTGTGCCCATATTTCTTAGAAGGGGCAGCTGTGTTTTCCTTCAGTATAAAAAAAAAACGTTTTTTCCCTCTAAGGCTGACTGCAGCCTGGCGTCTCTGCCAGCCCTGCCCTTCCCGCCCCGTTCACACTCACAGGAGAGCGTCCGGACCCACCTCTGCGGGCTCTCTGCCTGGACCTGGGAATTGGCAGCTGGTTTCGATAGGTGTTTTGTCTGCTGCCAGCAAAAACTCAGGACTAAGCACACAGGCCCATGTCTTACTGTTCTGACCTCCCAGGTGCCCCGGCCCCCGGCTGCGTGACACGCTCTGGCGTCTTTTCCTGTCGAGGTCCACATACAACAGGACTGTGCATTCAAAACAATGCTGCATGCGTCAGCTGCTGCTGAATTTGTGAGTAAGAGTAAAAGGCGGCGTTTCCTCTGGTGGCCAAACCAAAACCTCCAGCTCCCTTCTCTTTCTGGTCTTTGCCTCCCTGAATGCTCAGCATCCCATTGTAGGTCCGCGTTATAACGTGCTGAACACGCTGCTGCGCGTTCACCCGCCTTTAAGGAGAGAAGTTTGACGGAGAGGACACTGAGCTTCCTTTAAGATAAGGAATAAAAGCTCTTAGTTCAGGTACGGAGCTACCTGGCCTCCTTCCTCTCCTCTTTGAGAACTTCTTTCCTCAGGACGTGCAGTCTGGGCTGGAACGTATCTTCTCATTCTGCCTGACATTAAACTGCACTGGTAAGTGGGTAAAGGGAAGATAGTAGCTATGCATCATTAAGCAGCTAATTTAAATTATGAGATAGACATAAATCATACATATGTTTTAGCTAAAATGTATTAACATTCATCCACAATAGTACACCGAATGTTTACTAATTCTTCTCATTTTGTGGTATAACAAGCATAAATGCAGGATTTTGATTCATTCATTTCATTTTAGCCTGCAATACATAAGCAAAGCAAGTCGTTAAAATGTGCTTTAAAAAGGAGGCTATAATGATATAAACAAATAATTTTTATGAATAAGCTTTAATATATTTCATTTAAATATGGGGCATAATTTTTACCCATTCAGAATATTCATAACAAGACATGTAATGAATCATGCGTAAAAATCATTGTTTTTTTTTTTTGTTTTAAATTTTCATCCAAGAAAGGAATGAACGGTATCATGGCCGATATAGTTCTCTGACATTTCTACCAATTTCAGTCAATTACTTTTAGCCTCCCTTAAAAAAAAAAAAAACAGACAGATTTGCTTCCTCATACTTAGCACTGTCTTTTAATTGGGGGTTTGGGATTCTCCCTCCTGCTCCAGGAGGGGCAGTGAGGACAGTGGCACAGAGCTGAGGTCAGAGCCGCACGAGGTCTGAGTAGCAGCCGACTGTGACCTCGGTTTCCCTCTCTTTACTGGCTCTTCCTGTTTCCTCTGTTGCTCTCCTCGCGCTCCATGCACTGCTTCCGCTCCTGGGCTGGACAGCCACCCCTAGAACCCAGGGCCCAGGAGGCTGGGTTAGAAGCTGCATCAAGCTTTTTGTCAGACTTCATACAGTGGGCGGAGGGGAGGTCCTTGCAGCTCAGGTTTGGTGTTTAGGAACCAGCTGGCTGAGGGTTGAGCAGACTGTCCACATCTTTTCATTAAGTGGCAGCTCCCTGCATCCGTGCGAGACACACGTAAAGGCCGTGCAGCTTCGGTGACCTCAGACGTGGCACGTGAAACTCAGCGACTGAGCTCTTCTGTCTGTGGTTGTCATACGGCTTCGGGAAACTCAGGATCGTGTTGGTCACGCTGGTAGAAGATGTCAAAACAATAAAAATAGTTTGCGGTAAACTTGCTCTTAGCCACTGTCTTATCTCTAAAACTTGAACTTCAGTTGCATAGTGATACCGTGTATCATGTGTCTCCAGGGACAGAGAAGAAGATAAGTTTATCTTCTCTCCTGTTTGTAGTTCTCTGACTTTGAAACAGAGTCCCCTGTTTGTGAATCCTAATCACAGTTCAGGTAGAGCACTGCTTAGCTACCCAGGATCCAGATGGAATGATTTGTGCACATTCAGATATTTTGATTTTTCTGTATTGTTCACATCTATAGACTATTTACTTTTATTTTATTTTTTTTACTATTTTAATAGGTTTTTAAATACAAATATGTTAACACTCAAACAATTGACAAATATAACCATTCTTCATGTTGGCTTCAGACCTTTTTGTAATAATGGAAGTGTCCATTACTGTTCCAGCCTGTGCCACAATCTCATCCCTTCCCGGAGGCAGTCACAAGTGTGGAGTTGTGTCTCCTTCCAGATCGTGTTTTTATGCACTCACTTCATACACACACACGGAAATACAGACATTTTTAGATATCTCAAGAGAGTATTGTCTTACGTGCTTTTTAAATGTAATTCACAAGAGCATCTTTCTTCATTTTGCTTTTCCTTTTCCCACTTAACCTCATTCATATCCATCCACGCCCATGAGGATGCACAATTAGGATTTTCCAGTCTGGGCTCTCATGAACAATGGTGTTACAAACATCCTTGTACATTTCTCTTTGTACACACGTTCAAGAGGTTCTCTGAGGTATTAATATAAATTAAAAGTGGCATTGTGAGGTAGCATGGCATTTGTGTTTTCAGTTTTGTAAGAAACAGTCCAATTCCTTTCCAAAGTAGCGATATGAATTTCCACTCCCAACAACAGTGGATGTTTTGTTTCCCTACTTGTATATCACTAAGTACGGTCAGACTTTTACCTGGTGGGTCTGAAATTCTGCCTCTTGTTGTAACTTACGTCTTTTGACCCCTGCCCGGTTCTCGTGTCCTTTGTGGGAGTGTCCTTTCAGGGGCTCACGCGTTCATAGTCGTGGCCTGAGTTTCTGTTGGGTTATCTTTCTGTTGTGGATTTGTTGATGTTCTTTCTATAGTTTAGGTATTTAATACTTTGCTATGCATTTTGGAAATATTCTTTCCAACCCTGAAAAAAATTCTAATTTAAAAATACCAATGTAGGCTAGGCGCGGTGGCTCACGCCTGTAATCCTAGCACTCTGGGAGGCCGAGGCGGGAGGATTGCTCAAGGTCAGGAGTTCGAGACCAGTGTGAGCAAGAGTAAGACCCCCATCTCTACTAAAAATAGAAAGAAATTATCTGGACAGCTAAAAATACATATAGAAAAAATTAGCTGGTCATGGTGGTGCATGCCTGTAGTCCCAGCTACTCGAGAGGCTGAGGCAGGAGGATCGCTTAAGCCCAGGAGTTTGAGGTTGCCGTGAGCGAGGCTGATGCCACAGCACTCTAGCCCGGGCAACAGAGTGAGACTCTGTCTCAAAAAAATAAATAAATAAAATAAAAATACCAACGTAACCATTTCTGTTTGAAAAGTAATTCATTTTAGGAGTATCGTCTTGATTCCACGTACCATCACATCAGGAATAATAGACCGATGTAAACTGACCAACCGTATGTCACGGCCAAGTGAGAGAAGTAAAGGCACCTGTGCACAGCTTTCTGACACGCTTTCCTGTCTGAGCTGCGGCGCACTGTTGCTCAGCCCCGCTTGTGCCTCACTGAAGAAGAGCAAAGCTGCTAAGGTTGGGCAGAGGGCACGGCGGGGTCCCTTCACGTTCTGCATGCAGGTGGCACCAGCTTGCCTGTGTCCAGCCCAGGCTTCACGCAACCTGGCCGCATCTATGTCTTCTGGTTTGCACAGGAAGCTCCAGAGATGACGCGATCCGCCAGCACGGACGCCCAGGAGTGGGAAGGGGCGGGAAGCGGCCTGGCTGCTGCGATGAAGCTGAGCTGCCCCCTTTTCCCTTTCACTTTTCACCACCCAGCACGGAGGCCTGGGTGATGTCTGGCACGTTTGTCTCCTCTGTAGTGGCAGTGTGAGTCTTCGGCACGACAGGGGACTGTCTAAAATAAATTTTGTAGGAGTATTTTCATTTAATGTTTTCTAAATGATTAATGAGAACGCTTCTACAGTATTTATAGCAACCTAGATTTCATCTGGTCACAAGGACACGTGGTAATATCCAGAGAAACAGATCCACTAGGAATTCTCTTTCCTTACAGGGTTTGACTACCCCTCTCCCCCGCTCCCTGCAGGAGAGAGACAGGCCCTGGGGCTGCTGCGGAGCCCTGCATGTGTCATCTTGCCTGACAGCCGTCCTCAGCACCAGGGTTTTACTGAGATTCCCAGTGTAGCTCTTCTGAGACGGGCTGGGTTTGGCCACTGAGAGAATCAGTTTAAAGATACTTTTATGTGCATTTATGTAAAACAAACAAAAGTGTGAATTACATTAAAGCAGCTTGTATATGTATTTTATTAAAGAGAAGGAATGGTTTCCTTGAGAAAGATGACCATGTCTCTCATTTTGCATATCCAGTGCCTAGCCTTGTGCTTGGCACTTAAAACAAAACGTGCTGAATAAATGTCTGTTGAAGTAACACGTTCCACCTAGAATTAATAGGCAGTGTTTCTTCAGCTGTTTTCTTGTTTTGATTCTACGAACAGCATATTTTTTCTAGGCAGGGGTGTTTTTCTTTCTGATTTGATTTCCTTCATTTTTCTTTTTCGTATGAGGCTGTGTATGTGTGTTCCTTTTGATTTTTCTTCTTTAAGATTTTTAATCTATACAAGACCGTTTCACTGACTCAAGTCAACCAGGAGGAAGCCACCTTCCTGCTTCAGTCGCTGCTTTGTTCCGGGTGTTTCTAAGAAAGACACAAATACGGCGAGGTGTTGGAGGAAGAGACGGCCCAGGCTGCCGGTCACCGTCTCCCCTTGTGTTTGTGTCTGCCGGGGAGAGTCCCGTGTCCAGATGCCAGTCAAGGGAGCCCGTTAGGATCGCTGGCTGCGGCTTCCGCCCCGAGGCTGGGAGGGATGCTGCCAGAACCTTCCGGCTGAGGCTGACATTCGCGGCAGAGGGGCCTGCGTGGTTGCGTGTTGGCAGGTTTTGATGAATTGGCAGAAACTAGGGAACGTTTCTGTGCACACGGAGAAGACGGGGAGGGGACAGTGCCGGCACTGGGGAAACGGCCGTCCTCCTGCCACAGGGCCCAGGCAGGCGCCCTCAGGCCGGGTTTCTGTGTGGACCGCAGGGCGGGACGGCGGAGCAGGCGCCTGTCACCCTCCATGGGACGCAGGTGCCCAGAGTTCCTTGGAGACACTGTTGACTTTCAAGTGTTGTGTCAGGAGCGGGGGAAGAGCTCATTAATATTTTTTAAAATAATATGTTAAAATTATTTTCTTTTTAAAAAATGTGTTTTAATTCTGAAAGAATTTTGCTACATTAATATCAGTTTTATTTGTGATTTTATTCAACATGCCCCTCAAATTCAAGGAGGAAAGGGGCAAATTTTGTTCACAAAATGTCCTGCCCAGGCCCTTAACAGGCAGTATCAGTGGCAGCTCCTCAGCACGTGTGAGATTTCGGAAGCGCCGAGAAGGTGTGTTTGTCGCAGAAGCACCGACCACAGCTCATCCTCCTGCTCTTGGCGGCAGAGCAGAGCCCGTGGGGGGCCCGTGTTTGGCCCCCACAGCTCTCTGCTGTCCAAAACTAAAGTTCAGGCAGAATTTCTCCACTTTCCTTGCCTTACCCCCGTGTAGTCTTTAAATGCCTGTATGGTTGTTTTTTGGGGTTTTTTTTTTTTTTTTTTGAGACGGAGTCTCACTCTGTTGCCCAGGCTAGAGTGCCATGGTGTCAGCCTAGCTCACAGCAACCTCAAACTCCTGGGCTCAAGTGATCCTCCTGCCTCAGCCTCCTAAGTAGCTGGGACTACAGGTACACACCACCACACCTGGCTAATTTGTATTTTTTTAATTTTTTTTTTTTTTTTTTTTTTAGAGATGGGGTCTCACTATATTGCCCAGGCTGGTCTCAAATTTCTGGCCTCAAGGGATCCTCCCACCCTGACCTCCCAAAGTGCTAGGATTACAGACATAAGCCACCATACCCAGCCTCTTTTTATATATTGTTGGATTTGATTGCTAATTTTTTGTTGAATTCAATGCTATTATATTTGATTTTCTAATTTTATTGAGGATTTTTACATTTATGTTTATAAGTGGCATTGTTCCACAGTTTTCTTGTAATGTCTTTTTCTGGTTTGGGTATTAGAGTAACGAATGTTGGGCACACATGGTAAATTCGTATGTGTTGCTCTGCCTCTGTTTTCTGTAGGAGATCGTAGAGAATTAGTATCATTTCTTCTGCAAATGTTTGGTGGAATTCACTACTAAAACCATCTGGAGTCTGGGGCTGGGGCTTTTTTTTTGGAAAGCTTTTATTTTATCTAGGTTACCAAGCTTGTGGACATAGAGCTGTTCATAATAGTTCGTTATCCTTTTAGTGTCTATGGGATCAGTAGTAATGATCTCTCTTTCGTTTCTGGTATTAGTAGTTGATGTCTTCTCTTTTCTTGGTTAGCCTGGAGAGAGGTTGATCGATTGTATTAATCTTGTCAAAGAATAAGCTTTTGGTTTTGTTGCTTTTATCTATTAATTTCCTGTTTTCAATGTCATTGATTTCGGCTCTAATTTTTATTTCTTTTCTTCTGCTTACTTTAGGCTTCCATTGCTCATCTGTCTCTAGTTTCCTGAGGTGAAGACTTAGATTATTGATTTTAGATCTTTTTTTCCTAATTTATGCATTTAATGCTAAAAAATTCCCTCTGGGCACTGCTCTTGCTGCATCCTACAAATTTTGATAAGTTGTACTTTTATTTTAATTTAGTTCAAAGTATTTTCACATGTCCTTTTAAATGCAGAAACTTGCCCAGGTTTGTGGGCAATTGTCATGGTAAAGTGCGGATAACTCGGGCCACCTTTTCATTTATACAGCTGATTTACAAATTGGGTTTGAGAACTTCCAGTGGAGTCTTGTTCTGTGCTTAGCTTATAGAACTCAAAGGGTTCTTGGTACATTCTCTCCCTAGAGGTAAATTCTAACTGTGTAGGAGCGATTATTGCCTGTTCTCCACTTGGTGCAGAGGGTGGAAATGACACGATGTACATAGGACTTGCCACATAGGGCCAGTCCCACATTTAGTCACACTGGTGGCCAAGAAACTTTTCTTCCTGGGAAACTGAAACGGCTCATGCCATAAATTCAACTCAGTCATTTATCCTCTTCAGACAGAAATCATTTTAAATTCAACAATTATCTTTCTTTTCTCCAGACTTATATTCACAATGAAACTATTTTCCATAGTGTTCCTTATTTTTGACTATCCTTTCTGAACCTTCTTATTAAAGACCATAAACAAAAAGCTGCCCCAGTGTGGTTCGCGGTGCACCCTCGGTGCTGGTTAACGAATAGCCCGACGGATGGAGGCCAGAGGTTGGGCCTCCGGCAGACGCCACACCGCTTGTTTTCTCAGCATCTTCCAGACTGTGTTCCGGATCTGAGCATTAACAGCTCAGGACTATTGTAACAAGTCCTTTGCGGAATCTGTGTGATTGCCGTCTGCTGGCGTTTCCATGGTTATCTCATTCATGTTCAGCGCAGGCTGTGTGATGGTTTGGTGTACTTAGTATGTATCATACGGACCAGATTCCGATCCTATTACACGAGAAAGCTCGCTCGCCTGGGAGGTGACACAGCCACATTTGGACCCTGTCGTGCGTTCTCCTCCCTCTGCCCCACAGGCTCACAGAGCCAGGGCAGCCCTGGGGAGGGACTTCTCCCATCCAGCTCCCCCGCCTCCCGCCGGGATGTCTCAGAGACAGAATATGGGCCCCCGGGGCCCCACTGAGAACAGGGGCCCATCTGCCCTCCGCAGAATGTGGCCTGAGACGCACCCCACTCTGCTTCCCTGCTGGTTTCCCCTGAAGCACTTCTGGAACCGTCACTTGCTCACACGTTCTCCCTTCGGAGTCTCTGGGGAGCCCAAGCTAAGCAGCCTTCTACCTGAGCGTGCTGTGCGGAGGAAATACTAAGGGTTACCTGAGCATGCTCTCTTTTATCTTATTGGAGGAGGGGCTGGCTCTACTGTTTATTCGTTCTGTGATAGTTTCTACATGTTCGCAGTGTAGCTATGGGAATAGTGGTCACATCCACCTGTCTCCTTGGATAATTTTCTAGACATACACAGATAGCGCTTTGTAGAGAAATGCAGCATGTATGTTATAGCTGACACCATTGAATATCTCTCACCAAGACATAGAGGGGTCTGTCGTCATTTCCACTGGGACCTCTGAAGACGCCTCTGTCAGGTGTGCCAGGTATGAAGGTGTGCGCAGTCACAGCAACAAACTGCCTCAACTTTGGTTTTGCTCCTAGGCTCCATGGTCCCCTTCTCGATGCGCATCTTACACGCGGAACTTCAGCAGTACCTGGGGAATCCACAGGAGTCGCTGGACAGACTGCACAGGGTGAAGACCGTCTGCAGCAAGGTAACGGTGGCGTTTCGCACCCCCACCCCCGCCCAGAGAGTGCACCCGCGGTCCCCTCCTCAAGAGCGCACACTGCAGGGTCCCTACACATCCCACCCAATGACAGTGACACCGTCGCCACCTCTTCCCTCGGAAGGCGAGGTGACCCTACTCCTACAACCAGGTATTCCTTGTGTATTCCTTGCTCGTGCTGAAAGCTTTCTTAGGGGTGGCGGATGGTTTTTGGCAGAGCTTGAGCCCTGAAATCCTTATTCCTCAGTATTGTCGGTAGATGAAAAGCAGAAATGCTTTCCGTGTGAGGGAATCACACACGTGAACACGTGCCCGGGCAGCCAGCTGAGTGCTTGAGCATGTGGGACCCCTCGTGTGTCCCGGAAGTGCTTGTAAGCACCTGCTCCGTGCCAGACAGAGGCACTGGAGCAATAGGAAAGAGACGGTGGTCTCATTTCCCAGAGTCAAAGCAGGCGGCACTGTGCGCCAGCCACAGTCACTCGTAATACTGATGCAAAGGCACGTGCAGTTCAGAATGCCTTCCCAGTTCTCGGTTGTGAAGTGACAGTTACGTGGAAGGCACCAAACTGGCATCAGCAGAAGATCAAATTACGACATTAAGTGATATTAGGAAGAAACGTAGGGTTTAGATTCGTTGCTGTTTACAGTCTGTGGGCATCACTGCCCTCTTGATTCTTTGTCTCAGATTAGGATAATACTGCCTTGCTGCCCACCTCATGGGGTTCCCGTGCAGGGTAAATGAAATAGGACATGCGCAAGTGCTTTGAAAACCATGAAAAACAAGCAGTTATTAAGAGCCAGCAGCATATTGTAATTTTTGGAAAAAATAAGGTCATATTTGTCATTCCCCCATTCATTTCCCAGCTATTATGGAAGTTTCGTGGGGTCCCAGGGTGGTGGTGGTGTCGTATCCCAGCAAGGGAGCAATGGCCTTCCTCACCTGTGCGGAAGGCAGCCCTCCCTAGGGCAGACGCAGGCATCTCTGGGCACCCACTACCCTTGGGCTTTCTATCTGCTTCAATTTTTTTAAAAACCATAACTTAAAAGATAAAAAGAAAAGTTGGCTTTTATAAGTTTTATAACTTTTATAAGTTACTTACTTATGCTATGATCAGTTGATCGGAAATTGTGTTACCAACTTTTTTTTATATTGTACCACTTTCTTAAATCTTAAAACAGTTAAATTATTTATTTTCAAAAATAGGAAGCACATAAATTGAGAAATTCTAAATCAGTGACTTTCTAAATTGTACACAGTTGATTTTTTCATTAACCTCGATATCACAGTGTGGGAAATTTTTATAGTATTTGAGAGAAAACTCTGTGTCATAGGGTGATTTGAAGTTGGAAAAGACAAATCAGCTGAAATAGTTTTGCAAGTCAGTTTTCCTGGTCCTAAAGTATTTCCTGTTTACAGTATGGAGCTCCTTGAATGCATGATGCAGTGTAACCATCAGAGGAACCACTCAGCACCAGCTGTGGGGGAAGGGGGCAGTAGAGAGCAGGGGAGGGGCAGAGAGTGGGGTCCGCCTGGGCCACGGCTCCAGCACGGGCACTTATCTGCCGGACAGACACCTGTGTGTCCTCATGAGTCTGCTACTGTTGTTAAGCATTTTTCAAATACCTGCTCATTGAATTCTCCTAGCAGCCCTATAAAGGAGGGGTGGGGGGAGGGGGTTCTTCCCAATTTACAGGTGGGACGTGAGCAGGGAGGGTGGCGCCTGTCTTAGGCCGAGCCACGTGGCTTCAGAGACCTCGTCCTTGAGCACCGCTCTGCAGTTCGGTCTGCACAGGTGAGGAAGGCCATTTGCTCCCTTGCTGGGATACGGACACCACCACCATCCTGGGACCCCACGAAACTTCCATAATAGCCGGGAAATGAACGGGGGAATTTGACAAATATGACCTTATTTTTTCCAAAAATTACAATATGCTGCTGGCTCCTAATAACTGGTTGTTTTTCATGGTTTTCAAAGCACTTGCACGTGCCCTGTTTCATTTACCCTGCACGGGAACCCCTGAGTGGGCAGCAAGGCAGTATTGCCCCTTTGAAATTCGGCCGCCAAGATACTGTATTTCTTCTCCCCCAAATACAGTTTCTTCCCTGATGCCTTGTAAAGCAGCAGTTCTAAAGTTTGGTCTTATCCATCAATTTGACAGTGCCGGAAATTTTAGCAACTCTCTACTGCACTTGCTTTTGCCAAAAATCGAGCTCCCGTAGGTTCAGGGAACTGTGGACTCTCTAAGTGGGTGCGGAGCGTCCAACAGAGTGAGAAGAAATTAGTGGAGAGTGTTAGATCTTATTTCCCTCAGTGCCGTTTCCCATCACGCCTCCTCACTTTATGTGCCCCCCTCTGCCTGCCCTGCCCTCTGTCCCTGCCTCACGCCTCTCAGCCCAGCGACGACAGCGTCACACTCCCCGTCCTGTGTGCTCGGGCTGCTTAGGGAAGCCAGCACCGTGCAGTTTGCCTGGCTGTTCCCAGCGTCAGTTGCTGAGCTGGGCCACACCCAGGCTGAGCTCACACGTCCTCTCGCGTCTTTAGGGGGGATTGGAACAGGCAGGAGGCCAGTACTGGGGCTGCACGTGTGGCCGCTGGCTGGCCAGGAGCCTCAGTGTTGATCTGAGATGCTTAACTCAGGGACAGTCTGCAAAACTGGGATCGTCGTTTCTAGAAAGCAAGCAAGTAAGTTATTTGGTCGATATTGCCCAAGAACTCTCTGTCCCATTTGTTTTCATTGCTTGTGTGGCATCTGCTGTTGTTCTTCAAAGCAGTTTTCCAGGCTGGAGGTCAGGAACGACTGTGGAATCAAATGCTTTGGACAGGGGTAAATGATAGAGCAAGCACCAAACCAGGGCAGTGGCAGGTTTTCATCCCGAGGTAATCAGACGATGCAGGCCGCTCAGAGCACGAGCGTGCTGCCGTGTGCGCGATGTGCTCTGAGCCCTGCGGCCCGACGACGGCCAGGTCTTCTCGGGCCCGTTCCCAGCGTGGGTTTCCCACACCCACTGTGACTGCAGAGCGAGGTGCGGAGAGGGCGGAGCAGCGCGGGGGGCAGAGGGCAGCGCAGCACCCGCACCCGCTGGCGCCTCCTCCGTGCAGCGCTGAGATGGCGTTCAGCTCTTGGGGAGCGGCCAAGCGGAGTTGTCCCCTGTCACTTCCGTCATGGGCGGGTCACAAGCCAGAGTTGCACAGTTTAAGATGCTCAGGTAGCAGAGGAGGAGGCTGGTCATGACGCGAACTGCTGAGCGTGCTGTGGTGTCCACGTGGCCACCCCACGCCACGGCCGTCCTGTGGGCAAGTGTCTGTGACATAGCACTGATTTCCACAGCCAGCCTGCAGAATCACAGTTACGATGTGACCCGCTGAAATGGCTGACACGTGTTGGAGCAGAGATACCGATGTGGGAGTGAGGGAGACCAGGTGACCATTTTAGTTCCTTTTATCTTCAAGTCTTACACAACACATGTATTAATTTTATAATTAGACTTTTGTCTATTGAAAAAAATTAAACGAGGTCCATGGGGCAAAGAGAAAGTGAAATGAAGCCAGCAGTGCCGCTGTGAGGTAGAAGGGTGCCGGGGTGAACGCGGAGCCGGGGTGAACGCGGAGCCGGGGTGAACGCGGAGCCGGGGTGAACGCGGAGCCGGGGTGAACGCGGTGCCGGGGTGAACGCGGAGCCGGGGTGAACGCCGTGCCGGGGTGAACGCGGAGCCGGGGTGAACGCGGTGCCGGGGTGAACGCGGAGCCGGGGTGAACGCGGAGCCGGGGTGAACGCGGAGCCGGGGTGAACGCCGTGCCGGGGTGAACGCGGAGCCGGGGTGAACGCCGTGCCGGGGTGAACGCGGAGCCGGGGTGAACGCGGAGCCGGGGTGAACGCGGTGCCGGGGTGAACGCGGAGCCGGGGTGAACGCGGAGCCGGGGTGAACGCGGAGCCGGGGTGAACGCGGTGCCGGGGTGAACGCGGAGCCGGGGTGAACGCGGAGCCGGGGTGAACGCGGAGCCGGGGTGAACGCGGAGCCGGGGTGAACGCCGTGCCGGGGTGAACGCGGAGCCGGGGTGAACGCGGAGCCGGGGTGAACGCGGTGCCGGGGTGAACGCGGAGCCGGGGTGAACGCGGAGCCGGGGTGAACGCGGAGCCGGGGTGAACGCGGAGCCGGGGTGAACGCGGAGCCGGGGTGAACGCCGTGCCGGGGTGAACGCCGTGCCGGGGTGAACGCGGAGCCGGGGTGAACGCGGAGCCGGGGTGAACGCGGAGCCGGGGTGAACGCCGTGCCGGGGTGAACGCGGAGCCGGGGTGAACGCGGAGCCGGGGTGAACGCGGAGCCGGGGTGAACGCGGAGCCGGGGTGAACGCGGTGCCGGGGTGAACGCGGAGCCGGGGTGAACGCGGTGCCGGGGTGAACGCGGTGCCGGGGTGAACGCGGTGCCGGGGTGAACGCCGTGCCGGGCTCCTGGCCACCAGCGCAGGGTGGGAAGCAGACCCCGCGGCAGAGTTCAGCTTCCGCACGCGACTCGGCAGTGACTGGCGTCCGTGTGCGCGGCGTGTGAGTGGTAGGCGTCGTTAGGACGATGTGGTGCGTGTTCATGTGGGGCCCGGTTTTAGCAGGACGTCACTTATGATCTTTGCCAAGTGCTCCAAAGTACTGGTTTTACCTATTGTCTTTGCGCCATTTAGTGAATCAGTAAATGTTTGGTGCAAATATAATTACATCAGTGAAGAAGAAAATACCATGACTTAAAATAAATTTCCCATGCTGCCCTGGCGTGGGAGAGTTAATGGCCGCACTGTCTGCAGCACCAGACGCCTCTGTCCCCGACCTGCTCCTCTCGCCTGCTCTGCGGGCGTCTCCACCTTCAGGTCCAAGAGAACTTTGCAGACCGTTTGGGAAGAGCCAGGCAGACACAATTCTAGAAGCCGTCTGCGTAGACAGACACAGTCCAGACACAATGTGTTGCTGGTGTGGACATGCAAAGTCCCAAGGGAACTCCCTTGTTCCCTCCAACCCTGCAGCCACCACCTCCCCAGCTCGGCCGGGCCGAGGGGCCCATGTTCCAAGAAGCGTTTCTTCAGCGACTCAGCCCTGGCTGGGGGAGGCAAGGAGACAGGACGTGTTTGTGCACTCGGACAAAGAAAGATACTCAACGTCAGCATGGTTTGCATCTCTACTGATGATTGCTAAAATGGTAGCAGTGGGAACTTGCTTTTTAGGAAGGGTTAATATCTTTCCTAGAAGGGACTTCTGACAGATGGACATCTTCAGTTCTGCTATTTTATTTGTAAACAAAGTTAGAAATGCTACTGAGAACAGCCATTGTTGGCCTCCAGTGTGCTCAGGGCCAGCTGCTCAGTGGGGTGGTGGTCAGCACGGCAACGGCAGCCTCGGCTGACCCGGAGGTTCCGTTGCCCAGGTCGTCTGCTGCTCCGGCAGAGAACAATGTGGCTTGCTCAGATGGGATGGGGCGACTGGCGAGCAGAGAGAAGACAGGAAAGACTGAATGAGGATCATTCCTGTGTCCTCAGTGGAGGCCACGTCCCTGCCCTTTGCCATGGGAGCCCGTGCTCCTAGTGCCCCAGCTGTGCTCAGAATTGGGGAACCAGAGATGCCAAATGGGGTGGGCGTCCCTTGTCATGGGGTTCGCAAGATTGATATTGTGACCCAGCTCACGATGGGAATTCACACCTTCAGAGCCCTCTAGAGTGCAGCATTGCAAACCCAAGGACGTGGCTTGGGAACGCCCAACAGTGCCACGCGGCCACTCCAACCCAGCGCTAAATCTGATGCCCCGGCCGTGAACCACAGGGCCGCGGAGCCAGCAGATGATCCAGCCCTGAGCGTCATGATGGCGCAGAGAAAAGCAGGCTTTGATGTGATTTAAAAGGTCCTACATTCTGCATTCTTTGCTTCGTTTTTCTTGGCACTGTATGTTCTCTCAGTCTGTGATCTGAGTGGAAAAAGAATGTATTTTCAGGGCATGAAGGCCCCAAAGGACACTGCCCCCTCCCCCTAGGCAGTGTTTGTGAGAGTGGCTTTGGAGCCAGGCTGGCAGCCTGGAACCTTTCGGGTATGACCCTGACCCCCTGGCTGTGGGACGGCTGCCCAGCCCGCGCCAGCCGCGCCTCCTGTCTGCAAACGCGGCCCATCACTGACCGCCTGCGCTGCCGAGAGGCTGGGTTAGTGGCACACGCAAGTGACTGCACCAGCCTGGTACGTGGCAAGTATTTGATAGCTCTTTAAGTGCCTTGGAGCAGCTCCAAGAAACCTCTTTTCACTTTGGAAAGTGTCTTTTCTGAAAGGTCCCCCAGGAGGCTTGGTGGGGATGGGAAGGTCCTCGGACTCCAGAGAAATCTGAGGCTCTCGGGGTCGGACCGTCTAACCGTTAGGAGGGTCTTCGGGTTCTTGCATTAGCGCTGGCTTCTCAGCAGTCTGTATACCGGAAGCCTCGTGAATAAAACCAGTTCCCCACACCTGTCTCACCCCAACCCACAACCCCTGACAGCCGCCAAGGGGACAGCCTCCTCCAGTCTGCGGTCCCCAGACCAAAGGTGTCAGATACCTACTAGAACACCTGCTTCACCTCCTCCCCAAACCACTGCATATGATTCAGAACATGGATTTGGGTCTCTTTAAATATGAATAGGTTACAAATTGCTTTTTTAAATACGGTTTGAGATCAAGCAGTATTGGTTATAAATGGAGTCAGGCAGCTGGGATACTCATTCAAGGCATATAATTTTCTCTTTGGACAAAACACAACCAGGTTTTCTATTTTGAATAATACACCTTCCCTCCCCTGCTGTGGCGGGTGTTGACAGCTGTCTGCGTTGTTCAGCAAAGCCCGTCCCTCCCAGAGCCGGCCCAGGGCATTCTCCCCTCCACACTGGTCGGCCCCTCCGCGCCACCCAGGACCGCCGAGTCCGGCACCGTCTCTTCCAGCCCGACAGTGTCGCCGCTGTCGTCTCCTCCTCACTCCCCCCCTTCAGTCCACGCAGCTTCTCGTGACTGCAGCTGCTTCCAGAGATGAGCTCATTCTAACATACCCAGTGAGGAACCCATTTCAACATTTCCAAATTAGAGAAAACTAAGCCTCCAAAGTGATTGAGTACATTGACCTTAATACACCATTTCTCATGGGAAGCCTTAAATAAAAAGTGCTGGGTAGCTTTGATTTACCTGTGTGTTGATTACCTATTGCTGCATAACAAATGACTCCAAGACTCTGTGGCTTAAAACAGCGGCGATCCGTGGTCTCACTGCGTCTGTGGGTCTTGAGTCTGCAGCAGCTTCCAGGTGGTTCTGGCTCAGGGCATCTCTTGAGGCCGCAGTCGGGATGTCAGCAGGGCCACATCATCCGAAGGCTCGGCTGGGGCTGGAGCATCAGCCCCCGGGTCTCCCTCACATGCGTGTCGAGCTCTGCTGCGCGCGGGCAGGTGGGCCTTTCCTCGGGCTGCTTGGGTGTCCTCACACCGTGGCTGCTGCTCCCTGCAGAGAAGTTGAAAGAGAGAGGGAGGGAGGGAGGGAGCAAGGAGGAAGGGACAGTGCCTTTCCTGACTTAGTCTTGGAGTCACAGTGTCACTTCACCTGATGGAGTTTGTTAGAAGAGTGCAGCCCACATGAAGGGAACGGGAATGAGGCTCCGCATTTTGAGGAGTGTTCCAGAATGTGGGGAGGTGTTTCCAACCACCTCGCCTTGATCAGTCAGCTGGGGTCTCTCACGCTTCAGGACTCACAGGCCCCGTATTAGCCTTCAGGAGAAGAGCCAGTCCCCACCCCCGTCCCTTCCCGAGGGTCTGAGCTTGACCCTGCAAGGTGCAGGCCTGGGCGGGCGTTTGGCCGCTGGTGCCAGGCTCCTGCTCCAGGAGGCCCCCCTCAACTAGAGCAGGTCTGGTCGGGGGCCCTGAAACTGCCTCCCAGCCCCCTGCCCCCCAGCCCCCTGCCTCGAAGCCAGAGCTCAGCACAGCTCACAGGTCTCCCCTCCCCCGAGGCGCAGCCCACAGCAGCCAGGGACGCTCCTGGAAGTCTCAAAGATCCACTTAATGTTTGCCAGTCAGTGCAGCATTGATCTCATTGCTCCCAAATCACACACATCTAAACCTTTCACGGTTTATTACAAGGATAAGGGTGGAAGAGAAACCACAGTGAAAGCCTGAGACAGTGGGATTTTTAGATTTCTGGTTGCTTCTCCTCTTATTTGTAATTAATCTTCATTCAGCACTTTTAAAGTTTACGAAACACTTCAAGTATATTCTCACTGGAGTTCCATAATTTGTATTATGGGCATATGAAAATGGGATCTAAGGAAATAGAAATTTGGAGAAGTTAGCTTAAAGTCAGCCTGACCTTGAACCTGCATCCTCGGATGCCAGACATCTCTGTTCTCGGTACTGTGCCACTGTGCTCTGCAGGTAGAAAGCACGAAGGTGCTTCTGCAAATGGGTGTGGCAGCGCCTCCTCCTCAGGTTTATTTCTGTGATTAAACAAACACTGCTTGTGCTTTGAAACCATCATGCACCCACATCTCTAAAACATACAGTGCCCAGTAGTTGACGGTGTTTATTGAGCCCTGCCTACACCGATGGTCAAGGCCAACAGCTCCACAGAGCTCTCCACCCATCCAGAACCAGTCAGGGACTGCTCCCGTGTGACGCGCAGGAAGGCGTCTGCAACACGTGGCCCTTTCTGCAGATTCGGACTCACTGGCAGTGCAGAGATGCCGTCCCTTGGCGTGGGGTCCCATCATGGTTACTGCTCCTGATTCCCCGAGACGATAACCGCTTGCCGTCCCTGGAAGCCAGAAGGTCTGGGTTACCAGGCCTGGCTCTGCGCTTCCCTGCTCCTGCCGATGGTGTCCTGCCTTGGTGTCCCACCACCGAGGCTGGTAACCCTAGAAACCAGCCAGCACTCTGTCCCCTGCAGGGCTCCGTCCCCCTGGGCAGGTGAACTGTGCTCCAGCTGGGAGCGCAGGCACTGTTCCTGCGTCCTCCCTTCCCTCGCCACCTTCCTGCCCCGTCTAGTCCACACCCAAGTCCTGGACGTGGACTCAGAGCTTTGTCCTCCCCGTCTCAGCTGCCAGGGAGGGCACAGATGCACCTGGTGTGAGTGCTGGCTCCCCCTGCCTCAGTCTCCCCATCTGTGTGACAGTGTGACAGCAGGACCCACTCCTAGGGTTGTTACAGGATCAAAGGACATTTGTGCAGCACTTGGACCAGTGCCCGGCACACGGAAGCTGCCGCCAGGTGTCTGTGTGATCACAGCGGACGCCTGGGACACCCGACTGCAGGGACCCGGTGGCGCTGTGCCCCGCGCCTGCCTGCACGGCTCCTTCCTGAGCTCAGCACCTGGTTTGTCTCTGCAGCTTCCGCCACAGGCCGGTGAGACCTTATCTGAGGCCGTCTCTAGGGCATTAAAAGCCATTAATCTGTTGATGGGATTTTGTCTTAAAAACACAGATTGTGTATCTTTTCCATTTTTTTTTTAATTGCAAAACGAACGTAGAAGCCACCCTGCAGTGCGCATCTTTGAGCCCCGTGGCCTTTGTCATCATGCTCTGGCAGCCGGCTGTGCTGCTGGGTCCTGGGCAGAGACAGGCACCCCAGTACCTCCCTCCTTACCCCACACTGGTCACCTGCAGTCACCGCTGCTCCTCGGGGGTGTGCGTCCCTCCAGCAGCGAGCAGCACGGCAGTCAGGGGTGCCAGGTGCAGGAGGCCTCCGGGGAGAGGGGTGGCCCCACGGAGCCGACATTCTAGTGAAAGGCACAGGCAGGTCTTCACAGCTGCCACTCAGGCCTACTCGGCCCAGACAGCCCGGCACCTTGGGTGGCATGTTCACCTGGGTCATAACGTCCTTTTTATTTAAATTGGGTGGAGCTGAAAGAAACAACTTGGTCTTTGGGGCTTCATACCAAATAAAGCAGAAATGGCAGCCATCTGTGCACCTAGGTCCCGTGTGATGCTGTTCTGCCACCCAGGCTCAAAACATGCTTCCCCTTTCCAGGGCGTCTTCTAGGATTAGCGGGGCCGGTGCGTCGTGCCTTCATTCTTCTGGGAAATGCAGGACTAATTGGTGTCTGATTTAGACTTGGACTCTGGTCCCTTTGTCCAGGGCAGAAGGAACCAGGGAGGAAATGACAAGCACACCACATTCGCAGACTATACACTTTCAGGCTTTTCTTGCAATATCTGCATTTCCTAAATAATTCAATCTTTGAGTTGAGAGTGTCTGTCACTTTCCTTTACAGAAATAACCTTTTGTAAATCAACGTACTGTCACTGTTCAAAGCCAGACAACTGTCTCTAGATAGACAGTGACAAAAGCTACTCACTGGGCACTGCTGTTTCGTTCAGTCCATTCGAAGATGCCCTTCTGAGTCACACTGGGACCTATTAATTGGCATCATTGAGTAATATGTCCTAAAAATTAAAAATAGTCACTGAGGATCAGAAAGTCGTTGCTACAGTGTCTGCGCATCTGCGCTGGGCGCCTTCTCCAGCTGCCCTGCGCCTGGGCTGAAGCGCGGCAGTGACCCAGGTCCCCACACTCACCTTTCTCGCGCACCCTCCCCCCCAGCCAGCAAGAGCCTTCCATGTAGAGCGAGGGCTGCGGCCGCTCAGGGTCTCCGGCCCTCACCTGCGAGCCTTCCTCAGCTGCGTGGGTCAGCCCAGGAGACAGGCAGGACTCCCTCCTCGTTTGTGTGGCTTTGGTGCCTCGGCTGCAGGCGCAGCCCCTGCTTCCGCCAGGGCCCGGCACCACTGGGCTGGGCAAGCCTTCCTTCTTTCCAGACCCTCCTCTCCTGCTGCCCCTCTGTGGGACCCCACTCCTCCCGTCCGCCGGGGGCTTCGGCCTGTCAGTGCAGCCCAGGCTGAGACCACCACGCCCACGGCGGGGGTCTTCCCTCCCAGCCAGGCACCTCCACAGCGTTTCCGCCCCATCCACAGCGGGGAGGTCATCCCCCCGGCCTCGGCGTGTGGGGCTGACCTGCAGTGTCGAGGCGAGAGGGGCAGGCCCAGACCCCACGCTCGGCCGTCTACACTCCACCTGAGCAATGCGGATTGTCTCAAGCCCAGGCGAATGCCTTCCCGCCCGTCGTGTTGGCTCTGCTCCGTCAGGCACTAAGCCCGGCCAGTGGAACCCGGCCCGCTGGAGTTTGCGGGGGCTCCTGGGGCCCCGGTGCACGGCTTTCCCCTCGCCTCTTCCCCGTGCACCCCTGGCCCATGGGGACTTAACTCCGTGGTAACACCAAGACTTTCTTTCCTGTCAGTTTCCGTGTTTATGATTATTCTTCAGAAGACAGACTTGCTGAAAACTGTCATTTGACCTGGTTTAAACCCACTAGATTCTTTCCAAGGTCACAATTTTGAGCCGCAGGTGTGTCCTCTGAAGCATTAAGGTGACACAAGATAACCACTAAGAGGGAAAAACCCTTTCTGTTCACAGCAAATTCAGGGCTCTCGCTGGTGAGGAGACTTCCCGCCCCCGGGCCCCTCACCTCGCAGACCTGGCTAGGCGTCCACAGTGGCTTCCCCAGCAGGCCGTGCCCTGGCCTCCCAGAGCGGTCGTGGGTCATTTGGGGACGTGGTGATTGACCCACTAAGTGCAAGATCTTTTCCCAAAGGCTCGTGGCTGCAATGTCACCTCCTTTCATGTAAGATTTCTGTGTTTTTCTCCCTAGCGGTCTTCACGCTTAGGACTTCTTTTCCCTCACCCTGCCCTCAGAAAAAGTGAATTTTCTACCCAAATTACAGAATCTTTTATTTCAGAGAAAACCAAAACACAGAAGCAGCAGCCAAAAGTTACTAACCAAACAGTAAAAACCATGGAAGTGACAGTTCCACCTAATTTATTTGGTACATTAAAAAGGCCAACAAGGCCAGGCAAGATGGCTCACGCCTGCAATCCCAGCATCTGGGAGGCCGAGGCGGAAGGATCGCTTGAGCTCAGGAGTTCAAGACCAGCCCAAGCAAGCTTGAGACCCCATCTCTACTAAAAATAGAAAAATAAGCTGGGCGTGGTGGTTTCGTGTGCCTGTAGTCCCAGCTACTGGGGAGGCTGAGGCAGGAGGATCCCTTGAGCCCAGGAGTTTGAGGTCGCTGTGAGATACAGTGACGCTACTGCACTCTAGCCTGGGTGACAAAGTGAGACCCTGTCTCAAAAAAAAAAACAAAAAAGGAAAATGCCACAGCACCTTGCTTTGCCCTGGAGAAATAAGACTGATATTTTCACAAAAGTTACTCATCATTCTCACGTGTAACATGCATGATGCTTTTCTACATAGAAACAAACATGTTCTACGTATGATGTCCGAGATGCTTTATGAGCGTCATGAACCCCAATTGCACCGTCACCTGGGGGCAGAGTCCCCATCCACTTGCCGTCACCCCTCATGACACTGATCAGCAATGTGTGAAACGTGCCCCTGGGAACATCCCTTGACAGACTGTTTCCATGCAGAGAAATTTGCTGTGCCAAGAATGCATTATGACAGCGTCTAGGCGCAAGTTGCATTTCCACGGTTTTGTCATTCTCATTTGAAATGATTGCAGATCCTGACCAATTTGGAGCACGGCTTGGCCGAGGACGGCAGCATGAGCAACATGACCCCGGAGAACAGACAAGGTGAGCAGGCCATACGCAGCCAAGCAGGCAGCTGTCAGACGGTGCCCGCAGGCTTTGTTCTTCTTCTCAGCGCATGCACGCACACATGCATGCACACACACGCACACACTCCTTTCTTGGGTAAGCCAAGCACTGTTGTTGGTGCTGTTGAGTCTGATGTACACAGACCTGAGCCCACTCTCGGGGAAGAAGATGCACCTTCACCACGTATTCGCACACACGCCTGGCGATATGCCACACTCAGGAGGGGTCTGGCCAGTGGCCGGGCACTGGGGAGGCCTCCCTGCATGGTGTGTGTGGAGCCTGGGGACAGAGGCTCGAGGGGCTGCTGCAGGAGGAGCTGGAGGGGAAGGTGGGTGCTGCGTGCAGAGGCTGGGAGGCCAGGCTGAGGATGCCCAGCTGTTTCACCCAGGGGCTTGGGGGCCGACACAAGCAGATTTGCACTACGGGAAGAATGTTCTAATTGCCGTGTGTGGAGTGTATGATGTGTGCAGTGCAGCTATGTGGAGTGCAGGTGTGTGCAGTGCAGGTGCGTGGAGTGTACAGTGTGTGCAGTAAAGGTGTGTGCAGTGTATAGTGTATGGAGTGTACAGTGTGTGCAGTGCAGGTATGTGGAGTGTACGGTGTGTGCAGTGTACAGTGTATGGCGTACAGGTGTGTGGAGTATACGGCGTGTGCAGTGCAGTGCAGGTGTGTGCAGTGTACAGTGTGCAGTGCAGCTGTGTGGAGTGTACGGTGTGTGCAGTGCAGGTGTGCAGTGTACAGTGTGTGGAGTGTATGGTGTGTGCAGTGTACAGTGTGTGCAGTGCAGCTGTGTGCAGTGTACGGTGTGTGCAGTGCAGCTGTGTGCAGTGTACAGTGTGTGCAGTGTACAGTGTGTGCAGTGCAGCTGTGTGCAGTGTATGGTGTGTGCAGTGCAGGTGTGTGGAGTGTACGGTGTGTGCAGTGTACAGTGTGTGCAGTGTACAGTGTGTGCAGTGCAGCTCTGTGCAGTGCACAGCGTGTGCAATGTACGGTGTGTGGAGTGTACAGTGTGGAGTGTACGGTGTGTGCAGTGCAGCTATGTGCAGTGTACGGTGTGTGCACTGCAGCTGTGTGCAGTGTACGGTGTGTGCAGTGTACAGTGTGTGCAGCATACAGTGTGTGCAGTGCACGGCGTGTGCAATGTACGGTGTGTGTAGTGTACAGTGTGGAGTGTACGGTGTGTGCAGTGCAGCTGTGTGCAGTGTACGGTGTGTGCACTGCAGCTGTGTGCAGTGTACGGTGTGTGCAGTGTACAGTGTGTGCAGTGCAGCTGTGTGCAGTGTATGGTGTGTGCAGTGCAGGTGTGTGGAGTGTACGGTGTGTGCAGTGCAGCTATGTGCAGTGTACGGTGTGTGCACTGCAGCTGTGTGCAGTGTACGGTGTGTGCAGTGTACAGTGTGTGCAGTGTACAGTGTGTGCAGTGCAGCTCTGTGCAGTGCACGGCGTGTGCAATGTACGGTGTGTGTAGTGTACAGTGTGGAGTGTACGGTGTGTGCAGTGCAGCTATGTGCAGTGTACGGTGTGTGCACTGCAGCTGTGTGCAGTGTACGGTGTGTGCAGTGTACAGTGTGTGCAGCGTACAGTGTGTGCAGTGCAGCTCTGTGCAGTGCACGGCGTGTGCAATGTACGGTGTGTGTAGTGTACAGTGTGGAGTGTACGGTGTGTGCAGTGCAGCTGTGTGCAGTGTACGGTGTGGAGTGTACGGTGTGTGCAGTGTACGGCGAGTGCAGTGTATGGTGTGTGCAGTGCAGGTGTGTGCAGTGTACGGTGTGTGGAGTGTGTGCAGTGCACTAGCAGGCCTGAACTTCTACTCATGTTTCCCCAGAGTGGCCCCGCCCCTTGTCCTTGCTCCCTGGTTCCTGGGGCGGCAGCTCCCCGGGCCTGGCTGCCCGGCCGCCTCCCCTCCACAGCGCCCCCCTACTCCACCTGACCTCCCGAGTCCAGGGACACAGCCGTCTGCATCTCCGCAGGCCTGACACGAGGGGGGCTTCTCAGGAACTTTGGGCTGGTGGGGCTGCGCTGGCAAGCTGGGGGTTCCCTCTGCAGCCAGCTCTCAGGGGACTCAAGCCAGAAGTGGAAGAGAAGAGGACCCGGGTGGGCACCAGTGAGAGGGCCAGGCCAGGAACCGGGGCCAGCACTGCTGTCGGGGAGTAGGGAAGGGTGCACGTGGGGCAGGGGAGGTGCTGGCCTGCCAGGCCCGCTGCCCTGGGCCCCATTTATGCTTAAATAGTGTGTCCTTTGTTTCAGAAACCCACATAACTGCCAGGTTTGGGTGTCTGTGGTGTGGGGCGTGTGTGTCGGGGGGGAGGGCGTGTGTGTGTGTGTGTCTGTGTGTGTAAAGGTGTGCACTGGCTCTTGTGGAATCTGAGTGCAAGCGAATCACCATGGTCTGGAGGAGAGAAGCCGCCATGCACCGGGACGTCCCATTCCCAGCATTGGTGGCACCTCGGCCACTTTACTCTGCTGGGGCGGCTGTTGTGACCATAATGAGGACACAGTTATTAGACATCAGAGAGCAGTTCCTAGAAATCTAACAAAAAGTCACACAGATCATCAGATTTATGAGGAGAATAGGGGAAGATTTAGGGCTGGAAAGGAATCTTCAGAGATCATCAAAATAAATCTGCAATTCGTTGAGACAATACAGATTTTACATTCATTAAGAAAAGATTGTTCAAAATTTCTTTTCACAAAAATAATGTTATAAGGGGAATACAAGCAGCTAATGTACTTTTAATTGCTGAAAGGCAAAGCGAGTTAAGTTTTTAATTCCAGCAATTAAGTGTTTTGTATGCTCGTAAGCCCTCCAAGAATACACATAATTTCTAGGTGACTTTCACCTCAAAATTGACGTTTGGTGCTGCAGCGGAAGGTGAGCTTCAGGAGGCAGGCAGGTCAGCGTCGGCAGAAATAGGTTTAAAAGCAGCTCAATCCCCCGCCAGCCCTCCTGGTCATCGCAGGCATAAACAGAAGAGCCATTGCTCAGCCCTCCTGTCACCCACGGCAGCTCCTAGGGGACCTTTGCACCCCAGAGTCCACAAAGACAGCTGGTCACTACCGGATGCACAGGAGACAGCGGGGCCTGGCCGGGCCCAGGCCACGGTCGGCTGCTACCCGTGGCAGCACATGCCACGTGGGCAGGGCGGCGTGAGGCCCCGTGGACGGTGTGGGGCAGCATGGCACCACCGTGCAGACAGCCAGGAAGGGCGGCTTTGGCCCTGCACCGTCATCCTGCCTGACAACTGAAAAGCACTTTACCCTTGTCGTAGTGCTTTTTACCCACTATCGTGGCTAATCCTCGCAAAGCCCCGTGAAGGAGATAGGACAGGAATTGGTTCCTTCCGAAAGATGAAGGAGCCAAGGCCTTGAGAAGGTTGGTCCCTTGCCCAAGGTCACAGGTACCTGGAGCAGAGCCCCAGCTTGGGTCTCGCACCGGGGTGTAGCGCTCCTCGGCGAACTGGCTTCTCCCCCTGCCCTGCAGCCGGGCCGGGGAGGCTTGTGGCTGGACGCCGGTCAGCTTGGGGAGGTGTTGCCGCCACTCTGGGCCTTCCCAGACGAGTCACAGCTGCAGGCAGAGGGTGGTCATGTTTGTCAGATTTGCTGTTTTTCTTGGGGTTCCATGGAAACATGGCTCAGGTTGGATTATTTGGTCTTTTGTCTGGGCTGAAGCCGAGCCGTCGCCCTCCTGGCTTTTGTTGCTGCACCGTTTATGCAGACGGTCTCTTCCCAGAGCCCGCACCAGGGGTCCCCGTGTGAGTGCCGTTTCTGTCACAGAGCGGCTTGCAGCACTGAACATCCCAGGCTGACACCGGGGCGGCAACGGGAGGACTGACAGCTCACTCACAGGCTGCCTTGCTTTGCAGCGTCCGTCCAGCTGTGGAGGTCGCGGCTGGGCCGGGTGACGTACTCCATGGCCAACTGTCTGCTCCTGATGAAGGTACGCGGGTGCGGAGGGGCGTCCTGGTCGGGCTGGCCGGGAGGCGCGAGGGTTTAGTGCGCAGGGGACGCAGCCCTGTGCGGGTCTGTGTGGCGGGGGGGGGGGGGGGGGGGGGGGGCGGGTTCGGTAACGCCCCCTGGAGCCAGATTTACTTCCATTTCTCCTGAAAGAAATTTCAACAGAGTGTGGAATTGACATTATCAACCTAATTGTTTAAAATGGGTCTGAATCGTTTAATTAAAAGCATCGCTTGCCCCCGTTTTTCTCTGAATTCCATCCCGAAAAGGTGTCCTTTGTTCTCCCTGCCTTTGTGGAGGGTGTTTTCCTTTTCATCTCAATTTGATTTTATGATTGATGCTTGCGGCATCTGAAGACAGGCTCTCCCACAAGACCTGCTTCTTAGGACTTCACCCCAGAGCTTCCAGCCCCCTGAGGAAACAGCTGAAAAATCAAGGCGCCGCACTGAGGCTGTCAGTCAAGTGTTTTCCAGTCTGTTCTCTGCCCGGCCCTCCCCAGCCTGCTGCAGCGTTTCCGGCTCCTCTTTGTTTGAGACGCGCCCGCGCCTGGCTCACCTCCCACCCTGGGCACCGGGCTCCCTGCCGCCGAGCGTGGCGCTGCAGCTGCAGCGGGCACCGAGAGCGGCTGTCTGGAATCAATTAGCAGCAGATGCCCCAGAGCAGCGCTCTCAACATCTTCTGGGCTATTCTGAGACAGATCATAATTCCTCCCACACCCGCCCGGCGTTCAAGCTGCCCAAGGTCATTGCTGAGCTTGATTCCAGCACCGCAGAGCAGCCGTGCGCCGGGTGGAGACGTGTGCTCCCAGGGCTCCGTGCTCAGCCCTGAAGTGGCAGCCCTCTTCTGGAGTGGGCCCGCGGCAGCCCTGGAGGTGGCCGTGTCCCTGGGCTCCGCTTCGCAGGCTGGGTGTGGGTGTAGAGTCACAGCCGCCAGCAGCCTGGGGCCAGTCAGGAAGGGGCGCAGCCTGCACCCCGGCTCCAGAGCAGTCCCAGGGCCCAGCCTCCGCCTCTGCAGGTGTGTGATGCTGGCTGCACACGGAGAGTCAAAGCGTCCTGTCCGTCCTCGGTAGCAAGTGACCTTGACACACAGCCTCGCACATCTGCAAGCCTTGGCCGCTGCCTCTAGAATGAGGGCCTAGGCCCGAGGCTGTGAAATGCCTCCCGGCTCTCACGTTCACACGGCTTTCCTGTCTCCTGCCACATGCTGGGTATGGAAATCACAGTTTGTAAGTTCGCATCTTTGCCCAGAACAGGTTTGTCCCTTTGTTGCCGTGTCTGAGACATCCCTTCTGAGGCCAGTTGCCTCAGCGTCACTGTGGTCACTGTCCTCACCTCCTTCCATGCCCCCCCCCGCCCGTGCCGCCTCCTCCCTGAGTTCTTCCACGGGGCTTGCCCCTCTGAGAAGAGTGAGGGCGGCCCCCACACGCCCCTGACCCAGGCGCTCCAAGGACTGGGGACGGGGGAGGCTTTGGCAGTAACCGCAGCCCCGGAGCACCGTCCCCGTCCCCTCTGCCCCCGGCACAGGCCGTCCTCCCAGTGCTGCTGTGCCAACCCCGAGACCCCCGCCTAGTGCTGAGCAATCCACAGTGGCCCACCTGAAAGCACTGGTTTGCCAGAACATTCTTATGCAAAGAAACAAAGAACAAATCATAAATTCACAGGACTGATGTCTCAATCGTGGGGCTGAAACTCCTCAGGGAGGAAAGTTACCTGTTCCACTCACAGGTTTTTATTTGCTTTTTTAAGACACATTAATAGAAAATTATGGAATAAAAACACTTTTCTTTATTGTAGTAACAACAGCAGGCACCAAGTGTTAAGTCTCCTACCTGTATTTTTGGGACTCAGCACTGAACATATTATTGTGTTTCAAAAATACTTTTACAGTGGATGTAATTTAATGTGAAAGTTTAGCTTAATCTTTCATTTTCATGAGTTTAAAAAAGGAGTGAAAAAATTCTGCAATTAAGGCTGATTGAAGCACATGCATTCTGGTGCCATCTAGTGACCATGCCTGCTATTGCAGGAGTGTGTGGTCTCACTATATGGGGTGTCGTTAATTAAATTATGGACTACCAATGAGTTATTTAATCAGCCATTTAATTGTTTTGAATAACATTATTATTACAGTGAAATAAATATTAATTTAACTTTTTAATGATGAGAAATTTATTCATATGTTCAGCCCTGAATATCTGCATAATATACTGTAAGGCATGGTCGCGTGTATTACAGAGCTTTAAAAATTTCACCTTTCCCACTTTTTAAGTGTTGCTTCCTCTCCTTAGGCTTCAAGGTGCCTTAAGGTGCCCACACTGGCAGACCACCCAGGTGCCCCCCAAGGGGCACTTCCCTCCTGGGGTCCCCACTCCGCATGGGCATCACCACATGCTGTGGCTTCTCACCTTGAAAGGAGCGTGCAACTGCATGAACCTCCTTTCTTCTTGCTTAAATTGCACTGCAGCAGGCATGTCCGGTTGCAGAATGGTTGTAAATCTAGTTTCACAGCCACTGAACAAGCGTGGCTGCTGAAAGAAAAGGGTGAAGATTGAGCTAAAGTAGGTTTGTCCCTGGAAGCAAGTCATTCGTGTCCTTTCCAAAGTCAAATACGTATAATCTGGAGAGATTAAGCTGTCTCTGAAGAGCTACTTTTAGCCATTTTCCCTTAAAGGGGCTGTATTTCCTCCATCTTCAGTGAATAAACAATTTCATTAAATAATAATCAACTTAAAGAAGCTCTCTGACACAATCTTAAATCCTCATCTGGTTTATTTGATGATAGGCTCCTTGAAATGTGCCAGAATTCATTCCCCCGGCTGCAGCCGGCTCCTGGACAGACGTCCTGTCTGCCCCTGCGGGACGACCTTGCGGGGTGGCTGCCCATCAGCCCAGAGTGCAGCCTTCTCGTGGATGCCAAGCCCACGCGTCTGCTCAGAAATGTGCTCCTGGGAGAACAGTGTTTTAAAATAACTTTTCCCATCACGGATCCTTGTTTGGTTTTTTAAAACCTCTCCTTTGCTTATCAGATCATCTTCAGAAACCCTGACCCCTGGCCCCAGGCACCGACAGAATTGTTAAGGTGGTGACGCTGCCCTTGGCCTGGCCCACTAGAGTGGGCGCCTCAGCCCCTCCACGCTGCCACCCGGCTCTCTGGGGCCAGGAGTATCGTTAGGGCGGGACTGAGGCACAGGCATGACCCAGTGACGCTTCAGGCCTAATGACAAGAAAGCCAAAATCTGCCTTTGGTTCACTGGACACTAAGTAGGGGGTGTGTGTTGGATGACAGCGGACAGTTACCAGTGTGATGATGCCACCCCCATCTGGAAGCCGGGCTGCTCTCCCCACACTTTCCAGAGCAGGCAGGCGGGCAGGCCCAGCCGCAGCCTCCGCTCCCCCGCGGCCCGGTCTGCGCGCGCGCACACACACACACACACACACACACACACTCTCGCACAGCTAGAGGCAGGACAGCCCAGCCGGTCAGCAGTGACAGGCAGCAAGAAGTCATGGGAAAGGAAACCGAGGCACGTGCTGTCTGGTTCCAGAGCGTCTGGCCTTGAATGAAATTAGTTTTAACGAGCTGTGCTGGAAGGTACTAGAAGGGAGAGAGTCTTTACATTTTGTTTCTGCCAAACTGGAGTTTTACTTGTCGTCTTTGTTTATAACATCCCAATTAGCAAACTGGTAACTCTAGTCCCAGTTTGGAGGAAATTGAAAATGTGGAAGAATAAAAAGTAAAGGTGCCTTCTGGGGTTTTACTCGGAATAAGTCAAAAGAAACCCCACCGGGGGCCCTATTTATTGCTGACTGTGCTGTCACCCGCACGATGGCCTGGAGACGTGCTGAGCACAGCGCCTGCCTCAGTGGGCCTGCTTGGCGAGTGTCACGATGGTCACCGTCACTCTGCAGAGAACACCAGTTCGGTAGGCGCTTGACACGGGCCGCCCACTGTGTCCCCCGCCTTTGGCAGGACCTGTCTCTGAGACCGACTTCCTCACACCTGGGAAAGGTGACTGGTCTGCCTTTGTTACCTGCCGTCTGGAGCTTTCATCCGACGGGCATCGGCCACGCGCCCACAGCAACAGGTGGACCGCACGACGGTGGCCACCGGGCCTTGCCCTCCCCGAGGACGGGCCACACAGGCGACCAGGGTGACACGTGCAGGCGCAGGCCCTCGCAGAGTGCGGATGCCAAGCAGGGCAGCTGGCACAGCCTTTTAAGAGGTCCCCATGCAGCTGTCGCTAAGGCAGAGGGACGCGCCACACCGCAGAGAGCAGCGGCACAGCGCTCTGCCACGCAGGGACGACCTCTCCGCAGAGTGTTTGTGGGTTGTTCACATTGAAAGGTTTGACCTCAGTTCGTAGCACAGAGAATGTTCTACCCAAGAGACATTTCGAACTTTCGGCTTATGTGGTTGGAGGACGGAGACTAGACGGACCTCACCAGTTCATTAAATCATCGGTCAGGAAACGGGGGGTTAGAGACACAGTGCAAGTGAAGTGTGAATCGCTGCTCAGAAGGTGCAAGCGGGAAACGGACCCTCAGGCCCAACTTAAGCGACCAGCGCGCCGTGACCCGCAGAGCCAGGCGAGCGTGGCCGCTCTGCCCCGCACAGCGCCCAGCCCCGCACAGCGCCCAGCGGGGGATGGTTCTGTCCGGAGGCGCCGCTCCCTCGCGGGCCGGAGCCTGTGCCGCTGCCCCGTTTCCTGTCCCGCAGAATCAGCGCGTCCTCTCCGCACAGACGTGCCCGCGTACCTGTGCCCCTCTAACTGGGTAAAGCTGAGAGTGCTTTGTGGTCTCCCCCGCAGGACTACGTGCTGGCGGTGGAGGCCTATCACGCGGTGATCCGGTGCTGCCCGGAGCAGGAGCCGCAGCTGCTCAGCGGCATCGGCCGCATCTCCCTGCAGGTACCTGCGCCGCGGCGCGCGAGCCCGGCAGGCGGCGCTGTGGTGGGAGCGTTACCCTGGGGGTGCTTCGCTTGGGTGGGTGATTGCTTAGTTTCAATTTTGTAAATATACGAAATGGTGCAGAAAATATTCCAGTTCACATGCATGTGCGGGGAGGAGGTCTGGCTCCTGCAGTCGTCCGGTCGGAGTGTGGTTAGTCCCGGCCTCTGTGGCAGCCGCTGAACGCGAACTCAGAGGGGGTCGCGGGAGGGGCACTGAAATGGCCCCTGCGGACAGCTCCTGTCGCAGTTGAGCAGGGATGACCACACCACACAGAATTTTATTTCAGCAGTCGCTCGCTGATCGTTGCGGGAAAGGACTCTAGAACCGTGTGTGCTGGGCTCAGGGAGGTCCAGACTGCACGGAGGCCGCGGTAGCGCGGAAAGCTGGGACGGGACCCTCTTTGCCAAGAACGTCGTGAAGCTAGAATGCATTTCCCTGGAATATCTGGTGACAGGAAGGTCCCTACCTCATCTCTATCAGTCCCCCCGCCCTTGCAGGCCCAGCACAAGGCAGCCTTCGCCCCTCGCCCTCATCTCTTAGGGCTTCCGAGGTGACAGGTGACGTCCCAACGTGGGCAGGGAAAGCGGACGAGCGAGGGTGACGGTGCGGGGAGGAGAGCGCCCCGCTGGCCGGGAGTCAGGCGCCGCGCAGGGCTGCTCACCCGCACGGTCCGCCCCTGCCGGGCAGGCCAGCACACCGGGTCTCGAGTGGTTAAGTGACGGTGGGTGGGGGAAGGACAAGCCGACAAGCGGGGCGCATCTGAGTCCCTCCTGGGACGCGTGGGGGCCCCGCCACGAGCGGAACAGAACGGCCTGCGCTAGAGGCCAAGGGTCGTGCGCTCAGAGCCCACCAGCCTTGGCGCCCTCCCTCTGTGTGACGGGCAAGACCCCGAGCCGTCAGCGTCATCTCTTTGGCCATACTTGGGGATGCTTGTAGAAACCCTTGTCACCCACAGGAGAAGTCACAGCGCGTGACTGGTATTTTCAGCTGACTGTAAATTTAACGTAATCTAGCAACCTACTGCGGCTGTTAAAATAGCGGTGCTGTCTTTGGATGTGTTTAAAATCATCTGATGCCCGTACCACAGAGAAAACTCGTTTCCACCATCCTCTTCATCAGGCAGCTCACAGCTTCAGCATATAGGACATTCCGTGTTGGGAACATGTTAAAATGGCCACTGACAATCTGTAAGGGCTTCTGTGCAACCGAGATGGTGAAGAACCCAGCAGCTGGGGCAGAGGGGAAAGGTGAAGGGACTGGGATGTGGCTCTCGGGACCCGAGGGCTGTCGGGGTGAGGGGAACAGCGGAGTGAGACGGGGCGTCCGTGGGAGCAGACCGCCGCGGTCGGCTGAGCGAGACAGCCGCCTCCTGCCCAGGCAGAGCCCCGGGGCTGGGGCAGCTCCCTTCCACGTGGTAATTCGGGATCCACGGCTCCCTCTTGCAGCTGCACAGTCTGGAACCGGCGGCTGCGGAGGGGAGGAGAAAGCCCACCCCAGCCCCAGCCAGACCCACGTGGAGCTCGTGTCCACTCGCCCTGAGGATCTGTTGCTCCACAGGCCAGACCGATCCGTTAGAGCTCGAGGGGTGCATTTCCCCAGACTTTGGCATTATAGGTGAAATTGGTCTCTGGGCCCGTGTGTGCACATGAGCAACGTCTCAAAAGCATACGGTGGGTTTTCTGTCTTCATAAAAGTAAGAAGTGTTCCTTCTTTTCTCTGTTCCTTGAAAAATTTTGAATAATTATCTATTCCTGAAGGTTTGAATAATTCACCTAAGAACTGCCTATGCTGAGCTCTAGGGCATTTTTCATAATTTATTGTTGTTACTAATCTGCCTTAGTGTTGTTCTGTGCCTGTGGTTTCCTCTTTCTGTTTCTGGGAACAATTTTGGTAATTTAGAGTTTTCTAGAAAATCACCTCTTTGGTCCTATTTTCACATGTCTTTGCATAAAGTAAAATATAGTCCTCTTTTGTCATGATTTCCATTTCCTTTCTACCAGGGGTGGTTCCCCTTTTGCATTTCTAATTATGTTTGTTTATGCTTTCTTTTTCTTGATTAGTTTTGATACCTGTTGTTTGTTGTTTTTAAAATAACTAGTGTTTTATCGATTTATTTTTCTAGACATTCTGTAAAACTTATAATTGCCTTTTTATATTGCTTAATTCTTTTCAGCTGCTTCTAACTCTTAGCAATCGGTGGGATTTTAAATCCCAATTACATCTTAATAATTATGAACATGTAAACTTGCTTTCACATCATCAGACAATCCGTGGGTGGCAAAGAATTTACCAAGATTTCTCTGTTCTCTTCCCCCCAAATTGTTCCTGCCGACCCTTGTTGACCTGGGGGGCCTCGTGGTGCAGGGGTCAGTGTGGTCTGGGAGTTGGGCAGACCTGGGTTTTGAGTCCCAGGTGTTAGGTGTTCGCCGTGTGACCTCCAGAAATTGCCCAACCCTTGAGAACCTCATTCTCTTCGTCTAGAAAATGAAGGCAGTAATCACATCTGTGTCACAGGTTGTCAGAGAGTCAGATGAGCTGTGTTTGAAGCACTCAGCACAGTCCCCAGTGCCTACTAAAACTTGATTATTATTAAATCTTGATTATTAGCTGTAATAATCTCCAGGTGAATACGAAACATTGTCCTGTTAAACGGGATTTTAATTAACACGAACACGTTGCAGGAAATTTAGGTGTTCAAGCTGAGGGCCGTGCTGTTGAGCCCACACTGACTCGGGTTCTTTTCAGTCCGTTCGTAAGTGAGAAGTCAGCAGGAGGAGACTGCAGCCTGCCTGCACGCGGCGGATAAATGCCGTTCTGCTTTCTCTTTGTGGGTGTTTTCTCGTGTGTTTCATTTCGTTTTGTTTTTCTTCTTCCTCATGTGGTGTTTCCTTTTGCGGGATGACGTCGTCGTTACAGCCTTGCCAGGTCCATTGCCCGCCACTCACGGGGAGGCCAATACGCTGAGCCGGCAGGGTGACGGCGGAGAAAGGGTTTAATATCACTGGCGCCGTGTGAGGAGATAGGAGGGGGTTCTCAAATCCGTCTCCCCAAGACTTGGGGGGAAAGGGTTTTTGAAGATACTAATAGTTTGTCGGGCACAGGGCTGGGAATCGGACCTGCTGATTGGCTGGGGAGGACTCACGGGGTCGGGAAGCAGAAATCAGTGCTGAGGCTGTTCCCAGGTCGTAAGACCAGCTGCGCTGCCTCCTTGGGCCACTGGTCTGGCTGGGTCAGCTGGTCCACCCGAATGCAGGGTCCAGAAGACATCTCAGAGGGCAGCCTTAGGTGTCACCAGGGTGATGCTGTCTATGACAGCAATGGAGAAAGCTAAGAATCTTCATGACCATCAGCTCTGTGACTCCTGAGTAGTGAGCAGGTGTAGGAAGCCAGCTGGGGGACAATGGCCGAAGATACACACCCTCTGTGTATTGTAACTACGCACACACCTCTGCACAGTTCAGGCCCTGCGACTGTTCCCACCTTACGGCTTTTTATTAGTTTTATAAAGGGCAGTTTCACTGTCAGCTGTGAAGGGTCTGAGGTTTTATCCTACTTGTAAGCTATGAAGTTAGCTGCCATTGTCATGAATGCGGCAAAAGATGTGAGATTCCTGGGTCAGAGACAAAGGATATTTATCACAGCAACAGCAGTGTAGCCAGACTGTCATTTTTTTCACCAAACACTGAGCCCCAATTTCCTCGGGGTACTTCCAGGATACTTGTGATGGGTTCTGTCGCTGGAGAGCGGGTCTGAGCTTGGAAAACCTAAATCCTTGCCACTGGGCAATAAGCACGTCTGCCCTTGGCCCCCCGAGGGCTGCGTTCCAGCCTCCCACGCTGTGCTCTGCACAAGCATCCAGGCAGCCGGGCCCTGCGTGCAGGACACGCAGACGCACGATTCCCGGGGAGAACCGTCTCCCGGCCAGCCCTGTGAGCACCTGGCAGACCTGTGGGAGACTGGCAGGTGCTCGCCGTGAAGCGCGTGGAGCAAGTGAACCCGCACTGCTCAGTCACTGCCGCCCGAGCTCCCCCGCACGTGCGGGTGAGCAGCACACGTCCCCCTGCTGTGTGGTGTGACAGAGGACGTTGTGACGCAGAGCTGGGCCCTGGGACGCGGAGGCCTTGTGTGCGAAGCTTTTGACATAGGATTTTTTCCTTGATTTTTTATATATTTTTCATTGTAAGCCTTAGATCATTTATTTCCTTCCCTGTGTTTCTGACGACAAAGGAAAACCCGAACCTGCCTTTTAACGGCCACAGCCACGCTGCGCTTCTGCAGGGACGGCAGCAGGTCCTCTCGCGCCCTGGGCCGCCAGCCCTGTCGGCTTAGTGTGATTCAGGGAGCCGCTGGTTTTCTTACCCGTCTGATAGAGTGGGGTTATTGTTTTGTTATAGCAGAATTCTGTATTACTTGGTCAAAATATTACTTTGAAATTTGCAAATTTGATGACAACTACCATTTTACTAGGCATAAATAACCAATAAAACTGACTTGAGGCCTGCCCATAGTCTACCAAAATTTTAAGTTTTTTTATTATTTTATTGTCATTCATTTTATTTTTTTTTTTTTTACTTAATGTTATGCCAGAATTCATTTCAAAGGGTACAAGTTACTGAGCTGTAAGACTTTTAAAGAAGGCATGGATGTTAACAACTGAATCTCTGACATATAGAACGTTGGCATTCCACTATATCTTGAATGTCTCTTGCCTTTTTACCAAAAGTAATGATTACTGATTACTAATGATTAAAATGGACGTATTCCGCTGCCCGAAACATGAGTGTCTTCATATTATAATGGGATATGAGGAAACTGTATATGTGGGTGTAGAGTTACATTTTATTCGTCAAATAAACTGACTAAATAATTTTGTCAAAGCAGATTGGAGACATAAAAACAGCTGAAAAGTATTTTCAAGAAGTTGAGAAAGTGACACAGAAATTGGATGGACCACAGGGTAAAATAATGGTTTTAATGAACAGGTAAATATTTTGAAACTATATATATTTTTTATCAAATTTCCCCAGAGTTTAAGTTCTACTTACTGATCTGGAGAAAATGTCCCTCTTTGTGTCTCTTCCCATCCTGTCTCTCAGAATTGAGAGACCCAGGAAGTACATGGGTATTTTCTAGATTTTCAGTGTTGCTCTTTTACTCGTAAAAACTGATTTTTTCCCCTTTGTTCTTCAAAGTACTGCATGTATTGCCCCCACCGTCAACATAAAGGTGCATAAATGTTTACTGCCTCTCGTGCACCAGCCATTTTGGACACGTGTGTTTTGTTCCATGATTGGCTTCTCTGAGTAAGACAGCGCGTGACAAAGTGCAGCTTTGTGTGCGTGTGTGTCTGTCAAGAGGAAGGCTCGCCAGGATGAAGCTCACACGCAAGAGGGGAGAGAATGGCAGGCAGGAATTTTAGGTGAAGTTTCCTTGCCTAAATTAATACAAACCAGAGTGGTTTTAATTTGCGGGCCAGAATTCGTGATGCAGGTTAGGCAGCGAGCGCACCAGGGCCTGCGTCTGCAGCGCAGGGCGGCCACGCTGGGAGCCACCGTCCAGGCAGACGTCACGTGTGCTGTGTGGCTGGTTTCGCTGTGTGCACCAGCACCTGACCCCCGTAACTGCATACGTGTTGCGTGTGTTACAGAGCCTTCCTCCACCTCGGGCAGAACAACTTCGCAGAAGCCCACAGATTCTTCACCGAGATCCTGAGGCTGGAGCCCACGAACGCAGTGGTAAGATCCAAGCAGACGTGCGTTCAGTGACCACAGGGCCTTCCACCTTCTGCATTTCGCAGGCGCTGGAAACGTACACTAAACGGATCGGGAGCGGCCCTGCGGCCTCTCTGCAGCCCACGGGCTACAGGCGGCTGCCGTGCTCGCCGGGGGAGGTGACCCGGCAGGGCGGGCGGGCGTCTGCCGACCCCTGTGACCCTGCCTGTGCCCTCTCCTAGGCCAACAACAACGCGGCCGTGTGCCTGCTGTACCTGGGCAAGCTCAAGGACTCCCTGCGCCAGCTGGAGGCCTTGGTGCAGCGGGACCCCGGGCACTACCTGCACGAGAGTGTGCTCTTCAACCTGACCACCATGTACGAGCTGGAGTCCTCGCGCAGCATGCAGAAGAAGCAGTGCCTGCTCGAGGCCGTGGCCAGCAGGGAGGGGGACAGCTTCAACACGCAGTGCCTCAAGCTGGCGTAGTTCACCCCCGGCCGCTGCGTCGCTGCCTTCCGGAACAACCCGGATCTTTGCAAACTGTGTACATAGAGCTAACGTATTCATGCAACTTTGGGGGAGTCAATAAAACATCTTTCACGGGTGTCTGGGAGTGTGTCTTCTTGATCCTGAGCCACGGCCCAGGCCGGGACTGTCCGGCAGTCTGTTGTGTGTCGTACTCCGGCCAGCTCCATCCCTGCGGCAGAACACGACAGGGTGATCACACGGCCGGAGTGGGGCTGCAGCACTGGAAGTCCCTGGCACACACTGATCCTTGAGTTTGTTCCTGGAGACGAGCCTGGTTTGTTTATTAATTCTGAGCATACTCAGAGAAAGGCTGGAAGGTGTCATATGAGCCCTTCTCGACACATGCCTGAAGGTTCTAGAGGATTTATAAATCCTGGAAGAGAAACCGCACGCGTAGACGACCCTCATCTTGCTCTCGCTTCCTCTCCACACCCAAAACTAAACGCACCAGTTTTATTCAGCGGATTCTTTCTCAGCCTGATGCCAAACACCTTGGCGCCCGGTGGTGGGTGAGAGAGCCGCCAGTGTCTCCCCTGGACTCTGCACACCACACAGAGTGACAGGACAGCCAGTGTCCCCTGGGCTCTGCACGCCACACGGAGTGACAGGACACAGGCGCTCCTGTGTGTGATGGAAAAAAGGAGACCATTCACTGTTCAGACAGGCAGGTGGGCCGGGAGGCGTCCTCCAGCCCAGGTGCACAGTATTTGTATATTCTTCCATGCCAGAAAGTCAGGACATTTGCTTTAATATTCACAGAGGTACCCTTAAAACATTTAAAATACCTGAAAATTTCTTCAGTTTATGAAAGAAGTCTGGCAAAGGTGCTTTAAATATCTAGCTTTTCTAATACATTTTTAAATATAATTCATTTTAAAGACGCTATAATATAAACATCTATTGCGGAAAGCTTAATTTCTATTCATTCCTTTAATAAAGTAGCAACATACAAATACACCATCTACTAGGCAGCCTCAACCCATTTGTTGAAATATGGCACAATTGCACATTAAGTAGGAGAAGAAAGAGACCAGACCACCAAAAGGACCACTGAACACCAGGGAGGTTTTAAAATCTTTCTCTTCAAAAGGAGAGAAAAATTAACCTTTAATTTTAAAAATCCCAAAAAGCTGATGCCATTTAAAGCCCTTCACGTTGAGAGTTTCCCTTCAAATCTGGCCGCCGGAATGAGTGACAAGACCTTTCCTCTGCTCAGACCTGGCCCCCACCGCAGAGAGACACGGCACTGCCAGTGGATGACAGCACCTGTCCCCCGTCAGTGGCTCAAAACCAACCCAGGTCAGTCTTGCATAAAAACAGCTGACATTGCCCAGGCTGGCCCTGGACGCAAGCCCAGCAAAACCAGTTCCACCAGCCCGCGGCTGGCCGGGGCGGTGAGGGGCCCGCTCCAGAGCCAGCCTGGGGTAAGGCTCAGTTCACCAGGGTGACGCATCATCATTTGCCTCATTCCTCCGCAAGTTCTTAAAGATAGGAGAGGAAAGCGTTGCTACGAATGTCTGTCATGTCTGGGATGACAGTTGTAACTGCAGTTTCCCTTTATTAAATAAATGCATCCCTGAAATCTTCTCTGGAGCCAAGCGGAGTGAACGGTTAACCGTCACAGAGCTTGTATTAATGTTCCAGCTAGGAAATTGGAACCTCATCAGGCGGGTGGTGGGCTAGCGCTGTGGGATTCCTGCTCTCGGAAGCACCGCGCAGAATGACAGTCCAGCGGCGTGTGCCACGCCTTGCGCAGGCGCCGTGTGGGCTGCGCCGACCTTCCCAGCGCGGCCCTCCCCCCACCCCGCGAGCAGCTGGCCACGTGCTCTCGGGTAGCACACGGTGGCCCGGTGGCTCCGGGCAGGGACCCGTCGTGCGTCAGGCCTGTGGGCGCTTCATGCGCTGCTTGGACTGAGCGCCCTCCCTGGGTCCCGGCCCAGACGCCTGTGTCGTAGTGTCCGTGCGTCCTTCAAACTTCAGACCCCGCCCGCTGGGGCCCTGGCGTGGAGGTGGGTGCGGCGCCTGCGCAGGCCCTGCCCGTCTTCCGCTTGACTTGCGCTGTGAGGGGCGCAGCCCGGTGTGGCTGGCAGGAAGGAGGAGCGCACGTCCAACGCTGCCCGGCGGCTCGGACTCGCGCAGACGGCTCCTGCTCCACGCGGGGTGCCCCCCGGCCGCGCGTCCGCCTGCCTCGGCCTTTCTGGGGCCCCTCGTGCGGCAGACACAGACCTGGGCCTCGGGCTCAGCCTACATCCCACGCCCAAGGCTGGCTCTGCCACGCACCCAGGCCCCTCAGCACGCATGGGTGACAAAGGGAGCCGAGGGTCTGCTGCTTGCAACGCGCTCTGGGTGTGAGCCCTGTGGCTTTGCACCCACCCCGTTTCCTTCTGTCAAAAATCTGGACTTAAACTAGAGCAGCTGGCAGATATCTCCGCGGATTCTGCTTCCGTCGTGGTTTCCATGTGGTCGGAGCCGCCCGCCCCGCCAGTCACCAGGGCAGTGCCGGGTCCTGAGCTGGACTTTTCCCCCCGAGTGTGTCTGTTCAGCTGAACCTGGGAGCCACCCACACTTCCCCAAGACGCAGTGTTAGATCAGTGGTTCTCAAAGTGGGGTCCCCGGACCAGCAGCTTCAGTGTCTCCTGGGAATGCGTCAGAAATGCACGCCCTCAGCCCCAGCCCAGCCCACGGGTTCAGACCCACTGGGGCCTGGGCCCAGCAGTCTGGGCTTACATAGCTTCCAGGACCTTCCGGTGCTCGTGCAAGTGTGGGAAGCCACGTCTGAGGGCCGCAGACAAGACGCCAATTGTGCGGCAGGCCTTGGAGCCTGGGGGGCTTGCGTCAGCCTCCTACCACTGCCCAGTCTCCCCCACTTCCCCTCGAAGGCCATGCCCCCAGCTGCTGTCTTCTCTGCCTGGAACCTCCCCCCATGCATCTTTCCAGTCCAATATGGCTCCCCAAAGCCAGGGCTGGGCACTTCCTGCCCACACTCCCCTCTCGTTCTCCTTCTGGGTCTGACCTTGGGACCTTCCAGGCTCCGCTGCACCTGCTGGCCGGGCAGCCCTTGCACAGCGAGCGTTGCAGTCTCAGGCTGGCTGGCACTGCCTTCAGCCTTGGGGAGGGCCTCCCCTTCAACACCTGCTCCAGTGCCCCCAGCCTCTCCGGGCCTCCCGTGCCATCCCGACACGCTGTGCTAGACTGGAGGCCCCGCAGGGCCGATGTGCAGGCCCCGAGCTTGCAGGACAGTTGTTGAGATGCCAACTTGTGCGTCTTCTCCCTGGATCTTGCTGCGCAGGCCCGGCCTGTAGGTGGTCCTTGGCGTTCACTTGGCTTCAGGTGTAAACCCACAGAGATCACGCTAAGAACTCCTGCTTTGTTGCCAAGGACAGAAGAGAAGCTGCCCCACCTGGGCTCATCTGCAGGTGCTGCTCTGGCCGGGCTCTGGGCCCTGATTCCGCGGATGAGGCAGGACCCAGAATGTCCTTCCTCACGTTGAGCCTGGGAGGGGGATTCAGGCCACCGGGTTCCCAGGCCTGGCCCTGGGGGCAGAGGGCGGCCGCCTGCGGGTCGGGGGCACTGTGTGGTTGGACAGCCAGCGTGCCAGGGCCACAGGATGTCCTGACGACACAGACGCCTGAGCCTGGTGTTTGGGGCTCGTCCTTTGCAGGGGAAGGAGGCCCAGTGGCCACAAAACTGAATTCCCACCAATTCAGAGGCCAGAGGCTAGAGACAGATTTAATTTGACTTAAAATACGTAAGAATGGACATTTCCTGCAGTCCTGAGATTGTGGCCCAAGATTCGTGCCCACTCGAGCGGTTGGTGTCGGGCCTCCACCGTCCCTCTCTGCCAGCGTGAGCCTCGCACGGGCGGCTCAAGACCCTGCCTCCTGTCTGTTCTCTCCGGTGCTGGGCACATTTTCAAACACAATGCGTGCGTACCTTCAGAATATGTGAACAGGAATAAACATCGTGCTGCGTGCGGGGCTGCTCTCCGGGCAAGGGAACTAAAGCAAAACCGCACAGATTTTCTTGCTACACACACTGGAGGGATTGCTCAGTATCCTAAGAAAGCCGAGCCGTGTTACCCCCCGGTACATGAAACCAGGGATGACATGCTGTTCCCAAAGGTGTGTGTGTTAGAGTCACGGAATCCATTTCCTGTCACCGTCACGGTTACAGTCGCTCACGATGAAGCCACCACTCTCCCCGCCAGGAGCCTGCTGCCTTCCGCTTCTCCCCCCGAATGTGAAGGAAAAAGCAACCAGACTAACACACCTTCAAACCCTGGCATCTCCTGCACAAATGCTATTTCAGCATGTTCTCTCTGTTTTATTGGGGAACACAAGTACTGTTCAAATAATACCGTGACAGGGGTAACTACATTTGTAACCTGCAAACACAACGAGCTGTTGGACTCAGGTGTTCCTGCCTCGGGCTGGAGCCGCCGGCACAGCCAGGACGGGGTGGGGCCTCCGCTCATCGAGACCCTTCTGGTCTTCTCGGGCCATTTGAACACCACCACATCCACGAAGTCCTGCCTCTCAGAAGAAGTGACGAGCCACCTTCTGAACACCCCCCTCCCCACACACCTGTGTGTGGTGCACAGCACCAAGACAGCTCTTGTGCATACCTCACAGACAGCTCTCACAGACTCGCCTCCGCCCCGCTCGGCGGGTGCATGGTGCTCCCTTTTACAGGTGAGAAAACTGAGGCACAGCAGGGTTAGCAAAACTGCCCAGGTCACACGGCTCTTGGAGCCGCAGCACCGGGACTCGCCGCCTCCTGGAAGGATTCCGGCATCTGAGCCTCCGTCCACTCCGACACCTTCCTGCCTGCGCAGCCCACGGAGGGTCCCCGTCCTGCTCTCACGCCAATGTCCACGCGGAACCTCTGCCTGGGACCGCCAGGCCAGCTGCGGTGCCACCACGTGGCTAAGCCCTGCTCGGAGCCTCTGGCCCTCGGCCTGCCGGTGTCGTCCCTGTGTCCTTGGAGGCCCCCGTGCCCTTCTGCAGGGAGTCAATAAAGCAGGCGCCAGAGAGCCGGCAGCATCGATCCGCGGCGGGCAGGCTGGAGAGTGTGCGGCACTGAAGCAAATCACACTGATGTCATCGATGTGTCCCTCGCCCCGCCCCTGTGTAACTCAGGTGGGATTCGACGTGGATTGTTCCCTGTTCCAGACGCAAGAGCAGCGTTACACGCAGGCCACGCTTCCCTCCACTTTCACCTCGAAATCCCTAGAATGCTGGACTTTTTTGCAATTAAGTTTTCATTGTGTAAATCATGAAATTATTTGTGGTTTCTAGAAACTTTTGCATGAGATACTTTCCAGATGAAAACAGCTTTCAGAAAAATGACTGTTTTTCAGAATGTAACATTCTAGATACTGACTTCTACCAAACGCCAGGCACCAGGAAACATGCAAGAAACCCTCACACTGGCAAGCTGTAACCCAAGAATGGAAAAATAAGCACCACGTGTGCTCACCATCAAACTGGTTTCACTGATCAGCGCCCAGGTGCACATATAGGAATAGCAGGAATAGCATTAATTGGGCGCCGGGCAGATGGGGTGGGGGGGAGGAGATGGGTGTATACACACCCAATGGGTGCAGTGCGCACTGTCTAGGGGATGGACATGCTTGCAGCTCTGACTCGGTGGGGGGCAAGGGCATATACGTAACCTAAACATTTGTACCCCCATATGCTGAAACAAATAAATAAATAAAGTATATCAGCTGCTTTAAAAAAAAAAAAATTCCTCGCTAAGCCCCTCCCACCTTGACCCCCACACTGGGCGAGGTGTTTTGCTGTGGAGTTGCACAATTCACAGCCACGCGGCACCATCAGAGCTCTCAGTCCGCCGGACAAAGGCCTCACTGTTTGAAAACCAGCAAGCCTCGAGTGAGCAGAAGGGCTTCACTTTAGCTGTCAGAGCCGTGTTAGGAAAACGAAACGTCTGAAGCTGAAAACCGCGCTGCGTAATTAGGATAAAACGCCCCCATCGACAGGACTAGCTGCTCTTCACTGGAGGCGAGGTGCACTTCTGGGGGGGGTGCGGCGTCTGCTCCTGCCCAGGGGGCTCACAGGGAGAGGCCAAGGAACCCAGGCGCGTCCTTCACGGCCCACATTGTCATTGTCGGCCTCACCTGGGCTCTCCAGAGAGCACACGGAAAGCCCGCGCGTGCACGCATGTGCACACACACACACACACACACACACTCGACCGATGCGAGCACACAAAGCTACATTCATCCGGGACTGGGTTTGGTTTCCTGCAAATCAGCAAATCAACAGCCCTTTGTGCCGTCCGGTGCCCACTGCAGCCGCGGTTTGCATCTCTACTGTGAAGTTCTTACCTCCCTAAACAAACAGTAAACCCCCACTCCTCTCCGGACACTCACTTCTAAGGAGGCTGAAAACCTGTCTGGCTTGTAGACACATATTAATAAACAAATATTTCTCCAAATTCTCCGAGGAACTACCACCAGCTTTGGTGGCTGACAGGAGAGTGGGGATGTTTCGTGAACCAGGTCACAGCGGTGTTAGTGGCAAGAGGCGGCCAGCGTGGAAGCCTCTGGAACGGATCCGTTGGACCACAGCAGAAACCATGCAACTACACATGGGATCACACGTGGGCTTTGTATGTAAACAAAGCAACTAGCCCATTCTGGTAAGACCAATAATCGACTACATGTTTAGATTTTAAAGTACTGTTTTGATGCAAGAACTGAATTTAGTAGCTGTATTTTCTTAACCAAACAGTGGATGACGTGGTCTGTGCGTGGTGGCTGGAGCACAAGGGATCGGGGCGGCCGCCATGAGTCCAGCTCCTCCCTGGCTTGTGCCTCAGCTTAGCCCGACGAGCCTCTGCTCTCCCTTCACTTCTGCAAGATGTCAGCTCAGGACCTTTTAAAATTGTGGGTTCAGAATTGTAAGTTGGCTGTGAGGATGCTGTGGCTATTTCTCACGAGCTCCCGCGACAGTCGCCCAGGTGAGCAGCGCCTCCCAGGGTGCCCCGGACCCCCACTTGCCCTGCTCCTCCCCCTACACCCAGCGACAAGGATGAGCGGACAGACGGCAGGAGGGAAATGGAACCCGAGAGGAGCCCGTTCACCTGGGAGGTGTGGGCAAAGCCAAACGGACGCGGACACCACGGAATGAAGGAGTCTTGAAAAGCCACATTTCCGACAGGTGAAGTGTCTTGGGGCTAGGACTTCATCAGCATAAAATGTTTAATCTGGATCAAGAAAGAGCAAGGCTGGAATTTCCTGGATGATCCGTGTCTACACCTTACAGTGAAGGACCTGCTGGCCTGGGCTCCCCGTGGTGTGGTTTTATCCCCAGCATGATACAGCAGGAAAGAAACGCAAGTTTCTCTAACATGCCAACACGTTAACCAGTGTGACACCACACCTAAGTACAATAAGTTGTGTTCTGATTTGTCGATATCCCAGTCATAAATGCCACTGCAATAAATGCTATGCAGGTGCCTTTAAAAAGAGGATACATTTGAAAAAATAACATGTCCAGGTGTATCTTCCTCAGCCAGCAAGCACAGCCCTCTCTGAACTGGCAACTTACAAACCGGGAGACTAACGATTGGGCTCCTTGGGAAAAGTACCTGATTTAGAGCCCTAGTGAACGTGGGTTTGTAGAGGATGTCTCTTCTCTGACGCTCAGCGTGAACCAGAAACCTCGGCTATTTTGCAGCGATGCCTCCAGAAAGAGCAGCCCTCATTTCCTGGGCTCCGCTGCCTGGCTGCCGTTCTGCCTTGTTCCAGTCGACGTTCCCTCGCTCACGTGGCGTTTGCCATCCCTCGAGCTCCCTGAACCCACCCGGTGTCTGCTGTCGGGAGGCTGCACTGCCAGAGACGGCGGACAGGCGTTAGGGGGTAGAAGCTGCAACACAGGAAGCCGGACACACAAGCACAGGCTGTGGCTCCACTTGTATCAACACTAGCAAAGGCAAAATGAACCCACTAACAGCGGCTGCTCGGGATGGGGTGGGAGAGGGACTAACAAGGGACTCAGGAAACCTCTGGGGCAATGAAACTGTTCTGTGGTTGTGCTACACTTGTCACGCTGTAAAAACTCTTACAATGTCCGGGCGTGGGCGCGCCTGCAGCCCCAGCTGGCTTGGGAGGCCGAGGCAGGAGGATCGCTGGAGCCCAGGAGCCTGAGGCCAGCCTCCGTAGCACAGCGAGACCCTGTCTCTACTCTTAAAAATAAACATAAACAAATACACTTAAAGCGAGTACACTTTATTGTGTGTAAATCGCACCTGGGTAAAACTGACTTTTAGGAAATGCAGGTGTGAGATGCTCGGGGAAACCAAGCCACGCAGCGCCCGACGTGCTCCGCGGAGTCGTCCCCCGCCCGACTGCCCCTGCCCGTGAGCACAGCCCTGGCGCCAACAGCCCCAGGCACGGGCGAGGAGCTGCACCCCAGGGCCCCCCGGCCGGGGACGGCCCTCAGCACCCTCTGGATCCCAACAGCAAAAAGTTATATTAAGCAAAAAAAAAAAAAAAAAAAAAAGCCATTTAAAGTGATCATCTCTTTTTCATGTTTCATCTGTAAAAATGAACAAGTTCCATTTATAATGACCATTTAGAAATGAATCTCTAAAAAAAAAACCCAAAAACCAGTAGATCAGCTCATATTTTAATTATTAAAATAGAATAATACTTGACAGAAGAAAGCGCTGGGATATTTGTGTTATTATCGTGCTACCTGTGTACATTTTAATCCTAAAATTGAGACAAAAGTTTGCTAAACATCTAAGGCTTGAGTTTCCTCTGTGTAGTGGGAAACAGACCCCCAAGACCAGTGTGGAGGCGATAAAAATCCTTATAAAACGTAAGGGGAATTTGGGGCTTTTCTATGATTATAACAAACTAGGCGTAATTGTATCTCAGAATTGTTAAGTAGAAACACAATGTACTAATTCTCTTGTTAAAATTTAAAAGCTTGATTTCAAAATAACGTAGACATCTCACACCCAAACAATACTAACACAGATAATACACAAGTTGATTACACACATAACACGATCATACAAAGACTCCCAATGGGTGATTTTAACAAACCAGGTAAAATGCCACATGTACTTGAATATAAGGTAACTCCAAGCCATGAGCACAAATCAAGGTGGTTCCTTTATTTTGAACCAGACAGTGGCATGAGCAACTCAGAGTGTGCCCCTAACGCAGGAGCTCCTCCTCCACACCATGCCCCACCCAGGCATCATTTTGGGAGAAAAAAGCGTCTTCTATCTGGTTAGCTGTGTTATCTGCTGTGACACCTCCCTGCAAGGCCGAGTCAGCGCCCGGAGTGGGCATCTGAGGAGCTGCATGTGGAGATGAAGTGCCCAGTGTGCCTGAGGTGGATGCTGTACCAACAGGGCTACTGAACTAGTGTTGATTAAGAAAAAATGAAGGTGGCTTGCTGACATTTCCAGGTTGCTTTCATATAAAAATCATTTTTATAGCTCCATTCATAAAAAGAAAATTCTGATCAAATAATGTTGCAAAGGAAAGATGATCTAGGCTCATATCTACCATAGAAAAGCAAAGAGAAAACAGCTGATTTGCCGCTCAGTTATCCTGTTTCGGGCCGTCACAAGGCACGTGCTAGCTGCCAGGGAGCGCCGCTACGCCTGTGCCAGGAACTTCACGTACTGTGCCCGGGCTTCGAAGTGGTCCGCCGGCCGGTTGTACGCCGTCCACACGGGGTCTCCCACGAACAGCCGCATGGCCTTCACGTAGTTCTAGAAACCAGACAAGCACATCCAGCAGCTCATTAAACCGGGTGGCTTTCTACTTATTTACAATAATTTATTAACGTAAATGACTGTGAATACTTCTGTTTTTGTTCTGTGTCTCCACGGTTTCAGGTGACAAGTCCTTACGCTCAGGCAGCCCAGCTCCTGCAGCGGAAGCGCAGTGCGCACGCTCTCCAGAAACACACCCTTCATGACAACAAGCACTGCCTCCAGCCCGCGGGGCGCTCCCCTTTCCTCTCTGTCTCCCTTGGGTGCAGCTTTCTAAGAATTAGCACTGGGGCCTCGTGTTGCCAGCAGGCAGGAGTGGAAAATTTGTTACTGTTCATCAAGACAAAATGCACGTGCCTCTTAATCCAGTTTTCACTTTCAGGAATTATTCCTACAGAAAAATACACTTAAGTACAAAATGACAAGCGTGTGGGTTATTTATGGTGGCCCTGTTTACAACAGCAAAAAACAGAAACCATCTACACGCCCGTCATCAGGGACCAGCCACTCAGTGGAGTAAATCAGTGGTCAAATGAATCCGCGTGCAGCCACAGCGGAGCAGCAGGCAGCCGTGCCAGGGAGAGGCTCCTGACACGGGGACAGGAAATGGTCCCCAAAGCACAGCGTGCAGAAGAAAGCAAAATGCACGCAGGTGTAGTCCGCTGCCCCTGCGTGAGGAGGACAGAAAGATACTGATGCACATTCTCCTGACTATGCATAAAGTCTCTAAAAAAACTTCCAAAAACAACTACTGTTACCGTCAGGGAGAGAAACGGGGGCCTGGGGAACTTTCCACTGTACACCCTTTCACAATTCTCAATTGTAAACCATGTGCGTTTACTGTCTACTCCAAAATGACACTTAAATCGCAGGTTTAATCCAAATCACATCCGGAGAACCCAAGAACTGCCTTATTTCTGTTTTTATTGACAATCCTCATGACTGCAACTACTGTTACATTCTAAACGGAAATGCTCTTAAAAATGACACAGTAACAACCCGACAGATGCCTCACAACGTGCCCCTAGAAGTCACAGCAAAGTGCGGGTGGGACACTCTCTGGACGCAGGAGCGGGACCTCTGTCTCTGACCACAGCGGGCGCATTAACGCGAGTGCCGCCGCCCGCCCGGAGCGAAGGTGGAGGCTGCTGACGGCCACCATGAAATACACAGCGGTCACCTCGCGCGTCCCAGCGCCGGCTCCAGGTGATCTGTCTTTGAAGCACAAAGCCAGCACCCACAGGGTCTGTCACTGTCACGCGGCACGGCTGGCGGGACAGCACGGCCAGGGGCAGTGTCGGAGTCTCTGACACCCCCGCGCAGGCCAGACCTGAGGACGAGCCCGGCCGCTCCTACCTTCTCGTCCACCGTGAAGCGGTGGTAGATCCCCGCGGGCAGCGTTATCATGTCTCCCTTCTCCATGGAAATCCGGATCCACTTGTCCTCCGCGTCTCTCACGTCGAAGTACCCACTGCCGTCCAGGATGTAGCGGATCTCATCGTCCAAGTGCAAATGCTCCTCATAAAACATCTTAATCTAGTGCAGGAGGGATACTTTTGTAAGTCTCCCGGAGCCCAGTCATGCAAAGTAGCCCAGGTCCCCCCAGGAATGAGCCTTTGACAGCCAGAGCTGAGGGGAGTGGACCTTCTCTCTGTAAAAACGGAAACGACACTTGCTGAGAGTTATCATTACAGGAAGGCCAAGGGGTGGAGCTAGAATGTTTTAGAAAACCTACCAATGATCGGGCAGGAATACAAAGAATGAACACTCACATCGCACCATGCACCAGGCAACGTTCTAAATACGTCACTACGCACTCACAACCCCATGAGGTAGGCACTCTCTGCCATCCGCATTTTACAGATATGGTAATGGTGGCACAGAGAGGCTAAGTCACTGGCCCAACCTCACACAGCGAAACTGCCCCAAAGACACATCAGCCCCATGCTTACACCTACCCTGGTGCATTGCACATAGCTCATGCTCTACAGCATGGGCAACACAGCAAGACCCTATCTCTCCAAAAAATGTTTTTAAAAGTTTGGCCAGACACAGGAGCTCATGCCTATAATCCTAGCACTCTGGGAGGCAGAGGCAGGAGGATCACTTGAGCTCAGGAGACCAGCCTTAGCAAGAGTGAGACCCGTCTCTACAGACAATAGAAAATCTAGCTGGGCGTGGTGGCGTGTACCTGTAGTCCCTGCTGCTCGGGAGGCTGAGGCAGGAGGATCACTTGAGCCCAGGAGCTTGAGGTTGCTGTGAGCTACGATGACACCACTGCACTCTAGCTGGGGCGACAGAATGAGACTCTCAAAAAAAAAAAAAAAAAAAAAAAAATTAGCCAGGCATGGTGGCATGTGCCTGCAGTCCTAGGTACTCAGGAGGCTGGGCCAGGAGTATCGCTTGAGCCCAGGAGTTCAAGGGTAAACTGAGCTATTATTGAGCCACTGCACTTCAGCCTGGGTGACAGAGTAAGACCTTGTCTCAAAAAAAAAAAAAAAAAGTAAAATAAAATCTTTTATTTTCTTTCTTCCTCATGGATCTAGTAGATAACTGTATACTCAAAGTAATGAGAGCAACAATGTATTGGCTGATTAAGACATGTGGACGGTGAAATAAATAACAGCAATGCTCTAAAGCTGCGGCCCCAACCCCCAGGCCACAGACAGGTGCCAGGCCGTACCTGTTGGGGACCGAGCCACAGAGCTCAGTGCCACTCGCGCCCCAGGCCATGGAAAAACCGTCTTCCATGAAACCAACGAGTCCCTAGTGCCAAAAGGTTGGGGACCACTGCTCTGAGGGACAGGAGGGAGGAACTGGGGACGCTCAGGCACTGGGTGAACACGTATTACAAACTCTAAGCCAACCACTAGAACATTTTTTTAAATGACAAGCTAAGAGGGGAGAAAAGGGAATTACATAAAATGCTCAGTTAAAGCCAGACAAGGCAGAAAAAGAGGAGAATATTAAAAAAAAAACAACAAAGAACAAAGAATAGAAAACAGTTACAAATACAGTAGATATTAAATCAACTACATTAGTAATCCATAGAAATGTGAATGACCTAAATATACCAATTAAAAGAACAGAAATGGTCAGAACAGATTTTTTTAAAAAGCAACTATAGATACTGTCTACAAGAAACCCATTTTAAATACAAAAACGGGTTTAAAGGAATGGGATGGGGGAAGATACACCATGTTAACACTAAGCTGAAGAAAACTGGAGGAGCTGTATTAACCTCAAACAAGGAAAAGCACCAGGGACAAAGGGGACACTACGTAATGACAAAAGGGCCAGTTCTCCAAGAGGACGTAACAGTCTCTACCCTGCACGCATCTGACAACAGAGCATCCAAGCATGTGAGGCTAACGCGACAGAACCGCGTGCAGAAACAGACAATCCGCTGCTTGCTTGTTTCTTTTAATTTATTTAGAGACAGGATCTTGCTCTGTCGCCCAGGCTGGAGTGCAGTGGTGTCATCGTAGCTCACTGCAGCCCCAAACTCCCGAGCCCAAGCGATCCTCCTGCCCCTGCCTCCCCAGGGCTGGGATTACCAGCGTGAGCCACCAGGCCCAAATCCGCTGTTACAGCTGGAGACTTCGACACCCCCCATCAGTAACTGACAGATCCAGCAAGCAGAAACTCAGTAAGGACACAGTTGACCCGGACAGCACCATCAACCAACTGGTCCCGACTGCCACTCACAGGCCACTTCACCCAGCAACAGCACAGCACGTCCTTCTCAAGCCCACACGGATCACTCACCAAGACGGATGACATGCTGCGCCACAGAGCAAGTCTCAGCGTGTTTACAAGGACTCAAATCAGACCACGTATATTCTCTAAATGGCATTAAATTAGAAACCAATAAAAGAAAAATCTCTAGGAGAAAAATCCCCAAATAATTGGAAACTAACACATATCTTAGAAAAAACCGATGCGTAAGCTGAAGATAAAATCAAAAAGGAAATTAGAAAGTCTCTTGAACTGAATGAAAATAAAAACAGAACATATCCGGATCCGCATGATGCCACCGAAGCAGACTCGGAGCAAACTGACCACCCCGAACAGCTCTCCTAAAAGAGGAGGATTCACGTCAGTGACCTCAGCTTCTACCTCAAGTAAACAGAAAAAGAAGAGCAAAATTAAACCCAAAGTCCATATAAGAAGGCAAATAACAAAGAGCAGAAACCAATGAAATAAAAATAGAAAAAGGGAGAAAATCAATAAGACCAACATTTCTTTGAGAGAATCATTAATGTTGATAGGTCTCTGCCCACACCCAGGAGGAGAGAGGACACAATGTCCACACCAGCAAGGACAGGACAGCACTGTATGCACCACGGATGTCAAAAGGACAACAAGGATATTCCAAATAACCTGCCGGCAGAAAATCTGACAACTCCCAGGAAAGCACAAACGCCCTGAAGGACACAAACTACCGAAGTGCACTGGAGAAGCAGATCACAGGAACAGCCCTGCATTTCTTGTAGAAATTGAATTTATAGTTAAAAACCTTCCCATGAAGAAAAGCCCCAGCCCAGATGGCTTCGCTGGTGAATGTGCAAACGTAAGGAAAAGTAACGGTCCATACACTCCACCAGACTGAGGAGGAGGCCCACCTCCCAGCTCATCTGATCAAAATCCAAGCGAGGACACGACCCCCTCCCCAAATACCCAGGGCTCCCGCACCTTTTCTTCGTAGTTGGGGAGCTTGTCTCTGGTTATGGTTATGATGTCCATCCACGAGTAGTTTCTCTCTCTCCGAATCTTTTCTAATTCCGGGTCATTCTCGTACTTGTCGGCGTCCAGCTACAGGAGTTGGAACAACAAAAGCAGGCCACGTTAATACCAGATGTGGAACCACTTTCTTTCTGGGTCTCCAGTATGACTACACTCCAAATGTACCATGTGTCCCCTTGTCACCCCAAACTCGTCCTCCTCCACCTCCTCTCCACTTCCTTCAATGGACGTCCCAAGCTCCAAACACCAGCTACAAGTCACGTAGTTCTGTTTGATTGTACCTCCCTTCCCGGCTGCAGTCCATCCTGGGGGACTCTTTCATATTTTGAGGTGACATTCTCATTGCCTCAAACCTGTCCAACCTGTCCACGGGTCCCTCTCTGTGTCCCTGTTTCTCTGCCACCACCCTCCTTGGTGGGTCTCATCAATCCTCTATGGCAGTGGTCCCCAACCTTTTTGGCACCAGGGACCAGTTTCATGGGAGACAATTTTTTCACGGACGGGGGTGGGGTGGGGATGGTTTGGGGATGATTCCAGCACATTACATTTATTGTGCACTTTATTCCTATTATTACATTGTAATATATAATGAAATAATTATACAACTCATCATAACGCAGAATCAGTGGGAGCCCTGAGCTTGTTTTCCTGCAGCTAGATGGTCCATCTGGGGGTGACGGGGCGACAGTGACTGATCTGACAGGAGGCGGAGCTCAGGCCCTGATGTGAGCGATGGGGAGCAGCTGTGAATACAGACAAGCTTCGCTGGCTCACCGCCCCTCCCCTGCCACTCACCTCCTGCTTTGTGGCCCAGTGGTTCCTAAAGGGCTATGGCATATCTTTGCTGAGTTTGTTTCCCTGGGCCAAAATGTCTCATGCCCTCACAGCCTATAAATATTAATAAAACTCAAGTTCAATAGGCTGGAATGAGATGCCTTCTATGATCTGGCCCAAGCTGACTTTTCCACTTCTATCTGTCCCTAGTCCCCTATTTTTAAAGAAATCTACATTCTAAGAACCAAGTAGGGTGATTCACTGCTCTTGCAGATAGTTGACACCTCACGTTCTCACACTCTTACTCACAACAGCTTTCTGTGCCTGAAACGCCCACTCAACACTTTCATTTATTACAGGCCTTTCTGCTCCATTTCAAGGCTGCCTTCTTCACGAAGCACTTCCCTAGAGCCCCAGAGGGAATGAATCTGAACTCCTACCTAAAACTACTGGCAATGAATTTAGCATGCCTTTTGTTTTGCAATACAATGAACATTTTATCGCCACTACTGAACAACAAACTCCAGAATATCTCAAAGCTCTAGTCATCAACATATTATTTTCTACAAAGATGACTCCAAAAATGAGCGAATCCACTGCATGATATGCGTAGCACTATTTGCTACGGTCTGACTGTGTCTCCCCCCACCCCACCCCATTCCTATGCTGCAACTCAACACCAATGTGACAGTATTCCGAAGGGGGCCTTTAGGACGTGATTAAGCCACGAGGGCCAAGCCCTCATTTAGGGGATCTGTGACCCTACAAAAGAGGTGCAAGGGAGTAGCTCACCCCTTCTGCCATGTGAGGACACGGCAAGGAAGCAGCCGTCTACGAGGAACGGGCCCTCACCAGACACGGACTCTGCCGGCACCTTGATCTTGGGCCTCTCGGCCTCTAGAACTGTAAGAAATAAATTTCTGTTGTTTACAAATTACCCAGTCTAAGGTACTTTTGTTATAGCAGCAGGAACAGACTGTAACACTACTCCAAACTGAAACCATCTTACTTCCAATTGTGCGTGTGTCTATGAGAAACAGCTGTCACTCTACTATGTCGCTAATACAGACAAGCAAACATGCTCCCCTCTGTCCCCACTGTTAAACACAATCTGTGGGAGGCCCGCTGTTCTGGACCAAGCTCCTGCACTGGGCCCAGCTGACCAGACCAAACCAACATGGAGTCACTCGTGCCAAATGCCACGTAGTCCAACTGAAGCTTTAAGGCAACAGGGAGATCCCCAAACAGACCAAATTTTCCTGAAAACGGGAGACTCCAGTCTACCTGAGTCAGTGTAATAAGGAAATCCCTTCTGCTTTAATCCTTACCAGAAAAAGTAACCTGAACAGTTGAAGTTAACTTGATGTTAAAAAATCAGCATTTTTTTCCTATTGTTCTGTTTCTTTGGGGTTTTCTGTTCTTTTCTGTGGCTGTTTCTTTGTTCCCACCCTACAAAACTCGCTGTTCTGCTACTGCCCAGTGGAGCTCTCATTTTATTTAGTAGAATAGAGGCTGCCCAGATTCATGAATTGAGAATAAAAGTCAATTAGATCTTTAACTAAATTTGTTGCAATTTTGTCTTTTGACACCACTGATCCAGAATGGTTATTAAGAAAGCATGCATAAATACAGAGAACAACAAAAACACAGACCATACAATTTCAGCCGGGCATGGTGGCTCACACCTGTAATCCTAGCACTCTGGGAGGCCAAGGCAGGAGGATTGCTTGAGGTCAGGAGTTCAAGACCAGCCTCTACTAAAAATAAAAAAAAAAATTAGCTGGGCATGGTGGCATGTGCCTGTAGTCCCAGCTACTCAGGAGGCTGAGGCAGGAGGCTCGCTTGAGCCCAGGAGTTAGAGGTTGCTGTGAGCTAGGCTGACGCCACTGCACTCCAGCCCAGGCAACAGAGTGACTGTCTCAAAAAAAAAAAAAAAAAGAGTGGGATAAAATAAATAAAAAACAAAATAAACCAAAAGCTACCATTTAAAATAAGTCTTATTTTACTCTTTGGCTACATTTAGAAGTCCACCTGTAATCTCATTCTTGTTTTTAAACTGTCAAGCGCGCAAGGAAACTCCTGAAGTGCATTACTTTGAACCCTCTGGTTTTTGGATTGTGGATAAATTAACTTTATTATAAATCAAAACTTATTTTCCTCTCATAATAGAAACTATAAGCCACTTGAGTGCTTTGGTGTTAAATCTTAACCCAGGAAACGACAAAAACTAACACGCAGGCCCCTTCATAGACTGGCATTTGGTACGCAGAGGCGAGCCCCTCCACCCACAAGAGGTACGAGGGACACGGCCACTCCCCTCTTGTGCCACCTAAGCGGGACCAGGCATCTCTAAGGATGTCATGCGGCAGTACCCGACGATCCCCTGCAGGGAACGGCTGGGCCCCAGGGCAGCACTGTTTGTACCGATCCAGACATTCCCAACCAACCTTGCCTGTCCTCCCCCCTCGGTAACATGTTATCTCAGAGTTATTCGAAAACAAACAAGCTCGTCGGGCCCAGGGCTGTGCAAACGCAGGAAGGACACCAGGCCAGGGCCTGCGCGGGCCGCTGACCCCCACCTGGGACCGCCCAAGAGCGATGCCCCCCGGAGGGGACGCCCGCCGCCCAGCCCCTAGCTCGGCCTGCGGGGCGACACCGAACGCCCGCCTGGTGGGGGGGCCGGCTCCTCCCCGCCAGAACCCGGACCCGAGGTCCTTAAACAAGGGAGACCACGCGGGCGGGGAGGGGTCGGACCAGCCCAAGGACCCCGAGACCCCGCCCCTCCCCGGGCGCTGGCGGCCCCAAGAACTGAACATGCGCAGGGATCCGCGCCGCGACCACCCAGCTCACTACTGAGCATGCGCAGCACGCCCGGCTCCCGGAGCCGCGACCACCCAGCCCACTACTGAGCACGCGCAGCACGCCCGGCCCCCGGAGCCGCGACCACCCCACCGACCCACTACTGAGCACGCGCAGCACGCCCGGCTCCCGTAGCCGCGACCACCCCACCGACCCACTACTGAGCATGCGCAGCACGCCCGGCTCCCGGAGCCGCGACCACCCCACCGACCCGCTACTGAGCATGCGCAGCACGCCCGGGCGCCGGCCCGCGTACCTTCCAGTAGAGCACGCCGAGCCGGCGCAGCTGCTCCAGGCTCACCGAGAGGCAGTGCTCCGGGCGGTGGGGCAGCCGGGGGTCGTCGGGGCGGTCGTCCATGTACCAGGCCTCCACCATGGTCGCGCCTCGCCGGGCTGTCGCGGCCGTGCCTGGGGCCCGCGAGCGCTGGCGGCGGGCGAAGGGCGCCCTCACGGGGCGGGGCCGCCCGGCCGGTGATTGGCGGCTCGGGTCGGGGGCGGTGGCCCGGGCAGGGCGAGGCCGGGCGGACCGCACCGCGTGGTCGTGAGGCGGGGGCGCTGTGGGGGGTCCGTGCGGCCCCGCCGTGGGCACCCGAGCCCCACCTCAGCCCCTCGTGCGACGGCCGGGCGTAAACAGTGTCTCACAGCGGGGACCGCGTCCGCTGAGGAAACGAGGAGGCCGCAAATGCCGGAAGGAGCGATGCGTTTCCCGCGAAGGGCCGCGTGGGCCGCGGCGGCGGGGGGCGCGAGAATGCGGGTCTCACGCTGCGGGGCGAGCCGCGGTACTCGTGCACATGCGCGTGTGCGGCTGAGCGTCGCGCCCTTCGCGGGGTCCGTTCGGAAAATGCCGGCGTAGCCTGGTCCGAGCGTGGAGGGTGGGACAGAGGGCGGCTGGCCACGAAGGGGGTCCGTCCGCAGAACGGTAGTTCTGGTAGTTCACGGAAGCAAATGCAAACTGAAGTGACTTTGTTAAGCACATGCAGCCCACGTGGAGCACAGTGTGGCTTACAGCCAGACCAGGTCGCACAGAGGACCCCAGGTATCACGTGGGACATTTCCCTCCCCGCGCCAGTGCCCAGATTTTTGCAGGATCAACAGTCTGCAGCGCTATCCCACAACTTTTAAAACTTACTCGTTTTTCCTCTTTTCATCCTATCTTCCTCCCCCCATACTGCAATGTATTGATATTATGTCCTGGGGGAAAAAAAGCTTCGCCTTCCCAATTCTGAATTTATTATCAATAGAGCGAACAAGAAAAAAAAATCCAGCTCCTGGATCAGCCTAGATTTGTCTTCTAAAAGCAATCAGCTAAAAGAGATCAGATTATCTCAGCCATTCTCTTAGTCTCTTTAATGAATCGAGTAACTGTAAAATCTACAGAATTTAAACTAGAGTGCTCTAAGAGGGCGCAGCCCCAAAGCATACAATCAACTCTAGAACTTCCAGAAATATTGCACCGAAAGCACACATGTATTTGTGCTCTCTTGCTCTGGTGACTTTGCAAACAGTGTAACCACTTCCTCTTAGAGAGCTTATCCCTCCAGCTCTGCACCTGGCCAGTCACCACGCATCCTTCAGGATGCCACCTAGGACATCGTGGCCCATTTTTCCCCTGCACTAACCGCAGTCTCTCACCTCACATTGTCTCTCCCTGAGCCACTCCAACGAGGCTTCCCTTTTCAGCACGCGGTCGAGACTACTCACAAGGTGACCAAACACTACCCTATCGCTGGATCCAATCTCCACACTCTGTTCTTGGCAGCAGCAGGCATGGCAGTTGCCCACGCCTTTCCGGAACTGTTTTCTTCTCCTGTTCCTTCCGTCTCCTGGCACTCCCCCCGAGGTCCCCGCTGGCCCCTGCTGCTCTGAACCACCACTACGTGGTGGACGGTACCGGGTGGACTCCGTGTCCTGCTCTTAGCCACACACACACCACGTGACCTTAGTCCATGATACGCTGCTGACCCCACAGCCACGTCTCCAACCTGGACCTGCCTGATTCCAGAGCCTCAGACTCGAGGATCAGCTTGTATCGCACATAATGGCTAGTCAGTCAGTCAAACCCGACAGGGCCGGCACAGAACTCCCGATCCCCCCACTCACCCCAACACGCTCATCCTTTCCCATCTCAGTGAACAGCAGCACTGACCACCCAGAGGCTCGATCCAAAAGTCTCAGTGTCTTCCTGTCTTCTCTCCCTCACCCTGGACATCCAATCCAATCTATCAAGTCACGTTGTCTCAGAGCACACTGAATCCATTCACCTCTCTCCAGCCCAACTCTTTCCGCGTCTCCTCTTGCCGATGGAACTGACTACTGAAGTTGCCCACTTCCACCTTCGCCCCAGTGCCAGCCATTCTATGCAGAGCAGCCGAGTGAACCGGGCCGTGCCTCTTCTCTGCTCTAACCCTCCTTTCTCCAGCCTGGCGCTGACCGCCGCCCGGCCCAGCTCCCTGTGCTCTGCCCTCCAGACACTGGCTTTCCGGGGTCTCTGAATCTCCTGCTCCTCCTCGTCTCAGGGCCTTTCCCCAAGCAGCTTTCCCACCTAAAATGCTCTTCCTCCAAGTGCGTTTTTCCTGTACATACTTCTAATTTCAGCTAAATTTCCCTTCCTTAGAGAAGCCTTCTCTGACCGCTCCCTACACAACTAGGTGAGATCTCCCTGTTAGACACTTCTGTGGGGCTTGTTAGAGTTTTAATGATTTATTGGACTGATGTCGCTTCGCCATAGGACTGACAACCCCATGTTTTTGGTACTTGTTGAATGAATGAATTTATCTTTATTGCTGAATACGACACATACCTTGAGATCGGAGAGCGTGTTTTATTAGTCTTCAGTGCCTGGTACAGAGCAGACAATTTTTCTTAAAAAGTTTGTTGAGTGAAAATTGAGCCAGGCACATGGTGTGTGCCTGTAATCCCCCACTCGGGAGGCTGAGGTGGGAAGACTGCTTGACCCAGGAGATTGAGACGAGCCTGGGCAACATAGTGAGACCCTGTCTCATAAAAAAAAAAAAAAGACAGAAAATTGAAGAGATGGGATGGGAAAGACTCCAAGTAGTCTTCACAACATACCATAACTGCCCTCCTGTCTCATATCTAAAGCTTCTTTTGTCATTCCCTAGAAAATAGTAATAGAAACAACAATAATAGTGGTGTGTGCTGGGTGGTATTTTAAAGACTTTGTGTATATTATTCCGTCAACTCCTGACCGCCCTGTGAGGTCGGTGCTGCTTGTTACCCCATTTAAAGATGAGACAACTGAGGTGCAGAGAGCTTAAGCAACTTGCTCACGGTCACATGGCCAGGAAGTGACAAAGATGGCATTTGAACCCAGGGCACCTAGCCCAGCACTCTGTACATAACTGCTGAAAGGCAGCGCAAGAAGTAGTGATACGGTTTCACTCACTTGTAGCATCCACATCCTGGAACCACGCGAGTGTTTCCAGCTCCCCGCTCGGCTGCAGCAGCACACACAGTGGTGTCGCCACCATTTCTTGGCCCCTGTCTTCAGTCAATGACTTTTTCCCACTGGGGAGGTGAGAGGGGAGAAGTTTCATGCCATAGGGAACATACTTTAGGCCTGGTGCAGTGGCTCACTCCTGTAATCCCAGTATTCTGGGAGGCTGAGGTTGGAGGATCGCTTGAGGCCAGGAGTTCGAGACCAGCCTGAGCAACATAGCAAGACCTTGTCTCCACAAAGAAACAGAAAAGTTAGCCAGGCGTGGTGGCATGCACCCACAGTCCCAGCTTCACGGGAGGCCGAGACAGGAGGATCACTTGAGTCCGGGAGTTTGAGGTTGCCGTGAGCTATCATGGCACCACTGCACTCTAGCGACAGAGTGAGACCCTGTCTCAAGAAAACAAAAATGACAACAAAAACCCATACTTTAGAAAAGCAACGTGCTTAAGATGTCTGAAGAGTTGTCAAGGAAACCCAGCGCTTGCTGCCAGCACCGCCCAAGCAGGCAGTAGATGAGAACAGCACTCGTCATTTCACTGGGACCTTGCTGGCCCACGGGATTCTTCCTTTGAAGGGGGATCTTTTGAACTTGAACTGTTTCTTCCAGAAGAATAGCCAGCAGCAGCCCAAGAGTATGTTTACTGAAAGAATTTATCTCCCGGACGCAAGACACCTGGGAAGAATCTGCTTAGGTGTTTTGCAAGGCAGATGGTCTGGTCGCCGCAGCCCGGCACAGATGTTCTCGCTCTAGGCTTCGTGAAGTGCCCCCGCCCAGGGCCATCAGCAAACCGCTAGAGAAGCAGCAGAGCCACAGGGGACCAGGGAAACCCAAGCCACAGAAAGGTGGGACACGTGAATCTTTTAGGCCCTGCAGGTCGGGAGGCAAAATTGAGGATAGTATATAGGTACTTAGATAACAACCATTGTAAAATGTAAACACCAGTCAGGTGCGGGCGCTCACACCTGTTATCCCAGCACTTTGGGAGGCCAAGGCAGGAGGATTCCTTGAGTTCGAGACCAACATTGGCAACATAGTGAGACCCTGCCTCTACAAAAACTAAAAAATATACCCGGGCGTGGTGTGCGCCTGTAGTCCCAGCTACTCAGGAAGCTGAGACGGGAGGATCCCTGGAGCCCAGGAGTTCGAGGTTACACTGATCAGGCCACTGCACTCCAGCCTGGGTGACAGAGTGAGACCCTGGCTCTAAAAAAATAAATACAGATAAAATGGAAAAACCATCTTAGCTCGTGGAACATACAAAACCAGGCTGCACACTGAATTTGGCTCACAGCCTGGCGTTTGCTGACCTCTGCTGTGTACTTGTAACAATATTTAAATTTTATCTGATCAAGTGCATCTTCCTTCAAGTGTCGTTCCTTCCCCTGGAAGGAACTGTGAGGCATCTGAGGTTTTACCCTACTTGCAAGCTAACAAGATGGCCTGCCCCAGACTCTTGGGTGTTGACAGAAGTCATGAGACTCCTGGGTCAGAGCCAAAGCACAGCGTAGGCTCCGGAGCAGCAGCTGTAGCAGTTGCCAGATGCCGGCGTCTTGCACAGGTTCCTGAACACCAGTTCCCAGCAGGCGGAGGACGAAGACGGATGATACCTGCATTCTCGGTGGGTTGCACTACGGGAGAACCTTGAGCTTGGGGAACCGGAATCCCTCCCCCAAGACGACTGGTCACATCAGGTCCGCAGCAGAAATGCTTCCTGCATACTTCTCATTTGGTCACAGAGAACATTCAAAAGTGTCTACTCAAGGGTCAAGATTTTTGAACAAAATCAATCATTTTTACTGCTTCAACAAGGACGTTCCTAAGAGAAACTAGGGCTTATTTTTGTTTTTGTTGTTTCCGCGCAGGTGCGTGAAGAACACAGTGGCTGGTGCAGTCTGTATGACAGCGTGGCTCGTTTCGGGCACCGACACCTGAGCCCACTGTGGACTCTGCACTGTTATGCAATGTTCGTCACATGAGCAAGACAGATGTCATCCTGGCATTGTTACAAAAACAGTTTTGACTTCGAGCACCCCCCTGCTTTAAGAGCCACAGCTCTCAACTTACTGTCCAGGGTACTTTAGGTTGCAGGTGACAGAAATCCAACAAGATGCTTAAGCAAATAAAACAAACCAAAACAAAGATATGCTGGATCACATAACCAAGAAGGGTGAGGGTGGATCTGCTGCCTCAGTGGAACTGGGTTCAGGGCTCAAGGGAGGCCCACAGCTCGCGCTCCCCTCTGTCTCCCTGCCCCTCTCGTTCTCCCTCCCTCCCTCCCTCCGTGTCTCCACCCCCTTTTCTCTGTGCATTGGCTTAATTCTCATCTACCATAAGGAGCTCTCTGTAAATGTCAGGAAACACACCCACCAGTAGCTCTAAAACTGTGCTTGCTTATAATTCAAGGAAAAAGGAGCTCTTTTATGTAATATCCGGATATCCAGTCTCTTGGAAGATTCCAGGTGGCCCAGCTAGAGCCACATGTCCGCCCCTTAGATCTCCGTGGGAGCCAGAGGTGGAGGCGCCACAGCACAGGCCTGGCCGTTGGTTGTCCAGCGGGGGAGGCGCTCTGCTGGGCACTCACGCAGGGCAGGGAGAGGACAGACCAACTCGGCAGATGGTCACGACAGATACCAAACTGCCAAGGCATCCTGCTTTTGAGTGTGTTTCTAAAAGACTGAGAATAAAAGAGATGAGCGGAACTGCTCTCAGCCCCTGTTTCCAGGTCCTGCACCCCGGGCTGTTCCCTGCAGAAACCCGGTCTGAGCAATGTAGGAAACCAAGTCTCGGGGAGGCGCCTCCCTGGGCCCTAGTTTCCCTGCGAGGGCCAAGAGGGAGTTCACGGCTTCCAGTTGCAACGCGGTGCACGGTGCGGGGGAACCGCAGAAAGTGTCAAGGGGCGCAATGGATAACAGGAGACATGGTGACAGCTACAGGCCACTGAGGAGCAAGTAGCACCTGGAAACAAGGATTGTTTCTGGAGCCCTCAACCACAAAGAGCTAAAAATAAACGGTCCCCCTGTACATAAGGGCCAAGAAAAAGGCCTGCGTAAGAACAGCCAGTGAGACTGTCCTGTCCAGCACAGGTCCAGGAAGCCCGGCAGGTTCCCTAGGAGATGCCCAAGATGCCAAGAGACTTTAATACATTCCTGTATCAGAGACACACCCAATACTAAATATGAAAAAAACCCTTCAGAATATTATTCAAAATTAGGTTGTTAAATGTTGATAATTATTGAGGCTGGGTGACAGAGATACTGGGATGTTCATCAAACCATTCTTTTTGTGCATATATTTGAAAATTTCTAATTTTTTTTTTAAGAGAGAGGGTCTTGCTCTGTCACCCAGGCTGGAGTGCAGTGGCTCCCTCATAGCTCACTGCAGCCTCCAACTCCTGCCCCGGCCTCCCAAGCAGCTAGGACTACAGGCACACACCACCACGCCCAGCTAATTTATCTTTTATTTTCTTAATTTTTTGTAGAGATGGAGTCTTGCTATGTTGCCTAAACTGGTCTGAAACTCCTGGCCTCCAGCGATCCTCTCCCCACCAAGTCTGGCCCCCAGTAATCTTTTTTAAAAGTTATATCATTTATGAATCAAGAAACAACCCATCTGTGCATGTAAATTTTAATTGAAGAAAGGAAGTACGGGTCTGGGTTTCTTAACAAAGAAGCAGCATTAGAAACAGCTGCCTGGAGGCCACAGCCAGTAAAATTTTGTTCAAACTAATTAAAAGGAAAACATTTCTCTGGATCTTAACACATCGCGGAAGTAAAGATGGGCCACAGGGTACCACTCTGGGCCCTTGTTCCTGGGAGGAAAATGCAGGCTTCTTTACAGCACTTCCGTGAGTCATCCCAACCCCGCCTGCTCCCAGGATGAGAATCAAACCAGTCGTTTATTCCAGTGAGGGGTGGCGATCTCATTCTTCATTTGTCATCATGTTCAGGATCACGTTGTCCCCAAAACACTCCAATAAGACATTTCCCAAAATGTGTTCCATGTCACATAAACAAAACGGTTTTGGGGTTAAAAAATTTGGGGCTCTCTGCATATACCAGCTCCATTCTGAAAAGCGGTGACTTGTAATGAAGAAGTGGTTTAATGCTAACAAAAGGTTTCGCAATTTTTGGAGAGGCATCTCCTACTTTCAAAACTGCTGTTCCATAGAACATTCTTTGGTAAACACTGTTGTTTGGGGCACCTGTCCCTTCTCTGCTCTCAGCCTCTGCTGTCCCATCGCGCCTGTCTGCATGCCTCGGACCCGAGTGTCTCTGTGCCCCTGGACACAAGGCCAGCGATCTCAGAGCAGGCACCACCTCTCTCCCTCTGGCCCTGAGTCAGCCCAGCACCTCTGGGCCTGGCTCTGCCGTCACCACGGAAGCCCTCGCGCTGGGCCTGGTTGGTGGTGGGTCCGAGCTGCAAATGCTCCCTGCCCATGGCGGGGCTGAGGTGGGAAACTTTTTTTCAGAAGTACAAGGAATCCCTTTTCCTAATTTGTGCCCCAAAACTTCACTGCCACCTTGTGTTTCCAGCAATTGCAGAGATTTGGGTACAGGGGCTCTGTTTATTTTTACTTGAAGCCCCTCCAAAACTCAGGGACACTCCCCTGGGAGGACTCTCCAACTCCCCAAACCTCAGACATTTTCTTGGATCACGCTGCATACTTAGGCAGATCTAAGATCCTATCAGTTATAAGGCACATGAGCATTCTAGGTGCCATTAGGAATGGGAAAAACAGCTACGCAGCGACACATCGCTGATCACAAGACGTGCTGCGTTTGGAGATGTTAAAACGTGCAATCAGGAGCATCTTCGGGCAGAGGGAGCATCACTGTGGCTGCGCCTTCACATCTTCCTTTTGGACTCGTTTTCTCCCAAGAGGCTGGAAGCCTCCGCAGCCTCATCCAAACAGACTCCTGGCAGGGCCTCCGTGCTATTGTGACCTAAAAATGAAACCCTGCCCCCCATGGACTCAGGAAAGGGGTATAAAGCTCAACTGCACAGGCGCATGTTTCTCCTTTCGTAAATGTTCATGGCTCCTCAATAGTTTGTTAGATACGTATATTCACTCAGCCCGCTCAGTGTAAATTCCTGGTCCCATTGTCCCTGCCTCGAAACACATGTCCCTACCTTGTGGCTGGGGCAGCCTGTCGGAATGGCCACCCGCAGGCTGCAGCCCTTAATGAGAAATAAAGCTCTCCTTCCCACACTGTGAACCTCGGTATATTTTTTTGGTTAACAGTACGACAGATGACATAGGACACATCTAAGTCCTGGAAAAAACACAGATGCAACTGAGCCCCTTGTACAGAGACAAGATTAAAAAAAACAACAACAAAAACCTCCCTCAGGCCGGGCGCGGTGGCTCACGCCTGTAATCCTAGCACTCTGGGAGGCCAAGGCGGGTGGATCGCTCAAGGTCAGGAGTTCGAGACCAGCCTGAGCAAGAACGAGACCCCCGTCTCTACTAAAAATAGAAAGAAATTATATGGACAACTAAAAAAATATATATAGAAAAATTAGCCGGGCATAGTGGCGCATGCCTGTAGTCCCAGCTACTTGGGAGGCTGAGGCAGGAGGATCGCTTGAGCCCAGGAGTTTGAGGTTGCTGTGAGCTAGGCTGACGCCACGGCACTCACTCTAGCCTGGGCAACAAAGTGAGACTCTGTCTCAAAAAAAAAAAAAACTCCCTCAAACTGGGGACGCACATTGCCATTGAAGAGTCCAGCAAGAATGAAACGATTTACAGAGAACAGTAAGAAACCGCCAGGACGGAGCCCAGAGCTTCCCAGACATTTACTTACTGTCTCAGTCGCTGTTTTCACGCACCCCGGGTCAGAATAAATGCCTGACAGTTCTGTGTACGACACAGTTAGGTCTAACCAGCTTAATCAATATTGACATACTTATGCCCTAACAATTTAGTAGTCATCTGAAAAGATAATACCCCAAAATGAAACAAAAATATTTTTTATTTCATCTCTTTTTAAAAACAATTTTTTTTAAAACATATGAGGGTCTCACTGTGTTGCCCAGGCTGGTCTTGAACTCCCTGGCCTCGAGCAGTACTCCTCCCGCCTCAGCCTCCTAGTAGTGGGACTGCAGGCCGCACCACAGGGCCCGCTGTGGTTCGTTCTCAGGTAACACGGTCCCGGACTGTCGCCTGCGACCTGTTAGGGACCAGGCGGGCCGCAGAGCTCCACGCACCACCCCTCGCCCCACCCCGGCCCCCTCCTAGAAAAATTGTCTTCCATGAGACCGGTACCTGGTGCCAAAAAGATGGGGAACCCCCAGATCGGGATGTGTGCACCCCCGGGACCCCGCATGACTTTTCCGACCTGGGAATCGGAGTGAACACGCCACGCTCACTTCCTGTTTGTTCCATGCTGGACTCGCAAGGTACTTGCTTTTGATCACAGCCACCAGCGAAATGCCTGCTTCCAGAGGGAGGCCGTGACGTCACGGAAAGGAGCCGAGGATGACAACCACCCAGGCTGCGGGGTGCGGCCTCCCTCGAGGTCTCAGAGCCCCTGTGCGCGCTGGAGCGCACGGCCACGCGGGCCACGCGGGCCACGCGGGCCACGCGGGCCACGCCACCCCGTCTCAGGCAGGGCCTGTCCTCCGCGGTGGGACAGCCAAGGACACAGGCATTCCCATCCACTTACCTATGACATGCGGCTGCATTTGCACTCCCCTAGCAGAGACTGGTGTTTGCCAGAGACCCACGTGGCCCTGATTCCCTGAGATATTTACTAGCTGACTCTTTACAGGAAAGGTCTGCTCACTCCTCCTTCTCGCCAGTGTCTTTCCAACTTGGATGTGCGTATGAACCACCTAGAGAGAACTTGCTAAAATGCAGATTCTGATCTGGGGTGAGGCCCGAGGGTGTTTCTAATCACCACCAGGTGTTGCCAATGCTGCTGGTCCATGGCCCACCCGGAGGCGTGAGGATCCACTCCAGTGGGTCTCCAGGTGTGGGACCCAAACCCACAGCTCCTGGGAGGGGGCCAGCAGGAAGGCTTCACGTTGGGCAGGCACCAGGAAGATTGTTCTGGGCAGCGGGACCAGCCTCTGCACTGGGAGAGCCTGGCACGTGGGCGCCAGGGGAAGCCAGTGGGCAGCCGCCATGGCAGTGGCTGGGGAGAGGGGCACAGAGCACCAGGAGCATCCGGGGACATGGAGCTTTCCCAAAACACCGTATCTGAATGCGCAGCATAACTATTCTTGCTGCAGTGCAACTGCAGAGAACACGACGGTGCATTTTTGGATTGTGGGGAGATGCCAACGAGAAGGTGAGAGAGCGTGCTGGGTGGTAAGAGTTGAGAAGCGCATTAACGGAGCATGCTTTGCCTGAACAGGACACACTCGGGGAGTGCGAGACAGGCAGGCAGACGTGGGGCTGTCATGAGCGACACGAGAGAAGGGGGGAGATGGGCTGCTAGCCGCCAGGATGGCATCCCTGGAAACACGGGGACATCCATGGGGGGAGTGTTGGAAATAGTAAGAGCTCAGTAAGCGGGTATCATGGCATTAATGTCACAAAAGACAGTGGCTCTTCAATACATAAACGATAATCAGCCTTAATAACTGCACTAGAAAGCAGATTAACTTGGCGCAAACGTAGTAGCGATTTCGAGGATGCCGCAGGAGCTCTGTCTCCCTGCTGAGGTACCCCAGAGAAGGCGTAAATAAGAGCACTAGGCCACATTCTCCGGGTGGGAAGCCACGTACACGAGAGGCTGATCAATGTCTACAAAGATGTCCAGCCTCTTCACACACGCTCAGCTCAGGATAAACCTTTTACGGAGCTGGGTTCTTTCCGTTAACACACGTGTGTTTTGCAACTGAGCGCTCTAACTCCTGATGTGGAAATGTTTGAGTGGATGCAAAATCTAACTTCAACTTTGCGTTTGTCAATGAAAGGAAATGAGGGTTGTGTAACATTTTCATCCACTTTAGTGTACAAAGTTTCTCGTCAGTGGTGACGATGGAGACTTTGAAGAGATCCTCCTTCCAAGCCCCCGTGGGGAGCCCCCTACAGCTATTTTAATCATAAACGTGATAGGAAAACGTTCTGCTCCCAGAAGTTGATCATTAAATGTTAGAAGAGCACTTATTTGGAATTTGCATACAAATTTAATCTTTATGATCTTCCCTAATACTGTGTATTTTATTTTTTTTATAAGTACAGTCACGTGTTGCTTAACGACGGGGATATATTCTTTTTTTGTCTAATTCATTATATTTTTTTCTAAAGTCTAGTAGGCAGTTGGATAGAGTGTTAGTTTTGAAGGTCACAAAGGAGCACCAATGGGTGGATTAGAACGACAGATGCTCACTGCCTCACAGGCCCCGGGGCTGGGAGTCCGGCTGGGGACATAGTCTGAGAGATGCATCGTCAGGGATTTCGCTGCCGGGTGACTGTCACAGAACGCACTCACACACACCCGGGTGGTGTGGCCTACGACACACCTGGGCTGCACAGCCTGTTGCTTCTCCGCTACCAGCCTGGACAGAACGTGACTGTGCTGAACTCTGCAGCCACCTGTGACACAAGGAGGGGAGGGAGAGGAGGGGAGGAGGAGGAGGGGGGGAGGAGGAGGGAAGGTGCAAACCCGCCAGGGGCTGCGCTCTGGTACAAGCTGGGAAGCCCGAGCCAGCCAGCACAAGGTACTAGCTTGCTGGATCAGACTTGGGATGTTCTGAAAGTAGAACCAGAAGCCTGTGCTGATAAACCCGACCGGGGTGAGACATGCGGGCCGGGGTGTCACCACTGTCGGTCTTGGACATGAGGGGCCAGCACGGTTCCTCCTGATCAGAGACTCAGCACTTTTGCCTCAAGACAGAGGGATCTTGTGCTGCTTGGGTATTTAAAAAACAAAAACAGAAATGTCACCAGCAGAGGGCCCAGAAACCAGAGCAGCCTCTCTGTGCTTGTTACTTTACATCTCTGAAAATGGAAAATAAGGACTTACTGAAAAACACTAATTTCTTTGATCTTTGCCTCCTAGTTTTCTGACAGTTTGTCTAAATAATTTTTAAAAGGTCAACCAACTAATCGGGACCTGCCATAGAGAAGGGCGAGCCTGTGTCCCCACAGCCTCAGCAACTTTTGCATTTTTGCTAATATGAAGAGAAATGGTGTTTTGGTGTCTTTTTTGGTTTTGTTTTGAGACAAGGCCTTGCTCTGGCTGGAGTGCAGTGGTGTCATCACAGCTCACTGCAACCTCACACTCCTGGGCTCAAGCGATTCTCCTGCCTCACCACACCCTCCAACCCCACAAAGCTGCTGGGACCACAGGCATGCGCCATCACACCTGGCTAATTTTTCTTATTATTTATAGAGACAGGGTCTTGCGATGTTGCCCAGGCTGGTCTTGAACTCCTGGCCTCAAGTGATCCTCCTGCCTCAGCCTCCTGAGTAGCTGGGACTACAGGCACGCAGCACCATGCCCGGCTAATTTTTTTTTCTATTTTTTGTAGAGACAGGGTCTCACTCTTGCTCAGGCTGGTCTCGAACTCCTGAGCTCAAACGATGCTCTGGCCTCGGCCTCCCAGAGTGCTAGGATTACAAGCGTGAGTGGAGCCACCGCGCCTGGCCTGATTATAGGATATTCTAGTCCATCATCCCATGTCTTAGGAACCAGGATTCTCAGCATAGAAGGAGACACAGACGTATTAGAAAAAGTTAAGTAAAAGCCCTGGAAACCTGATTTGTATTGGGAATATCAATATGAGCTCAGAAAATATTTTATCTTTAAATGTGTGTGTGCATGTTTATAATTTTTTAATAGTTCTGTCCAATAAAAAGGCCTGGAAACAATGACCAACCCTGTAGCAGTGAGTATCCTAGATCGTGGATTTGAAATACCACTTCCACCGGAGATTCTTGGAGAACATGGATTCAGGTGGTAAGCCGAACTAAGTTTGGCCTAAAGTGGCCTCCGTCCATGGTGAACTGTAACCTAACTGCAACCGAACTTGAGAGCAAACTCCTGCAACAAGGAGCTGAGCCTCGGCCAATCGCAGGCCGGCGGCTGCCAAAACCTGTTCAGATGAGGCAAACGCTAGCAGGCAGTCAATCTGGCTATTTCCGTGTATCTTTTGTCTCTTTGGCTACAAATACAGCCTGCACACGAGCATTCTGCACAGCTTTGGTCCTGAGCGCCACCTGGTTTGTGAACCTTTTTGGTGCTCAGTGAAACTCTGTTAAAGTTAACTTGTTTAAGGTTTTTCTTTTAACACAGGTCTGAAGCAGATGTACAAGATGGGCCTAGAGCACCTTGACATGCCAGGCTGCAAGGTGGCCATCAATGGCTGTGTGCGTGTCTGCGTGCGCGCGTGTATGTGTGTAGGCGTGTATGTGTGTGTGCGTGTACAAATGCACATCAAAAGAAATCAGGAGCCAACCTAAGAGACTTCCTCTCACTGACCAAAGCTACAATTTGAGTTAAAAATAGAGATGGATTAAAACCCATCAGATATGCTTAACTCCATGAGTTCTTGAGAGAGAGAGAGATATATATATATATATATATATATATATAGTATAAATAAAAAACTTTAAGTGTTTATATTCTGAGGATGACAGAGAACTAATTCACTATCTTGAAAACTTAGTACATAAGAGCAAAGGATCAAACACTTATGCTGTCTTTCCTCTATGAACTGTACCACTGGGGAACCAATTGGTATATGTGGGGAAGCAACTCTTAGAAAAACCATCCGGCCAACAAATGCAAGCAAAATGGTACCAGTAGAGTTTCACCATTTTGCAGCTCCCAAATAACTAATGGATCTTGGCCTGAGCATCGGCAGCTGTCACCACCAAAAGACTCCTGGATAAAAGCATCTAACCACCTCTCATCTTGCCAAAGGTGTCAAACCTGAGTCTGGTCAAGCCTCTGGATCCAGCTGCAGGGAACGCAGCGGACAGGGGAACGCTGAACTGCACCACGCACATGTGATCAGCAAAATCCAGACTGCGGGAAATGACAGGACAAATGGTCCAGGTTCTTCAACAGAGAAGCTGCAGGGAAAAGAGTGAGATGGAGGGAACTGCAACTTAAGACATGTCAAGTTAAAAAGAAAGGTGGACAAGGCTAAACTGCCATCAAGATGCAAGGAAGTGGCCGGGTGCAGTGGCTCACGCCTGTAATCCTAGCACTCTGGGAGGCCGAGGCAGGTGGATCGTTTGAGCTCAGGAGTTTGAGACCAGCCTGAGCAAGAGCGAGACCCCGTCTCTACTAAAAAAAATAGAAAAAATTAGCTGGGCATGCTGGCGCATGCCTGTAATCCCAGCTACTCGGGAGACTGAGGCAGGAGGATCGCTTGAGCCCAGGAGTGTGAGGTTGCTATGAGCTAGGCTGACGCCACGGCACTCTAGCCCGGGCAACAGAGCGAGACTCTGTCTCAAAAAAAAAGAAAAAAAAAGAAAAGATGCAAGGAAGTCACTGAACTGTACACTTAAAAATGGTAAAGATGGTAAATTATGTATTATATATTACCTCAATAAAAAACAAATAAAGGAAAAAGAAATGCAAGGAAGTGATTTCTGTAAGTCAGAATTACTTTCGGAGGGGGTGGGGTGTTATGGGGGGGGCGCCTGGCAAAGGGTGGGTCCTACCAGGTGGTGGACGCCAGGCGCTCCCCTCACAGTAGTAACTCAGTGAGCTACACACTTGTGCCATTTCCTCTCTGTTTTTATTTATGACAAAAAGGTTTGAAACTAAATAAATTATGTCAAACATTTTTTAAAAACCTGCACAGTATTTTTAACAAAAAAAAGCCAAAGAAATTTTTGGAAGATTTATTTATGCCTCTTGGTCTTTAAAAGTCGTAACTCCCTTTAGAGCTGTCTAGAAGCCAGGGTGGCCTGTGTGGGCCGAGACCCCGCTCACGCTGTCCTGCTGAGCTGGGTGCCCTGACCCCGGGACGCATCCTTCTCCAACCTGCGCACGGGCACAAGTCACCTGTAAAAGCAGGAGACTCAATCCTGCAAATCCTGCAAATCGGAAGGTAAATGAACGCTTTCAGAATGTTTCTAGACTTCTGTCTGCATCTTTTAATCCATGTTTTATTGATTCCTTATCAAAACCAAAGCCATGACATTTGGGGCCAGACCGCAATAAAACAAGCAAGAACACTGTCAATAAAGGTAAAGTTGAAATCTCACACAATTCTCAAATCTCAAAGATGTTCAATTTATCATACAGGTAACCACTTCGCATCACAGAGAGCCACGTGCCTCCCTGATTCCGTGTGAGAGCCGGGTCTGCCTGTGCGCGGCAACGGCCCAGCCCGCAGTCTTCCCTTCCGTGCAGGGACAAGAAGCGACACAGCCACTGGCTCAAGTTTCCTCGAGTACCAGAGTCACTTTGCTCCATCTTCAGATTGCTTAGCTCCTTCTCTCGCTAACCTATCAGCCTCTTCATTGCCTACAAATCCTGCGTGACCAGGAACATGCATCTGTTAAAACAAATAAATTTTTCCCCATCATTTTTGCTAATTTTTACACAAGCAACATACAACTATATTCTCATTGTAAAAAAAAGCTCAACTATTCAGAGCAGACTGCGGAGTCCAGCTCTCCTCTGCAGCCCCTCTTCCCAACGGGATTCTGAACAGCACGATACATATTCTCAACGCATTTATGCGATGATGTATTTAAAAAAATACCACTGTTTTTCTACAAATTAGATTTTACTGTTCACATTGCCTTTTTTCCCCACTTAGCAATGGGACTTGGCAAGCTTTCCAGGCAAAACACGTGTGTACAGATGGGTGGATGTATATATATATACAACACACACTTTACTCTCTTTAAATGCTGTTAAAAAGAATGGATGTACTTATTTAACTATTGTTTCCATTTACGCTGCTGAATTTTACATGTCAGGTTACCAAACTGCTACCAGTGGTCCTGGGAAGGCACACAAGGTAGGGTTGAGACCATGGTTGCAGTTTATTTTGCTCTGTATTGCTTGAAAAAAAAAAAAAAAACTTTTTAATAAAAATGATTTATTATTTTAAAGTTTCCATTTTGTAATAGAAGTAGTGTTACTAAGGCTTTATCACCCAACCTTATGATAGTGTTATTTAACATTATGGCTCATTCCAAATACACTAACAGGCTGACTTACAGCTCCCTTTGCTAGTGACGAGGTGGCCTGGGCCAAGCGTCACCACACAACTAACACACGAGACGACCACAGGGCATCCCTCGAACCACACTGCCCGCGTAGTCTGTACCTAGCAATACTCTCCTCACAACAGTGTGACCCATACGATCATCAAAAGAATCAAATGTGTCTTAATATATGTTATGGTAACAATTTCATGGAAACTGTTACATCATTAACCACTTATGTAAACCATTCATCTGTAGTACGTCTGGACTATCCGGTCACAGCAGCCACGACACTCACCCACTGAATGTCCATACCCCGGGTGAGCTTCTCCAGCGCCACGAAGTCCTCTTTGTTGATCACGTCTTTCCCAGTACTCGTCTTCCACCCGTTCTTCTTCCAGCCTTGAACCCAGTTAGTTATACCTACGGGGACACACGTGCACTGGTGAGTCACTCTCGAGTGTCCCGGCCTGTTCACCTCCCTAGTCTGACCCTACAACTGCTCCCACTTATATTTGAAGTCGCCATCCTGGACTCTTCACTTCCTTGGTTGGCCTTAGTTGCTTTGGCCTTTGGCACAGCCTGAAATTCCCAAGACTCCTCCCTTTCCTAGCTTGTATTCAGCCTACAGCTCTCAGCTTAAGATGTCACTTCCTCCAGGAAGCCTTCCCCGGCTCATAACCACCCTCTCTGTGCTCCTACACACGGCATCACATTTAGACTAGAAGTGCCACGAGAGCAGACACCCCCTCATGAGCACATCTCTAGTACCCAACAAAGAAATAAGCGGCACATGGGAAATACAGGAGCTCCAAAATCCTCACTCTCCCCTTTGTACCTGGCCAGCCAAATGTCACCCCCATTGCCATTTGGGTCCTGCTCTGTTACAACACCTCCTAGTGGGGGAAAAAAACACCCGTTTCCCTTCATAGTTATCAGAAAAACACTAAAAAAAAAAAAAAAGCAAACACTTACCATTTATAGTAAACATACTGTCCGTATATAGAACCAGTTTACTGATGTTTTGAGCCCTTGCTTGTTCAATGGCTTTACAGGCTGCCTTGAAAAAACAAGTTGACAGTCATGCTACAGAAAATGTTCAACTTTGACATTACAGATGCTCAAAATTATTCAAAATTGAAAAATCTGCCCTTTTTGCACCCTTCCTTTTGCTCTTTTCCTGCTGTGACAGAGGGTCTGGTCGTCATCTGTGGCGAATGTATCACGCTCTGTAAACCTGTATCTTGCTCTTGCCCTTTCTCTCCTCAATGAATCTCATTTTTGTGCTTGCCAAAAAAAAAAAAAAAAAAGAAAAATCTCTTCTTTTTCTGTACCGTGATTATATTCTCCATGTGAAATAATGCTACAAATACAATTCTGTGTAGACACCTATTTGAAATAAATTCTTAAAATCATTCCAAAAAATTCTTATCCTTCAGAATTGTTATTACCCCTAAGTTTCTTCTAGACCTAGACTCTATCTTATATATGTAGATAGTTTTAAAAGATTGGTATGTTCATGGTCAATGCTAAAAAATGATGAAACAAATATATTTGATAACTTACATGAATTTCTGCTCTTTGGTTTGTCTGTCGCCCAGGAAGTCTAATGCCTACGTTTCTGTTTCGAAACAGTGCAAAAGAAAATACAATTATAAACCTGATTCTCAAAGTGATTCCCCTTAATGGGTAACAATAAGCTAGTGTGTATGTTCATTTGAAACATAAAAGCATCAGATAAAAACACAGCCTTTAAAACTCAAACCCACAGAGAGACTGCTAGAAGCAGGGAAGAGCAAGGACGTTTCTGCACTCGGCACCTTCTGACCTGCCTGGGCTCTCGGGGCAGAGGAAGCCCTAGTCCTCGCAGACCCGGGTTAGGCCCTGTGGCAGCAGTGGAAAGACCCCAGGGGAGAACTCGGGAATAAAAATGGAGAAAGTCAGACTTCAGACTGAAATTTCCAGATAGCTTCAGGAAATAAAGGAGGAAAAAGAAACCAAGGAACCAGAAAAACCCTCAGACCAGGTAATTAGATCTTGGAGTAAGCTGGGTGTGGTGCTGCACACCGGTAGTCCCACCTAAGTGGGAGGCTGAGGCAGGAGGAGCACCTGAGTCCAGGAGTTCAAGTCTAGCCTGGAAACCAAACTCCATCTCTACTAAAAGAAAAAGCACTAGCTGGTGCTTACCATCCCAGCACTTTGGGAGGCCAAGGCAAGAGGATCACTTGAGGCTAGGAGTTTTGAGACCAGCCTGGGCAACATAGTGAGACCCTGTCTCTAAAAAATATATATATATATTTTTAAATTAGGTAGGCATGGTGGTGCATGCCTGCAGTCCCAGCTACTCAGGAGGCTGAGGTAGGAGGATCGCTTGAGCCCAGGAGTTGGTGGCTGCAGTGAGCTCTGAAAGTACCATAGCACTTCAGCCTGGGCAACAGAGTGAGACCGTGTCTCTGAGGGGAAAAAAAAAAAAAAAAACTTTGAGTAACCAGGAGATCAGAGCTTCCTAAAAGAACAGGCATTTCTTGAATTAGAAGAGTTGAAAAAGCAGCATGAACAGCATAAAGCAATTGCCCTGTTTAATTTCTGGAAGCCAAGAGCCAAGTGTAATTTCGGGACCTGAGAGGCATTAATAGGTGTCTTAGGCAAGCACTAAACCCACGGACACTCAGTGCCACACAGGGCTGCCTCCTCTTCTGGGGTTCCAAGCCAAAATGAGAAGTTACAATAAAAGAAAGTGAAAAACTTTGTAAACTATAAGCTCACTGGAAAGGTACAGTGGAATTACTATGAGCAACTTACATTAAATAAGACTGACGGTGCTGTGGGCCCAGGACAGGGCTGCGCAGAACCCGGGAGAGCTACCAGCTACTCTGCAGGGGCACTCACGCCCAGGGGCTGGGTGTATTTCAATGATCACATTTCATATCACCTTGGCTTTGTGCCTTTTGAAAAACAAGGGACCACCTCCAAGAGGGCCTAGGACGTGAGGGCTTCCCAGCCCCCGACCTGCCCCGGGGCATTCTGCCGAGACCCGAGACCCGAGACCCGCTCCTGGCGTGCCAGGTGACTCTGCAGTTCAGAAGCAGTGAGGTCATTCTGGCGTAAAAGCTCACCAGTGAGACAGACTCATCCAGAGTCGGGGCCGGGAAGCCAATGCCGAGCGAGGCTCCCGTTCTGAAGAACAGCACTATTCCGCATCAACACGAGCCACAGCTCTGCTCTCTGCTATCTCCTGCCAACGCTGTTTATCTGGCAGGTTTTCCAAATAATCGCCCATAAGCAGATCCTGCCTCACCTTATCACAAGTTCTGGAATGTGACTCAGTAAAACGTGAAGCTCAAACGCAGCTCCCTTTGCTTACTTACAGAGGATGGCCAGGGCCCCAGTAAACACCGATGCCTGCCCGCGCCCTCCTGCGCCCGTTACTGGAGCAGCAGCCGTCAGTGTACACGACGACAAAGTCTCCTGTGGGAGGGAACAGAAAGCGCTGCTGGGTCAACGCTACTGAAAACTGAAACCCACCTCGGAATTTCACCGTGGTTGAGCCAGCATTTTAAACTCAGCGGGCGTTTTACAATGCCGTAGAAGTTTCCTGTCTAGGAAAACAGGATCGACGCCTCACATGGGGCATTGGCCACTTTTCGCTTGAAATCTCTTGTATTTTGGTCTCACGTGCCAGGCAAGTTCAGGGCAAAGGCAGACACTTTGCAAACAAGAACTCACTGCTGCTTACAACCCACACTGACGTGTCAAAGGACAAATGAGCCTGTCCTTTCTATGCAGGGTCACCTTCACTCAGGACAGCCGTCCACGCAGAGACAAGCAGCACCTCAGTATGACGGCGACCCTGCCTGCCAGGAGCTCCAGTCCTCTGACCAACACTGCTCTCATTTCCCCCCTGGCATTTCTGCCACTAGTCAAGTGTGGCCCCATCTTAGCTTCTTTCCATCAAGGCAGAGGGTGTGATCGACGTACCAAGACTGCAAAGAACAAGGTGGAAAAGGACCGACAGGGGCCACTCTCAGGCCACGAGTGACCGGCACCACTTTGAGCAGCATGATGGGGACAGAATCGGGCTGCAGAGTGTGAAGAGCAGGCCGTGGGAGCAAACAGAGGCAGCAGGGCAGGAGGCCTGTGCCCGAAGGACAGCAGACGAGCACAGCAGAGGCAGAGGGGACGGGAGCCTCGGGGAAAGGAGGGGGACGTGTCCTCACAGGAGCGGGCTGGGAGCCTGCAAGCACATGGGTGTCAGGCCGGCCTCCTCGGTCCCGCTGGAACCTGACTCTATCAGCACGACTGCAAAGTGCCTTGCCAGCCACTGAACTGTCTCAGCTGGGAGCCCCTGTTACGGGCACCTCAAACAGCTGTCGGCACACTGCAAATGGCTCGTGCCCCTGCTACTCCACAAGGACTTGCCTCAATTCCTATCCATAAATAACCAAATAAAGAATACTTGTTTGATTTTTTTTTTACATAACTGCAAAACTGATCTAAAATATAGCTTGACAAAACATTTCCTATTGGTTTCCCTTGAATTAAATTAGAACCTACAAATATATTGATTTATATAAAAAATGCTATTTTTATTTTCTGTTCATATGTGTAAAAGACAAAAAGGAGACTTATATAGCCTAAGTCACTAAACATATACAGCTGATTCCTGGGGTTAAAGGTAGAAGAAAAGTTCATTACTATTTTGTTTCTCAGGATAAGGCAGGATCGCTTATGTTTTGCAAATATTAAATATAAAAGGTTAAAATGCTGGTGCTCATTGTAATAAGCGGCTCCATCTAGGGCCTTTGTTATCTAAACAAGCTGAAATCTTGGCGTTTCCCTTACCGTAGTGACATGAGTGCCGTGTGCATGGGGATGCCTGCCTGGCTTTCAAAGGATTGCAATGGTTTTCATTTCTAGTCCACATAATGGTTTTCCCAAGACATCCAAAAGTTTAATTCTGCACTACTTGATCAATTATCATATTAAATAGTGACCATAGTGAGTTGTAAATAACCTTTACAGATAAGAATGAGGATGGTCAACAGCAGCTCAAATTCCCCCATAAGAAAGTGAAAAAAGTTTTTACATAAATATTTTCATGATTGTTATATTAAATAAAAAAATCAAAAAAAATATACCCATATAACAAAACGTGTCTTTGCTAACTGGAGGGGCGGATTCTGTGTCCTGTTTGGCATGCTTTGCACATGGCTCTGCGCTTTCATCTTCATCTTCATCCAGTGGGTCACGGGGTCGCTTGCTGGCTTTCACTGGTGATTCCTGTACATGTTTATTCTTCTGCCCTGAAAGACAGAGTCTACTCATGAGCCAGAAACAATGAACATAACATGAAATGCTTACGAATGAAGAAATCTGGCTGGGTACAGTGGCTCATGCTATAATCCCAGCACTTTGGGAGGCTGAGGCGGGAGAGGTGGGAGGATTGCTTGAGGCCAAGAGTTTGAGACCAGCCTGGGAAATGCAGCAAGACCTAATCTCTTTAAAAAAAAAAAGGAATTAACCTTTGTTAAGATTTAGAGTACTTAATAAACAGAAACACACTTATATTGGAAGAATTGAGATATGAATAAATTACTAATTATTTAAAAACGAAATATCTGTGAAAAGGAACTATTAAGAACCCAACCCCAACCAAGAAGACGAAAGCCATACTTTCAAACTTGCTTTCTGTCCAGAACTGATTTCTCCACCAGAAGTCCCTTTAGCAGCCACTGGGGAGGGAGAGGGTGAAGCAGAAACGCACGGAACGATGGTCTCCCTGCCTCCGGACGAGCCCTTAGGGGTCGGTTCTGAGCTGACCTGCCTCTCTCTGAACTGTGCTTTGTCCAGGATTGTGCTGACATTCCAAAGGAGCAGTTGGTTGGTGTTTGAGCATCTTAGTGGGCTCAACAGAGACTTTTCAAGAGACACGGATTAAAACTGTGCTCCGCTCAGTCTTAATCCGCTACAGTAAAAAGGTACGTAAGTAAAGCTAATGAAAAATCACTTCCTCAAGGTAGGTTCAGATACATTTTTAAAATTTGTGCTCTAATGTAGAGTCATCTTGCTCTATCTGAGTCCTGCATATCTGATGTCCCTTACATTAGGTCTTAAACTTCGACAGCCACACTTTCTGTCACACGTGAAACTGGAAGAAATCCAGATTGTATAGCTCTGTCTTAAATAAGAAGGAAACACCACAAGGGTGTGTGCCATGAAAGGAACCACACTCATCCCTTTAAAACCACAGCCCATTCAGTCCAATAACAGTGCAAGCTTTTTTTTTAAAAAGACAAGAAATTATGGCACAGTGAGGTCACAGAATGGAGCAGGGGACCTGAGTCCTGCTTGTCTCTAATACTGCTACTTACACGAACCACTGTTCTTAACTGCTTCCAGCCAATTTCCTAATTTATAAAACGTAAACAATCACAGTTATCTTCTTTATGTGCCTAGAAGGTAGCTATATAGATCAAATGACATCTGGGATTTGAAAAGCTTCGAATAGGTTAAAATGTCACATTGATGTGAATGGTGACTACCTTCTGAACCGTCTGGGCTTGCAGAGTTCCTGACAAAGGCCCAGGCCTCATCTTCTGTAGCAAACTTCTTAAATCTGGCAGCAGGAAACCGGTCCACCTGTGCTTTGCAGTCATTCCTGGAAAAGAGATACAGCATTATTATTACCTTTCTCCTTCCCTTTATCTGCTTTTTAATTAATTAATATCCTTTTCTCAAGTTGGGAATACAGTTGTCCCTCGGTATCCAAAAGGGAATGGTTCCAAGATCCCCCCTGCACTCCCGATGGATACCAACATCAGAGGATGCCCAAGTCCTTTAAATAAAATGGTCTATTGGTATGTATCTCTAGATTACCTGTAATAGCTAATATAATGTAAATGCTACGTAAATAGTTGTTATACTGTATTGCCTTTTTTTTTTGGAGACAGGGTCTTGCTCTGTCTCCCTGGCTAGAGTGCCATGGCATCATCATAGCTCACTGCAACCTCAAACTCCTGGGCTCAAGCAATCCTCCTGCCTCAGCCTGAGTAGCTGGGACTACAGGCATGCGCCACCGCACCTGGCTAATTTTTCTATTAAATACTTTTTGTAGGCGCAAGGTCTCACTCTTGCTAAGGCTGGTTTTGAACTCCTGACCTCAAGTCACCCTCCACCTTGGCCTCCCAAAATGCTAGAATTACAGGTGTAAGCCACTGCACCCAGCCTCCTGTATTGTCTTTTTATGTGTTTTTTTAAATTGTTTTATTTATTTGTTTATTTTTGAGACAGGGTCTTGGTCTGTTGCCCAAGCTGGAGTGCAATGGCATCATTATAGTTCACCCAAACCTTGAACTCCTGGGCTCAATTGTTGTTATTGTATTTTTTATTATTTTTTTGCCCAAATATTTTTGATCCATGGTTGGTTGAGTCCAAGTGTGTGGACTGGATACAGAAGAGGGACTGTAGTGTGAAAAAGATGGCCTGTCAGTTCCTTGGAGGCAAAGGGTCACACCTTACAGTTCTTAGTTTTATCTTGCACGTCACTCTACACCCCGTGTTCTACTGTATGCCAGCCAGACAGTACACAAGCTCCATAAGGCTTCTCTCAAACTCAAAGCATACTAAAATTCTGGGGTCTTTGTAAAAGAAATTCCATTAATCATTCCATTACAGCAAAAATTTCAACTTCTGGGATGCTTCTTCCTCAATACTGTAGCCATGCATAGGGAAACACAGATAATAAACCTGGATTTCACACAGTGGGAAGAGTTCTGGTCGTGGAGTCAGAACACCTGGGCTCCAGACCTATTTCTGTCACTTCCTTGCCCTGTGAGCTTCCTGGCCACTGGAAATACACCTGATAATGAGAACAATCCCACCCACCTCCAAGGATTGTTACAGGGATCCAATTGCAAAAACCAGTTTATCATAATTTCTGTTTTTAAAAACACAGGGAAGAATAAATAGGGTACTGAGTTCCAGCTTCAATTAAACTGATACGGAAAATCTGGCAATGCTGATTGATATCGATTACGTGTTACCTTTTGGGAATTCTCGCAACAACAAAAAGAGCATTAAATACAGGCCCCTGGCCACCCTGAAGCTTCATGTGGCGTTTCTGGTATTCCAAACAGAACTTCACCGGAGGCGCGCCGCCAGGCCCGGAGCCTCCCGGAACCCGCCTGCTGGGCAGGGAGGCGGGGCGCAGACACGACCTACCCACACAATCCGGGCGTGGCACACGCCGCCACGACAGCCGGGCTCCCGCCGCCGGGCTCACCGAGCGCCCGCAGGGAGCTGCCTCGGGGGGAGAGAGACTCACCAGGTCAGAAAGACCCCGGTCCTGCGGCCCCTCCTCACGGCATAGAACATCCCGAGCCCGCAACAGCCACGGCTGCAGTGCACGGCGGCCAAGGCGACTCTGTGGGCCAGCGACAGCAGCCTGTCCATCGCTCACTCCCAGGCACCGAGGAGCATCTTGGCTCCAGGCCATAAGCGGAAGCAGCCACAATAACCCCCAACAATCACACTTCCGCCGCCGGCGCAGGAAGATGACGCACATCCGGGCCGGTGCCCAGCAGAGGGGGCGGGGCCTAGGGAAGGGCGGAGTCTAGGGGAGGCGGAAGCGGGGCGGGGCCTGGAGCCCCATGCCCTTTGAGCGCGTCAGTGTCTGCGATACCAATTAGAAAGTGATGGCAGCTAATCCTAGCACTCTGGGAGGCAGAGGCGGGCGGGTCGTTGGAGCTCAGGAGTTCGAGACCAGCCTGAGCAAGAGCAAGACCCCCCCCCCCATCTCTACGAAAAAATAGAAAGCAATGATCTGGACAGCTAAAAATATATATAGAAAAAGTTAGCCAGGCATGGTGGCGCATGCCTGTAGTCCCAGCTACTTGGGAGGCTGAGGAAGGAGGATCGCTTGAGCCCAGGAGTTTGAGGTTGCTGTGAGCCAGGCTGACGCCACAGCACTCACTCTAGCCCGGGCAACACAGTGAGACTCTGTCTCAAAAAAAAAAAAAAAAAGAGAAAGTGAGACCCGGGGAGGTCCCGGGTTGGGGTCTCCTCTGGCGTGGGGCGGAGCCTAGAGAGGCTAGGGGGCTGTGGGCGGGGCCTAGGGGCCAGGGTGGGGCGCACCTGCCGCCGGAAGCCCCCGCCCCACAGGGAGGCTGTGGCGGGTGGGTGTTGGGCGGTTGCTCCTGTCCGCCAGGCGGCAGTTGGGGGGTCGCGCCGCCCGCGCTCTGGGCTTGGTTCCCCACCTCGGCCACGCTGGGGCCCAGCACCCGCCGGCGTCACGCTGGTCACACAACGGCTCCCCCAGGCCACCAAGTGAAAGGCTGCTCGCTTACCTATTTTTAGTGGGCAGAAAGACAAAGAGGGAATAAGTACAAACGGCGAGGAGAAGAGGGTGCCATTTTTGGCTCACACCTCTGGAGGGGTGCGGTCCCCTTTCTGCACCCCCTGCAAGTGGGCATTTAACCAGGGGGTGTCCAGCGCTGAAAGCACTGGGAGCCGAGGCGGGGGCGGGGGCGGGGGGAATGGAGTTGGGAAGGCGACGTCTCGGAATTCTGCTCAGTATTTGACTTTTTGCTCTGTAAGCAAATCAAATGCTTTTAAAAGTCTTCTCCATTGGCAAGCTTTGTTTTTCACATTAATTTTACACGACTTTTCTTTAATTTTCTTTAAATCTCAACAAACCCTTTTGAGCACCTGCTGTGTGCTATGTCAGGCTCTGGAGATACAAGGTCCAAGCGCCAAGGAATCCCCAGAGACGAACGTGTCAGGAAATAAGACTACTAGGTGGGAACACGTTGCTTGAGAAGTGCGTGCCAGACAGAGCAGACAGTGTGTAGCTGTGCCTCGAAGGTCAGGTGAGACATAACGTCATGACTCGGTGAAGTTTTGAAGGCTAACAAAAAAAAAGTTCATTCCCATGAATTTCACTGAGAGGAGGAGGAAGCATATTCCCGGAAGAAGAGATGGCCGGGCAAAGGTGAGATGTATCTTAGTGTGGTCAGATGAGTTCTTGTGTGAACTCAAGGAACATAAATTTTAAACATTTCAACTTTTCTAATTTGACTTAAAATTGGCTATGGATTTTATTCCTCATTTCTTTTTATTTATTTATTTATTTATTTCGAGACAGAGTCTCACTCGGTTGCCCAGGCTAGAGTGCTGTGGCATCAGCCTAGCTTACAGCAACCTCCAATTCCTGGGCACAAGCGATCCTCCTTGCCTCAGCCTCCGGAGGAGTTGGGACCACAGGTGCAAAACACCACCCCCATCTAATTTTGTTTCCTAATTTTTGTAGAGATGGGGTCTGGCTCTTGCTCAGGCTGGTCTTGAACTCCTGACCTCGAGCAATCCTCCTGCCCTCAGCCTCCCACAGTGCTAGGATTACAGGTGTGAGCCACCGGCGCCTGGCCTCTTTGGTTTTAAAATCAACAATTACATTTAAAAAGAATAGATTTTGGCTGGGCGTGGTGGCTCACGCCTGTAATCCTACCACTCTGGGAGGCCGAGGCAGGAGGATTGCTCGAGGTCAGGATTTCGAAACCGGCCTGAGCAAGAGCAAGACCCCGTTTCTACTAAAAAATAGAAAGCAATTATTTGGACAGCTAAAAATATATATAGAAAAAATTAGCCGGGCATGGTGGCTCATGCCAGTAGTCCCAGCTACTCGGGAGGCTGAGGCAGGAGGATTGCTTGAGCCCAGGAGTTTGAGGTTGCTGTGAGCTGGGCTGATACCATGGCACTCTAGCTTAGGCAACAGAGCTAGACTCTGTCTCAAAAAAATAACAATAAAAATAAAACCAAAGAAGCATTAAGAAAATAATGATTACTACTGACTATTACATGATTATAATTGAAAATACTTTTGTTGAACGGAGGATGTTAAAATAATCCACCGTGGGTGTCAAATAAGCTTGGAATGTTACTTCCTCCCCTCCCCCGTCCTTCCTTTTGCTCACTCCCCAGGATCCGCTCCTTGCAGAGACCCTTCCCGCTTCCCCACTCAGACCGAATAGCAGCAGAAACACCCCCTGGCAGACCTGGACCCGGATGCATCACTGTGCTAATGGCACTGTAATTGCAATCTTGGGGGTGGGGGGGACAAAGTGCTTTTGTTATTTAGCCCTTTTAGATGATGGGCCCTAAAGGTAAGCTGTGGACAGGGGCCAAGCTAGTGAAAGTTTGATGCCTGGTGCTCTTTTCTGTAAGGCTTGGTCAGGTGACGTACCCTGTCCAGACCTCAGCTTTTTTGCTGGCAAAACGGGGATAAAGTTCCAGGTGCACTGATGCTGCAGAACTGTTGTGAGGTCCAGTGGAGTAGTCGGTATCGACACCCTGGAGAACTGAATGAGGAAAACGAACCATTCTGCACCCAATCCCCTCCTGCCCTAGCTGTGAAGTTCACATACAAGCTTCAAATTCCAGCTTGACAATTTACACATTGTTCAAATCTGGTGAGTTGCTCAAAGTCTCTGTTTGTCCTATGGAAAGTGGACATAATGTCACCATGCGTGGTGGCTGTGATAGTGACCACAGCAGTGTGTGCGATGCCTCTGACAGCCTGACCTACAGCCGTTTTCGGCACCACACGCGTTCTTTCCATCCTGTACATAGCTCATGAACATTAATGGTAAGACTGGTGTTGCTTTTGAGGAAATATATGGACGGTGAGTAAATTATCAGTTTATGATAAAAATCAAAAGTGTAAGTATTTCTATATCTTAAATATTAATGCATGAGTGGTTTCCTTCGTCCACCTGACGGGTCACCTGTGTCCAACGCTCATGTCCTGTGTTAGACTGGAAAGGAGGCCTTGGAGCTCTGCAGGGCAAGCCAGCAACCTTGCTTCAACCCAGCACAGGCTGGCTCAGGAGTCTGACCTTGGCTACAGGGCCGTACGTTCATGTCACTTACGCTGGCGATAGATGACAATAATAATAGCGGCCCTGGCAGCTGCGAGTGGAGCTGAGAGAAAGGACCTTCTGCTAAATTCAATCCATTAATTCTTGGTGGCACAGACAGGCGCATAAATTCTTCTTACACACAAGGACTCACCAGTAACTCTCCTCTGTCACCTATTATTAACATTAGGATGTGGAGAGGAAGAATGACTGGAGCCTGTGGGCTCTGTCACCCTTCTGACCTCTAGGCTTTCTGCATCTCAGATGCTGAGATGATACATGCCCAGCACAGGATCCTTTTTAATGAGTACATTTACATAATAGGGAAGTAATTCATTTTAAACAGGTGAGCACGTCTTGGCTTTTTAACTGCCCTCCCCCCAGTGTCACTTGGTCCCTCCGGGATGAAACTGTAGATGCTCTAATTGGTTTCCTTCTCAGTGAAAGGAAGCTTTGTTCCTTGCTACTGCTTGTATCATAATCCCTGCCTGAGTTTGTCTCGTCCCTTCCTATTCACGGTGTGGCCCCTGGACCAGCCGTCAGCATCACGTGGAGCTGGTCAGAAATGTGAATGTTTGCGTCCCCACAGGGCGTATGTTAAATCCTAACCCCACAGTGATGCTATTTGGAGTTGGCGCCTTTGGGAGGGGAAGAGGCCATGAGGGCGGAGCCCCCAAGGTGGGATTAGAGCCTCATGAGAGGGACCCCAGAGAGTTCCCTCCCCCGTCTGCCAAGGCTGTGCTAGAACACCGTGGAAAGATGCTGCGAATCAGGAAGAGGCCCTCACCAGACACCGAATCCGCCGCCACCTGGATCCCGGACTTGGGAAGTCTGGGGGGTCAATGTCTGTTGCTGATGAGCCATGCGGTCTACCGTATTTGGTTGCAGCAGCCAAAACAGACTGAGACCTGCATTTTACCACAGTCTCCAGGTGGCTTGTTGTTTGCACATTGAAGTCGGTGAAACACTGATTCTGAAACTCAGAGATCATTTAACTAATGAGTTTAATCCCTTCATTAACAGAAGATTATCTTGAGGATCTGAAAGGTTAGGTGACTTGACCCAGGAATATTAATAGTTATGTTTGTTCTATAAAAATAATGCTAAGAGATATTAGGATCTTAAGAATAATTTGTCTGGAAAAATATGGTCTAGGCAGATATTTTAAAAAATCTGTGGTGGGGGGGAAAAGACCAAAACTTGATAGAAAAATGGTTAAAATATGAAAAGAAAATTCACAAAAAGATATAAAAAGTTATAAAATAGCCCTTAAACGTATGAAACACATGAAAAGATGTGTTTTCTCTCAAAATTAGAGAATGAAAATTAAACTACACTGAAATGTCATTTTTCACCTGTTGGATTGACAAAAATTTTAAAAGTATGACCACACATCCTGCTGGTGATGCTGTGGAAACAAGGATTCCCACATAACGCACACCCTTTTCCAGGGAATGGGGCGACACATAACAACATTACCTGTGCCCTGCCTTTTGATGCCGAAATCCCACTTCTAGGAATTTACCCTGAAGTTCTCTTCCAAAAGTGTGAAAATATATCTGCACAAGTCTGTTTGTTGAAGCCCTGTTTGTAATTACAGAGCACTGGATATGACTTGGATACAGTCTAAATGTCTCCACACAGGGCAGAGGTTGGATAAAGTCTGTTCTGACCACCCCGTGGAGTACTAACGCGGTTTATTTTAGAAAAGAATGAGGGAGATGTCCCGAACTGACAAGAAGTGATTTCTAGGAAATAGGTGAAGAACAAAATGCAAAAAAAAAAAAAAAAAAAGGAAGAAAAAATATGACCTTTGTGTAAGAATGAAGGGGAAATAAGAAAATACACATTTGAGTAAAAAGAAACATAGGAAAGATGAAGCAGAAAGCAAGGTGGGTGGGTTAGTCTGTTCTGTGCAGCTATAAAGGAATAGCTGAGGCCGGGTGAGTCATAAAGAAAGGACGTTTGCCTGCTCACGGCTCTGCAGGCTGTAGAAGCATGGCGCCAGCACCTGCTCCTGGTGAGGGCTTTGGGGAGCTTCCAGTCTAGGCGGGAGGGGAAGGGGAGCAGGCGTGTCACAGGGCAGGAGAGGGAGCAAGGGAGGGAGGAGGAGGGGCCAGGCTTCTTTAAACAACCAGCTCTTGAGTGAACTAGTAAAGCAGGAACTCACTATTTATGGCAGGGAGGGGATGGGGGTAGCAGGGGTGAGGGAGTGGCCTCTCAGAACACACCTTCTCAGAGAGCTTTGAGTTCCAGAAATGCAATGTTTCACATGTGCAAAAATCAACAAGGCTGGAGAAAAACTAATATGGAATGACAATTTAATTCAGTGAACGTATCTGGACGTCAGATGAATAACATGACTAAACGGGGAGGGATGGGGGTGCCTTAAAGCAAATCCTAGTAAGTCAAGTGACCCTGGAACATGTCACTGTATCAGGCTAAAGACACAGAGAACCCCAAATGTTGTAACTTACATTAATAGCTTGCTCTATTAACTTACTGGACAGTATCCCATTGTATGGCCATGCTGTGTTCATTCATCAGTTCATGGGCATTTGGGTCCTTCCCTGGTTTTGACTATTATGAATAATGATGCTATAAACATTCACATACAAATTTTTGTGTGAATATATGTTTTAATTTCTCTTAGCTAGATATGTAGGAGTGGGTTATATTGTATAACATTCCTAATTGGCTTTAGGAAGTTTGAATTTAATTACCATTAAGGTAAAGACTCTTATATTTATCCAAAGTCTTCTGAAAATTTGAGTTCTACATTTAGGTTTTCTGTAACAAAAATATTAGTGAGGTGTGTGTGTGTGTATAAATTCTGTTGTTTTTTTTTTTAAACAGAGTCTCACTCTGTTGCCCAGGCTAGAGTGCCATGGCATCTGCCTATCTCACAGCAACCTCAAATTCCTGGGCTCAAGCGATGATCCTCCTGCTTCAGCCTCCTAAGTAGCTGGGACTACAGGCACACGCCACCATGACTGGCTAATTTTTTTCTATATAATTTTACTTGTCCAGCTAATTTCTTTTCTTTTCTTTTTTTTTTTTTAGTAGAGACAGGGTCTTACTCTTGCTCAGGCTGGTCTCGAACTCTTGATTCCAAACGATCCGCCTGCCTCGGCCTCCCAGAGTGCTAGGATTAAATTCTGGGGTTTGACCCATAAATCAGAAGAAGATTTTAAGTGAAATTCCAGAATCTGTATTCACAATTAACAGAGGCTACTCATGTAAATTTCTAATCTACTTGATCACTCCCTGACACCTCTGCAGGAAAATGAAAAATTTTGGCTGGTCCTGGGTGAGGAAGAGAAAAACAGCCTCTGACATGTAGGAGCTGTCCGGGAACCACCAGCTGTCCTTGGTGTTGTGACCACTGGCCTGGCACCCACAGCAAGGTCTTGGTGCTTTCCTTTTGAACATAAATGATTTCAGAGAATATCAGAATCTTCATGATTGCTGAAGACAAAAACAAAACCACTCCAAAATCACATCTGAATACAAGCAAAACAGGAAAATTGTTGAAGCCACAAAATACAAAACATCCCACTCTCCTGGCTATCAGGAGTGATGGCTGCTTCTTACCAATTAGAGCTTCAGCTCTGCTCTAGTCTGTTCTCACTATATGTGAAATTTATTAAGACACCTAACTATAGAATTATTCCCATTTCCTGACAGCACCCATCCAGAGCAAAGTCCCCCTTCCTTAAGCCCTTCTCCAAATTACCTAACACAAACCCAAATCCTGGTAGTCTTTTCTAACACCTCCTTATGAGATGCCCCACGGCTGTTTAGGGTGTTGTGTTTTCTTCCCTGCAATGAGTAATAAGCCAGCTTGTTCAGGTGTATTCATGGTGGCGTTTGGAATTATCAAAATGATACTATTAAGTGAATCATTTGGATCATGTACTGCAAACCTTCATATAACAATATATGTTACACTGGTAGGGAATATTGTATATCATGAAATGAAAAAGAACTTGTAGCTTAAACAAAGATTGATAACATTATAAAGCTTGAAAGATCAAAACAGGAATTAGGATATTTAGAAATTGTTAAGAAGATGTGAAGTACTTGAGTTCTGATATTACTACAAATTTAAAAATAGGAGGCAGTTAACTGAGCTAGCAGTTATTTCCATGAATCGTGTGCTGCTATACATTAGTTATTGTAGATGGATGAGTCAGAAGGTAGCTAAATGAATCCATTTAAAGAATTTTGGAGACTGAGCTGTTGAAGTTCTTTCCATCATCTCAAGATAGAGTGGACCCTCTATCTTCTAGTAGCGGAAAGCCACCCCCTTCTATGATCTTAAAACCAATGGCTGTTAGGATGCCAAAGTCCCTAGACTGAAAACAAGCTGAAACAATTGATCCAAATTATCTATCAGAGAAGAACCAATAGATACCAGTGTGAGAGATGATGATTAAACTGTGGAACAGAGCAAACAGACTGGAGATCCCACTAGAAATTTTTGAATTTTTTATGTAATAGTATGGTTAATAGTAACACTGAATTTTATTTTGAATTTATTCTGTCATATTGTCAGATAAAACAAGTAATTGTATGTATTTATGTATTTAGGAATCAAGGTTTTCATTATAAGAGAAAAGGAGATGCAATCATAGAATCAAGGATTTCAGAAGGAACACTGTCCTATTAGGAACAGATTGGTAATATCGATATGAACCTGTATCTTTATATGAAAATATTATTTTAAAAATGCATCTCTATTAGCCCTGTCCACTGGAATGGCTTAAGAGGACCCCCATCATGCATCCTAGTGTCAAGATTCTGGTTTCCAGTATTATTTTTCCCTAAAAATAAAAAGAATCAGGCCTTTTTGGAGAAAAGGCTCATTCCATGTCTGGGGCAGAAAAGTACAAAAAGAGCCTGGAACATCTTGCAGCAGAAAGCAAGATGTTCAGACGCCAATGGAGATGACAGGACATGGTTGCTAATCTAAAACGGGGTTCTACTGGCCACACTTAAGTGAGACCATTTAAGCATCAAGGGAAAATGTTACCTGAGGTTGACTCACGTACAGTAAATCTGAAAAGTTGTTCATCCATAATGATACACAAAAGAGTTAACAAAGTTCCTAAAAGTAAGTGAATTGGATAGATTATATTTCAGAGTTGTCATTTTGGTATCATTGACTTATTGTGCATTTAAAGAATAAAAAACTAGTAAATATATAAAGAAACTAATAAAACTAATATAAAAATTAAATGTTACAGTTAGTAGGCATTTCCTAACAAATATTAGTAGAATGATCACATAAATTGTGGCTATGATCCTAAAAACACCTATTTAATATACACTGCAATGTTCTATCAGGTTCTAAGTTTTTAAAGTTACATTTCTTTAGAATCCCATGAGGTTCAAATTCTTAGAAAAAAATTTATGTATTTTAATTGCTTGATGCTTTGATGGGAGCTACAGAATTTCTAATAGTAGACATAAAAATTAGGTAATGTCTGTAACTTGAAACCAGGGAAGTGGGCTAAGTGATCACTTCTCTCTTGAAGTTACAAGATCATTAACAAAACCACCACCAGTGGCCTAGCATATTCGATTAGAGTTATGAACAAGCATCCAGGTGCCTGTCTCCTAAGTCTGTAGTAGATAATATCAATTAGCTGCTATGCTAACTATCCTCCTCAGGTTGGTAAGCAGTTTTTAATCTGGAAAGATTTAGAATTAAGATACAAATGTTTATGAGAATTAGACCTATTGTACAAACTTTTTTTTTTTTTGGTTAAGAGAGAAATAGTGCATATTTGGTCTTTTGTATAACCATAATGCGAGGGATAATTCGGCCTGTTTAGAGTGACAGCCCAGTAGCAATTATTTGAAATGTGTATTTGAGTAAAAGATTTAGACCAATGATTTTTAGGTGAAGCCTAGTTTTTCAGTATTGAAATGCCTAAAAAAAGCTTGGGATTCCTTAATATATAAGTCTAACTAACTGAATTTATAAGTTGTTGGTTTGTTCATTATATCATTATTTCTTGAAATTCTAAAAAAAATGCCAAGGTGATTGCAGCTGCTGAATCTGTTTCTCTCATAAAAAAGAGGAACCCCCACAAAGCAGGCACCTTCCCTGTGCCTCTCCTCAGCCGTGTCCTTCATCTGCTGTGAATGGCCACCTGAATGTCAGTAGGCTGCTTCTGCCACTCTGATCCCAGCCTCTAGGTCTACCCAGATAGGGGTCCCGGGGCCCCTTAATTTTTCCGCTAGTCCAGATACCCTACAAAGTAGTACTCTTGGGCATGGGGAGAGATGACAAAAATACACTTTAATCATTTTGGTTTGCAGCTGGATTTCCTAACAGCCATTTTCCATTGTGTGCACTACCTACTCATATCACTTCTAGAGCAAGGGAGCCCCTTTAAGGCTCTCCTGGCCTTCCCCAAGCAATAGGTATGTTTAGTATTTCGCCTGTTCTCTCTGTAGCCAAGAAAGATGATGATGATTAGAGATGGTGTATTGCTCTGTCACCCAGGCTGGAGTGCAGTGGTGTCATAATAGCTCACTGCTACCTCCAAGTCTTGGACTGAATCGATCCTTCTTGTCTCATCCTCCCAAGTAGCTGAGACTACAGGTGCACACCTCCATGCCTGGCTAATTTTAAAAAAATTTTTTTGTAGAGATAAGGTCTTGCTTTATTGCTCAGGCTGGTCTCAAACTCCTGGGCTCAAATGATCCTCCAGTTGCAGCCTCCCAAAGTGCTGGGATTACAGGTGTGAGCCACTGCACCTAGCAGAAAGAGCATTATGTTGCACTGATAACTGATCCTAGAAGTAAAATAGGGCCCGAGTCATAAGAAAAATAGTTCTTATTAAGTCTGCATATACTACTCTGAAGACCAGGCATGGAGTTCTTTTAGGTCTTTAGCTCTGAATTAAGAATGCAGTACAATTACCTTTAATATTGATGTAACAAGCATGGATCACCTGCTCTCCCTTGGGTACGCTTGGTCCATTTCCATTTATAAAGGGTTTACAGGACAATGGGTTGATGTTAGACAACGATATACTGACAGTAATGCCAATTTAATAACCATTGTAAGGTAGATGAGGGTTATTTACACTAAATTAGCTTATAAAGGCATCTCTGTAATACAACATAGCAAGGACTCTGTGGTCATAATAACTCTCAGTCCTCCTGAATAAACAAGTCAGAACTGTAACCCAGGCATAGTCCTGATCAAAACTGAACTCCAGGGTCTCCAATATTTCCCAGCCGCCGCCAGACTTTCGTGAACGGAACCAAAATGCGACTCCTACGGAGGAAAAGCGTTACCAACACACTCCTCCCCGGATCCACTTCCTGAGACTCTCTAGACTTCCTACCGCTTCTCAGTGGCTTTTCCGGTTTCTGCCCCTTCTACTCGCGCTGTTTCCGCCCCTTGCTTTCCGGGGCCGGAACTTGACAAGCTCTCGCGAGACTTGGGCCTCTTCCTAAGCCGGCGCTCTACAAGGTAGGTGTGCGGCCTTTACTCGGGCTGGAAGTTTTTGCCGGCATGGAGGAAAACGGCTTTCGGAGTCAACCCTGGAGCAGCGGGTCCTGCTCACCGGGTGGGGATACCGCCGATTACCCGGCCTGTGCCCTCCGATGGCTTCTGCGGGGCGGGCGGGGCCGCGCGGGGTCGCTGACCGCGGCGCGTTCTGTGCTCACAGGGCAAGGCCATGTTCAGTTCCAGCGCCAAGATCGTGAAGCCCAATGGCGAGAAGCCGGACGAGTTCGAGTCTGGCATTTCCCAGGTGAGAGGGGTTCCCGGGCCGCGGGGCAGGCAGAGACCCCTGGGGTGCCGGGGGGAGGCGGCCACGTGTGTCCGCGGGCCGGGTCCTGCGGTGGCGGCCACGGCGGGCCGCGTCCGGGCCCGGGAGGCGCGGACGCTGAGGGTCGTCCCTGCTGTTCTCTGCTTTTCAGGCTCTCCTGGAGCTGGAGATGAACTCGGACCTCAAGGCTCAGCTCCGGGAGCTGAACATCACGGCGGCCAAGGTAAACTCGCGTGTTCCGGTCGCGCGGGGAGGCGGTGGCGCGTCTTCGCCGCGCAGGGCTTGCGGGGCACGTGTTGCGTTGTTAGGTGACCGCACGTTTCGTGGTGGTCGCAGCCTGCTTCCTTATCCGAATCGCAGAGGAGCCCATACCTGCCCAGGTGCGCTGCGACTTCGCAGACCACTCGCGTGGGGTGGAGAAACGTGGAGCAGGCCTGGGGCCCTTTAGGTCCGCATTTAGCTCTAGTGGATTTTTTTCCTTTTAGGAAATTGAAGTTGGTGGTGGTCGGAAAGCTATCATAATCTTTGTTCCTGTTCCTCAACTGAAGTCTTTTCAGAAAATTCAAGTCCGGCTAGTACGTGAATTGGAGAAAAAGTTCAGTGGAAAACACGTTGTCTTTATCGCTCAGGTATCCGTTCCGTTAAATGTTTTGTGAATTTTGCTGAAATTATCTGTGTTCAGGCTGCATTGGTAGTTACTGAAAACTATTCTTTTATGAGTACAGAGAACCTGTTCCAGGTGGTAGGGTGCTGGGAAAGTTGTTTGTGTTGAGTAGGAAAAGGACAGGATTAGGAGTGGAAACAATTTAAGGACTCTGTTAAGTGAGAGCAGTGTTTTTCAGCTGTTAAAATGGCTTTAGATATGTACAATTCCATAAATGCAGTGGGTTGCTTACGGAGGTGGTTGGTACCGAGCAGTGATTTTCTACGTGGTAGAACTGGTGGTCCTGTGGTCGCGCTGCTCGGGTGAGTCAGATGCAGACTTTGGGAGGGACAAGAGATGCTGAGGGATAGTTAGTGGGAAAAGAGCAAATAGTCCAGAAAGGTGTTTTTGAAGTTAAGGTCTGGCTTTGGTGCAAACTGAAGTGTATGGGGAGTTAAGTGCCAGGATTGGCCAGGAATAAAAATAGTATTCTGGGTCAGTAGACATTTTAGTGCCTGTATTGGGCCTTGTTGAAGGGGAACGATGTACTTGAGGATTTTGTTTTCAGTAGCATTTTACTATAAACTGTGGATTCTGCATGAGTAGCTGAAAATCGGAAGTAACTTCATGAAAGGGTTTCTGAGTAAATTGGTCTAGGTTGTTTTGCTTTCTTAAACTTCCACCTTGTTCTGTTACTTATTTAGCTTTTAAAGCAATTTCTTAGCTTTGTGTCAATGTAATGTCCTTTTTTTTGGTATTTTGTTGCATGATAATTTTTACCTTGCAGAGGAGAATTCTGCCTAAACCAACTCGAAAAAGCCGTACAAAAAATAAGCAAAAGCGTCCCAGGAGGTGAGTATTAGTAGCATCAAAATTTGTGTACCGCACTTAGTTTGTACAGGTTGTAATTATAACACAAGCCGTTCACATGGAAATCCTTACTGAGTAACATTTGGTTTCCTCTATCTGTGGTGTGTTTAGAATTCATTCTAGATGTGAACTGTACGTGTGTCCACAGAGGCACCATAGGTATGGGTCCCTGCTGTCACAAAAGGTGAGACTTTGCTCTGGGTCTTGGACAAAGGATAGGAATGACGAGAAGGAGATCGGTAGTTCAGTGCTGGGATAAAGCCTGCTAGACGTAGTTGAGGTGGGCTTGGATGTATCTTTGCTTTTAATTTTTGAGGTGGATTAGAGGTAAAATGAAATTGGGTGGATTTTTCTGGAGCTAACATCACAGGTTAAAGTATTATTGCAGTTGAAGATGCTGATGGGAAATTATTTATGAACTTGATTGACTTATGAATTTGATAAACTCAAATTTGGCTTCTTGACAAGTAGGCCTTTTGGTATTTCATGAATGTCCCTGATGAGTACATTGTTTCAGACTTAGATTATTGGATCCCTCCAGACTCTTCCCTAGGGACCAGTTTGGGGAAAAAATGTAGTTGTCTCTCTACCAGATGGGCAAGAATCCTATGAAATGTATGATTTGTGGTGTTATCCCTAGTTAATGGATGAGGAAACTGACCCAGGACTTAGAGAGTTTGCTTATTGCTGCTAATAATGATAGCCAAGAAATTTTCTTAAAAACTCAGTCTTTTTCTGAAAGACGACTTCATAGGAAGTGAGTTTTAGGAATCGAGAACAGTGGGTAGGTGTTACTGTGTGGTACCATGTTGTAGGAAGGAAGGTGAGGACAGAAAGGTGCGGGGTTTCTAGAGTTTGACTTAGCACTTGGGACTTGTTTTACGGGTAGTTGGAGTAGCATAAGAATTGAGGATTTTTTTGTTTATAAAGGGGATTTTGTAATCTCAATTGTGAGAGCCTGCGTTAGGAATTGAGTATAAAAAGTCCCTTTGCTTTCTGCCCAGCTCAAGGACTGCCTCCCAGATCTGCAGCTTGAATTGTCTCTCATCCCAAACCTGCGTGAAATATATATATACTTTTTTGGCTATAGCAGAATTCAGTGTTTTGTCCTCTGAAGCACTTTAAGTCCATGTGGTTTGTGATTGTTAAAGTGGTAGTGCTGTTGTTCCCCCTTTTAAAATAAGTTTAGATAACATTGAAATCTGAGAGATGATGCCAAGAATGGCTTTGAATCTATTCTAATTTATATTTTAAAGAAAGGAATACATTTCCGTATTTACCTGCTTGCCTAGTGTTGTAAGAGTATGCTTCGTGCGCGGCAGTGAGTGATGCAGCCATCTGAGCTTTCTGAAAGGCGATGGAAAGGCTCTGGGAAGCGGATTTTCTTCCAGCGTTGCTGTCTGTGGCTTTGGAACCGTAAGACCTTGGTAGTCAAATGCAGAGCCACTAGAACACGTTAGCTGTATATGGGGACTGCCAAGTGGGAAACAGAAATGGGAGGAATATGTACTGTGGGCTGAATAAGACCTATACAAGTAACCATAATAGACGGCAGCTCTGTAATGTTGAAAATAAGATCTGTCTTCTGGCATCTCGTCATACATAGTAGGCACCCCAAAAGTTTGGAATTAATTGAACCTCCTCACTCGTCAGGCAACAGCTAGGTCGGATTTGAACTTCATAGTGACACTCAGATGAGGAGCAGTATTCCATTGGCAGCGCAGTGAGGATGGGTTGGAAGGCAGTGACCCACATTGGGGGGCAGCTATCCTAGAGCTGGTGGTGGGACAGTATCTTTTGGGGTGGCATATTGGAGCCCTCATTTGATCATAGACAGTAGGAAGCTTGGTGGTATCTTGGAGGATGGGGAGAGCCCTTGAAGGATCTCTAGTGGGTAAATTACGTGATCACTTCGGTATTTTAGAAAGATTACTTGGACAGCATCGTGGGGAGGGTGGTTTTGTAGGTGAGCAAGACTAGTGAAGCGGTTACTCCAGTGATTTAGTTGAGAAATAATACAAGTGAAAATGAAGATGTATAAAAAGTCCTTGCCAATCTCCCATTCCCTAGAGATAATCACTCAATACCTTGGTGAATATGGGTTGTATTGAATATGCAGTTACTTATATCACATTTGAAATAGACCAAGTTTTTTTAAAAAAATAAGCAGCTTCTTAACCATATTCTAGTTAGACAAAGAGTTCGGTGTGAAATATAATTAGCCTATTTGACAACGAGTATGAATTTAGATTTTAGGGACCTGGAATTGACCATTTCATTTTGACTGTACGAGGTGCCCTCGGGTTCACCAGTGGGTGGGCGCTGCCAGATTGCTGACTTTCTGTCCCTCTTCCTCAAGCCGCACTCTGACAGCCGTGCACGATGCCATCCTTGAGGACTTGGTCTTCCCCAGTGAAATTGTGGGCAAGAGAATCCGCGTGAAACTGGATGGCAGCCGGCTCATAAAGGTTCATCTGGACAAAGCACAGCAGAATAACGTGGAACACAAGGTAATGGTTTAACATCGTCTTATGGAAAAGGTTGGACCACAGAAAGGGTAGAGTGCAGTGTACTGGTCTCCGTGCACCGCCAGCAGCGAGACCTGGGAACTGCGGCCAGCTTGTCTCGTCTGTACCTCGGCCTGCTGCCCTTCGGACTGTGCGTGTCAGGTTTTAAATCGGGAGATGTCTTAAAAATTGTACACTTGACGTTCTCCATACCTTTGAAGTTACGAGGAAAAATGGACGTGAAATAATCCCATGGTCTGACTGACAGTGAGGCTGTATGTTTCTGATGAGTTGGGGATGGGGTGGTGATGCTGTTAGAATCTTGGGAGAACTGTTGGTTTCCTTCATACTTGAGAGAACGTGACCAACATGGACAGCTGCTGGGGCGCCCCGGTGGCTTTGTTTGCATGGCACCTGCAGAGGAGTCCAGCACGCAGGTGCAGTGGTGAGGAGTCCTGTCCCAGGACCCTGGGGGAGGAGCTTGTCCCCATCCTCAGGACTGTTGCGGGTGTGTCCTGTTCTCACCTTCTCAGTACCTGGTTGCTGAGGAGAAAAACCATACAGGGTACAATTTCACAGAATTAGTAAGTTTTAAGATGAGTGTGTGTATTTAAAGTTTTGTGATGAATTATTTCTTCTCTTGTAGGTTGAAACTTTTTCTGGTGTCTATAAGAAGCTCACGGGCAAGGATGTTAATTTTGAATTCCCAGAGTTTCAGTTGTAAACAAAAATGACTAAATAAAGTATATTCACAGTATTCTGTTTCAGGCATGTTTGTCAAAACGCCAGAGACACTGGTGCACAGCTATTTGCATATCAATAGTTTTTGCATAGGCTGGAGGATTTGAGCAGAGAGGGTGTATGTTTGTGCCAGGATGTTTGCTCTGAAGGGTACGCTTGTATCCAGTGATGTTGCAATAGGTGTAATCTCATGATACTGCCCAAAATGGAGGAATATTACTGTCTTACCCATTTTTAAGTGTGCGGTTCCGTAGCCTTAAGTATATCTGCATTGTTCCAAGACAAATCTCCAGAACTTTTTCATTCATCTTGTAGAACTGAAACTGCCCATTAAACCAACAACTTCACTTCTTCCTTGTTCCCTCAGAATCATTGAATTTTTATACATAAATCCATGTTAGGTTTTCAAAAGACTGAACAGTCGAGTGTGAGAGTGTAGTTAATAGATGGTGTATAGACTTGGGTGTTCTAGTTCATAAACGAAGGCATTGGGTGAAGCGGACCCTGGAGCAGCATGAGGGGACCATAGTTCTTCCAGGTCTTTCTCTAGGTAGTAGGAGATGTCTTAAAAGAAAATTGATTCTTCAGTTTGTTTGCTTTGTTGCCAAGCGGCTTTCAAGAATTGCTAAACCCTAGACTTGCTGTGCTAAATCTACCTTCCTGTTTGTATAGGGTGAATAACATCTTAGGGAAGGCAACCCCAAATAACATGTTTTACATCAGACTGCTCCCACATGTAGACTAGTTGGCTTGTGTAAACTTTTGAGGCAAAGCAATAGTATTTTCCCATTTCACAAATAAGGCCTGGTAAGAGTTGGACTGCTGGACCCCCGAGCAGCTCAGGCTGAGTCGGTGGTGTGGATCTGCCGGGTGCTTTAAACCCCCACGTGCTCTTGAGCTGCCCTGTACTTCCTGGGTGAGGCCTGGGTAGTGGGTGGGTGAGGAAGACCCCCTCTCCTATCTGTAGTCTACACCCCATCAGTCCCCATCACAGTCCTGACCCTTCCCTGGTTCTGCAGGGTGAAGCCCTTGCTCAGGCCCAGGGTGAGGTGCTGCAAACTGTCTCACCCTCCCCAGCCCTTTGGTTCCTGATGATGTGTGTTTTGCGGCATTGTAGTGGGTTCATCTTTGTCCTTCTTACTGTTGCCTCATGTTTAGCACATGTTGGTCTTCAAAAAGTAACGGATGAAGGTCACAGGAAAATGCCAGTTTTTGTGGCCATAAACCTGAAAACTGGTAGGACGTGCTGTAGGTGGATGCCTGTTTTACTTGAGCACAATCCTAATATCCTAATACGCTTTGTGTGTCACCACTCTGAGCCTCAGTTTTCTAGTCTGTAAAATGAGAATTTATTACCTGCTTCATTATATTAAATTTATATATACAGGTACCAAGTTCATTTTCAAAGCAGTAGCTAATTAGTGCCAGGGCTTTAAAGTGTGTGCTTCACTAAACTGCACTGACCGCAGCTCCATCACCTGGGAGTCCTCGGGGTCCGAAGCCCTCTCCAGAGGTGGCACTTGGGATGAGCCCTTCAACTGTGAACTGCAGAAGGGACAGGAATTGCACAGCGTGGCGGAGCTCACTGAAGCGAATTCAGTCTTGCTTTGTTTCAGCTCGTGCGATGCTGCAGTTACAAGCGGTTGTGGGAATTTGGGTCATGTTAAGTGGTTGGATCTGACTGAGGTGGAGCCTGATTATGACGCTGGTGTCGTGCACAGGTTCACTTCTCAGGCTGGGGAAGGAGGATTTACAAGCTGCCCTATAGTGTTTTTCTTTTAAAAACCATTTTGAATTTATTGATTTTTCTGTCAGTGGCTATCAGTAGTATGCCTAGTAGGTGTTAAAGAAAATCCATCTCCAGGAAAAGAGATTTTACCATTACATGAGAAATAATTGTTTCTTAAACTACTGTAACGAGCGAGCATAGTTTAAGGTGGCCATTGGGAAATGCTTCCATTTTAGGTGAAAGATATATGTCACCTGTAAGGTACCTGCATACTATAAAAACTTGGAAACAGAATATTCTCACCTATTTAAGACTCTTAAGAGTTTCTGTTGGCTTCCATTTGTTTAAAATGTTTGATCTCGTCTAATTCCTTTGCAAGAACAAAATTACCAGGACATCAAAGAAGGTGGAAAATTTTGATTTATTTTAAATAAAAACTTGCACATTTGCTGCACAGGAAGCATAGCCGAAGATATCCATTTGCATCTATCTTTGTAAGGGATCTTTCTAAAAAAAAAAAAAAACAAAAAAACACAAAAAAAACCTTCCGTAGCAGCTTTCCCTGACTTACGAAAGTCTAGCAGGATATTGTAGGACTTCTGTGCACGTGCCTCCCGGCTTCGCTTTACTGACAATTTGCTTAATCTTGTTTGAGCTATTCCCACCTCTTTTTGCTGGAGAGTTTTGAAGGGAATTCTAAACATCATATTAGGAACGTTTTAGCTGTAATGATTGCTATTTTTTTGAGGCAGGGTTTTGCTCTGTCACTCTGGCTGGAGTGCAGTGGCGTCATCATAGCTCACTGCAACCTCCAACTCACAGGGATCCTCCTGACTCAGCCTCCCGAGTAGTCGGGATTACAGGTGGTACCACGCTGCGCTGATTTTTCTATTTTTGGTAGAGATGGGGTCTTGCTCTTGCTCAGGCTGGTGAACTCAGCAGTCGTCCACCTCGGCCTCCAAAAGTGCTGAGATTACAGGCGTGAGCCACCGCCCCAGCCTAAGCTGTGATAATTATTAAAATCAAGTATCAAAATAAACTCAACTAGATTTTAAATTGTTATATTACAAAGCATTAAACAGAGGTTTTCCAAATCTAGGCAATCACATTGCTTTTACTAAAATTAATACTTTGGTGAACAAAAAGTTATAGGTACTATTTTTATTCATATAAAATTTCTTTGTGTTTTTGTAATGTGTATGTCATGGTACGTTCTATATTAACTACACATTGGAGTTACTCAAAAGTTTTCCTTGAGATACACAAAGCAGTTTGTGTGATGACCAAATTGTCTTCACAATTTTCATCAGTAAGTTTGGTGTGAAGAAAGCTTAAATATATGAATATTTTGGAAAGGTAAACAACTTAAGATCCTATTGAACAAAGATTAGATATTAAACCTGCAAGAATGAGACTAAACCCTGCTGGTTGTATTAGTCTAGTGTTTTCTTCCTGATTTGTACAATGTGAAAGAACTGGTAAGGGTTCACAAGGGTATGCAAAGTTCGTAAGTAGTTCATCATTTTAATTTTTTGAGGCATTGAGATGCATAATGTATCTTTAAAATAGGAATTAGACTTTATTTAAATGCATAACAGTACAGTACAACCACGATCTAATAAAGAGACATTTCAACTACCAGAGAGAGGCCTGGTTGCTCACGTTCCAATTACTGCGGGATAAGCCGTTAATAAAAATGCTCGTAACTCCCCTGCGTTTCCTCACATAGTCAGTAGCCGCAGCACCTGTGGGTGAGTGACTGACGTGAAGTTTGGTCTGAATGCCTCTGGCAATTACATTTTTACTCAAAATTCTTTACGGAGAAAATCAAGTTCGTGCCCTGTAATAGCATTTAAGTGAGGCTGTCATTTCACTTAGTGTGTCATTGTCTCACCTAAAATGGAGTAACTGTTGTTTTGAAAGTAGAACAAATCGCTACTCAGTTTTTAAGTCATTATTTGCATCATGTGACAGAACTCAGCATGGTCCTTAAACAGAGCCGTCATTCTGCTACTTTTGTTCATAACTGTTCCCTGCCATCTCGCAAGCCCGTCATGGTGACCACGGACCGGATGAGAGGCAGCCGGGTAGCAGTCGCTGAATGGAACTAAGGGGATTCTAAACTTTATTTGTATCTTTGGGTGCTTTTTCCATTTCATGCTGTGCTGCTTTCTTGAAGTCTCTTGACTTCTCTGGGTCTCTGTCCTCAATAACTTGAGGGACTGAATGAGACAAACTCATCTCTGCTCCTAAGTCGGGTGGCTCTGTGAGGTGGCCAGGAGGGCCCCTGGCTGCCCTTAGGAGCAGCAGAGAGGTTAGATTTCTGTGTGTCTGCGATGGGTGTACGTCAGAAAAGGTATTGCTTTTGATAGTCTTTTAGCTGAGAGATCGCTTCCTGAGGTTCAGGTCTGTCCTGGGATGTCTTTAAAGGTCCTGTAGATAGGTGACTAGTGCAGTTAGGATCACCGAGTCCAGCCACGGGCCTGCCCAGACTCCAGCTGCAGCCATCGCTGTCAGACCCAGCCCTGACTGGCTGCGGTGACAGCGTCTGCACTTGACCGTGTCCCCGGAGGCCAGGTCCCGTGGCGAACCCTGGACAGAAAGATGAAATAAGTTACAGTCTCTTCCCTTTCGATCCTCACTGCCCAGTGGGTGGGACAGACACAAAAACAACATTTATGCAACAATGTGGCATTTACTTCAAATTACCTGCCTCGGGAAGACTCCGTTCTTTGACTTGTGTTTGTCGACCTGGTGCACAGGTGCGCAGGCGTGCCCTGGGAGGGGCGGGGGGGAGACAGGGCCCCCCATACACACAGGAGTCTCGTGTGACATCAGCTTTCCGTGCCTGAGACGTTCGTTCAGTCTGATTACCGCCTGCGTGGGGAAGGCCACTGTGACCCCGTGCCTTTCTGTCGCTGGGCTGCTCACACGGCCCGTTCGTGCGATTGCCCTTGCCTGTTCCTAAGTGGCCACTGGCGATGACTCAGCGGTGTCCCCTAGAGTGGTTGCTGCGTCCAGCAGGTCTTTTCTTTCAGTCGAGTTAATTTGTCAGTTCCCAGGTCTGCTGGAGCGGAGCGTCCAGTTGAGTGTGGACGAGGACACGGGAGACACGGCAACTGGGGCGGGTGTCAGTGATGCCTGGCATGGCCACCACGTGTCGAGTGAGTGTCCACACGTGTCCGGCACTGGGTGGACCATTTCCTGTATCCACCCCCCAGTAGGCGGTGGTTCTCCAAGCGTGGTCCCCGCACCACCCCCAACACTGCTGGGGAACTGGCAGGAACCAAGCACTCCAATCCCGCTGCCTGTGGCGTCGGCAACCCCAGGGTGGGCCGGCAGTCTGTCCGAGGAAGCCCTCTGGGTGGTTCTGCTGCGGCTCAAGTGTGAGACCCGCTGGTATCGGGCTCCCCCATCCGGTGGCCGGCTGTCTCCTGGAACCACGTGGCAGGCGGTGCAGTCTGGATTTCAGGTGCGTGGGCAGCCACGATGCCTGTCCCTGCCTGGGCCATCAGTGCTCTGCGTCCGGGAGGGGCCGAGGGAGGGGGAGGGGCGGTGAGCCGCTCTGCACTTGCGGGGACCTGGGGGAGGAGCCTCGGGGACGAGGCGGGGAGGCTGGCCAGGGTCAGTGTCCTCACGGACAGAGAGTCCTGGAGATACGGCAACATGTACCGTGCGACCTCAGTGAAATTCCCATCCGGGGACAAACGGTTTTCATCCGGCTCTTGCCGTCCAGATTCGCAGTTATCTCTGAGGAATGTAAATACCAGCTGGGCTTCCAGCCAGAGTCTCGTCCTGGCGCGGAGTGACCCGCTCAGTGGGCGGGTCAGAGTTCACGAGGCTAAAGGCTGTCCCCGAGGGCCCCGGCTTGGGTGCTGTCGAGAAGCTGAGGGGAAGAGAGGGACAGGGACGGCCCGAAAGGAGCGGTAGCTGGCGCTTCCCGATGACTTCCTGCCGCATATTTGCAATTTATAACCTAAAACTGGTTCTCATTACGGTCTACCCGGAATAGGCATCTAGCTAGAAAAAGTTAATGAGCACTTTTATTTTTGTAACTGAGTCATTTTCAGGTTATTAACTCGTTTAAAAGACCCCTTAACCTTTGAGGAGCACAGACACACACAGAACACAGTCACGTCAGCCAGTGTGGGGACAGCCGCGGCGGGAGGTGCCTGCCTGCTCCACGTGGCCTGCCAGGCATGGCTTAGGGCACGGTGTGAAGCCCCACCTGGCACAGTCCCTGTTACATAACTGTGACCTTGGGCAGGGTCTCTGATTCTTGGACTCTAAAACGGAGGCGATGATGCCGAGCCCTGAGGAGTCGTCGTGAGGCCTGCGTGAGAGCTTGTGGGTGAGCCTGGCCCACACCTGGCGTCCTCACTCCATCCCGTTCCCTCCACCCAGTTTGCGTGGCCTGGGCAGAGGGGTGGCCCCCGGGGCTGTGACGTGTCCCGTGCACACTGCTGCCCGCTCCCCACCGGGCACCAGGGACAGGGTCGCCATGAGACCAATAGAGATTCAGCTGCAGGGGCCCCAGCACCATGTTCCCGTGGGCATGTGTTTTTATAAAATTAGTGAAAATAAACTATTTACCCCAATCAGTGAGGACAGCAGCCTCACTCCACCACCCAGCGCTGCTGAGTGGCACTGGGCACTGTTGGCACTGGGCTGGGTGTGGTTGGGCCTTTGGGCATCGTAGGATGTTTAGCAGCATCTGTGGCCTCCACCCTCCAGAAGCCGGTGCCATCCCCCAGTTGTGACAGGTACAAATGTCCCCTGAGCCTGGGGTGGGGAGAGCAAGCTGAAGTGAGTTGGGATCGTGTATTTGGGATTTCAGTGGGGTGTTAAGTGGTTCCCAGGGACCTCCCTGTTCCATGAGGCCGTCAGCCACGAACCCGCCAGTGGTGTGGTCGCATCGAAGACCAAGGTCATGCTCTGCACAAAACAAACCAAAACTCGAAATGCCTGAAATCGTATACCTCGTGTATGAAAGAAAACGGATAGAGGTTTCCCCAAATTTGACAACCATCCAAAAATGTACAAGGCTTGTGGAGTTGAAATAAACTTTTTTGAAGCTACCAATAATAAAAAACTTAACCGTGTAAGAGAGCAAATACTGAGTTACCCTCTTTTCTCTCTATAGAAACTTGTTTAGATGGGAGGAGGCAATAGAAGAATATGCAGCCAAATAATACAGTAAAAAAGAGAAATAAGGGCTGTCAGGCTGTCAGTTCTTTACAAATTAAACTTTTTATTTTGAGATAATTATAGATTCACATGCGGTTGTAAGAAGTAATACAGAGAGATCCCAGTTTCCCCGCGGGCAACATCTCGCGGACGCACAGGACAGTCTCACAACCGATACCAATGTTGATGTCCCACGTGACGGCACACGGTCACCGGACACAGCCCCCGGCTGCTCCTCCTCATCCCCGGCTGCTCCTCCTCATCCCCGGCTGCTCCTCCTCATCCCCGGCTGCTCCTCCTCATCCCCGGCAACCACCGGTCTGCTCTCCGAGTGCTGTGTGAGTGGAATCACACAGTAGCAACCTTTTGGGGTTGGCTTTTTTCACTGAGCAGAATCCCTGCTTCCTCCGAGCTGTTTTGTGTATCAACAGTGTGTTCCTTGTCACTGCTGAGTGGCGTCCGGAGCACGTGTGTGTCACAGCTTGTTTAACCGTCCTCCTGCTGAAGGACAGTGGGCTGACCTGTTTTGGGAGACACAAACAGCTCCTGTGAACATTCGTGCACAGGTTTGTGTGTTAATGCAAATTTTCATTTCTCTGGAATAAATGCCCAGGAGTGCAATCGCCAGGTCTAAATTGCAACTAAACATGGTAATTGCCTGTTTAGGTTTTTAGGAAACTCCCAAACTGCCCTCCAGCGTGGTGGCGCCATTTTACATTCCGTCCAGCAGTGCCGTAGTTTCTCCCCTTGCTGGCCGACGTTTGGTGCAGTCAGCGCTGCCTAGTCGTCCTCAGCGATGTCTCACTGTGGATTAGTTCATCTGCAGTTCTCTAGTGGTAACGACGTGGAGCACCTTTTCATTTCTGTTTGCCATCTGTCTATCTTCTTTGGTGAAAGGCATCTTCATGTTTTTGCCCATTTTCTAATTGGACTGTTTGTTATCTTAGTATTAAGTTTTGAGAGTTCTTTGTATGTTCCAGATGCTAGTCCTTTGCCAGATGTGTGGTTTGCAAATACTTTCTCCCATCCTGGGACTTGTCTTTGCATCTTCTTAACAGGGTCTTTTTTTTTTTTTTTTTTTTTTTTTTTATAGAGACAGGATCTCGCTATGTTGCCCAGGCTGGTCTTAAACTCCTAGCCTCAAGTAGTCCTCCTGCCTTGGCCTCCCAAAGTGCTAAGATTACAGGTGTGAGCTACCATGCCCAGGCTCTTAATATAGTCTTTTGCAGAGCAAAATTTTAAAATTTTAATCAAGTTCAGTGTATCAATTATTGCTTTTGTGGATTATACTTTTGATGTTTTATTTAAGAACTATTAATATTTGGCTAGCTTTAGATCCTGAAGATTTTTCTTCTATATTTTTTTCTAAAAGTTTTATAATTTTACATTTTCCATTTAAGTCTGTGATCTACTTTGAGTTAATTTTTGTATAAGATGTGAGGCCTAGAGTTTTCATCTTTTTGCCTATGAATGTCCAGTTGCTCCATCACCATTTATTGAAAAGGCTATCTTCCTTGCACTGAATTTCTTTTGTTCCTTTGTCAAAAATCAGTCGGTTATTTTTGTATAGGTGTGTTTCTGGGCCCTCTGTTTTGTTTCATTGTATAAGTCTTTGAATTGGGTAGATTGATTGCCCAGGCTGGAGTGCAGTGGTGCCATCATAGCTCACTGCAACCTGAAACTCCTGGGCTCAAGTGATCCTTCTGCCTCACCCTCCTGCGTTGCTGGGACCACAGACGTGAACCATTATGTTAGGATATTTTTTAATTTATGTTTTGTAGAGACGAGGTCTTGCTATGTTGCCCAGGCTGTTCTCAAATTCCTGGCCTCAAGTGATCCTCCCTGTCTTGGCCTCCCAAAGTGCTGGGATTGCAGGTGTGAGCCACTGTACCTGGTCCTTGCTGGGATTTTGATGGGAATCGTGTTAAGCTTGTTCTATATATCAATTTGGGAGAGATGGACGGACATCTTTACTCTGTTGAGTCTCCCAATCTATGAAGGTAATGTCTTTGTTTATTTAGATCTTCTCTGATCTTTTCATTAGTATTTTTGTAGTTTTCAGCATATAGGTCCTGTATATAATTTGTTAGTGTAATGACGCTTGGCCATTTATACCTAAGTATTTTTTTTTATTTTTTTTTATTATTTTTTTATCATTAATAACAATTTAATTTTACAGAATCAAAGAGTCTAACAGTATATCTTGTTAGATACAGTATGTCCTCATAATGTATACATTATTTCTTGTACAATGATATGAAATAATATGGGAAATATTCGTGATAAATTAAGTGAACAGTGCAAGTTAAAAACAACAGTTTCATATTTTTTTTCCCCACCCCCCCTTTCCCGAGTCAGCACCTTCAAGTGTTACCACTCCCCAAACGGTGCGCAATGCACTCATTGTGTAGGCATACCCCCATCCCCTCCCCCACCCCCCACCTCAGTCTGATGTCCAATTGGTGTCATTCCCAGATGTGTATTTAGGTGATGTTCAGGGAAACCAATTTTCTGGTGAGTACATGTGATGCTTGTTTTTCCATTCTTGGGATACTTCACTTAATATAATGGGTTCCAACTCTCTCCAGGAGAACCATAGAGATGTCGTATCTTCATCATTCCTTATAGCTGAGTAATATTCCATGGTATACATATACCACAGTTTACTAATCCAATCATGTATTGATGGGCATTTGGGTTGTTTCCACATCTTTGCTATTGTGAATTGTGCTGCTATAAACATTTGGGTACACGTGCCTTTGTTACAGAATGACCTTTTTTCCTTTGGGTATATGCCCAGTAATGGGATTGCTGGGTCAAATGGCAGGTCTACTTGAATCTGTTTAAGATACCTCCATAATGCTTTCCACAGGGGTTGCACTAGTTTGCAGTCCCACCAGCAGTGTATTAGTGTTCCTGTCTCTCCACACCCACGCCAACATGTGTTGTTTGGGGTTTTTTTGATAAAGGCCATTCTCACTGGGGTTAAGTGATATCTCATTGTGGTTTTGATTTGCATTTCCCTGATGATTAGAGATGTTGAACACTTTTTCATATGTTTGTTAGCCATTTTTATATCTTCTTTTGAAAAATTTCTATTCATGTCCTTTGCCCACTTTTTGATAGGGTTGCTTGATTTTTTCTTGCTGATTTTCCTGAGTTCTAAATAGATTCTTGTTATCAGGAGTATGCAAAAATTTTTTCCCATTCTGTAGGTGGTCTGTTTATTCTCGTGACTGTTTCTTTGGCTGTGCAGAAGCTTTTTAATTTAATCATGTCCCATTCATTTATTTTTGTTGCTGCTGTGATTGCCTTGGGGGTCTTCTTCATAAATTCTTTGCTTAGGCCAATGTCTGTAAGAGTCTTTCCTACATTTTCTTCTAGAATTCTGATTGTATCATGCCTAAGGTTTAAGTCTGTTATCCACCGTGATTTGATTTTTGTGAGAGGTGAAAGCTGTGGGTCCTGTTTCAGTCTTCTACAAGTGGCTAACCAATTCTCCCAGCACCATTTATTGAATAGGGATTCTTGTCCCCAGAGTATATTCTTTCCCGCTTTGTCAAAAATTAGGTGACTATATGAGGATGGTTCTATATTTGGATTTTCTGTTGTGTTCCACTGGTCTGTGTCCCTGCACTATACCTAAGTATTTTTTGAGCAATTGTCAATTACATTGTTTTTAATTTTAGTGTCTGCAAATTCATTGCTATTTTATAGAAATACAATTGATTTTTTTAATGTTTATCTTGTGTCCCATGACCTTGCTGAACTCATTTAATTGTTGTAGGCACGTTTTGTAGACTCTTTGGGATTTTCCCAGTAGACAACCACGTCATCTGCAGCAAGGAACAGTTTCACTTTTTTCCTTTCTAACTTATATGCCTTTGTTTCCTTTTCGTGCCTGTTGTCATGCCTACAACTCCCAGCTCTGTGTTGAATAAGAACAGTGAGGGTAGACCTCCTTGCCTTGTCTCGACTGGGAAGAAACCTTCACTCTTTCACTGTGAAGTGTGGTGTTGGCTGTAGACGTTTTCAGAGATGCTCTTTATCAAATTGAGGAAGTTCTTCCTCTACCTCTGTTTTCTGAGAGTTCCAAGGTTGTTGGATTATGCCAGTTGCTTTTTCTGCCTCAGCTGATGTGACCATGTGACTTTTCTGGGTGCTGATGTGGTAGATTGTGTTGACTGGTTTCTGAACGTTGACCCAGCCTTGCCTTCTGGACGAAACCGCATTTGGTTGCAGTTTATAAATCTATGTATATATTGCTGAATTCTGTTTGGTAATATTTTGTTAAGGGTTTTTGCACCCACTAATATATTCATGAGGGCTGTTGGTCTGTGGTTCTTTTGTCCTGTCTCTGGTTTTGGTCTCAGGGTAATAACAAATTCACAAAATGAATTGGTAAATATTCCATCCTGTTCTGTTTTCTGGAAGGGGATGTGTAGAATTGGTGTTAATTTTTCTGTAAACATTTGGTGGATTCTCCTGTGAAACCGTCTGGCCTAGAGGTTTCTTTCTGGGAAGTTTTTAAATTGCATTTTAATTTCCTTAATTGTTACAGGGCTATTAAATTATCTATTTCATGTTGCAGGCATTGTGGTAGGAAGTTGTCCGTTTTGTCTAAGTTGTCAAATTTATGTATGACTTTAATATGTTTTAAATAAATCCATTCTCTTTCATAGATTTTGTGATTTGTATGTAATTTGTCTGTGTTTACATTTTAAATTTGTTATGATTTTTCACGCTAAATAAATATTCACCTTTGAACCTAGCTTTTTATGATCATAATTTTATGTGTATCTTTTTCTTAGAAGGCGCCCCACCCCCTAAAACATGCAGGGTTCGGGCTGCACAGAAACTGGATCCATCCAACCCCGACTAGGACTCATTTCTGATGTGTTTTTCCTTTAAATGAAACTTAAATGAGTGAGCGTAGTGGGTTTTGGGTCTCACTGTGGGCTGGGTCTCCACAAACACTGGTCAAGTGCTTACTGCCTTGGGAAGCAAAATCCCATATGGAAGAAAAGGAATGGAAATACATCAGCTGTGTTTATTTCTGTCTGACGTGATGCCAGGTGATTGTTACCCCCTTCTTTATACATTTCTGAATTTCTACAATACTCACGCTTATTAAGAAAAAAAAAGGCCGGGTGTGGTGGCTCACACCTGTAATCCTAGCACTCTGGGAGGCCGAGGTGGGCGGATTGTTTGAGCTCAGGAGTTCGAGACCAGCCTGGGCAAGAGTGAGACCCTGTCTCTGCTAAAAATAGTAATTATAGGGACAGCTAAAAATATATATAGAAACATTAGCCGGGCATGGTGGCGCATGCCTGTAGTCCCAGCTACTCGGGAGGCTGAGGCAGGAGGATCGCTTGAGCCCAGGAGTTTGAGGTTGCTGTGAGCGAGGCTGACACCACGGCACTCTAGCCCGGGCAACAGAGTGAGACTCTGTCTCAAAAAAAAAAAAAAAAAAAACAAAATCAGAAAAGAAAGGCTTTTTGAGACAGGTTTGGGTGTTTGGGTTGGGGAGTTAGGGGCCTCTCCAGGAGGGTCCCGCCCTGCCCCCCAACCTGGCATCACGGATGTTCCCACACTCTGTCCACCCCCTCCCTGCGGGACAGCTGATGGATTTCAAACAGGAAGCGGCCTGCAGATAACACTGCAGCCGCCCAGCCTGATTTGCTGGGCTGCCCGGCAGCCCAGGCCGCGGCTTCCCTCTGCGCTTGGACCGCGGCCGCGCCTGTAAATAGCAGGCATGAGGCTCCCGGGCGCAGTGTCCTCGCGGGCCAGTGGCGGTCAGGACGCGCCCCTCGCCTAGCGCGTGCTCAGGTGGCAGACGCTGCCCGGGCGGCCGCCCCAGGGCGCAGAACCCAGGTTTGGTGCTCAGACGCTGGACAGAAGGCAGGATTCCTGAGGGATCAAGGTAGGGATCGGGCTGAGGCGGGAGATGGGAATTTGTTCTCAGTCCAGGCAAAAGATCGAGTCTTAACACGCCAGGCACCAGAGTTCCAAAGTCTGGTTAGTTCAGTAGTTCCTGCGGGAAACTCCGTGGAGGCCGTGGGGACAGATTCGATGGCTCCGAGTTACCAGGTGATCGGGTCACACCCACCTGGGTTACACAATTCGAAGAGCCCGGGCCCAGAGGGAGCAGCCGTCTCAATTCCAAACCACAGTGTAATTCCTGGTCCCAGAACCTGGGCGGCGTCTGGAGGTCGATCAGCTGAGGGGCCCAGCGGTGGCGGAGGGTGGGGGGGACAGCCATCACTCTGCGGGTGGCCGGAAGCTCTGCCGGACTCAGTGATGGGGAGCCAGGTGGGGGGGGGGGAAGGGGGGTGCGCTCGCAGCGGCTGCTTCCAAGGAGGGACTGTCCGAATTCAGGTGGGGCATCTGATACGAGTGGGGTCTCCTTGTCTCCAGAAACTGGAAGAGAGAAAAGTTCCACAGGGCGGCCACCTCCTGCCGTGACAACCTAGCTTGAGGAACTGGCTGTCTTCTCAGAGCTGGAGTGGGGTGGCAGTTCCAAATTTAAATGATGAGGTTTAAAAGCCATCGCATGTTCATACCTGGATTGTTACTTTGATGGAAAGGCCCGGGCTGGTGGTGGGCAGAGCAGTGCCCCAAACTCTCACAGCTGTTCGATTTTACCTACAATGCTGAAAAATCTCTGTTCCCGATACAAGAACAGATACGTGCTTAGAGCCAGGGAAAGACCAGCAGGGGGTAAGTCTCTTCTTGCTGTGGTCTCGGTGAGAGGCTGAGGAGAACGTGTGTTGTGGGTGGAAATCCTCGCTGCCCCGGGCGGGGGTGGGGGCCAGTTTGCGGCAGAACAAGCCCCCCTGATGCTTCCAGGGAGGGGTCTCAGTAGACAGTTACAGTGTCTGCGAGGTGCTGGGCCCTGCTGTGGATTCCTAATGAGAACATCAACTTGCATGCTTGGCAACTTAAGTCACGTTTTTTTTTCCGTTGTCTGTGTCATTCTTATAACGTATTTCTTCTAAGGATTCCACATTGAATCCCCTTTCCCTGTGTGTAACGCCAGCCTCCTTCACTGAAGGGAGAGCCCTGGCGTCCTGGCCCCGCGGGGAGATAAGGATGTTGTTCTTAAAGAGACCCTGGGGGTAGCTGTGGCTTCTCTGTTTATGAAACGAAATTCCTCTTCTCAGAAGGCAGTTGGAGAGCGGGCGCTCTGGGGAAGGGGCTCCTTAGTGGGTGCCTCCTCCTGCGCCCCCTGCCCTGGCTTCTGCCCGCTGGACCCACCGAGCCTGAGAGCGCCCCAAGGGCAGGGCCTGGGCCGCACCTCGGCCTGTCGCTGGAAAGTAGGCAGGAAATCTGGAACGGGCAGGTGGGTCAGTGAGTGAATGAGGGCCCGAGAAGTCCCAGCGTTCGTTTATTCTGAGTTTCTCCCTCCTGCTGCCTGCCCCCCTTCCTGGGGGGGCGGCCGATCTCTTCTGAAGCCCCTCTCGGGACTAATGCAGAGCGAGGGCATCACAAGTCTTGCCGAACACCTGGGTGTCTCCGGACAGAATCACTTCTAACTGGACAGGAAGTCCCCACGTCAGCTTTTGAGACATTTTACAAGATCTAAACCCAGTTTGCATCCAGCAAATACCAAAAGCACGTGTCAGCCTCGGCACAGGTGCGGGGGGCGGTAAGGGTTTCTTTTTGCTTTGGTGGCTGCACCCCGGGGAGAACCAGAAACCCCGTGGAGGCAGCAGCCAAGTGCGCGGTGGTGGAGAGCGGGAGAAAAGCGGGTCGCGCTGCAGCCTTCGCCGGGCCCTGTTACGAGGTTGCTGGGAGTTCAGGGCGAGGACAGCAGCGTGATGCCAGGGCTGCAGGCCCCACGGCACGGCACAGGCCCTGCGTCTGAGGCGGGAGCAGGAGCCGCATTTGAACTGGGCCCTCGGAGAGCAGGCGCTGAGACGTGGGCTTGGCACGTGCAGGCGTCATCGGCTTTCTGCCCGTGACTTTGAGCTGCCGAGTCTCTTTTCCCCTGAGCCTGGACGGGAGGGAGGGGAGGCGGCTGTACCTTCGCACGCCAGGCTGTGACAGAGGAAACTGCGGCAGGGAAGCGCTGTGAGCCCGGGTGCTCCGGCACTTGCTCTGGCCTCTCCCTCCCTCCCTCCCTTCCGTGTAACCGTCTCCTTGGTGTTCCGTGGACGTCGCACATTTAATGTTCACGGCTGTGACACTGTCAAACAACCTCCACGTAATCTTTTCCTCTGTTAGCGTAGTGGGGATCTTTTCAGAGCTGGCAGAGGGATTTCAGTGACTTCCCTTCATGCTGCAGGGACAGGTTCTGCTGATCACAAGACGTAGCTTTTCCACCGGCTGCCACAGCGGCAGCGTCCACGGCGGGGGGCAGTGGGTGTCCTTGGGCGCCTTGATCCTTCCACATATTTCTGGGAGGATTCCTCGAGTAGCAGGGAGTTCAGGTCCTAAAGGTGGGCCAACGCCAGCCAGAGATGGGGTCTCTGCAGACTTGGGGGCCATAAGCTCTGATGACTGGATGGGACCTTGGCCTTAGGGATCTGTCCCACCATCCTCCCCTGGCTTTTGTACGAGGCAGTGAACCAATGAGGCTCCCAGGGCTGTTGATGCGAGAATCCCACTGCTCCGGACGGCCTTCTCCAGCAGCTAAGGTGACCCTCACGATGGGCTGGGAGGGCTGGCCTGGGACGGACGGGAGAGAACGCAGGGCGCTGTGGCCCCCCGGCCTTGCAAACCAAGCCATTGCTCCGTCCACCGGGCCCAGCTGCGTCTGCGATGCTGGCTTAGGAGCCTGACAGGCGGCTCAGACTCAGAAAGGCAAACCCCACTAGCACTCCATCCCTGTCCCCTCACGCCGGCCTCCTCTGTAGCTGGCTGCACCGCTCACCTGCTTGCTCAGAACAAAAGCTTTAATCTTTGGCCCCCTCTGTTTTTCCACTTAACCCGTCAGGTTTGCTCCCCGGCTATCCCAGACCTGACCTCGTTCATCACCTTCAGCTGCTGGCCCAGTCGCCCCTGCGCGGTCTCCTGGTGTCCATCCCCACCCCCGAAGTCCAGCCTCAAAAGAACCAGGTGCCCTTTTAAGAAGCCACCCACCAACCCAGACCCCTGTCTCATTCAGAGCAACCCAGAGCTGTCACCAGGGGGACAGCCAGGGACAGCGCTTTCCTCTGCTGTCCCAGGGCTCCACTTCTTCCTGCCCAGGCGGCTCCCTCTCTGGGCCCAAGCCCAAGCCTCAGGCCTCAGGGTTTTCACACCCATGGGTCTCCCTGAACACGCTTGTCCCCAGTGGCGACTATCTCTGCAATAGCAGAGGGCGTCCCCGGCCACCTCGCCCTGCCTGGCTCTTCCCCAGGCTCCCATTCCCCTGTCTGTCTGTCTGTCTGTCTGTCTCCTCCAACCGCCTCTCCTGCCAGTGCCTGGAGCTGTGCCTGACAGGCCGGCGCCCACAGACGCTGCGTGAGTGAGTGGGGAGTGCAGGATGCTGGGGGGCGGGGAGCGCGGCCCTTGGATGATTCTGAGTGGCTGCCGCTCTCGCTCGGAGCCAGGCTGGGCTCAGCTCTGCCCGTTCTCTGCTGTGCTGGGTCCTGTGCTCTCCCCTCTTCCTGTCCAGCCTCTCCCCTCTCCCCTCCCTTCCCGCGCCCTCTGTTTCCTGAGCCTCCTCCAAGCCTAGCAGATTCCGTTGCCCTCTCTGTTTCCAAAGTTTTAATGTCCCTCCTGAAGAAACAAAGGGGGCAACAAACACCTGCCCCTCCTGGGACAGGCAACAGCCAGGAGCCCCATTGCCCTGGGCTCTCGCCCCGCCCCCCCAGGGTGCTGGGTTGCAGAGGGGGGCCTGCCCTCTCCCTGGTGGCCTTGTCTCCTGGCTGTCCACACCTGGCCATGGACTCCCGCCTGCAAAGTGAACCCTTAAACTTGGGCTCCACTGGCACTTCAGCCCCCCACAGCTCGGCTCTGTGGCCAGGGCGGGGGGTGGGGGGTGGGGGGACGGCTGCCGTGCAGAGTCCCCTCCACGCTGTTGGGATCTGCTGCTCTGCAGGTCGGACGGAGCCGTGGGGGCCACACAGCAGGCCTCCGCTGGTGCCGTTGCTTGGGGCTGTGCCTGACCAGGGCTGCCGGGACACCTCCCGGGGGAGGCCCCAGACCCCCGCCCAGGCCCAGGGAGGGGGGACCCGGTGTGCATGGCCTGCTCCTGTCACGAGCTGCCCCCTGGAATTCCCGTCACTGTTCATTCCTCCTCCGAGCAGGAGTCAACGTCCTGCACGATGAAGGGGGACCTGGCTCTCGCGGGCGCTGTCCTCGGCCTGGCCTTCCTGTCGCTGCTGCCGTCTGGACGTCCCCAGCAGCCTGCGGACGACGCCTGCTCCGTGCAGATCCTGGTCCCCGGCCTCAAAGGTAACCGGCGCCGCTCCTTGACCCCAGGCCGCGTCAGCAGCCTCGGGGGTGGCTCAGCGGAAAGCACTGAGACCACCCCGGCAACCGTGCTCACCCCGTTGGGCCTCAGTCTCCCCATCTGTAAAACCAAGGGCTGGGCTGCGTGAAGCCTAAACTTTCTTGAGCCGTGGACTGTGTGACCCTGAAGACAGCTGTCTGTTTGCAGCCCAGCCCCGTGCACAGGGACCTGTCGGAGGCCCCGACATCTGCTTCAGGCACTGCCCACGTGGTCTCATGGGGTCCTCCGGCAGGAGATGCTCTCGTTGGGTCTGTTTTACAGATAAGGGCTTTTGAGGCTCAGATAAATGTAGCAATTTGCCTCAGGACCCATGTGGGCTCCTGTGCTGTTCCCAAGAGCTCTCAATATTCTTTATTTTAAAAACCAAAAGAAATTTTTTCTTGCTGCTTTGTCTATAATCGACATCCGGACAGAGTCGGCCGTGCAGGTCGGGTGGGCAAGCACAGCGTGCGGCAAGACCTGAGGCTGCCGAGTCCGAGCCCCTGCGTGGTGCCTTCATTCAGGAAAACCGCCCGTTTCTACAGAGCCTAGGGAGGAGACCCCCAAACCCTGCGATTCCTCGGCAGGACCAGCCACGTAATTTGTGGGGCCCTTGTTTGAATGTTAAGAATTTCAAGAAGGGACAGCCGCACCCACACCCGGCGAGGGGTGCGAAGGGGTGCGTGGCTGCCGGGCATGGAATCACGTGGCCGCTGAGAGTGTGGGGAGGGTGCATGGTTACTTCTGGCTTTGCCCCTCCCCATCCACGGGGGCTGCTACTTGTCCCCACGAGGTGCTGCCTTTTGTGGGGAGGCTGCAGCCTCTTCTTATCAAAACACGAGAGAAGAGTGGATATGCACATTGAGGAGCTGTCAAACCCTTGCTCGAAACGACCACCAGAAAAGACAAGCTGCACTTACCTCCGTGTTGTGCAAAATACTATTAATATATAAAGATGGGACCTCTTGCAGGGTGCAGAGGCCGGACAGCTGGGGCTGCCCGTCGTGGGCAGCGGGACACTGGGCCCTGCGGTCCTGCCAGGACGTCCCTCTCTGGGGCGGGTGCTGGCTTAGGACCAGGAGGCCAGGAAGTTCTCTAACGAGGCCTGTTCAGAAGGTTCCTTTTCCTCCGTTTTCGCCCTGTAGTTGGAAGCCAAGGAGACAGTCCTGCAGCCCAAACAAGCCTCCTGGCTTTTGTGTCGTCAGTCGTGATAAACATGCTGACCTTCTTTTCAGCATTGTTAACTGGGTTGGAGGAAGCGCAAACTGCCTGGCGTGTGCCTCTCTCAAGGTTTGGCACCTGTGGTGGCGTGTGTGGGTGTGTGAGTGGGGCCTCCAGGCCCGTGTTGGAAGATGTCGGCTGTGGAAGTCACGCCCCACCTGGCCACGGGCCCCTGGAGTTCTGCAGGTCCCTCCACTGGGCTCTGCACCAGCTGGGGCTGGGCTGGGGCCGGCTCCTGTGTAGACCCTCCCCAGGGCTGTGGTGGGGAACCTCCCCAGGTGGCCACCAGCCTGGGTCCCCATGAGCCACCGTCTCACATGTGTGTGGGGTCCACCTCTCTAGCAGGTGTGGGAGGGACGCAGGCTGGGAAACAGGACAGGGCTGAGAGTGCCCAAAGCAGAAGATTTTAATACGTGGTTTCAATGTATATTTATTGTTACAGAAAGATTCAATGTTTCCTAAAGCTAAAAAATTGTTTTCTTTTTTCTTTTCTTTTCTTTTTTTTTTTTTTGATACAGAGTCTCTCTCTGTTGCTCGAGCTAGAGTGAGTGCCGTAGCATCAGCCTAGCTCACAGCAACCTCAAACTCCTGGGCTCAAGCGATCCTCCTGCCTCAGCCTCCCGAGTAGCTGGGACTACATGCATGTGCCACCATGCCTGGCTAATTTTTTCTATATATATTTTTAGTTGTCCACATAATTTCTTTGTATTTTAGTAGAGACAGGGTCTCGCTCTTGCTCAGGCTGGTCTCGAATTCCTGAGCTCCAACAATCCACCCGCCTTGGCCTCCCAGAGTGCTAGGATTACAGGCATGGGCCTCCGCGCCCGGCCTAAAACAGTGTTTTCTAAAGCTAAAAATCTACAACAGTGGAATACAAAATTTTAAATATTAATAGTCCCTTTATAATTTCATTTAAAAATACCCAAACATGTACAGTGGCACGCACCTGTGGTCCTGGCTACTCGGGAGGCTGGAGCAGGAGGATCGCTTGAGCCCAGGAGTTCAAGGCTACAGTGAGCTGTGATGATGAGACCCCAGAGCGAGACCCTGTCTCAAAAACAAAAAACAAAACCAACAAATATATAGAATCATAAAATACGGCTGGAAGCATGCTAAAATGTTAATGGCAGTGGCCATCTCTGAGCGTAGACTGACATATGATTACAAATGTTCATGGGGTAGCAATCTGAGCGTTCTATAGTTAGCAGATTTCACAATTTAAATGTAAAATTAAGGCAATATCAACATTCAGATGTCTCCCGGTTGTCAAGCACGCTTTGAGGGCCCCTTTGAGCCAGAGACTTGTCCAGGTCTGCGCTGGTCACTGCTTCGCTGCCCGGGAGTGTGCTTGTCCTGTGAAACAGGAATGCAGTATCAACGCCACCGACCTCACAGAGATACTGTGACGCTAACACAAGGTGACACCGTGAGAGCAGAGAGGTGGGAGCCCGTGGGGGTAGGTAGCTCCATGCCCCTTCGACAGGGATGTCTGGGAGTCATTACGTGTCACCGCAGGTGGGCGTTGTGCCTCCAGCCATCCCTGCCGGCTTCAGGCCAGACCCGGGCGGGGGACCCAGCCCTTGCTTCCTGCTCCTGGACGGTGACTTACAAACCACTAACGCTGTCCCGGGCAACCGGCCCCGCAAGGGAGCAGATCAGATGTTCACCTGCCGGCGTCCAGCGAGCGTCAGCAGGTGAGAGTGAGCCCGAGGGGCTAGAAGAGGGTCTAAAAGGATTCATTATACCTGATGTGTCAGGAATTGCATTATCAATGGAGCAAAAAATACAAATGCAATACAGTTCCTGCTTTTGCGGGGGGAATAGGCACACTAACGGTCACCAGTCATTGGATGCACATTTATTGGGCATTTCAGGGCCAGGCTCAGAGCTGGGGCGGAGAAGCCGTTGCCCGTCTCCTTGGAGTCCCAGCGTCAGCCCAGCACGCGGGGCAGCGTCTGGCCTGCAAGTCCCCCCAACACCCCTTGCTTGCTCTTGGGGTCCCGGGACTTCTGCTCGTCCAAACGTGGCTGCAGAATCTTCCGCACCACATACTGCAGGCAGCCCACTGACTGCTGTGCTTGAGATGACTCGTATTTGCTCTTTCAGGGCCTAATGATAACACATTACCTTTGCATTTAGAGAGAATGACAGCTCCTTTGGTTGGGAAAAAATGGTCTTTCCTTAATGGTTAAAAAAATTGACTGTGGGTGGGAAAGCATTTATATATATTAGCAAGCCTGCTGCTCAGAAGTCTGAAAGGTCAGAGGTTTAATCAAAGTAATCATTAACTGTCATCCCTTAAAACAAGGTTGATATAGGCCGGGCGCGGTGGCTCACGCCTGTAATCCTAGCACTCTGGGAGGCCGAGGTGGGCGGATCGTTTGAGCTCAGGAGTTCGAGACCAGCCTGAGCAAGAGCGAGACCCCATCTCTACTAAAAATAGAAAGAAATTATATGGACAGCTAAAAATATATATAGAAAAAATTAGCCGGGCATGGTGGTGCATGCCTGTAGTCCCAGCTACTCGGGAGGCTGAGACAGGAGGATCCCTTGAGCCCAGGAGTTTGAGGTTGCTGTGAGCTCCACGGCACTCACTCTAGCCTGGGCAACAGAGTGAGACTCTGTCTCAAAAAAAAAAAAAAAAAAACAAGGTTGATAAAGCCACTAATGGGACCCGAATGCCGCATGCGCCCGGGAGGTTTGTGCTTCTGCCCCCAGACGGGGGCCTCGTCTGTGGGAGGAGCCGCTGGGCAGGTCCCTGGCCCCTCCCTCTCTGGCCTCCCACGGCCTTGGGGAGCTGTGGCATTGGCCGTGGCCGGCGGGGAGAGGGTCCCTACAGACGTTGCTTGTTCCAATGCAGAGGCTGGTAGGATGACAGGCCAGGAACGTCCGTGGCTCCTCCTCCATGGGCTGCAGATACATCCGTGTATCTCATCTTGGTGAGAATAACTGGCGTTGCCTTCCTGGTAGGGTTGAAAATGGCCCCAGGTGCAATCTGGGCAAAAGCTTTTTGTTCACAGATTTATGTATGACTTGCAGGAAGGCAAGCGAGTGGTAAACACTGGCCACATTTTCTTTGTTTCTTTGAGAGTGGAGAAAGCAGCACTGTTAAGGAAGTCGGAGATGAGGCAGACAGCTGGAATGCTGGCCTCTGCAGGTAGAGAAGCAACTTGACAACAGAACCTCATGCGGGAGATCGGCCCCACATCAATACCTGATAAAGGAAAGGACACAGGGAAGATGCCACTGTGCTCCCCGGGTGTGTGTTATAAAATGCGTGTGATTTTTGAGTGGAGAGGTATGTAGAAATCCTGTTCTGGAGTCATTACCAGCAGGGCCATGTATCTTTACGACCCCTGAGACAGGCGTGTGGCAGACACTCGAACCCTGCCTATGGCGTGCAGTGCTTGAAGTCAGCCTTTGTCCCGAGGAAGCGTGTGCAGGTCCCGGCCCCGGGAGGAGGCGGCAAGGGCAGCACAGGGCCGGGCACCGTCCTGCCGTACGAGGGTCTCCATGGCCTTTGGTGCTGCCCCCCCAGAACCGGAGATTAAAATAGCTTTTTAAAAAATAGTTTAACGTATTTTCACAGCAAACCTACAGGAACAGCACAGAAGACGACAAAATTAAAAGCATGTGGTTGCATGTAGGAAAACTCAGTTGGAAAAGCACAGTGAGAGGATGAGTCTGCTCCATGACGAAAATGCTGCCACTTAGTTGTCATAAATAAGAAATATACCTGTTGAACAAATCCAAATGCTGGCAATGTCCAGAAAAATTTAACAGGTTTCTTTATAATTTTTGTGAAGTCGGAGTGCTAAGACTTGCTCACCGAAACGTTTCTGACTTGCATTGGTGCTTCACATCCCTGTATCTGTATTAGCGATTCACGTACACACGAAAATGGAAAAACTGCCAAAGTCTGATTTCTGCCCTCTGTTTCCACTCGCAGTCACATACTTAGGTACTTTTTGATCCCGTGGGGTTGGTGGGGGGAGGGGGGAATGTCATCTTTAGAACTACCAAGAAGAAGAGAATTTTTTTTAGAATGAAATGTGTCCCATCATGGTGGGTCCGTAAGCGTGTTCTCCACATACGCGTGTGTTGGCTGGATGTGTTCCCGTGTAACTGTCAGGTGTGTGGCATGGACAGCACATGGGTCTTCCACAAGGCCAACCAGAGAGGCCTCGCCCGCCTCCACCAAGCGCCAGCGGCCGGCTCTGGAAGCGCAGATGGATCTGTCTGGGAGTCCTGAGCAATCCTCCCGCCAGACGCTGGCAAGGGAGTTTGGAATCGGTTCAGCAGACCTGTGGCGACACCTGATTTCACAGAGGGCCGTGGTGCCAGCCCTGTAGCCACGGGGCCTCCGCACCCCTCCCGGAGAGGGGGCATCTTGCCAGCGACTCTTGTAGCCAGCGCTTCGCCTCACCTGGAGGGGTGTGGGGCAGGCAGCCTGCTCTGCGGGGGCCAGGTGTGGAGACCTCCCTGCCCACCCCTCCCCCTCTGGCTGGAGCTCGGCGAGCGCCAACGCCAGCATGGAGTTTTCTAGGACGTATTTCATTCGATCCTCATCATAGATGAGCAGACGGAGGCTGGGGGAGCGTGCGTGGGCCGGGGGGTGAAGAGGTTTCCCAACCCAGGCCCTGGACGCCCTGCAGAAACGACCCCGAGAATCCCGGGTGCCTGCTGCCCAGTCCTGGCGCAAGTGTGATCGGCCCGAGCTGGGCCAGCCCAGCGTCCACTCAGCTGGGCCCTTGGGGACAATGGCGCTTAAACGAAGTGATTTTCTGACTACCTGAGAGAGAGAAAGAAAATGCCTGTTAGGTCCTACTCTTTAGAGAGCCTTGCTGTTGTTTTGTTTTCTTTTTGAGACAAAGTCAAGCTCTGTTGCCCGGACTGGAGTGCTGTGGCGTCAGCCCAGCTCACAGCAACCTCAGACTCCTGGGCTCAAGTGATTCTCCTGCCTCAGACTCCCGGGTAGCTGGGACTACAGGCATGCGCCACCATGCCGGCTAATTTTTCTATCATTTGGAGAGACGGGGTCTCGGTCTTGCTCAGGCTGGTTTTGAACTCCTGACCTCAAGCGATCCTCCCGCCTCTGCCTCCCAAAGTGCTAGGACTATAGGCGTGAGCCACCGCGCCTGGCCTTAAATGTCTGTTGAGAAGAGAAATAGCATAATCTCATTTGTGTTTTAGAGATTTTATGTGTGTGTATTAGTCCGTTTGTGTTGCTGTTAAGCAGTACCTGAAGGTGGGTGATTGGTAAAGACAAGAGGTTCACTTGGCTTGCGGTGTAGACGGCACACGCATGGCACCGGCGTCTGCTTCTGGGAGGGCTCCAGGGAGCCTCCAGTCAAGGCAGAAGGTGAAGGGGAAGCAGGTGTGTCACCTGGCGGGGGAGGGCGCTGGAGAGGGAGGAGACACCAGGCTGTTTTTCACAACCAGCTCTCCTGGGAACTGAGAGAGCCCACGCATCACTGCCAGGACAAGGGTGGCAGCGGGCTGTCAGGAGGGATCCACCCCATGACCCAAGCACCCCTCCCAGGCCCCACCTCCAACACGGGGATCAATTTCAACACGAGATTGGGGGACAAACCTCCAAACCACATCAGGGCATGAGGGTGGGTGGAGGCCACAGCCAGAGTGGTCTTGGGGCACCGTGTGCCAGGGGACAGGCTGGGAGCCAGCCCAGAGGGACAAACTCACTCCCCGAGGGGGACAGCCGGGCACGGGAGGGAGGATCCCTGAGAGGACGGGGGGTCCGTGGACAGGGCAGGAGACCGAGTGCCCTCGGCAGCTGCGGAGGCCGGGGTTGGGGGGGGTCTCTGTGCTTGTTACTCTTCCACGTGTCACATGGGACTGCCGAGTTGCTAAACGATGTGACTTCTTCCACAGGGGATGCCGGGGAGAAGGGAGACAAAGGCGCCCCAGGACGGCCCGGAAGAGTCGGCCCCACGGGAGAAAAAGGTACCTGCAGCCCCTGGCCGCCGCCCAGAGCTCTGCGGAGGAGGGAGGAGGCCGCGGCAGATGCTCTGGCTTCCGCACGGGCCAGGGTGAGGGGTGGGTGGTTCCAGAGAGGAGGTGCCCGCCTTCTGGGGTCTCGGGGAGGCAGGTGGCGAGGCTAGGGGGCAGGGACGGGAAAGTGCTCTTCCAACAGTGCTCCTTGGTGCCTGCCTGCGGGGCCCAGAAAATAAAGCGCCGGACACTCGGTGCCGTCCTCCCCCCTCTAAGCCTCATCTGCAAAACGGAAATACCAACGTTCAGGATCCCTGTGGGCACTGAGTGCGATCAGTGTAGTTATCTGCGGTGGCCTGGCAAAGGGGCAGACGGGTAACGGCCCCAGATCACCTTGAACTTACCTCCTTGTGAGTGAAATGGCGTGATTCTGCCTGCTCATGGGATTGTGCTGAGGCTGAAAGGAACTAGGTCATACATGTAAAGGAACTAGATCATACATGCAAAGGAACTAGATCATACCTGCAAAGTAGCTACACAGTAAATGTTCAATAAATGGTGGTAATTACCTTTAAGATATATATATATATATATTTTTTTCAGACAGTAATCTTGCTCTGTTGCTACAGCAGATAACCTTGTATATATGTCATTTTTTATGTGGACATAAATTTCTAGCTGTGTAATTGCTACATCACAATGCATGGGCATTTAAAATTTTGGTAGATGTTGCCAAATTGCTCTCCGAAAGGACTGACTCGTGTCCCCTCTGAGAGGCAGTGCACGGAATGCCTGTTCCTCACGCCCTCCCGACGTGGTTGCTGGTCTGGGCATTAATGAAATGCCACCTCAGGGTGGTTTTCTTTTCTTCTCTCTTATTGTGAATGAAGTTGGGCCAGTTTTTCATGTGCCTAAAAGTCATTTGTATTTCTTCTATGTCTTTTTGTTCTTTCTTTGGGATGTCTTTTTCTTTTCTTTTCTTTTTTTTTTTTTTTAACGCTCTGCATTCTTTTTCTTCTTGATGTGTAAGATACTTTTGTACTTGTATTTTCTGTACATATCTCTGAATATTTCTTTAGAATAAGTTGATAGAAGTGGAACTGTTAACCTTGAAGATTTTTGGTGTAGTTCCTGCGCCCTCTCGGATGCGTCCCCCTCTCCAGAGCAGTTTCTCCGCCGTTTTTGCGTGAGTGGTCTGTGTCTGCTGAGCAAATACGTGAGTGGGCGAGGCAGGGGTCGCTGGGACCCAGCCCCTGGGGGCCCTGGATGCCCCAGCGAGTCCTGCTGTGCCGGGACAGAGCCAGGCGTGCTGGCCAGGTGAGCAGAGGGGTGGCCAGGTGGGCTCAACCCTTAGATGCTTTCTCATCGAGAGAAGGGGAGGAGGGCTGGCCTGCTGCATGAAGTTCTTAGGTTTCCTTAGAAATGCAAAGTACTCGTTATTTTTACTTCATTACTATACGTCTTATAAAAGTTGGACATGCTGTAGATAAATTGTGCTACTTATTTTATTATTGAAGTCATTGTAACATTTACACAGTGATAAAATAGGTGTCCGTCTATTTTCTTGTGTAGATGACTTTGTATTTCAGCATTAGGAAATAGATATCTCCCCTATTCTAGATGGTCGTAAATTCATTGCCAGGATGTCACTTCATCGATGTTTTTTGGAGGAAAGACGTTTGAGCTCCATGCGCACGTCGTGGCAGATCCCTCATGCCACACTGACGTGGACGCTCACATGCTGTCACCTCCGCCATCTGTCACCTCAGCGGTTAGCTCTGTCCTCACGCGTTCTCATCAGCATCACCCTTTTGTTCTCGTTCTCAAAAGCCAACGCAAGCACATGGTGACTACTAGTGCTTTTAATGTCCTTTCTCAGTCTCCTGACAAGGATGGGCGCACAGAATAGCCTCATTTATTGCATTGTTTCCTGGGGTTTGACTGCGGTATTGGGTGTTTCACTGGGGCTGAGGGCTTGGGGAGGCTGCAAAGCTGAGAAAGGCCAGTTCTTGACCTAGCACAGCGGAGGAGACAAGTGGGTGGGTAGACCCAGGGAGGGTACATCAGGGCAGAGAGCCACGGGACAATGTGGAACTGAATCTGGGCTGCATTAGGAATACACTTCTTGGCTACTGTGAATAATGCTGCACTGAACATGGAAATGCAAGTATCTCTTCGAGATGCTAATTTCATTTCCCTTGGATGTGTAGCCAGCAGTGAGATTGCTGCTCATATGCTAGTTCTACTGTTGGTTTTTTGAGGAGCCTCCATGTTGTTCTCCATAAAGGCTGCACTAATTTACGTTCCCACCAACAGTGTGTAGCGGCCGCCTTTTCTTCACACGCTCTCTAACACTCATTCTCTTTTGACTTTTTGATACCAACCAGCCTAACAGGCGTGAGATGGTTTTGATTTGCATTTGCTGATGATTGGTGATGTTGAACACCTTTCATACCTGTTGGCCATTTGTATGTCTTCTTTGGAGAAATGTCTATTCAGATCCTTTGCCTTTTTTTAAATTGGGTTATTTGGTTTTTCTTTTGAGCTGTGTGAGTTTCTTGTATATTCTAGAAATCGATCTCTTACCAGATATATGGTTTACAAATATTGTCTGCCAGTTCATAGGCTGCCTTTCCATTTTGCTGATTGTTTTCTTTGCTGTGCAGAAGCTTTTTAGTTGGATAGTTTAGTTCCACTTGTTTATTTTTGCTTTTGTTGCCTGTGCTTCTGGTGTCATATACAAAAAAAATCATTGCCAATGCCAATGTCAAAGAGCTTTTCCCTTATGTTTTCTTCTAGGAGTTTTGCAGCTTCAGGTCTTTAATCTATTTTGAGTTGATTTTTATATATGGTGTAAGACGAGGATCCAATTTCTTTTTTTTTGAATGTGGATATTCAGTTTTCCCAACACCATTGTGCATTGTTGGTGCCTTTGTTGACTCTGTGTGCATCATGGGTTTATTCTGGGCTTCTATTCTGTTCCATTGTCTATGTGTCTGTTTCTATGCCAGTGCGTGTTTATGCTAGTACACCGCTTTGATTACTATAGATTTGTGATACAGTTTGAAATCAGGAAGTGCAGTGCCTTCAGTTTTGTTCTTCTTGCTCCAGATTGCTTTAGCTACATGTGGTCTTCGTGGTTCCATAAGAATTTTAGGATTGTTTTTTCCTATTTCTATGAAAAATGCCATTGGAATTTTAATAGAGATTGAACTGAGTCTGCAGATTGCTTTGGGTAGTATGGACATTTTGAAATATTAATTCTTTTGATTCATGAGCATGAGAAATCTTTCAATTTATTTGTGCTGTCTTCAGCATCTTTTATTAACGTTTTATGGTTTTCAGATGGGATCAGCATGTTCAGGGTGGTATGGCCATAGACTGTGTTACGGTTTTCAATGTACAGGTGGACAACACTTCCTTGGTTAAATTTATTCCTAAGTATTTCTCTCTCTCTCTTTTTTTTTTTTTTTTTTTTTGATGTTACTGCAGATGAGATTGTTTCCTTAATTTCTTTTTCAGGTAGTTCATTGTTAATGTGTAGAAATGCTACTTATTTTTGTATATTGATTTCGTATCCTGCAACTTTATTGAATTTGTTTATTAGTTCTAACAGTTTTTTTGTGAAGTCTTTAGAGTTTTATATATATAAGATCAGGTCATCTACAAACAGGCAATTTTACTTCTTCCTTTCCAATTTGGATGGCTTTTCTTTTCTTTTTTCCTTTTTCTTTTTTAATTTTTTGCCTAATTGCCCCAGCTAGGACTTCCAGCACTATGTTGAGTAGAAATGGTGAGAGCAGGCATCTTTGTCTTGTTTCTGATCTTAGAGTAAAAGCTTTCAGCTTTTCACCACCGAGAATGGTGTTAGCTGTGGGCTTGTCATATATGGGCTGTATTGTGTTGAGTTACCTTCCTTGTATAGCTAATTTGTTGAGAGTTTTTATCATGAAACAATGTTTCATTTCATCAAATGTTCTTTTTGCATTTACTGAGAGGATCATAGATTTTTATTCTTCATTCTGTTAATAAGGTGCATCACATTTACTGGTTTGCATATGCTGAACCATCCTTACATCCCAGGCATAATGCACCTTATCATGGTGTGTGATCCTCCCAATGTACATGTTTTACTAGTTAGGTTTATACTTTCAATGGTTTTGATACTGCTAATTAGCATCCTTTTGTTTCAGCTTGAATAGCTCTATTTTTACATTTCTTTTTTTTTTTTTTTTTTTTTTTTGAGACAGAGTCTCACTCTGTTGCCCAGGCTAGAGTGAGTGCCGTGGCGTCAGCCTAGCTCACAGCAACCTCAAGCTCCTGAGCTCAAGCGATCCTCCTGTCTCAGCCTCCCGAGTAGCTGGGACTACAGGCATGCGCCACCATGCCCGGCTAATTTTTTCTATATATATTTTTAGCTGTCCATATAATTTCTTTCTATTTTTAGTAGAGGTGGGGTCTCGCTCTTGCTCAGGCTGGTCTCGAACTCCTGAGCTCAAACGATCCGCCCACCTCGGCCTCCCAGAGTGCTAGGATTACAGGCGTGAGCCACCGCGCCCGGCCTATTTTTACATTTCTTGTAAGACAGGTCTAGTGGTGATGAACTTCTTTAGCTTTTGTTTATCTGGGAAAGTCCTTATTTCTCCTTCATTTCTGAAAGACAGCATTGCTGGGTAGAATAACCTTTTTTTCTGTCACTACTTTGAATATATCATTCCACTCTCTCCTGGCCTACAGGGTTTTTGCTGATAGCCATATGGAGGTTTCCTTGTATGTGATGAGTTTCTTTTCTCTTCTTGCTTTTAAAATTCTCTCTTTTCTTTGTTTTTTGACAGTTTGACTATAATGTATCTTGGTGAAGTCTTCTTTGGATTGAACCTGTTTGGAGACTTTAAGTTTCATGTACCTGGATGTCCATATCTCTCCCCAGTTTGGGAAGTTTTCAGCTGTTAATTTCTTTAAACAAGCTTTCTATCCCTTTCTCTCTATAGTCTCCTTATGCAACTTCTGTAATGTGAATGTTAGCTCTCTTGATGGCTTTCTTCATTCCTTTTCATTCTTTTTTTCTCTTCTGATTTGATATTTTCAAATGACCTGTCTTTGAGCTAACATGTTCTGTCTTCTGCTTTATCAAGTCTGCTGTTGATGTTCTCTACTTCATTTTTTATTTCATTCATTCTGTTCTTCAGTTTTGGAATTTCTGTTTGGTTCTTTTTTATGGTTTCTATCTCTTTATTGAACTTCTCATTTTGTTTATGTATCATTTTTCTAATTTTGTTGAGTTGTGTATCTGTGTTTTCTCATTTATCACCAGGCTTCCTTAAGACAATTATTTTGAGTTCTTTGTTTTGCAGTTTATAGATCTCTATTTTTTTGGGGTTGGTTATTGAAATATTATTGTTTTCTTTTGGTGGTGTCATGCTACCTTGACTTTTAGTGTTCCTTGAAGTTTTGCATTGCTGTTTTCTCATTTGAAGAAGGGGCCACATCCTCCAGTATTTTTTTTTTTTTTTTGAGACAGAGTCTCACTGTCACCTGGGCTAGAGTGCCCTGGCATCATCCTAGCTCACAGCAACCTCTTGGGCTCAAGCAATCCTCTTGCCTTAGCCTACTGAGTAGGTGGGACCACAGTCACATACTACCATGTCCGGCTAATTTTTTCTATTTTTAGTAGAGATGGGGTCTCACTCTTGCTCAGGCTGATCTTGAACTCCTGACCTCAAGGGATTCTCCTGCCTCAGCCTCCAAGGGTGCTAGGACTACAGATGTGAGCCACAACACTGGCCTCCAGTCTTTACTGACTGCCTTTGGGAGAGAAGTTCCTTCACCAAACAGCCTGGCTAGGGATTCTGAGGCTCTCTGAGACCTTTTCTATGCATGCTTCAGCTCCATAACCTTTGTTCCCTTTTTTGGGGTGTGTGTATCCTTCAGATTATATGCTTCTCTTGATCCCAAGCCATTCTGGGTGCTGAGAGCCTCTCATTTGTTTTCTCTAGGGAAGTGCTGTGAAATGCTCAGGTTTGTGTGTCTTCTCTCCATCCTGCACAGCCAAGCTGTCTGTCTGTAAGATGCTTGCACTCACCATCCACAGGGGTGCCCTTGGAGAGCTGGGGGAGGGAGGAGTGAAGCATGTGAGCATTTGCGTGCCTGTGGATCAGTTGGGGTAGTCCACAGGTGAAGCATCCCAACTGGCTTGTGGGCAGGCTTCCTGATGGAACCTGCAGAGCAGTTATTAGGGTCTGTAGCCTCTCTTCGCTGCTCCTAGCCTCTCCCAACTACTCAACCATGCCTGCCAGTCACCTCTTATTCTAGATGGAGTGAGAAAGAAACAGCATCTTTGGGTAGCATCCTGCATGGCTAGGGGAGCTGGGTGCTCACTCACTATACTTTCACTTACTCCTGTGGGAGAGATTGTGGGTCAAGGTGGTCTCCGTTGGTGCTGAGCTGTGCTGCCTTGGGGAAGGAGAGGCACAGGTAAAGTGAAACTGCTCTTACTCTCTTCAATGCATCTATTGTTGGAGCTTTTGCGCCAGTGGTGTGCTGGTACTTCTCCATTGGACTTTCAGACTCCCACAAAGGTACTCTCATCCATGAGTAGTTTTCAAAATCAATGCTTTTGTAGGAGGATGATGCTAGAAAGCTCCTGTTCTCCCATCTTCCTGATATCACCTATATGTGCATGTCTTATCTCCCTAATTAGATTGTAAACTCCTTGAAGGCAAGAATTTGTGGATCACATTCTGCCATCCTGCAAATAAGTGAGTCAAAGTCTGTGACATAGTATAATATGTGTTCCTAATTATGGTGTTGATGGATTCACAAAGGGTCATAAAGCATACACTGGCTACCGTAGAGATTGGGGTTAAAGTTTGATCATTTCTTCATTTTTAGCTTTCAAAGGAGCTTAGTAAAATGGTCCACAAACACAACAGGATTCCAATCCAAAGCTGCATGTTTTCTCTTTTAAAACCTCCGAGGAATTCCTCTCTCCCTTCCTCTTTTCTTCTTTCCTTTATCCTCCCACTTAGGAGTGGCAGGTGGCAGCAGTCATCTTTAGGCTCAGATCCCTGTCCGCACTGGTGCTCAGGTGTGGGCCAGGCTTCCAGTGCTCAAGGTGGCCTTGGAGGAACCTACTGAGGGGTGGGCGTGTGTGGGGGTTGGGCCCGAGGCAGGATGTGGTGGATGGTGACTGTCGAGATGGCTTCCTTGCTGCTCCACGGTGGGTGCAGGGCCGCAGCCTAGGGAAAGGGGAGGGAAAGGGGTTCAGGAGGCCACTGGATAATTAAAGGTTTCTGAAATGTGGGGGCCCCGGAGGGCTAGGAGTCCATAGGTGGATGTGACATTTGGCATCCCAGGGAGTCAGCTTAGGGGAGTAATACCACGGGATTTAGCATTCAAAGGTCTACACTGTGTCATTTTTTGGCCCTATGACTTTGCAAAAGTTATTTAATATCTCTGGTATCTTAGTTGTCAAGTGGGGATAGTCATAATGTCATATTTATCTTTTCTAACAGTCACAGTCACGCATGGCAGTTTCTGCCCTCCCTAACAGGAAGTGCACTTCCTAGGAATGGGCCTTTGTAGAAATGGGACCATGGGATGATAGAGCTGGGAGTTCCACTCTATTGGGCTCATTTATTTGGAGCCCAAGACTCAGAGGATAAGTGGCCAACCTGCCCATGGTCACATGGCCAGAGAAGGCCTGGAGCCCAAGCCCCATGTCCAGATCAGTATGGCTTGCTGGGAGAAGCGGGGTTAGGGATGGTGTGGACCCATCCTCAGTTAGGAGAGACCACAGATGTGGAGCCGGGGGATCAGGGTTTGCCCTGTGGCTCCACCGCCTGCCAGTCACATGAGCTTCTGCAAACTGCTTCACCTTTCTGAGCCGCCATTTTTACATCCCTGTTTCCACTGAGAATGACAGTGGGGCGGGTCTGGGCACATGTCCAAGTGCTTCTTGAACGGGGCTCCTGAGGAGGAGGGGTGCACCCGGGAGCCGGAAGAGCATGGTCTGGGTACAACGGATCCATTCAGACACCAGCCCCCCAGCTTCCCAGCTCTGCGGCCCCTGCAGATCAGTTTCCAACCTGTGACTCCAAAATAACAACAGAGTATGGTTGCCCATTGGTGGGTCACTGGGGGTAGATCCACGTTGCTTTCGTTGTTGTGCCTCCGGGGCCTGCCATGGAACCTAACACTGCGAAGGTCCTCGACCAATTGTTTGAAAAATATCTTGAGATTTAATATCTTTGAGTATCTCTGAGCTCTGTGGCTGTGACTGAGACCTGTGGCTGAGGGCCCTGGGTGTGCGCAGGCGGACTCCCTTCCCCAGGTGAGGGAGCTGCCCCCCTGGTCCTGGGCAGCCGGTCTATGGGCGGAGGCTTCTGGCTACGCCAGGCTGGGCTGCATTCTGTGCTTGTCTCGAAGGCGGGGCTCTGCCTCTCAAACGGTGGCTCACGGGACCACCAGGGCTCTCGTTAAAATGCAGCTCCTGGTTCCTGCTGCTGCCCGGCAGGTGCGGGTGCGGGCTCTGGATGCCCCAGCCTAGGAGGGGCGGGCTGTGTCTGCGTGGGGCCAGCGTGCAAGGGGGGCTGCGTGCCGTGCAGGAGAGAGCGCCTGCTGCTGCGTTGCCTTTTCTCAAGTAACAAAGCCAGGCCAAGGGCCCGGCAGAAATCTCCTGCTGTTCTTTGTTGTTTATTGAAATAAGAACCATTTCCACATTTGTGGACTCCACGGCTGTGTGGAAATAGTACAGAGAGTGGCTTTGCTGACCCGACCTGCTAAAAGCGTGTTGTCTCAGCCTTCTTGGCCTCTGGTTCCCAGACACATGCTAAGATGAGAGTGAGGAAGCCGCCCTGGCCCCCCCATCACAGAAGCTGGGGCCCTCCTGGCACGAGGAGGAGGAGGGCGACCGTGGCGGCTTTCTGGTCTCTGTCATGTGCACATCCTCCTTCCTTAGAAATTGCTGAGAAAGCTGAATCCCAACGCCCTTTCTGTCCCGTCTCCACTTCACGGGACTGTGTGATGCCTTCATTAGAATTAGTAAGAATTATGCACCCGCTGTGAGCTGCCCCCACTCCTGTGCATGTCCAGAGGACAGACGTGTGATGGGCTGTGGGACGGGACATCACGTTGGCTCCCAGCGCTCTGGGGTGCTGCAGCCAGCAGCTCCTGCCGCTTAAAGGGAGGGGATCTAAGCATGGTGGAGCCCGCGGTGGGGCCTTGTGTGCTTCCTGCAAAAATCTCGCTGTCATTTGGAGGACCCCGAGACCTTGGAAGTAGGAAGAAGCGTCAGAGCTCTTGTTCTAATCCGCTCTCCTTAGAGAACTTTATTGTTCTGCCCAAGGCTTAGTTTCCAGTAAACGCCTGCAAGTTAACGCAAGTCTGCTACAAAAAAGGCTGCGGATTGCTGTGAAGTAGAGAATGTGTTCACAGTCTCAGTGGATTTTAATGGTTCTCATCTTCTTCTACTTCTCCAAGAAACCCAGAATAGAATATTCTTATCAGAGACAGCAGCTCACACCAGCACCAGGTCCCGGTGTGTGTAGCAGTTGGTGTGGAGGGTGAGGTGTGGCGAGAGGGGTCTCCCGGTTGCTCCCCGTGGTCTGGGTCTAAACTCAGCTGTGTGTGTGCTAGGTTTACAACCCTGAATTGTGTGGGGATCAGAAGTGTGCTTATGTGCATGGACCTGTGCATGTGTGTGTAGTATGTACACACATGGTGTCATGAATGTGCACATAGCATGCATGTTTACATGTATATACATGCACACACATGCATATATGTAGGCCTGCATTTTTGCAGGTGCGTGTGTATGGCATGTATGTGTGCATATACATGTGCACATATATGTATAAGTTTGTATTTGTGCTTGCATATATGTACATGTCCACACATATATGTGCATATATAGTGGTGTGTATTTGTGTGTGCATGTACGTGCATGTCATGTGTATGTCTGTGTATAGTATGTGCATGTATGTGTGCATTGCATAACTATGCACATGTATATGTATATATGTGAATGTATGCATATGTGTGTATAGTGTATATGTGTGCTTGCATTTGTTCACGTGTGTATGTGTATGTTTGTGTGTGTATGATTATGTATGGTTGGCGCTGTGCCTTCGGCCCCCAGTTCTTAGAAATGCAGCCGTCCCGTGGTTGCTGCCCTTTGGGGGTGGCCTTGGTGCACGCTGGGGCCTGGCACAGAGGTGGAAATACCCCAGGTCCACAGTAGAGATGCAGGTTTGGAGCCCTGGACGTGCCGTCAGGAGGCCTCGGTGTGAGTGACATCCATGTCATCAAGAGCCCACCCTGTTCCTGACACTCACGGTGACCTGCGATACTGAATGCCACGAGGACACTGTCTCACAGACGAGGAAACCGAGGCTTAAAGAGGTCGCAACGCATCCAGGGGTCCGCGGGTGGGCACAGGGGTCCGCGGGTGGGCACAGGGGTTCGGGCCCGGCCTGCCTGACTGCAGAGCCTGCGCTCCGCTCACTGGACACTCCAGTCTCCTGCTGGGTCGCTGTGTGACCTGCGGGTGTCACTTCACTCTTACTTGCTTCTCCGCTGGAGCAGAGGGACAGGGTCTCGGCCTGCTTGGGCGACTGTCACAAATACCGCAGATAGGCAGCTCAAAGTGCAGAGACTTGTCCCTCAGCGTGCTGGAGGCCGGAAGTCCGAGATCGCAGTGCCGGGAGGGCGGGTTTCTCTTGAGGCCTCTCTCTGGGGCTCGCAGACAGCGCCTCCTCCTGTGTCCTCACGTGGCCTTCCCTCTGCGCACGCACAGCCCTGGAGTCTCTCCCTTTCCTTGCGAGGCCACAGTTCCACTGCATCAGGGCCTACCTGTGACCTCACTTAACCTTTATGGTATCTTTGAAGACCTAGTCTCCAGGACAGTCACACTGGGGTTAGGGCTTCAACCTGTGAATTTTGGAGGGACACGGTTAAGCACATAACAGACAGTAATGATAATACTGTGACGTTGAAATCAATGAATACACCTGAACGTGATTTCCTGGCACACGGGATACTTGGAAGTGTTCTATTCACCTCTGAAAGGTGGAAAAGTGAACAGAGCTGCCTTAGGAGTCCAGGTGCGTCTGCCACTAACTCTTATCGCAGTGGTGCCTGCGAGGGGTGGGTTAGAGGGAACCTCAACCGGAGATTCAAAGAGAGCTGCCCACAGGGTCTAGACGGGCCCTACCCGAGCTCTGGTGCCCATAGTAATCGCTTGGGGAACGTGTTAACGTGTAGATGCGTGTTTATCCAGCCCCCAGGTGATATCCGTGCGGCTTGTCCATGAACCACTCCCCAACTCTGAGAGCTTCTGTCTCTGACCAATAATATGAGGTTATTAAGTATGAAATGTCGATTTCTTTTAGTACTACATTTGACAGCTAATCTCTGTGACATTTCACTTTGACACTTGTTTTATTTTCATTGTAAAGTTATGTCCTCTTTCTTTCTTTCTTTCTTTCTTTTTCTTTTTCTTTTTTTTTTTTTTTTTGAGACAGAGTCTCGCTCTATTGCCTGGGCTAGAGTGAGTGCCGTGGCGTCAGCCTAGCTCACAGCAACCTCAAACTCCTGGGCTCAAGCGATCCTACTGCCTCAGCCTCCCCAGTAGCTGGGAATACAGGCATCCGCCACCATGCCCAGCTAATTTTTTCTATATATATTTTTAGTTGGCCAGATAATTTCTTTCTATTTTTAGTAGAGATGGGGTCCCGCTCTTGCTCAGGCTGGTCTTGAACTCCTGACCTCGAGCAATCCACCTGCCTCGTCCTCCCAGAGTGCTAGGATTACAGGCATGAGCCACCGCGCCCGGCCCTCGTTCTTTCAAATGCACGTTCTGACTTGTGATTATCTTTCAAATTTTTTTAGAACAATTTTTGTACAACCATAGGTAAGTCAAACATTTGTGTTATTTTCAAATATGAGTTCTGTCATAAAACCAATACAACACAGACAGCTCAAAATATCAACAAAGTGTTTGGAAAAGATGTGGCTAATGAACACACAGTACGTCGATGGTTTAAAAGTTCCATTCTGGTAATTTTAATTTTAAAAATGAGCCACATGGGCAACCTGAGACCAAAGTGGATAATGATAAACTAAAAACTGTAGTGGAAGTGAATTCATCTCAGCCTATGCATAACAAGGTTTGATGTTGCTATTCCAACAATGTTAGACCATCTAAAACAAATTGACAAGGTAAAGAAGCTGTATAGATGGGTACCACATAAATTAAACAAACATCAAAAGAGAAATCATCTTGAAGCTTGCCGTTCTTTGCTGTCATGACATAAAGGTGAACCATTTCTACACTATATTGTTACATGTGATGAAAAATGGATTCTTTTGGACAATCAATCACAAGCATTCTGCACCATGTTTGGATAAAGATGAAGTGCTGAAACACAGTCCAAAACCGAATATTCATCAAAAAAAGCTAATGGTGTCTGTCTGGTGGTCCAGCACTGGTATCATCCCCTACAGCTTCATGAAACCTGGTCAGTCGATCACAGCGGATGTCTACTGCAACCAAGTGGACGAAATGATTAGGATGCTTTGATTAAGCAGCCGAGATTGGTCAGCAGAGACAGGCCAATCCTCTTGCAAGACAACGCTCGACCACATGAAGCACAAACAATGCTGCTCAAACTACAGAGGCTGGACTTGGAAACTCTCTGTCATCCACCGTATTCCCACACCTTGCACCAACTGACTCCCACTTTTTCCAAGCTTTGGACCACTTCTCACAAGGAAAATACTCAATTTTCAACAGGCCGTGGAAAACACCTTTGGCGATTTTATCACCACTTGCTCTCCAGGCATCTTTGCTGCTGGCATAAACGAGCTACTGTTAAGATGGCAAAACTGTGTCGATAGTTTAGGCGCCTACTCTGAGTAATTGTGCTGCTTCTTGTTTGAGATATAACAAAGTACACTTTTGATTTGAAATCAGACATTCCTCACACGTGGTGCGGTGGTCTGGCTGCGCCCCCACTGCCCCAGTGGACTCTGAGCTCCGCCACTCGCCACTCACATGGGGCCGCGCAGCGTGGGGCACACGGTGCTTGTGCAGGGATCGCCGCGTCCTGGCTGGGCCGGTCAGGGTCTCCCTTGCTTCCCTGGGAGCCCCCAGGCTGTGTGTGGCCCCAGCTTCAGACCAGCAAACCACAGCTCTTGTGCTGTTTGATGAGTCCTTTTTATTGTATAATCAAATAAGAGATCTGACATGGAGGTGTCTTGTAAATCAGTGCTAATGTTGGCCATTTCTGTGGGTCGTGTGTGTGTGCATGTATGTGCGTGTGTGTGCACACGTGTGCGTGTCCATTTCCGCCCAAGCTCACTCCCCAAGCCTGTGCTCTGTCCTCTGGTTTCCACCTGCTCTGAACTTAGGGAAGGTTACATCTACTTAACAGAACGAGCTGGGCGTTCCTGGCAGGGCTCTGAGCACACAGTTGGGGTCCGAGCAGGACGGAGCACCGCCTGTATGCAGCGTGAGTCCTTCCCACCAGCCCTCGCCTGCAGAGCCGCCTGTGCTGAATTTTGTTTAGTTTCTCTAACAGTGGGTGTTATAAATGATTACAAAATCCTAATCACTCGTAAACACGTCCATGACAAAGGTATTAAATTAGGACTGGTTGCCTGCGTGTCTTCCCAGTTTCCCCCGTGTGCGTTTGCTGCTGTTGGTTCGGTGGCGGCCGGTGGCGACAACCACAGATTGGCAGGAGCAGTCGCCCAGGGGCTAAGAACTTTGTGGGACGACAGCTGAGCATGGGGAGAGCCCGTCCTCTGACCTAGCTTGTTCTTCAGTCTTGGGCCTGTGATCAGAGAAATGTCCTGCGGGGCCTGATGCCGTCTTGCTATGAGTGAGAGGCGGGTGGGACAGAGGGGCGGAGGACCCACACCCTGCTCAGCACTCCAGCGATGACAGGTCACGTGGAGCCAGGCGTTTTGCTGTGGAACTGGTCAAGTTAGGAGATGTCTGATGACGCACTCAGGGACCCTCCCCCGGCCCCCTCAAGTTCACCGTCACACACCAGAGGAGCCCAGTGGCTTTGCCAGCTGACACCGCCCATGTTCCCAGGGCGCCGGCTGGGTCTGGTTTGCAGAGTTGTGGGTGCTGGGTTTGGTCTGGGTGCAGGGACAGGAGCTGGGATGGAGGAAGGACAGCCGCCCTCTCCTCACAGTCACGGAGCGGGCAGACCTTGGCTGCGGCTGGGACTTAGGGGCGCCCATTTGGCCTCCTCCGTGCCATGGTGGGTGTGACTTTTAGGGGAAGTACATCTCCCTTTGGCAGCTATATCAGCAGGTGAGCCGTGAAGAAGGGTCCAGTGACAATCACACATGTGACCTTGAAGAGCTTGAGAGCTGTTGTGTTTTTTTAGTTTCCTCTTGTGTGTGTGCATCTGTGATGTATATTGGATCACTTGTGCGTGTGTGATGTGTGTCAGATCACCTGTGTGTTATGTATGTCAGATCACCTGTGCATGTATGTGATATATGTTGGATCACCTGTGCATGCATGTGTGATGTATGTTGGATCACCTGTGCATGTCAGAGCACCCGTGCATGTATGTGACATATGCTGGATCACCTGTGCATGTGTGTGATGTATGTCAGATCACCTGTGCATGTGTGTGATGTATGTTGGATCATCTGTGCATGTGTGTGATGTATGTCAGATCACCTGTACATGTGTGTGATATATGTCAGATCACCTGTGCATGCATGTGTGATGTATGTCGGATCACCTGTGTATGTGTGTGATGTATGTCAGATCACCTGTGCATGTGTGTGATGTATGTCGGATCACCCGTGTGCGTGTGTTGTTGAGGAGGAGGCCGCTGCATCACCTGAGCACCAACCAACCTTGATCTTGTTGTTTTCTGCAGGAGACATGGGGGACAAAGGACAGAAAGGCAGTGTGGGTCGCCATGGAAAGATTGGTCCCATTGGCTCAAAAGGTATTTGTGATGCGGTTCCGCCTCAGCCCCCTCCCAGGCTCCCAGCTGAACACTGGACACCTGAGATGGATCATGGACTGAACCTTCTCACCTGTGTCTTGTTTGTGTGCGTTCTGCATGGTCGATTCTGTCGCAGTGCCTGTGCTTTGGGAGTGTCAGTGAGCTGCTAGTTCTGTGCCCACTGGGGTGGGGTGAGGGGCTCCCGGCTCGGCAGGGTTTACATAGCGCCCCAGGAAGGAGGGTCCGGAGCAAGTGTGCTTGGGCAAGATCTTGACTTTTCAGCTACAACTTCCTTAATGAGTTTGTTAAAACCCTCAGAGCCTCTTGTAAGTAACGGGTGGACCATGCTGGGAAGCAATGTGTCTCTCCACCCAGTGTGTGTTTCTTTGGCTTTTTGAGATGATGGGATGGCCCTCAGAGAGAACAGGGCACAGATGGCAGCGGCAGGTGTGGGAGTGGCAGCTCTGGTGACACCTGGGCCCAGGTAATACCTGTCCTTTCAAATCACACCATCTCTGCTGCGTTTGACTCGCACCACGGTGGTGAGGAGGGTAGATTGGGTCACATTCTCCCCGTGACGAGGAGAGCGAGGCCCAGGACAGTTAAGGGTTGCTCAGAATCACACGGCTCTCAAGCCATCCCCTCCTCATCCAGCCAACGTTCATTCTCTAAATGCCGGGCTTGTTCCCTGCCTGTGCTGGACCCTGGGGGCAAGGAGCCGGCAGTCTCTGAGCTGTGCACATGTGACCTGATGGAAGGCCCCCCCAGGTCCTGCCGTGGCGCCAGCAATGTGGACACTGGGCTGGGGAGGTCAGTGGTTGCCGTGGAGTTGCCCTGAGACCCGGAGGCCGGGAGGGTCTGGCTGGGCTGCCCAGTTCTGGTTCAGGCTTCTTGTAGCTCACGCCTCTGCCTTGGGGCGGTTGGCCCGGTGCGGTGAGGCCACATCTTGGGCCACGGACCTCCCCTCCCCCAGCCCCACCTGTCCTTGGTAGAGGGGCCCTTGGCCAGGACGGGGAGGGGAGGGTGACCAGCTTATCCACGATGTCCTGCCCTACGGCGGCCAACTCAGCAGAGGGTACACGGACAAGTGTGGTGTCAGGAGGGAGATGGACGCTTTAAGAAACTTCAGTGAAATTGTGGCAAACATTTATGACACAAAACTCACCATTTTAACTATTTTAAGTGTGCAATGCAGTGGCACTAAGCGTATTTGCGAGATTGTACAGCCATCGCCACCCTCTATTCCGAAACTTTCTCATCGCTCCGAGTTTACCTTTTCGAGGTGTTTCACGCAAGTGGAATCCTAACAACATCTACCCTTTTGTGTTCGGCTTATTTCACGGAGCGCAATGTTTTCAAGGTCACCTGTGGCAGCGTGTCGGGTCCCCTCCCTCCTGGCGGCTGAGCACTTTGCCACCGCACGGGTGAACCACACTGTCTGTCCTGCGTCTGGTTTCTGCCGTGCAGTTGGGGTGTGAACCTCTGTACGCCGCCACGCGTGCGGGCAAACCTCGGCGTCACACCAAGGACAGCTCGCCGGGCCCCTTGCTTGGCTCTGCTTGTTTGATTCGCTTCGTGTCTGAGATTGTCACCCGGGGTCCTTGCCCAGCTGCACCTGCACCTTCCAGCCCCTGGTGTTGGCACAGAACACCGAGGAGCCAGGCGGGCGGCGACTGCCAAGCGCTTTCCCTCGTCCGCGAGGGAAGCTGAACCCACAGACGCGGCCGTGGCGGCTCCTTCGCAGAGACGTTTAGGTTCTCTCGGTGCGAGGAAAGATAGTGCTTCAGGAATA